>NW_024070196.1:39819319-40419319 GCF_014754425.2 Oryx dammah | reverse complement strand
GGATTTCTTTGGAAGGAATGATGCTAAAGCTGAAACTCCAGTATTTGGCCACCTCATGCGAAGAGTTGACTCATTGGAAAAGACCCTGATGCTGGGAGGGATTGGGGACAGGAGGAGAAGGGAACGACAGAGGATGAGATGGCTGGATGGCATCACTGACTCGATGAACGTGAATCTGAGTGAACACTGGAAGTTGGTGATGGACAGGGAGGCCTGGCGTGCTGCGATTCATGGGGTCACAAAAAGTCGGACACGACTGAGCGACTGAACTGAACTGGTAGCTCAGTTGATAAAGAATTCGCCTGTAATGCAGGAGACCTGGGTTGGAAAGATACCCTGGTGAAGGGATAGGCTACCCGCTTCTAGTATTCTATCCTGGGGAATCCTAATGGACAGAGGAGCCTGGCAGGCTGCAGACCATGGGGTTGCAGAGAGTCAGACATAATTAACTGACTTAGCACAGCACAGCACAGCACACTTTATATAAACATACGTGTGTATTTAATGTGTATATATTTTACACATCTGTGTGTATTAAATATACTGTTGTTGTTTGTTGTTCAGTCTCTAAGTCATGTCCAGCTCTTTGCAGCCCCATGAACTGCAACACACCATGTTTCCTTGTCCTTCATTATCTCCCAGAGTTTGCTCTAACTCATGTCCATTGGGTCATTGATATTCTCCAACCACTTCATCCTCTGTTGCCCCCTTCTCCTCCTGCCATCAATATTTCCCAGCATCAGTGTCTTTATATATCCATATCTATGTATATAATATGTGTAGACATAATATGTATGTTCTATGTATGTATAAACATATAGTGCATTAAATCTCTATTTATATATGCTATATGATAAAGCCTTTGGCTTTAATCTCAAAGCTATTATTAACATTGGTGAAGCTTAATGCCACTGTGACATTGATGACATTTCTCTCACACTTTCATCCATTTCCTAATACATCAGTTGTCCTGGTCCTAAAAAGCTAACTGATTTTCTTCTGGTTCGTGAGGTCCTATACACCAAACTTTTCAGAAGAATCACTATTTTTCAATCTTTATTTATTATGGATCAAAATTCAGCTTCCAAAAGTTCATCGTTTGCATTTTTATAGCATAAGTGTTTTGCTACTTCTAGTTTCAACTGGGAGCAAGTGAAACCAGGTGCTTCAAGTCCTTTTGCTAATGACATAGGGAAAGACACGAATAAAAAATAAATCATCTATTAGTTTCCTCTTTGATTTCTTTCATCAGTGTTTTATAGTTTTCTATATATATAATTCTTTAGTTTCTTTAGGTAGATATATTCCTAAGTATTTTATTCTTTTCGTTGCAATGGTGAATGGAATTGTTTCCTTCATTTCTTTTTCTACTTTCTCATTATTAGTGTATAGGAATGCAAGGGATTTCTGTGTGTTGATTTTATATCCTGCAACTTTACTATATTCATTAATAAGCTCTAGTAATTTTCTGGTAGAGTCTTTAGGGTTTTCTATGTAGAGGATCATGTCATCTGCAAACAGTGAGAGTTTTACTTCTTCTTTTCCAATTTGGATTCCTTTTATTTCTTTTTCTGCTCTGATTGCTGTGGCCAAAACTTCCAGAACTATGTTGAATAGTAGCGGTGAAAGTGGGCACCCTTGTCTTGTTCCTGACTTTAGGGGAAATGCTTTCAATTTTTCACTGTTGAGGATAATGTTTGCTGTGGGTTTGTCATTTATAGCTTTTATAATGTTGAGGTATGTTCCTTCTATTCCTGCTTTCTGGAGAGTTTTTATCATAAATGGATTTGAATTTTGTCAAAGGCCTTCTCTGCATCTATTGAGATAATCATATGGCTCTAAATCAAAGAGGACACTAATAGATGGAGAAATATACCATGTTCATGGATCGGAAGAATCAATATAGTGAAAATGAGTATACTACCCAAAGCAATTTACAAATTCAATGCAATCCCTATCAAGCTACCAGCGATATTTTTCACAGAACTAGAACAAATAATTTCAAGATTTGTATGGAAATACAAACAACCTCGAATAGCCAAAGCAATCTTGAGAAAGAAGAATGGAACTGGAGGAATCAACTTGCCAGACTTCAGGCTCTACTACAAAGCCACAGCCATCAAGACAGTATGGTACTGGCACAAAGACAGGAATATAGACCAATGGAACAAAATAGAAAGCCCAGAGATAAATCCACACACATATAGACACCTTATCTTTGACAAAGGAGACAAGAATATACAATGGAGTAAAGACAATCTCTTTAACAAGTGGTGCTGGGAAAACTGGTCAACCACTTGTAAAAGAATGAAACCAGATCACTTTCTAACATCGCACACAAAAATAAACTCAAAATGGATTAAAGATCTAAATGTAAGACCAGAAACTATAAAACTCCTAGAGGAGAACATAGGCAAAACACTCTCCGACATAAATCACAGCAGGATCCTCTATGATCCACCTCCCAGAATTCTGGAAATAAAAGCAAAAATAAACAAATGGGATCTAATTAAAATTAAAAGCTTCTGCACAACAAAGGAAAATATAAGCAAGGTGAAAAGACAGCCTTCTGAATGGGAGAAAATAATAGCAAATGAAGCAACTCACAAACAACAAATCTCAAAAATATACAAGCAACTTATGCAGCTCAAGTCCAGAAAAATAAACGATCCAATCAAAAAATGGGCCAAAGAACTAAACAGACATTTCTCCAAAGAAGACATACGGATGGCTAACAAACACATGAAAAGATGCTCAACATCACTCATTATTAGAGAAATGCAAATCAAAACCACAATGAGGTACCACTTCACACCAGTCAGAATGTCTGCGATCCAAAAATCTGCAAGCAATAAATGCTGGAGAGGGTGTGGAGAAAAGGGAACCCTCTTACACTGTTGGTGGGAATGCAAACGAGTACAGCCACTATGGAGAACAGTGTGGAGATTCCTTTAAAAATTGCAAATAGAACTGCCTTATGACCCAGCAATCCCACTGCTGGGCATACACACGGAGGAAACCAGAATTGAAAGAGACACATGTACCCCAATGTTCATCGCAGCACTGTTTATAATAGCCAGGACATGGAAACAACCTAGATGTCCATCAGCAGATGAATGGATAAGAAAGCTGTGGTATATATACACAATGGAGTATTACTCAGCCGTTAAAAAAATACATTTGAATCAGTTCTGATGAGATGGTTGAAACTGGAGCCTATTATACAGAGTGACGTAAGCCAGAAAGAAAAACACCAATACAGTATACTAACACATATATATGGAATATAGAAAGATGGCAATGATGACCCTGTATGCAAGACAGCAAAAAAGACACAGATATGTATAGCGGACTTTTGGACTCAGAGGGAGAGGGAGAGGGTGAGATGATTTGGGAGAATGGCATTGAAACATGTATAATATCATGTAAGAATCGAATTGCCAGTCTATGTCAGATGCAGGATACAGCACGCTTGGGGCTGGTACGTGGGGATGACCCAGAGAGATGTTATGGGGAGGGAGGTGGGAGGGGGGTTCATGTTTGGGAACGCATGTACACCCGTGGTGGATTCATGTCAATGTATGGCAAAACCAATACAGAATTGTAAAGTATAATAAAGTAAATAAATAAATAAATAAAATAAATCAATGCTGTATGAATGCATATCTTGATAGATGGAATTGATGGAGCTTTGTTTTCCAACAGTAGCCTCTTCTAAAATGGGTCATGGACCGACCAGTTCTTCAGGTATTGCTTCTCATATTTACATATGGTATTGGAACAGATTTGATAGCCTATTGTCTTCATAAGAAAGAACATAATATTCTAAAACCACACCTTATCTCCCACACAAAACAGTGCACTGAAGCCATGGCTTTTATACTGCTCTGTGCATTACAGGCTCAGATAGCCCCCCGGCTATGAGCTTTGACATGGTTTCATGCTCATGATGAGATAGATGTCTGCCTGGAGAGTGCAGTGTGCCTAAAAATCTGCTCACAACCATAAAGGGAGAGATGTCTATTTTTAACTCTCAGTCTTCCACAATCCTCAATGTAAAAGTTCCAGAATTCCACATAAACCAACCAGTTAGATACTGGATTGTTAAATATATAGTGGGGACTTAATATCATCTTTAAGAGTGTTGTCACTCATACAACTGGCAACAGGAATGGCAAAAAAAATGCTTCAATCAAAGCCATGTTAAAAGAAATTTTAAGTATCACTTTTTGATCATGAAAATAAACTTTTTTATATGCCTCTCAGTGAAAGTAAAAATCTGTTCCCAGAACAGAGCTAATTTTATATGAGTTTAAATCTGCTAATTGTTTTTTCAATCTCTTGCTTTAAAACACACTAACTAATCAGTTGAACAAAGCTCTAACTGGCTATTATATCTACTTGCAAACTAGCAAATTCAATTTTCGACATAACAACACAAAGTAAAATGAAGTGGAATGCTGTGATTTTAAGGGGGCTTTGCCCTCCTTTGTTCTGTGAACTTCGCCAGCTTTCACACCACAGTGATCTCACAGCCCTTTGTTCAAACTCACAACATCGAATGTAAAGAATGGCTTTACATTGTGATTTTCTTACCCGAGGAATCCAAATGCATCAAGAAAAATGCTCATCGAGGCTTGGAACAGAAAGAGGTATTTATTTCACATGTGCCCAAGTTCTGTGTAACTCAGCATCATGGCAAATGGATTGAGATTGCAATTCTGAGCTGAAATTCTCTTTGTCTCCTGTGAATCAGGAAGTCCAAACATATGGACTAAGAAGATAACAATTTTAAAGAGTAGGTACCCATCTTGGAAAATAGTCATTGTCATTTCAATATGCTTGAGTAAAACCAGACATGAGAAGGACACTGCAAAACTTGAGTGGCTGACCCTTTTCTCAATTAGATGGCTATTAGACAATGTTTCCCCTTCAGCACCTGGCCAAGGTTTCAGTTTATCTCGGTGTGTATAAGTGATACAAATTCTCTCAGGGAAGTGAGTCGCTGTGACAGAGTGGAGTGTCTTGGAGGGACTTGTGTAGGCCATGTGGCCTGACTGTCACAGCAGAGCTTGTAAAGTTGGGTGGATTTGGATATGAATCTCAGATTGTCATTTCCTGGCTGTTCTTGGACAAATTATTAACTTCATTCTTTAATTTTCTCTTGTGTCAGATAGAGTGGAGAGGACTAAAGTAGATACCATTTTTTTGAATTATATCACAGTATATATAGCAGCCTCAAGATGTGAACCTGATATGGTAACTATCTTTTTTTTAAATTTTCATTTTATATTGGATATATTTAATTACAATATTTAGTTAGTTTCATGTGTACAGCAAAGTGATTCAGTTGTCCATTGTCTTTCAGACTCTTTTCATGTACAGGTTATTACAGAATAGTTCCTTATGCTATATAGTAGGTCTTTGTTGATTATCAATTTTATATTTAGCAATGTTTATATGATAATCCAATCACCTAATTTTTTCTTCCCTTGCTCTCAGTCTTTCCCTTTTGGTAACCATAAATTTGTTTTCTGTGTCTGTAAGTCTCTTTCTGTTTTGTAAATAAATGTATTTATACAACTTTTTTTAGAATCCACATATAAGTGATATATTTGTCTTTGACTTACTTCACTCAGTGTGACAATCTCTAGGTCCATCTATGTTCCTGAAAATGGTATTATTTCATTTTTTATGGCTGAGTAATAGTCCACTGTATATATGTACTGCATCTTCTTTATCCAGCTGTAGATGGACATTTAGGTTGCTTTCATGTCTTGGCTATTGTAAATAGAACTGCTATGAACATTATGTTGCAGGTATTTTTTGAGTTATGCTTTTCTCCAGATATATGCCTAGGAGTGGGATTACCATAATCATATGGTAGCTCTGTTTTTAGTTTTTTTACAGTGCTTCCATAGTGGCTGCCCCAAATTATATTCCCACCAACAGTGTAGGAGTGTTCCCTTCTTTCCACACCCCCTGCAGCATTTTTTTCCAGCATTTATTATTTGTATAAATTTGATGATGGCCATTCTGACTGGTGGGTAGCTATCATTATTAAATTAGGAGATCTATGTTGTTACAACCTTCTATAACTCATAGATTATCATTTTCAAAATATAAATGAAAATTTGATACCAAATGAGCCTACATAATGTCCAGTTCTCCAAGTGTCTCATTCTACTCATTATTTGCCTCTTTCTTTATGTCCTGCTCTTCTCCATTGATTCAAATGGTATCCAGTATTCATTCAAGAAACTTTCAAAGAGCTGAAAAATAAGACAAACAAGAAGTTTGTCAAAATATTCATTAGACAAAGCTGATTTAGCTGTCATTGTCCAGGCAGTAGAAGCAAAACTATGCATTTCTTAAGAGAAACAAGATAAGGGGGGGGGGGGAATGGGTAGAATCTTTAAGGGAAGCAGGAGAACAGGACAGAATATCAAGAGCTATATCTCTGTATCTCAGAGAAAGAGGATAAATCTGAGTTAGTGGAAAAGGGAAAGACCCACTGGAGGTTTTACATAGATGAAATGGCTGCATATGGCAGAAAAAGATTCCAATAGTCAGACATTGCATTGAAGAGGCTTTTTACATAAAACAAAATAGAAGGTAGCAATTCTGCAATGCATTAAAAACAAAATGGAAAGAAAGGAATACAACCGATAATGGAGGAATAGATCTAAGACACTGAAAGCTGTTGAAGTGGATGATGTTGCAACAAAAGGAAGCAGACTTACAGGAACTGGCTTCTTGAACTTTGCTGTCTGGTTCCCATTACTCTTTCTCTTCAAAAAAATGTCACCCATTCCTTTTGAGCAGAACATTTTGCCAAATATGCTATTTAAATATTGATTTTAGAACATTTCCTTGATCTGAAAGCATGCTACCCAGATTGGCATAAATCTAAGTTCTTTCTTTCCAGAGTCTTGTCATGATTTAGTGTTTTCTTTAACCAAAGATAAAATCGAAGAAGAACAGAGCATCAAGGGCACAAAACACACAATTCCTGACAATAAAGTGCATTGGCTGAGGCTATCATGAAGGTTATTTGAGATATTACACAAGAGATTTTGATTCATAAATATATCTGAAAAATAACATGCCTTTTTTAGTAGGAACAGTTGAAAAACAAAAAGAAAAGGCTAAAGGAACTCTATATAAAATTAGTTTTTCTTATGTGTGAAAAAATTAGCTAATGATTCTGATTTCTATTCTACCACATATAGAGAGATATTAACCTTTACAGTTTCATGATCAAAGATTTGAAGAAGGAAGCTGCTGAAAAAAAGTGATCCCTTATTTTCCTCTACTAAATCCCAAGATCTAAGGCAGTGCTTGACACATAGTTGGCACTCAAGAAAGAGTTATCACATGAACAATTCAATAAAGCCTTAAAAAAATAAAGTTAAAAAATTATCGAGTCATCACAAGTTTAGAGCTAATTATACCAGAAAATCCTGAGATGTGGTTTAATCTCATGGTTTGGGGCACCCTCACTTAAATTAAAAGCCTCAATTCTGATAATAGTAAATCACTTGGTTTTGAATCAACTGTGAAATCAGCCTTTTCATCAAGGAACTCCCCCCCGCCAACAAAAAAAGAAAGAAAGAAAAGCAATCTACCCCTTTATCTAAATTTATTGTCCTGTATGCCGTGTGTGTGTGTGTGTCCCTCAGTCCTTCTGAATCTTTCTCAGTGATACAAACTCAGGTGGCCTTCTCCGGTAAACATAGTTCCCTTTAGAGATGACTACCGATGTGATGACTACAGGTGCATAAAATGGATTTAAGCCAGAGCAGACTACTTCTATTGCATGGTGTTTCTGGAATATCTTTTCATGTTATCTCCCATAGCCATGACATTTTTCTCAGAATGGCTAGTTAATTCCCTCCGAATCTTTATGTAATGGCCCACAATTATGTATGAAAACTACTTCAAAATTAGACCATCCTGCCTCACTCCTTGATTTCTTTGTAACTAAGTAACTTCCAGAGCTTTTAGATGTCGTCTCCACATCCTCACCCCCAACACACATTCCAGTCAACCCCAACTGACTCTTTTCTCAAATGATTCTCTTCTTTAAGAACAGAAAAACTCATTTAAAAAAAAAACATGGCAAGGGATAAAAGACATGTGATTCTTCTTCAGAAACCACTGAAAATGAATGAAGAAGATGCAAAAGGGAAAGAATGATGTGCCTAGTATAAAGCTATAAGATGACCATCACCAAAAGCAGAACGCAGAGTGCAGATTTCTTTGAAAATAAACAAGCATCTAAGAAACCTAACAAAGAGAAAATGGGATTATACCACCAAAGACACTGTCATTTTGAAATCAAAGGGACAGAGAAAGCAGGATAGAATGAAGGAAAGCTGTCAAACTCGCTAACTGCAAATCACAGGACTACTCAGCCTGCATGATTCTACAACACAGGACTGTGACGCTCTTTAGTTATGAAGGTGCCCTCTTCCTCAAGAAGATGGAACAATGCTACTGAAGGTGATTCAGAGATAATCAGAGCTGATACTCTCACCACAGGCTCGGGGACCAGAACTAGTTCCTTCTGCTTTCACTGGGCCAGGATGCCCTCCCAGACATCACATGAGCAGGACCCTTTCAGACAGCAACAGGGACAGAGCTGTGGGGGTGATGCTGCCACCTCGGTGGTCCCAAGAGGTGGGGCATAGAGTCAGGGAGGGTTATTCTCAAGACTTAAGAGCCAATGAAAATCACCTTTCTAGGTTTTGAACTTGCTTGGGACTTTCCCCTTTTCCTTTCATCCCTATTTTTCCCTTTCTGAACAGTAGTGTCTAGCCTATGCTTGTCCCGTCACAGTATTTTGGAAGCAGTTAACTTGCCTGGTTTCCCGGGTTCACAACTGGAGAGGAATTTTGCTTCAGGATGAATCATAACTCAAGTCTCCTACACATGTGACTTCGATGATTTTTAAATAAAACTTTGAACTTTTGACTTTAGAGATGATGCAGAAACAATTTAAGACTTGAGGGTTGTTTGCGTGGAATTAATGCATCTTTTATGCAAAAAGGATGTGAAGTGTGAAAGGCTAGTGTTATAGAACGAATTGTGTCACACTTAAAATTCACGTGTTGAAGCCCCAACCTCATGTGATGGTTTTTGCAGCTGGGGATCTTTGGGAGGTTTAGAAGAGGTCGTGAGGATGGAGCACTCATGATGGGATTCATTCCCTTGTGAGAAGAGACACCCAGGAGCTTGCTTCCTCTCTCTCCATCTGCACACCCCCAAAAGGCCATGTGAATACACAGCAAGGAGGTGGCCATCTGCAACCCAAGGAGAAAGCCCTCCCCAGATACTGGCCCCATTGGCACCGTGATCTTGGCCTTCCCCCTCACCAGTACTATGAAAAGTGAATTATCGGTCTGTGGCATTTTGTTATAGCACCCCAAGCTGCCTAAGATAGAGACCAAAACCCTAACCTAGATGTGCTACCTGGCAGATGAGGTTGAGATAGAGGTTGGGGAACAGCAGCTGTTGCTGAGGGTGGCATATGAAAATACACAGAGCCACCTGTGCTTTGTAGCAGTGCTAGCCAGTAGACATTCTATAATGATGGAAACATCCTTCACCTGTGCTGATATGAAAACAGAGTATCCATTAAAGCACCCATGGCTACTGAACATTTAAAATGTTGCTAGTGTGACTGAGAAAATACAATTTTAACTTTATTTCATTTGAATTTTACTTGAAAAATTTTAGAAACTATCTCCTACAGTCTCTGAGAAAATTCTAAAACTCTTTGAAAAACTATTTCACCTAAAAAGATTTAAATTTTTTTTTAAATCAACACAATTAATACAGAAGTAGAAAAGGAAAACTGAGCTTTCTAAAAAGGAAATTTGAAGATAAATTCATTGAGAAGAATTAAGACTAATTAGAACCAGTAAGACATAGGATAGATACTGCTGAGATAAAGTCAGAGATATAAAGAACAACTTTGAGAAAATAGTAAATTTTGTGAAGGAAAAATATAGAGAAAATTAAGTGAATAAGGAAAGTACAATTCAGAGGCAGATTCCATATATACATCATACATATCTCTTTATCTGAAAACCTAACAAATAGAACCAAATAATATTCAAATATATATTGTAAAAGTATTCCTGAAATGAAGGAAAATATAAATATGTTGATTCCTCATGTTCTAGGAAAGTCTGATGTAGAGTTACCAGCTTTAAGACATGTCTTGAGAATTTATTAAAATTAAAGAATGAAGAAAAAACACAATGTGCATCAATATTTGTAAAGCAAATCACCTACAAGTTAGAAGAATCCAGGGTGGTCTCAGAAATCTTAATAGTAATGTTCAAAGCCAAATAATAGATTTGCAATGTTTACAAACTTCCAGGGGCATTTTGTTTTGAAAATAAAATATGAAATCCAAATTTCCTATCACCAGGCTCTTGTTTAAATACATCAATAAAACAGTTATTCACAAATGAGGATGTCTCTGTGAATATAGAACTCATGAGTAAGTCTGTAATAATCATCTGATGAAGAAACATGTCAGCAGAGAGATGAAGGAGGAAAAACAAAGACCTCAGGAATGCAGAAGCTATAATTGATGGCAGGCAGGAAATCCATGCACACAAAGCAATAAGGCACCTGTGAGAGGCAGAAGCTAGAAGGTAAACTGTAAGAAGATTAACAATGTGAGCACGATGATACATATTTCAGAAGTTAGTTCATGAAGGAATGAAGTAGGGGAAGAGCATGGACATCTTCATCTGTCATTGGAAAAAAATCATGATATGTTTTCTAAACTTGGCTTAGAAAAAGACCTAAATCAGAGTTTTTTCTGTTGGTTGCAAGCATCAGAAAAACAATCAACCCAGATTAAGTTGAAGCAAAAAGGTGAATCAATGAAAGATACTGAGCCATTTCAAGGAAAGAATTGGAAGGCATCTCCAGGGCAACAAAGGCAGCAGAAGCAACAGGACCGTGGGCACAACTACCTCTGTTGTCAGGTCGTGAAGAAGAAAGTCTGACTAAGGTCTCCAGAATGTTGCCCGTTAGTACTTTAGTCCTGTTTTTTCTCTTTTCCAGCTCTAAAATTCTGAGGCACATTCTCCTAGTCAGTCAGGCGTTCAATTCTGAACCAATCAATGATGACAGCCAACGAAGCTAAATAAAGAGACGTTGTTTGCCCAGTGGAAATCACACATACATCCCTGAACCTCTCAAATAGGGTCTGGGGGCCTTGACAGAGGGCAAGTGACACACTGGGTTGGAGGTCCCCAGAAGAAGAGGATAGGTGGATAGACAAAAAAAAATGATGTAGGTTGTATTTGCTTCAAATATAATCAAAGTCACCATTTGTTTAATAGCTCTCACCATCCACTGTAGTTACCTGTGTTATTCATCAGATAGTTCATTACCCGATTCTCAAACTGCTTTGTCTGATGACTTGTAACTGAAAGTAACAGCCCTTCAGAACGTCCCTTCACTCAGGCACAGCAATGGAAACATCCAGGCTGCTCCATCTGCTTGATTCTCCAGTTTTAATGAAAAGCAAAGCCTTCCTGCCAAGCCGGGATGGACATTTGCCAGTAGAAACCGAACTTAGCAGCTTCCAGCTATGGAGATTTGAAGGTACTTTGTTCCTGTGACACTACTTGGTCTGTTACATTGATATTCTAACCTTTTCTTAGATTTCCCACGTGATTATGCTCTGCCCTTTGGCTGGAAGTGCACCCTGGCCCAACAGTTTCTTTCTAATGCACTTCATTTCTCTTTCTCCTCACCTGCTAACAAGGAAACACCTGCCACATGTCTGATCTTCTGTCAAGGTAGGGGAGGAGGTTCATAGGACTATTTGGGTCCTGAGGAGAGGATGCCTTCTTTACAGACCAGTCTTCATGTCAAAGGACACAGATACTAGCCCCAGAGACAGAAGAAGGTAAAGCACTTTTACCTCCACTCAATCCAAACATCAGTTTGCCCTGATGTTTAATTTATCATACTGCTACCAAGTCCAAGCTCACTCTGCTCACTGCACGACAGGCCAACAAATCCAAAAGATGAAGCATTGAGGCAAGAAATACAAAGTCAGTAGACTGAGAAGATGGCAGACTAGTGTCTCAAAACAACCATCTTATTGGGGTCTGGATTCCAGGTTCTTTTATAAAACAAAGATGGGGTAGGTGAGGAGGAAAAGTAAAAAGGTCATTAATTTTGCAAATATCTCCTGGAATGGCCAGCCTCAGGGAAGGGGTGTTAATTCCTTCCTTCCACAGGTGGACAGGGTACTGAACAAAACATTTTGGTTTAACGTTCAGGCAGAGGGGTAAAGGTTCCCTGAGGCAGGCCATTATGTATAAACAGTATCCTTTTAATGAACAAAAGAAATGGGAAGCAAAGGTTAAAGTAAGAGAAACAGATGCAGCATGGAGTCAGTTTTTCACTCTAATAATATGCTCCCAGATATATTTTTCACCTAAAATTTGTGTTGATGAGCCCAAGATGTCTCGTCCTCATGATTTTCATGTTGCTTATTTCTAGATCCCTTCCCCCAAACCATCAAACCTCTTGGGAATCTGATTAATGCCATAAAACATGGCAACCCATGAGGGATTGGACAATCTTTATGAATGTGAGAAGACAAAAGAAAATTAAATGTTTCCCTTCTATGGTGGGGCGGGAGGGTACTTTTTAATCAATGGACTAAAACAGTAGTTCTAAACCTTAAAGTGATAGCTTTGCCTCTCAGGGGACAGTTTGCAATATCTGGAGATATTCTTGGTTGTCACAACTTGGAGGCCTGTTACTACTAGCATCTGGTAAATAGTCTAGGGCCAACATCAACATTTAATTAGGAATCTAAGTCCTTAATTAGGAACTTCCTACTTTGGATGCCACCATGTCACTCCTGTTTAAATATATTCTCTCTGCTTGCAACTAACAATAAAGTAAGACGGAAATGACACAAATAGTACTGCCATAATTGTCAGTGAAACTCTCAGGAAAGTCCTATATTTTCACTGTCACTTGATACCTGATTAAGAGAGAAGACTGACTCTCTCCTAGAAGATGCTATACATTTTTCAAAATTCTCTTATGAAAGACCTAAACTTTGCAAGTTTAACTGTAAAGTATTCTCACCAAGTTAGAGAGAATATGTGAACTGCAGTTTATTTTTTAAAGTATTATATGGTCAAAAAATAACAATGACTTCAAATTTTAGTACTCCTGAGGGCCTGAAATGAGGATATAGAACAAGATCTCTTGTGCTCCTAAACAGAAGTTGAGCCAATAACATAGAGTACTTTATGAGCCAGATAATGTCTGGTGTCCTGGAGCTAAAGAAAATGTTGGCACATCTTGCAAAATCACAGCTGTTTCAGTCTCATTTAGTGACTGGCCACACTCCCTGCAGCCCAGTTTGCCTTTTGAAATATAGCTCAGCTAGCTATTCTGCAGCATGACAAAAAGGCCCCTGACAAGGAAGGGTTTTTTTAATCTCTTTGTCTCAAAAGCTTTAAAAATCTTGACAAACATTGCTAAGAAACACACATTACTTTTTAAGAAGATGCATAGAGATTTCTTAATGCATGCAAAATTATGTATGTTTTTACCAACAAATAAAATGTACTTTGGAGACATGAGGATAAAAAAGATAAGAAGAAAAACAAAATGTTGAACTAATTTAACTATATGCAATGCTAGTATAAGAAAGGATTTCTGTGACTTCCCTCATGTACAATGTGCATTTTTAGACTGCAAAACAAAGTCTGCCTGTAACCCATCTGAGTCAGACCTTTCAAGTAGATAATCAACTAACAATTCTTAATCAATTAAAGGATGGAATGAAAATAAACTTAAGCTGTTGATCAAATGGTAGCATTCAGTTTTTTAAATTATGTGACTCTGTTTTGAAAGTTGCTAAAATTTCCAAATTTTAAAATCATGACGCTCAAGTAAATATAATTACAAGACTCTACAGTCAAAAGTTTATTAAACCAAAATCTTCAAAAAGGTAAAACCGCAACTCTTATGCAAATATAAAATGAACAGATCCAAAGATTTTATTAAAATAATTAATAACAAGGAAACTAGTAAGAAGACAGTACGATTTCAAGAGTGTTTCTAAAGCTAAATATTTACAGGCAAACGTTAGGATAAGATTGTTGGACAAATTAAAAAACAAAAACAAAAAACTGGTTAATGTCCAACAGGGTAATAATTTGTAAAGCCATAAAGGTAGGATTGTTTTATCCACCAGACAGAAATTATTTGTATCTCCCTGGGGTAAAAATCTACAAGTTAACCTCTGCCCTAGAGCATTGTTAAATAGTCCATTCAATACAAAATCAAGTCCAGCATTGCACTGAAAAAATACTTGGGGCTATTTCCAAGTGTCCAATACCTTTTGTGACAAGTCAAATCATCTTTCATTCATGAAAGTTCCTGATTCTTGATAACATTATTTATTCTTTAGAGAAATGCCTTCATCATCTTTATGTGACTTATGTATCAATACCATTTCCATATCATATTTTCAGGCTAGTGCTCTAATGTGCCTTATTTAATCTGTACTGAGATAAACATTAGAATTTCATAAGACAATGTATAAATGAACCTACATTTAGGTTATTTTATTTCAGTCACTGGATATAATTTACCATATATCTAAAAGCACAATGGTATAAACAGGATATTACAGAAGTTTAGAGATTATAAATATTTTGAGCATAAGTCTAAGACATTTTCTATTTTAATAAGTTTCCCAGGTGCCTAATAAATTTAATAAATTTGAGTGCTACCAAGGAAGCCTTAAATATAATGGTAAGACTCACATCAAGCAAAGAAAACCCCAAATTAGTATCTTCTTATAATTTATGATATCTGTTAAGTAATTTGCATACCACCTAAAAGAGTGCTAAACGTACACCAAGGGAAGGCATAATATCATTATTAATGATATCAAATATATGCATACACAAACACAGTCTAGTATAATTCTCGATTATTCAATTGTTTCTTTTATCATGGATAAAGGTAGCAAACACTCCCCTAGAATTCACTTCTTAAAAGCAGTTCACCTATAAAACAAGATAAAAAAAAAAAACAACAAAAACACTGACAAAATAAAAAACACACATTTTTAATTTTTAACATTTTTATGACATATTTTTAAGATACGTTTATTTTCATAATATCAGTTTAAAAAATAATCACACAAGAATAAGCTTCTGTATGTCTGCCTACATAAACTGCTCTATTTTAAATTTATCAAATTATAAATAAACCCCATAATGTGCAATGTGAACCAAACTGCAGCATAATGAGTACATTTGAAAGGCGGAGTATTCTCATTGTTTCAGTAACAGAAGAGTTTACTTATTAGAATGAAAAGCCTGGCCTCAAGTCTTCCATCATTCAAAAATAATATAGCATGAATTATCCACTGATTCTAAAACAACATATACTGTTAAAAAGCAAAGGTGACTAAATTAAACATGTGTTCCTGGACCTGCATTTCAGAAAAACTGGGGGCAAATAAACAATGAGACCCACCAGCGGGAGGACCAAGTTGCCCAGAAGGGGTATAGATTAAGATGCAAAATCAAAGCCACTTCTGAGGAACCTGGGATTTCCAGCACCAGTATCACAAAGTTGGACAAGATGGTATATTCCATGAAAGGCATATTAAAATGCAAATATGCCACCTAGATAAGACAAGGTATAAGGCAACTTGACAAAGAGTTATTTTAATGTAGAGTTAGCATCTCCAGACTTCTGTTAGGCCAATTTCTCATTAATATGCTGATTCGTGAGACACAAAGTGATCTTAAAAAGACCAAATACAGCAGGTAGCAGTGGAGACTCAGCAGAGTCCACATGTACTTAGAAAGTATGGGGCAGAGGGTGGGAGAGGCACACTCAGGGCTATGGAGGGAACGCTGAAGACAGCATGGTCTGAAGGCCAGCTCTCTAAGGGTCAGCTGA
The DNA here is from genome assembly GCF_014754425.2 of Oryx dammah. Classification (NCBI taxonomy): domain Eukaryota; kingdom Metazoa; phylum Chordata; class Mammalia; order Artiodactyla; family Bovidae; genus Oryx; species Oryx dammah. The sequence goes on along the minus strand of NW_024070196.1, from coordinate 40,403,329 downwards.
GAAGTGAGGGTGCTAACAAGTAGGGCTTGAATGTAAGCGTAGAAAAGTTATAATTAGAAGATCAAATGATTCCCTTTTCCTTTGTCTACGTTTTCTTATAATCTACATGTTATTATGTCACTTTGCCTCAAACGTTTGTATAAATTAAAATCTATAGATAGGTTAGCCTTTATCATACTGTCTTTAGTAGTTCTAATCTTCAGTGATTCTGAGCGACCCTTATTAGAACACAGAAAATGGGATGCACTTTAGGAATAACATGCAGAACTGAGAAAACAGAGGATAGAGTGCATTATAAATATTCTTGTTATTTTTTTAAACTGAAAGAAGTCAGTATAGTAGCTTCTTAATAAGAAGTGAGGGGGGAGGGTCATAGCAATTTGTTCAAGATTTCAAATCTCTATGTGAACACCTATCAAACACCATGATGTAGATGCCTCCAAGGACATGTGGTGCAGTGGTAAAGAACCCACCTGCCAAGCAGGAGACATGCGCTCGATCGCTAGGTCAGGAAGATCCTTTGGAGAAGGAAATGGCAACCCACTCCACTATTATTGCCTGGGAAATTCCATGCACAGAGGAGCCTGGAGGGCTACAGTCTATGGGGTCACAGAGTCGAACACGACTTAGTGACTAAGCAACAGAGTTCAGAGAGAATTGTCTGAGGTTAAATATCCTCCAATTTCCTGTTTCTAGTCATGTGATTTCACTTGAGGAGAACTGACCAGAGTTGGTTTTAACTTATTTTGTTCCTATTTTTCATATTGGAATAAGTCAAACTATATATTCAAACACACTCTGGTCCTATTGTCAATATCTGGACAATATCAATTAATTCTGTTTAAATAAAATTACAAAGAAAAAGCTTGAAGAAATCCACTATTATTTATGAAATAAGCAGAAATTATAGCCTATCCTTAGTAAAAATGACAAAAAATGTAAAAAGAGCATCCACCTAACCAAAAGACATTCAATAAGCATAGTTTCACATATGCAACTTTATACCTAAAAATTGAATTGTTAAGCCACCAGACATAAGTTGGACTAAAACAAAGAGTAAAACTACCTAATGTATAAACTGTCAGATGTAGGTTTCTATACTGATGACACAATGTTAATACATTTCCAAAAGGGAATGGAAAATGTTATTCTTGTGTTGAGATCACAAAGCTGGCTGATCATTTTTAGATACAATAGAATATACACTGAAGGTTTTACAGTGTAAAATAAACCAACATTTCTCCTTAGAATTACTATAGAGTCTGAAGTTTCTGAAGGTTATACACCTACATATTCCAGTGTAGGGTTGCCTCTGGGTAGTGTTGAAACTACTGTCTGTTCTAACAATCAACAACAGAAAGATGTCCAGAATTGTTCCCATTAGTATTTAGTCAGACCAGCAAATGGCATCAAACCTGATTTATTAAAGGAATCACCACTTCTGGTTCATACTATCCTATTAACCGATGTGACATGCTTTAACACAACTAACTGGGATCTAAATTGCAACCATTCTGTGCTCAGATGTTGAGACTCCAGGTCATGATGTTAAAGGAAAATGTAAACAGATACATCTTAGCAGTATATTTGCAAAAGCTTTTAAAGACTGCTATTGTGCTCAGGTTCATCATATTTACTAGATTAAATTCATTTACTTTGTGTATTCATCTCCACTGCCTCATCTCTAAAAGGACTGGACCGCTACCCAGAAGACCTTTTGTTATTCATTCATAGGTAACACTTTGGCCCCGTGTGCGTTGATGTAGGTGAGCAGGATTTTGGCTCTCTGTTCTATTACATCAATTAGCTTTTCGATGCCCTGTCTACCTCCCTGACTCTCCCAGTAAACTTTATCAAGAAACAGAGACTGAAGGAGTTTCTGCCGTAAGTGTTGGCTCTTCAAAACAGAAACTGCAGATTCGGGAAACCTGAAAAGAGAAAAAGATATTTCATTCTTCGTAATTGCTTAGAAATATTATGCCCTGCCCAGTGGTTCGGCCAGTCATTAATCTGGTATAAATCATACTATCAGATAATGCCTTGAGGATAAAAACATTTCTGTCAGTGTCTAGCTTACATTTCTCAATAATTATGTACTAGAAGAACAGATTTCAAAGGAACTGAGTTTTCTATACCACTGAGACCTTGACATACCGATGTCTTACTTAAGATCATTATATGTAGGCAAAGAGAGAGACAGAATTAGCAAGAATTCTGATAATCTGGAAAAGTACTTTCCTCAAATTTAAACTATATTGCACCCATAAGGGGAGAAGGCAGTTGCACCCCACTCCAGTACTCCTGCCTGGAAAATCCCATGAATGGAGAAGCCTGGTAGGCTGCTGTCCATGCTAAGGGTCGGACACAACGGAGCGACTTCCCTTTCACTTTTCACTTTCATGCATTGGAGAAGGAAATGGCAACCCACTCCAGTGTTCTTGCCTGGAGAATCCCAAGGACGGGGGAGCCTGGTGGGCTGCCATCTATGGGGTTGCACAGAGTCGGACACGACTGAAGTGACTTAGCAGCCAGTACTCTTGCCTGGAAAATCCCATGGACGGAGGAGCCTGGTAGGCTTCAGTCCTTGGGGTCGCTAAGAGTCAGACACAACTGAGCGACTTTACTTTTACGCATTGGAGAAGGAAATGGCAACCCACTCCAGTGGTCTTGCCTGGAGAATCCCAGGGACGGGGTAGCCTGGTGGGCTGCCGTCTGTGGGGTTGCACGGAGTTGGACACGACTGAAGTGACTTAGCAGCAACAGCAGCAGCACCCATAAGGAACCATTTTAATCTGTTGAGTAGAATCCTATCCTCTTAAGTGTCAGCATGAGATTATATGCAAGGAAATATGAGAAGCAAAAAAATGCTGACAATTTCAGTAAATTACTCTTCCTGAAGCAGAGTTGCATGAATGAACTTAATGAGAAATTATACAAAATACATGTAGTGTAAAGAAAGAAGTCACACCAAAATGCCCAATTAAAGACTGAAATGCCTTTTATTCAGATAATACTTAAGAAATTCTAAGAATCTGGAACTGTTATATTAAACCAGAATATTAATTTATTTTCAAATAAATTTAGCAAAACTCAAGTTTGAGGGCCAGGGCACTCCACAACGAAGCACCTCTCTAGAAAACCTGAGGTCAATTTAGAGGGATCCTTGCTGACTTACCTAAAGAAGGGCATATGATTCCTGCTCTTCATTTAGAAAGAATAAAGGCAGGGATACAGCACATACATTATCTAAAGGATTTAGTAAAATTTCTGGTTCAAAATTATAAGCAACATTTTGCTGAATCTCCAAGTTGGCCTCTCTCCCAGCTTTCATTAAAATGCTGATGAAAGTACAGTACAAATACTGGGGTTTAAGAGTAAATCTAGTAGTTCCTTAAAAACTAAAGCAGAATATATATTTGGTCCAAGAGTACAGTTTGCCAAGAGCTTCAGTCCTTTAAGCATCTTTTCCAAATGTCAATGGATCAAGCTGGGGATGGCACTGAGGGGGCATGAATAGTGCAGTCCATATGTTCCAGCATTTCTGGTGCTGCAGAGAGACCAAAGGCCAAGGAGCTGGACGTGCTTAACGAGTCTGAGTAAGTGTGGAATTAAATAATGTTAATCAGATGCTCTGAGCACCCCAAAGACATGTCTTTTATAGTTTAGTAACCATAGTATTAATTAAGCATTTTTGCTATAGGAAGTATTAATAATCCATGATTTATTAATTCTCTGGCCCTTGAACTAACTTAGCTGTGGCAGAAAGTACAAGATGAAACCACTACATTCATGGATCTCTTTAGTGTCTAATCCTTGCATAAAGGAAAATCAAAAAAATTACCTGACTCTGCGCTATGCTGCTTAATGGAAATATTCTATGCATAAATATGGGTTAGTGAAATCTTCATTTTTGCCTCTGAATGTGGAAATTACATATTCAAAGAAGATTTAACTTTAAACCCATTACTCCTTATAATGCAGTTAAGGTTAAATCTCCTTTGAAAGTATAAGTAAAATGTTACTCATATTTTTATGAATGTACGAGAGAGATGGATTCTCCAGGCACTATTAATTCTAAGAGGAAATTCAGGGATTTAAGAAGACTCCATAATATCAACTCAGTAAGTGATGCCACTGGTATGTAAATTTTCCTGCACATAAAATTTCCTCAGCTCAGACACTTAGCAGACACTTATATTTTACCTTCCATCCACAGAGATGTAAGGAATGGGTATTAACAGAGAAAGTCATGGCAAAAACTCATGAAAATGGATGTCTTGAAACTCATTAACTCTAGCATTGGAAATACATAAAATTCCCCATTACCTAATTCATGGTGCTAGGAAGAATTATTAAAATATGCTTTAGAGTTTTGTTAACAATAGAAACAGTAACAGCAGAAATGCCACAAGTTACTGCAGAAAAATGGACTTGGGGTTGGTGGACCTGGGTCCTACTCTCAATTTTAGACATGCTCAATGTGTCCCCAGCAATCACTCAGCTTCACAAGACTGATGGACTGTTTCACTAGAGCACCCTTCTATTTTCAAGTCTCAGGTACACACCTCAGTTTCTTAGTGACCCTGATTTCTAAGGTTGAAAGACAATGAACGGCACTTCCCTGGTGGTGCAGTGGATAGGAATCCACCTGCCAATACAGGGGACGCAGGTTTGATCACTGATCCAGGAAGATTCCACATGTACATGGGCAAGTCCATGTACCACAACTACTGACTCCATACTCTACACCCTGAGAGCCACAACTACTGAGCCTGTGCTCCACAACAAATAACCCTCATTTACCATAACTAGAGAGAGGCCGCACGCATCAATGGAGACCCAACGCAACCAAAAGTTAATTAATTGATTAAGAAAAAAGAAAGAAAGACAATGAATGGGTGCTTATGAAGGGGAGTAGCTTCAGTCCCCATGTTTGGGGGCGAATATCTCAGACTCTACAGTGAGGTCCCTGCCACTATGGAATGTCTCCGTTTCCTTTATTTCCAAATACTTCTTGAGTGTAAGCTCAAGATACTTGTCCCTATAATCTATGTCTACAGAAGGATTTCCAAATGCTCAGAAACCCTCTTACCTGAATTGAACTGCCATTATTCTTGGCTACTGTGTTCTACTCAGCAGGTTGCCTCTAACTTCCCATGTGTTCATCAAAGTCACTGAGTTTATTCTGCCCTGGGACATCCTGCCTTATCAGTATTTGAATGTCTGTTGGTTCCCCCATCTGCACCCTGGTAATGGAGCCCCTGTGACTTGCTCACCTCCACCAGGCTAGTTCCTACTCCAGAGATGCCTGCATGCTTCCAACCTCATCCCACCTGGATTTGCACACTGAGGGCAAAGCAATATGATGCCTGTGAAATGCATCAGGACCTCTGTAGGTTGCAGAGGTCAGTTACCTTGAAACCTGGCTGCACCTTTTTTTCTACTTCTCTTGGGTTTGGTTCCCTTCTCTGGGCCTCCATTCCCAGATTCTCTTTAAGGGTTAAATTGATCAGACATAGGATGAGTCTTCTCAAACCTTACTACGTATTCAATAGAAATGCAATGTCCTGCAGATGTTACTACATCAGGAAACTTACTCTCTGATGCCTTCTAAGAGTTTGAAGTTCAAGTTATCTTCACTTCTGTCAAAGAAACCCTTGTTATCTATAAAAACCAAGTGTCTTGGGTCCTGCTTTCGCTGGACAATGTGGGCTAGAACCACAGTATCCTGGTTGTCGCATTTTGAACTCCGTCCGCTCTGTACACAGGTATCTTCCTTCCGAGGTCGGAACCCACAGCAATTTGTATCCAGGCGGTTATAAATCTGAAAGGGAAAACAAAAACAAAATCCAAGATGCTGAGTAAAAACAAAACTTGGGAAAGTTAGAAGATGTCCAAAGAACAAGTACTTTCTAAGTGGCTCACTTGCCAGAATTTAATTGGGGCCAGGTTTGTTTAATTAACTGTCAGAATAAGCCCTAATTTCATATCCTTCTGACCCAGCTCCATTAACAGCTCCACAGGCAGATCATCCCAACTAAGCATCTCCACCCTTCACATTCAGAGTTCCCACTGACATCATATGTCGACGCGTGCCCAGAAGAATCTCTGATGCTACTTGGGACAGAAGATACAAATCACTGTACTTGGATACATCCAGAAAATCTGGGTTATCTCAGTGGCTCTAAAAGTTTACTGCATTCCCTAACTCTCTCTGGATTTCAGTATTACAGTATAAAACTTGAAGTTACTGAGAATAAACCTATGGAAAAGATGTGATATCCAATAATGATAGCCAAGAACATGCCACATGGGGAGCCCACAGTTAGATTCTAAATGAATGAGCAGAACACTTTGGCTTAGTGAGGTTTATTGTGGGAGTAGAGCGACCACCTTATAGAGGGCAGACATTAAAGGAAAGGAAGAATTGGGTTACTTCCATGTCTTTTTGGCGAGGGAAAAAATAATATTTATTAATCATGGTAAGTTAAAGACTAGGCTAAGGAGTTAGATAAATATAAACTCAAATCTCTTCTTTGCAGCTCTGCAAACTTGTATAGCTCCCTTTACGTTACTGAGTCTCAATTTAATTATTTATATATCGGGAATCATACTATTATCCTTGTACTTTTGGTGGGTTAAGGACACAAAAGTGTCTGGATACACTCCAGCCTGACCCAGGCATCTAGAAGATACTTAAAAATTGAAAACTGTCATTACTGTTGTTGAGACACACCTGTACACACTGTGTGAAATGACTGACCACAAAACAAGCTTCTGAAACAAAAGGTAGTTTCTCCATTTCGGTGAAGGAAAACTGAGCCTCAGAGAGATTGAATATTGTACTCTGCATAAAATTTTAGTAGATAGCAAAGTTAAGATTCAGACACAGTTGTGTTTGTCTTCAAAATGCACATTTCCCCCTAAAACACCACATTGAATAGTTTGTCTAGTCAAAGATTATACGTATGCTCAAGATTCAAAAGATGGCTTGACACAGATTGTCCTTTTTTTTTTTTTAATTATTTGGCAGTACCACCCAGCACATGGGATCTTAATTCCCCTACCAGGTATTAAACCTGTGTCTCCTGCATTGAAGCACAGAGTCTTAACTACTGGACCACTAGGGAAGTCCCCAGGCTGTCATTTCTATTCTTTTGTCATTTTAAGTCTTTTATTCTTTTATTTACTAAACTCCCATCTTTTCTCTTCCTCCTGTTTTTTTGCAGATCTTATAGGGCTGGTCACTCTAGGTAGTCAGTTGCTAAGACAGAAATGCAGAAAGAGTAGTACCAAAATTGAGCCTACGTTGCAAAAATCCTGCCTTTATTCATCCAACAAATGTTTATGTAATATCTTCTACCACTCAGCAGTGGGCCAGGCACTGAGGCAAATGTCACCCAGGGCCTGCACCCCGCCCAAACCAGCACTACTTCCAGAGGGAAATGAATCAGTCTAGTTTTGCCTCACTAACACAGCAAACTCACTACCAGACAAATGACCCTCCTCTCTGTTTTCTGCAGGTAAGTGGACTTTGCACCAAAAAGCATACTTTGGGAAGCAGTGGTTTTAAGAGAAGTTAGCATAAGCCAATTTTCTATGAAGTTTATATAAAAACAGTCACATGGAATCAGGTGTTCCATGAGCCACCAGCCTCTTGGACAGCTCAGAGGGTACGGTGCTGATCGAGAAACAGTCTACAGATCAGAGGACCTTGGCAGAACTAGCTTCAGGCAAGCTGATCCATGGGGTCATGAGCCTAACCAGGGGTTTATCCAAAAATGTCACACAGGCTGTCTCTAGGGCACATAAGCTCCCAGGGCTGGTTGAATGTTTCCGAAAGGTGAGCAAGAGAGCCCCAACCACATCACTGTAGGTTAAATGGGAAAAAAAGCATAAGCTGGGAAATACTAGAAAAATTAAAAATGAATTGACTCCTTTCTCCTCAATTTGATTCCTTTTATGTATTATCTTGACAGATTTGAGTATAAGGGAAAGCAAATGATATGAAGAGATGGTATGTGCTTGCTAGTTCTTCAAGTTACCATCAAGGTGTCAGGGAGAATGTAAAAAATATCTCTTCAGGGAGCTGATTCTCATTCAATGTCCCTTTTTTTATATACAGTAGCCAATAATTCTCAAAAAGTCTCTATACCTTATTCCCATCATCACTGTATGTTTTTATCCAATTATAATGACATTATATATGGGGGAAAGCTTAATCTTATTTCACTTTGGCTATAACATCAACGTGTGTTGTGTTGGATAAGTGTGTTTAGAGCTTTACTTGTAAGGACACATCTACCAACCAGTTCTTAAATGGTGCTCTGAACCCTAAGCTCTTTCTTCATTGTTGATTTCTAGTAGCGGGAAAGGACCAAAATAAATAGCATTTCTGTTATCACTACAACAAAGTCAGGGGTATCACATATAATATCGTTTGATAACAAGTAATTTAGCATCTAGGCCCTAACCTCCAGTACTCTATAAATATGATATCTTTCTGTTTTTAGACTACAAGAAAGCATTAAGTATTAGAGGTGAGACAGAGAAACTTAGAGCATCCTTTTAAAATTATTATTGGAGTATATTATTGGAGCTTTACAATGTTGTGTTAGTTTCTGCTGTACAGCAAAGTGAATCAACCATAGGTATACATATGTCTCCTCCCTCTTGGATTTCCCTTCCGCCTGCCATCCCACCCCTCTAGGATCACAGAGCACTGAGCTGAGCACCTTGTGCTACACAGCAGCTTCCCACTAGCTATCTATTTTACACATCATAATGTATTACTTTGGTGCAGAAGTAATTGCAGTTTTACATTGTTGGAATTTGCCATTTGATGTTGGAATGCATTCTTAAATAAATGTGGCTGTGTTATACATCATTTTAATGCACATTTCTTGCTTTATTTGTTTTGCTAATGACTTATTACTTGCTGTTTATTTTATATTTATTAAAGACTACAGAAATGATGTTAGACACAAAGCAAATTCAAGTGACTTTTTTATTCAAGCTCAAAATGGGTCAAAAAGCAGCAGAGACAACTTGTAACATCAACAGTGCATTTGCCCCAGAAACTGCTAATGACTTTACAGTGCAGTGGTGAGTCAAGAAGTTTTGCAAAGGAGACAAGAGCCTTGAAGATGAGGGCGTAATGACGGGTCATCGGAAGTTGACAAGGACCAATTGAAAGCAATCATCTAAGCTGATCCTCTTAAAACTACAAAAGAAGTTACCGAAGAACTCAACATAGACCATTCCATGGTCACTGGGCATTTGAAGCCAACTGGAAAGGTGAAAAAGCTTCATAAGCTGGTGCCTCATGTTCAATTCAGTTCAGTTGCTCAGTCGTGTCCGACTGTTTGCGACCCCATGAATCGCAGCACGCCAGACCTCCCTGTCCATCACTAACTCCCAGAGTTCACTCAGACTCACGTCCATCGAGTCAGTGATGTCATCCAGCCATCTCATCCTGGGTCGTCCCCTTCTCCTCCTGCCCCCCAATCCCTCCCAGCATCAGAGTCTTTTCCAATGAGTCAACTCTTCGCATGAGGTGGCCAAGGTACTGGAGTTTCAGCTTTAGCATCATTCCTTCCAAAGAAATCCCAGGGCTGATCTCCTTCAGAATGAACTGGTTGGATCTCCTTGCAGTCCAAGGGAGTCTCAAGCGTCTTCTCCAACACCACAGTTCAAAAGCATCAATTCTTCGGCGCTCAGCCTTCTTCACAGTCCAACTCTCACATCCATACATGACCACTGGAAAAACCATAGCCTTGACTAGACGGCCCTTAGTCGGCAAAGTAATGTCTCTGCTTTTGAATATGCTATCTAGGTTGGTCATAACTTTTCTTCCAAGGAGTAAGCGTCCTTTAATTCCATGGCTTTAGTCACCATCTGCAGTGATTTTGGAGCCCAAAAATATAAAGTCTGACACTGTTTCCACTGTTTCCCCATCTATTTCCCATGAAGAGATGAGTTGACCACAAATGAAAACAATTGTTGTTTTGAAGTGTCTCTTCTCTTATTCTATGCAACAACAATGAACAATTTCTTGATTGGATTGTGACAAGAGACAAAAAGTGGATTCTATACAACAACCAGTGGATGACCAGCTTAGTGGTTGGACTGACAAGAAGCTCCAAAGCACTTCCCAAAGCCAAACTTGTACTAAAAAAAGTCACGGTCACTCTTTGGTGGTCTGCTGACGGTCTGATCCACTACAGCTTTCTGAATCTTGTGAAATAATTGTGAAATAATTACATCTGAGAAGAATGCTCAGCAACTTGATGAGATGCACTGAAAGCTGCAATGCCTGCAGCCAACACTGGTCAACAGAAAGTGCCCATTGCTTCTCCACAACAACACCAAACTGTATGTTGCACAACCAATGTTTCAAAAGTTCAGTGAATTGGGCTACAAAGTTTTGCCTCCTCTGCCATGTTCACCTGACCTCTCACCAACTGACTACCAATTCTCAAACATCTCAACAACTTTTGCAAGGAAAATGCTTCCACAACTAGCAGGAAACAGAAAATGCTTTCCAAGACTCCATGGAATCTGGAAGCATGAATTTTTACACCACAGGAATAAGCAAACTTATTTCTAGTTGGCAAAAATGTATTGAGTGTAATCGTTCCTATTTGATAAATAAAGATGTGTTTGAGCCTAGTTATAATGATTTAAAATTCACAGTCCAAAACTGCAATAACTTTTGTATCAACCTCATAACGTTTCAAAGCTAGTCTCTCAAGTCATCCCACCCTCTCCTTCCCCTGCTGTGCCCACAAGTCCATTCCCCACATCTGCATTTCTAATCTTGCCTTGCAAATAGGTCCACCAGTACCATTTTTCTAGATTCCACATATAAGCATTAATATATATTTATTTTTCTCTTTCTGACTTACTTCACTCTGTGTGATGGGCTCTAGGTCCATCTTTTTACTGCCTTCCCAATGTGAGAGTGTTTCCAACAATGTATTTTTAAAGCATTTTGCCTGATCCAATTTGAATCACTCAACAGTCTATGATAATTTCACCACTTCCCTGTCAGACTATTGTGCCCTTCAAGTCTCACAGATCTTGTTATTGAAAATAGGTGTGTGATTTCAGCCTAACTTCTCTTCCAAAAATGTTTATCACTCTTTTTATTCAGATAATGCATGTACTTGGTGGGTATAATGACTTTTCAAATGTGAGGGGTGTGTGTGTGTGTGTTTGTGTGTGTGTACATATACAGAGAATCACACTGTTAGGCTTCAGATAATTATTTTATTTTGTTTTTCTTAGCCTCTAACTATAGTAAATTATGTCTTTTTTACTGGCCTTGTCTCCTAAGGGCCTAAGCAGCTCTTAAATATCACTCCCTAGGTCTTCCCAGAATTGTGTTTATAGGCCCTCTTTCAAATTGACGTTTAATATAGCCAAAATAATTTGACCACAAAATCGCTATCCACTCCTTTAAATTAAGTGTCATTTTGCTTGGCATTTAATTCAGTTATATCTTGAATATATTTCTGCTTACTTTGAGTAGAGTTCGCTTACTTTTTAAGGCCTAACAAAGCATATTCTAGCCATCTATGTATCCATAATATGGTTTTAATATATTCACTTGTCTAGAGCACACAGTAAAACAATCATTTCATTTAACTATCACATGATCAAAATTGCCAGAAGAAAGATCAATAACCTCAGATATGCAGATGATACTGCCCTTAAAGGAGAAAGCAAAGAGGAACTAAAGTGCCTCTTGATGAAGGTGAAAGAGGAAAAAACTGGCTGAAAACTCAACATTCAAAAAACTAAGATCATGGCATCTGGTCCCATCACTTCATGGCAAATAGATGGGGAAACAATGGAAACAGTGAGAGACTTTATTTTCTTGAGCTCCAAAATCACTGTGGATAGTGAATGCAGCTATGAAATTAAATGACACTTACTCCTTGGAAAAAAAGCTATAACAAACCTAGACAGCACATTAAAAAGCAGAAACATTGCTTTTCTGACAAAGGTCTGTATTGTCAAAACTATGGTTTTTCCAGTAGTCATGTATGGATGTGAGAGTTGGGCCATAAAGACGCTTGAGCACCGATGAACTCATGCTTCTGAACTGTGGTGTTGGAGAAGACTCTTGAGAGTCCCTTGCACTGCAAAGATATCAAAACAGTCTACCGTACAGGAAATCAGTCCTGAGTATTCATTGGAAGGACTGATGCTGAAGCTGAAGCTCCAATACGTTGGCCACCTGATGCGAAGAACTGACTCATTAGAAAGGACTCTGATGCTGGGAAAGATTGAAGGCAAGAGGAGAAGGGGAAGACAGAGGATGAGATGGTTGGATGGCATCACTGATGCAATGGACATGAGTTTGAGTAAGCTCCAGGAGATGGCAAAAGACAGGGAAGTCTGGCGTGCTGCAGTTCAAAGGATCGCAAAGAGTCGGACATGACTGAGCAACTGAACAACAATCACATGATCAAGCACCATGGTTACGAACTCCCTATCTACATTTTTAGATAAGAATCCTACAAAAAAGCCAATCTGGGGGAAAATTTTGTCAGTTAAGCAGTTATGTGTTGATCACCATTGCAGCAGCTTGTTCAAATTCATGTCTTCTCACTCCTTAAAACAAGGAAAGTCTTTTGCAAAATTGATCTTCTGAAGGCTTCTAAAGATTGCAGACAATCATTATTTTCCATAAAATTACTCTTTCCTATTTTAGAAAAATATATATTTCAATGTTTACCTAATTAAAATTACACTCAAAAAATTCAGGTGTTCCAGCCAAATATTTTGTTGGCGGGGGTATTTTTAGATATCTGGCCTTTCTGAAGTTTCTTTTTCTAGTCCCATTTTCCTTTTGGTGGTGTAAGTTTTGTCTGTAAGAAAAAGTATCTGTGAGTGACTCAAGCTATGTGTGCAGAGTCCAAACAAGGAAGTCTTAGCTGCCCTGACTAGCTCCCTAAGACCCAGAAGAAATCTGCAGAAATCCAGTAACTTCCCAGGCTTCTACATCCCACCCATTCTAGCTATGTCTTCAAAACATGGCTCTGTCAACAATTGTGGGAGTTTCTTATCTCTTTTTTCTCAAAGTAAAACAGTTAAATGACTAATTTTATTGTGTGAACAAAGGCAATTAAAATATTCCAAACTTGCTAATATTGATAACTAAAAACATAATAGCATTCATTGATTGAGTGCTTTGTATATGCCAGGAATTGTACACTTAAATATTTACATAGATTATTCAATCTTCATAGCAGCCTTAAGACCTAGGTGCTACCAAGAGTCCCATTTTATAAATGGGAACATTGTTGTGCAGAGAGGCTAGCTGATAACTCAAGGTCCCTCAGCTCATATGTGATGAAACTCAGGATTCTAAAGCAGGTGTCCACCCCTTCAAAGTGCATCTCTTATCTACCCTGAGTGTCTCTCCCAGGGACAGCCTTCAAAGGTGGTGCTATAGAAAGACAAGTGTGTTTGTACAGAAGGTTAAATGATCCTACTTACAATAACCACTGGTCACAAGGTTTCTGCAGAAACACAATGAATTCCAATGAAAAGTTCAGGCAAAATTCATATAGGAGAGGATATTACAGTTGGGATTTAAGAGATAGGTAGTATTAGCTAAAAAACACGCAAAGCATGAAGGTAGGAAATCAAAAGACATTTTAGAGAACCTGAGGGTATGTTAGATGGGAACTTCTCAAATGACCTACAGTGAAAAACCTGGTATTTTTGTCTTTTCTCTCCCCAGACTTCATTCCATGTGGATTGTTGCTTTGTTAAAAGACAATAAAATAGATATCATCATATTAACTGAAATAAGACAGAGAAAGACAAATATCATCTGATGTCACTGATACATGGAATGAAAAACAAATTATATAAACGAACTTATTTACAAAACAGAAACAGACTCACAGACATAGAAAAAAACTTATGGTTACTGAAAGTTAGAGGGGGAGAGATAAACTAAGAGCTTGAGATTTACATATACACACTACTATATATAAAACATAACCAACAAGGGCCTACTGTTCAGTAGAGAGAACTATATTCAATATCCTGTAATGACCTATAATAGGGAAAAAATCTAAAAAAGAATGTATATCTATACTGTATAACTGAATCACTTTGCTCTACACCTGAAATCAACCCAACATTGTCAATTAACTATACTTAAATAAATAAGTAAATGAACATCATCACTCATAGTTAGAAGTGCTTCCATTAGATTCATCTAATCATCTCAAGAACTCAGGGAACAAGAGCTTCATAAAGACCATACTATGATAAATGTTCTTACGAATACATTCACTGTCCTTCTAATGAAATTTTTTTAAAAAGATAATACAAAAAAATAAAACAAAATAACTTATTACAAAAGAAATGAAACTTTAAAAGATACAAAATACCAACCAAATATCTTGTTAGATTCAACAGACAAAACCACTCTACCAAACTGATATCAAAGTTTCTAAATGTCTATCTGCAGTGTTTGCCCTTCTCTCTCCATGGATGGGTCTGGACTGACCAGGTGCCTGACCACACCTGGAGCAGCACAGTCTGTCTGAGTCCATTTCCCACAGGTAAAGGGGGCATGAAGCCAAGGACTCGGAGCTGGAGCAGACCAAGGGCCCGGTGCCTACAGGGAAAGCTAAGAAATGGATGTATCTGCAGGCTCCACCACCACCTCCTCCCACAAGGCTGCAATAGGAGAAGGCAGGGAGCAGGGCATCAGGAGACATCAGAAGAACAGGAACCGAAGGGAGCCAAGGCCAGATGTGCTCAGAAGCTGGAGAGACTAAAATGAAGAGATACCTTCGAACAGAGATGAGAAACTCTACGATCCAAAACCTTCTTTCATTCAATTCTTTTAGGTAATGTTATTACACTATTTTTCTACCTGTCTTTCCACACTTATTTGAAGGTTTGAGTGAGCACATGCGTGTGTGTGTGTGTGTGCTTCTGGTCTGTTAAGTCAATACCTCAAGCTTCTCATCATCTCTTTTCAAATTATTTGTTTTGAAAATGCCACCTTTCTGCGGGACAGAGATAAAGTGGAAATTGGGGATTAAAATATACACATTACAAGGTATAAAATAGATAAACAACAAGAAACACAGGGAACCATACTCAATATTTTTAATAACCTATAATGGAAAGTAATATGAAAAAGAACATGTGTGTAAATGCTCAGTCGCTTCAGTCATGTCTCAGTCTCTGCAACCGATGGACTGTATGACCTCAGGCTCCTCTGTCCACAGGATTCTCCAGGCAAAATACAGGAGTGGGTTGCCATGCCCTCCTTCGGGGGATTTTCCAGACCCAGGGATCAAACTCGCGTTTCCTGTGTCTCCTGCATTGCAGGCAGATTTTTTACTGCTGAGCTACCAGGGAAGCCCCGAAAAAGAATATATATATATATATATATTATATATAAAGCTGAATCACTTGGTCATGTACCTGAATCATTATAAATCAAATATACTTAAATTTTAATGTTAAAAATTATAAATAAAAAAAAATAAAAATTAAAAACTGTACAAAGAAAACTGCATTTTTAGAGAGAAAGTTTAAATTGTGCAATAAAATATGTAAAGTGTTAGCACAGTAACTCATCCAATGCTTGGCACAGAGCAGGCATTTGATAAAATTTTATTGTCAAGAGAATTTTCCTGATGGTTGGTATCCACTTTGTATCTGACTATTTACAAAGCTCCTCCAAAACACTCTTCTTTAGGAAGAGTCAAGTAAATCATGCTGGCAGAGTAAGACGTGGGTCTTTTAAAAACAGCATCCAGTATTAACTGGAGTGGGGGAAGATGGGCAGGGAGCAAAGAACAGAGCTGCTTGTGCTCGTCATTCACTCCTGGTTGGCATCTCTATGTGGGTTCAATGTCACAAGTGGACCAGAAATCTCACATCCCACAGGGAGTCCACATGACATCCTGCTTGTAAGAGACATTTGATAAACACTGGACAAGAAGATGTGACAGAGGTAACAATAGGACTGTAGTTTGCAGTTTTCTGGAAGATTCCTTTGAATTTCAGTGATCTCATTTGACATCTCATTTGTTTTTAGAAAATGTGTGAGAATCACTAACATTATCATCTCCAGCCAAGAAAGAGAGAAACACAAACAGACGGGCTTATTTATTCATCAGCTAATAATTCACATTGGAAAATCCTTGCACTTGGGTTTGTCTTGATGTCGATCAATACATGGTTGCCATGTCATCAGTGGAGCCATATTGGGATCCCTGTGGTCTAATGGATGTGTGGATTTCTACTGGATCATAGAGAAGGGCAACTTCAGACAAACCCCATGGCTCCCACAGTACCTGTGATCACAGACCGGGCCTGATACCCTGGGAACTCGACAAAGCAAAAACAAAAGCAGAGGTTCTCACCAGCCTGCATCTGTGTTGCTGGGAAACTCTCACTTCAGAAAAGAATAGGTTTCATTTTTGTTCGGCGTAACCATGGCAACAGGTAGCCTGTTAAATGAGTATGCATGCAAATGCCCAGCAGAGCAGCTTATGAACAATGAGGAAAGTAAAAACCACTTACAGTACATACATCTAACTATGGGCATGAGTTCCCCTGTGCTTTGGCCTCTGTAAACAGGCTTTGCACCACCTATACTCCAGAGCTCTGCATGTAACAATAACCATCATTGAGTACCAGTTCAAGACACACTCTTCAGCTTACATCCTATTGCTGAATAAGTAAAGACATAATAGTATTTTTTATATATAAGTAAAGCTATTTTTAAAGCTGCAACATATTTGGATCTGTTTCTACAGGTAGAATAATTTTGTTTGTTTGTTTTTGTTTTGATCATGCCACGTCGCATGTGGGATCTTAGTTCCCAGACCAGGGATGGAACCCGCACCCCCTGCAGTGGAAGCTCTGAGTCTTAATCACTGGGCCTCTAGGGAAGTCTCGACAGATGTAATATTTTGAATTCATGTAACTCTGAATAAATACCAGAAATCAAACATCATCCTGCCACAAAAAGACCCTGGAAAGAGTCACCAGGGAAGTGACAATCTATTTTTAAAGAAAAGAAAATTCACGTTCTGTAATCTGCACAAGTAGGGCTGCATGAAAATAACCTCTATCAAAGGCACACCCACCTTCCTGTAAAGATTTCTAAAGAGCACTTGGACCGAGAGAAACAATAATTTTTACATTTTATCAAGTTCTCATTTATAGAATGGATTTAAATGAAGCAAATAAATTTAAAACAGCAATAAAATAACCTTAATTATAAGTACCGTTTCTTAAAAATGCTTTTTTTCCACTGAACTGAGACAGCATTTTTCATGATTTAACATTAAATAGGATTGCCCAGTACATTTTGAACAATGTACATTTACATCTCAGGGCAGCATCATTAAAAGCTTTTGCTCTGTTCGATTTGACATGCATTCACTTTTAGCATTTTTATGAAATTTCTATCAGTTTTATTGTCCCCTATCATGTAGTATTTTATCATAAGGATAGTAACAAAATAAGTAAAAATAAATGACTGCACTAAAACATAATTCTGATTGTGGTGACACAACTACTTTGCTCGACCAAACTTTAGTTAGTCTCCTGAACTCTCCTAAGCCTATCTGTACACTTCCTTATAAAATTAACTTTTAGCAAGAACCCTGCAAAGTCCTTACTCTCGGAGATACCTGATCACACTTAATAGCTAACTTGGGTCCTCAGCTTCCACCATCCTCAAGGTGAGGTCTTATCACTTGTCTTTAGCAAGAATCTGGTCAGGCCACTTTACCTGGAACTCCCCTTCTCCCTGATGTTTGCTCTTAGATGTCTGCTCTTATCCCTTGTCTACCCCATGACCCTTCCTCTGCTCCCTGGCTGTAAGTCCCTACCAGCACTGCTGTATGGGGCCCCATCTTTCTCCCTGCCTCCCTGTCAAATCCCACCACAGTGACCCCTACACCTATCTTGATGGTCCTGGATAAAGTCTCATTCACCATCTTTAACAAGCACCATGAAATATTCTTTCTTTTACAATGATTAACACAACTTAATGTAATACATCCTAAAGATATTGAAACTCATTATTTATGGAAACTGGTTCTCTTATAAAAAGTTAATTCTGCTAGACTGATTATTCTCTGGCTATTTAAAAATAAATATTGCTTGAGGGTAGGATGGTGGTTGCCAGGGGCTGTGGAGTGGGTCAAAGGAAACAAACTCAGTTAGAAGATGGATAATTTCTGCCTACAGCCATACCATCCTGAACACACCCGATCTCATCTGATCTCTGAAATTAAGCAGGGTCAGGCCTGGTTAGTCTTTGGATGGGAGAAGCTGGATAAGTTCTGAGGATCAGATTATATTTAACAAAAATGTAATGTACACTTGAAATGTGCTAACAGAGTAGATCTTACACATTCTCAACATATACATACACAAAAGTTAACTCTGTGCGGTGATGAATCTTTTAATTAGCTTGATTGTGGTAAATATTTCATAATGTATATATAAATCACATCTCCAAATCACAACACTGTACACTTTATATTCAATTGTATTTGTCAATTACACCTCAATAAAGCTAGAAGGGAAAAAAGAGAAAATTAAAAAATGAATTCTGCTTTATTAAATTGAACTTAAATAAGATTATTTTTACAAGTATGTATAGAATTTCCTATAGATTGGAGATTAAGGTTTACTTGAATTTGACTTGTCATCTTGTCAACTGATTTTAATTGGTTTACATTCGCTGGTGGTTCAGAGGTTAAAGCGTCTGCCTCCAATGCAGGAGACCCGGGTTCGATCCCTAGGTCGGGAAGACCCCCTGGAGAAGGAAATGGCAATCCACTCCAGTATTACTGCCTGGAAAATCCCATGGACAGAGGAGCCTGGTAGGCTACAGTCCACAGGGTTGCAAAGAGTCGGACACAGCTGAGCGACTTCACTTATAGAATTTCCTGTTTGAAAATGGATTTGTTTTTATGTTCCCTGGGTTTGCAAAAAGCTATAAAATAAAGCCCTTTATGTAGCTTGGATATAAAATCCAAGGCTACTGCCACAGCAATTTGTATCATACAGTTTCTAATTATTAAAATAACACAAAAGTTTTGTGGTGGTGGTTTAGTCGCTTAGTCATGTCTGACTCTTGCGACCCCATGGAGTATAGCCCATCAGGCTCCTCTGTCCATGGGATTTCAGTTATACACACATATGTGTTCTCAGTCACTCAGTCACGTTTGACTCTTTGTGGGCCCATGGACTGTACCCCACTACGCTCCTCTGTCCATGGGATTTTCCAGGTAAGCATAGTGGAGTGCCATTTCCTTCTCCAAGGGATCTTCTCCACCCAGAGATTGAACCTGGGTCTCCTGCATTGCAGGCGGATTCTTTATCACCTGAGCCAAAGGTATCATTTTTTTTCCTCTCATATTAACAAATAATGAAAAAATCTCAGTGAAGCTAAGGAACCTGCCCAAGGAGACACAGCTATGGATGATGTGGGTTTCTACCAACTTCTACCTCTTCCACACTGCCCCCCGTATAGAGAAGACAAGATTCCTGCTTCCTGGGAGATTCCAATCCATCACCTCTAAATGTGATTCACTCTACATCCTCCACATTGACCACATCAGGTTTTGTGCAATGTACATACTCAGTAAAGTCTGTGGGGAAAAATGAAGGAATGGATGCTGGTTCCTATTGAAGTCTGTCTGATGGAGATACTAAACTACTAAAAGACCTCTTATCAGGCCAGACCTCCATGTTTTCCTGTATCCAATATCATGTAAAAAGCTCAGTCTTAAAATCAAAATCAAAGAATATTCGAATTACAAAAAGGTAATGATGCTGAAGTTTTTAGAGCCTATACAGGCAAATAATTGCATGTGTGTGTGCTTAGTCATGTCCAATTCTTTGCCACCCTATGGCCTATAGCCCACCAGGCTCCTCTGTCTATGCAATTGTCCAGGCAAGAATACTGGGGTGGGTTGCCATTTCCTCCTCCAGGGGATCTTCCCCACCCAGGGATCAAACCCGAGTCTGCTTCATTGCAGGTAGATTCTTTACACTGAGCCACAGAGGAAGCCCATACAGGCAAAGGTAAGTTTATTCCAGAAAAATTACCCTAGAGCCACAGTGCTCCAACTTTTTTATTTTAGAACACTTTGACATTCTTAGAAGTATGGGAGCCTCAAAAGCCTCCTTGATGTGGTTATCTACCATATAGAAATTAAAACTAATAAAAATTGAATAGCTATGCATTAACTCATTGAAAAATAACACTGATACACCTATTACATGTTAACACTTTTACAAGAAATTGCTACACCTTCTAAAAATAAAAGGAGAAATGGAATTGTTCTCACAAGTTAAAATGGTTTTAAAATAAAACTCTGCAGTGAGCTCAGCCCCTGATCAAACAACTGAATAAGCAGTTTTCCTCAAGACAACCACTGCACTGTGAGAAGCGGTAGAAGTGCTTTATATACACTTTCCATTTTGTTACCCAGAATACTCAAAAGGTGTACACTTAAAGGTAAAGACTTAAAAACATCATCAACATGCAAACATTGCTTCATCAAGGACTTTCTTAATTGAATCAGGCATGTATTCCATCTGTCTTTTCACATGAGTCCATTGGCCACAGAGAGCAGTTTGACCCTTGGGGAGATTCTGGTGCAAGCTTTGATTTATCCTAAGGCACCAACAGATTCACCCATGATTGCAAATTTTGTAAACATCATTTTAAAAAAGAGCAAAACCCCTTTCAGTGTTATTATAGAAATAGTTGTGACCTCATGGAGCCCCTTGAAAGAGCCACAGAAAAGCCACTGCCCCAAACAGTCCCATTCAATGTGACCACAAACAGTAACAAATGTTAAAAGCTCTCATTATCTCTTAGTTATCTGCATCCATAAACAACTTGAATATGGTTGGGAAGAGCCTTGTGCTAACAGAATCCTTATGGACCAGCTCTCCCCTAAGTCTCTCTGAGTCTATTCAGTTGGCTCAAATGAACCATATATTTTTTTAAATGATTACATACAAAAATATAATATATATTGAGCCAGATAAGTATCTGCTTGCCCTCTCATTGTCCCTGTGGCAATACTGTTGTTGCCTTTTCCATGGATTCTTATTTACTTTGTGGCATATTTATCTAGACCTCATATTTTACTGGAACAGAGCAGTCAAGGATGGTTTCAAAGTGTCTACATTTCAATGGCTTAGGATTAGTGGGGAAACTAATCCCAAAAGCTAGCTCAAATGATGCATTAAACAATCTTTGAGTCTCAAAAGATTATTAATGGACTCACACAGACTTCCTCCAATCCCTGATCTCTCCAACCCATCTACAGACACAAGATTTAAGGCTGATACATATTGACCATGGACTTCCCTGGTGGCTCAGAGGTTAAAGTGTCTGCCTGGAATGCAGGAGACCAGGTTTAGATCCCTGGGTTGGGAAGATCCTCTGGAGAAGGAAATGGCAACCCACTCCAGTACTCTTGCCTGGAGAATCCCATGGAGGGAGGAGCCTGGTAGGCTACAGATCATGGGGTCACAAAGAGTCAGACACGACTGAGGGACTTCACTTTCACTTTCATACTGACCATGTACTCATCAATTTCAGCACAGCCTAAAAATGCCATGGCAAGGATTGAAATAAGAAAAAATGACCTGTTATAAAGGAAAATACACTGCTTTTGATTAATAGCTAAATTAGAATTGACCCAGAAATGCTCAGTTGGTTGTCATTTGGTAATATGAGGTTTATGAATATAATGTATTTGACCAGACACTTCCCCTTTGATTCAGAAAGATACAATAGCAAAGACCTATGTCATCCAGCCCAGATTTTATGCAAATGAGCCTTTAGCATAATCCATCCTGGAAATCTCTGAGAATAAGTGCCAGACAGTATGTCAGAAGGATATATAAAATTCTAAAGGTTTCGAAGTCAGAAGAAGACGTCTGAGCATCTCTATGCCTCTTCAGCAGAGGCAGATGCTTTGAGACACATAGAACAATTATAGGAAGTGCGCCAGGTCGGGAAGGTCCCCTGGTGTAGGAAATGGCAACCTGATCCTGTATTCCTTCCTGAAAAATTCCATAGACAGAGTAGCCTGGTGGGCTATAGGCCATGGGTTTGCAAAGAGTCAGACACAGCTGAGCGATTGAACATAGTTCAGTACAGGATCTACAGAGATACCTTCCTGTTGTAGAGGCCAGGTCACCTCTATCACGCACTAGGCATAGTGTGACTGAGCAACTCTTTCTCTTCAACGTTGTCTCCATGAAAAATCAAATAAATAGCTTAAATTCTCTAGAGTGAGAGAATGTGGTCTCTAAAAGGTCTCCACCGGAGAAATGATGCCCAGACCACAAAGACAGATTGACAAACGTCAAGACCTTTGTACTGACTTTCTTCATCCTGCCATGTTCTTGTAGAGAAGTTTTAGCAACAGAAGTACATTCCATGTGAGGGCCATAAAAAGTAAAATTGTTTGCTTTTTGAAATATAGGCCAATATAGTTCTATTGTTGGTTTTCTAATCTCCCCGAGGTTTGGGGAAGGCTCTACTTCTAATGAGAAGGATGCCCTAATGGGTCCATTTCTGCAGATGTTACTGACTCTGCAGATGGAACTGGGTGTGTGAGTCTACCAAGGGGCCTTCTGGGGAGGAATCACACTAGGAAAGGAGAGAACAATAGTTCCCAGGCCTATGAATGACACTGAGTCAGATTTGAGAGCCAAGACACAAAACCTGAAAGGATGCCTGAGGATGTCTAGCTGGAACACAGAAATCCCTCAGTCCAATTTTGCTGAATTTAATTGAACCCTGTAAGCAGTATGCTGTACACTTAGAATTCCTAGTTTTGTTTATAAAGCAAAATTAAAAGCAAGAAGATATGCTTACAGGAAAAATAGAACAAATGGTTATAAAGCAAATTATTTAAACAGAACACTGATGAAACCAAGCAAAGCTTTTCGCATAATGTTAAAGAGTTCAAAAGCAATAATGTGGGGTTTGTCGCACTAAGACTCTAGTTCCAATCCTGGAAAAACTTCTTGGCTGCTGTCTTGTAGACCTATATTCTCAGGAATAGATTCTCCCTAATATCCACCTCCCACCTCCCTCATCCTAAAACCACAGCCTGGTTAGACCTTGCCCCTCTTGAATTGTTAAAAGTATAAGCAATTGGTAAAAAAAAAAAAAAAAAAAAACCAGCAGTGACAAGATACAGAAAAATGCATGTACTCTACTGCATTTTCAATATGTAAAATTTTTTAAACACAGATATCCATGTACTGTGCATGTAAAGTAAGTTTTAAATTGGCTGCAAAATTGTATACTAATGTCATGACAGTGATCACCTCTGGGGACAAATTGCAGGAAGGGGACATGAGGTGACAGTCAAAGGGACTTTCACTAACTTTTACATATTTCTATCTCTAAAGAAAATTCTTAAAGCCAGTATGCACAAGAAGTTGACAGGATAATTCCAGAAGCAGAAAACACATTACTTGTTATGGACCATTGTTGTTCTTTGGTATTTTTTTGTCTTGACAAGGAGATCTCAAGGAATAGAATATGAGAATAAAATCCCAGATAGTTTCTTGAATTCTGTCAGTGGAGAGCCCTGTAATTAACAAGCACCAAAGGAGGTACTGTCTGCAGCTCCCCTATGTATGCAAAAATGCCCCTCACCCCAACCTGACCGGATGGCAGGTCCATGGAAATGGTCTCCCATGCTCTCATGGTTTCCTGCAGCACCAAAGGCTACCAGGAGCAACTCTACACTGCAGAAAATTCAAAGATAGACCTACATGATTCCCACCACTAAAGGTTTGCAGTATCTGGAGATTCATGAAATCACACCTTCCATATAAACTCAATTCCTATAAACGGGGTGGTTATAGATGATAACTATGTTGATCTACTGAGTACTTACTCTGCATCAGTGTCTTAGTCCACTAGTCTGGTTAGTTTATAAATGAGAAGCATATATTTCTCATAGCTCTGGAGCCCGAAAGTCTGATATCATGGTGCCAGTGCGGTTGCGTTCTGCTGACAGCTCCCTTTGGGGCTACACTCCTGACTCCTCACTCTGTCTGGAGTGACAGAAGGGACTGAGTCGGGGAGATTTTGTTGGGCTTCTTCCCTAAGAGAACTGATGCCATTCTAGGGGCTTTGTCATCAGGATCTCATCAAAGGCCCCACCTCCAAATACTATCACCTTGCGGGGGCAGGAGTCACATATGAATTTGGGGTGAACAAACATTCCGCCTTTGACAGCCAAGTACCATGTTAAGTACCTCATGTGAATTATTTCATGGTATTCTCACAGCAAATCTCCAATGGAAGTAAAATCATTTTCTTCTTCATATAATGAAGAAAGTAAAGCTCTGAGAGATTATAAAGTTGCTCAGGGTTACAGAGGTGACTTGGAAGAAGCTGGGATTTACACCCAAGTCTGTTTTACATGAACACTATCTATGCCATTTCTCTGTGAATTTAGTGAATTAAAAGCTTGTAGGATTTTTTTTTAATTGTATTCGACATTCAGGGGGGAATGGGAGCTTACTCAGATTAAGTTAGTCCCAGAGACTCTGCAGATTCAGAATCTGAGCTAGACTTGGAGGGGTGAGCAGCCTGTACATCAGGTAGAAGCAGGAGCAGTGTTTTGGTGGTGAGCAGAGAGTAAAGAAGAGTTGGGGGCATGCTCAATCACTGACAGTTTGGAATACACCGAACTACAAAATTCACACACTCACACACAGAGTTAACACAGCCGTTAACAAACACATACCTCCTCACTGTGCTTGTTAACGGTAATGTTGTCAGCCTATGGTACACAAATACTATATAAGAGAATCATAACAGATGAGAATAAAAAGGAGAAGCTCGTGTCATGATGTTTCTTAAAAGTAACGATCATTTTCTTCTATGTAAACCATACCTCTAGATAAACAGATGCTACATGACCTGTACCACTGAGAACCAGATAAGAGATGAAGGGAAATTACTCCCTAAAGAAGTATTCCAACTAATCAATAAAGTAATGACAGGATTAGAACACTCTCATTTTCAATGGCTAGTGAATGCATGGATCAATATTGAGCATACACAGTGATACTATCTTGAAAAGAAGAACCGGCTAGACACCCACAAGCAAGCCCCTAGTGCAATACACCACTATTTATGAAGAAGTCTAGATAAAATCAGTTACATTTAAGTCTGATCAAGTCTCTAAGCCTGACACCTACTTACATGGAAAGAGACGACAGGAGGACAAAAAAGTCACCAAGAAGTTCAATTTCCAGAGTCCAGAACTCTAAAAACAGGCAACCTAGTTTCTTCAATAAGGAGAATGAAGGGAAGAAAAGAAGGGATGAAGTGGAGTTTATTCATTAAAAGACATACCAACTTTTCACAAAGGGTAGCCTTCATTTTAATCCTGATTGAAAACAACTGTGAGATAAATGGATAGATAGACAGATACATATATACTTTAATACATAGGCAGATGCACAGATAAATACATAGAGAAATATTTAGTAGACAATTAAAAATTTGACCACTGACAAGATATCTGACTGAAATTGTTGATAAGTTTTTATGCGTGTGATAATGGTAATGTGCTTGTGTGTTTTATCTTCCAACAATACATACTGAAATATTCACAGATGAAATATGATGTTTGGGACTTGTCTCAAATAAATGTGGGCACAGGAAGTAGATAGATAGAGATGAAGCAAGACCAGCCATGAGGTGACTGATTGATGTATATGGATAATAGCTACCTGAAAGTTCATTATAATATTATACTTTTCTATATGTTTAATTTTTCTATAACACATTTTTTCAGTGCATTGGGGCATTTAAAAATTCACTTTCCAATCAAATAGAAGTCTTAGGAGAATTTTTTTTTTTCACAAGAAGTAATACAATTAAGGGAAGTAGAAGAGAGGAAATCAGCAGTGATTCGCACAATAAATTGTGCTGGGGAAGGCCAGATACCAGGAAATCACTTCAGAACCTCATAGCATCTTGACCCATAGGGGTGAGTCTGATTTGGGTCTGGGTTGTTCCCAGCATTAGTAGGAATGAAAAGAAAAAAGTGGAGTCATTCAGAAGAACTGCCAAAGTTTAGTGCTATTCAAATACAAGTCACCAAGGAAAGGAAGATGCAAAGATGACTCAAAATTTTCAAATCTGGCTGATTTTAAAAATAGGAATGTCATAAATAGAAATAGGTAAGTAGAGAAAGCACACTGTTAGGGAAGGAAGTGACAAATTTGCTTCGAAACTTCAAGTTTGAGAGGCTGAAGAGACACCTTGCCTTTATTAAAAGTAAAATTTTGTCAAAATAAAAGGTTTTACTTTTATTTGTTTAAAGTAAATTACATTTTAACTATACATGTACAAAAATGATGTCCTTTGTGCTCTCTCTCTGACTGGAAGGACTCATTTAAAAATAAAGTGCTATACATTCAAGTTTTATAACAAAATAATTAAGTAAAAAATGTATGTTAAATCTTCTTGGACTTAAAATAGCCCAAATTCTTCGTTAATAAAAATATTTTCTTACCATGGCTTAGCCGTTTTATCTATATCCTTTTCCTGCAAAAAATCCCTATACTCTGACTGCTATCAAAAGGTCTGCAAACAATAAATGATGGAGAGGGTGTGGAGAAAAGGGAACTGTCTTACACTGTTGGTGGGAATGCAAATGAGTACAGCCACTATGGAGACCAGTGTGAAGATTCCTTAAAAAACTGAAAATAGGACTGCCTTATGACCCAGCAACCCCACTGCTGGGCATACACACGAAGGAAACCAGAATTGAAAGAGACACATGTACCCCAGTGTTCACTGAGGCACTGTTTACAATAACTAGGACATGGAAGCAACCATTGGCAGATGAATGGATAAAAAAGTTGTGGTACATATACAAAATGGAATATTACTCAGCTATTAAAAAGAAGCATTTGAATCAGTTCTAATGAGGTGGATGAGACTGGAGCCTATTATACAGAGTGAAGTAAGTCAGAAAGAAATACACCTATACAGTATATTAACACATATATATGGAATTTAGAGATAGCAACAATGACCCTATATGCAAGACAGCAAAAGAGACACAGATATAAAGAACAGAGTTTTGGACTCTGTGGGAGAAGGTGAGGGTGGGATGATTTGAGAGAATAGCATTGAAACATGTATATTACCATATTTGAAATAGATCACCAGTCCAAGTTTGATGCATGAAACAGGACACTCAAAGCCGGTGCACTGGAACAACCCAGAGGGATGGGATGGGGAGGGAGGTGACAGGGGGTTTCAGGATGGGAGACACATGTACACCCATGGCTGATTCAGGTCAATGTGTGGCAAAAACCACCACAATATTGTAAAGTAATTAGCCTCCAATTAAAATAAATTAATTAATTTAATTTAAAAAAAACACAAAAATCCCTATATTCTTTGATATCATCAGGAGCAAATATGCTTCGGTTACCTCACTTCCCTATCTCTACACATAAAACATAAAAAATAGTAAAGCCATTGAAGGGCACAATGGTACCAAGTTTTCTACACAGTTTGCTCAGATATTGCAAGCAGTACTCAGAAAGTTGAAACTATAGTGTCACAAGATAATCCATCGTCTTCTGAGGTCTCTTCAATAAATAGTCCCTGTATTACAGCGTCATGAATACTAAAAGTTTCTTCTTGTGACAGTGTGAGGATACGTATAGTAGAAACTATGTCAAGGTCATACTTTTGAATATCAAAAGGGAAAATTTCATTTTATACTTTGAAAATTTATTAGCTAACCAGAGCACATGTCAGTGCTGCAAAGTTAGAAGCGTGTCATTTTTAAAGCCTAGACTGACATATTCTCCATGTCCTTTACCTTAGTAAAGTGACTCTATAGTCAAGTGAACCACTGTGAGTTTTTAACAAACAATAAAAAGCAGGAATGTAATGTTCTCTAAATCCTCTCATCATCCTTGGCAGTCTTTGCTCCCTAGAGCCCAGCTACTTCAGCATGCCAACAGATATTGCCAAAGCTAATCCCAGATTTTCTCTGCTGCTTGAAGCCAGGATAGAATCCGGTGGGATCATCCCTCATTATCTGCCAGCAAATGAATGAGAACCTATATTTGCTTGTTTGGACCCACTAATACATACATGGCCAGGGGCCATTTAGATTGGCAGTGTGCTAATTATACAAAAACAATAAAACTGGCCTAAATTATGTATTTGAAATACCAGTGTCTAGGTCCCTGGATTGCTATGCCTTTTGCTGTCAGAACACCTACCTGCGTGTTAGTGTTTTTCTGCACTGACCTCTAAAGTTGGCGGCGAGGCTCGTGGTCACTGAGCCATACAGATAAAGGAGAAGGATGCTTAGAAGCCTGTCATCAGTACCATGGAGACCCCAGCTGGAATCTTTCTTTGCTGGGCATATAGAACATTCCTACAGACTCAGTTTCCTTTTAATGAAAAGTCATATTTACTCTTAATAGTCAGATGAAATTTTACTTTTACTATCGTGCTGTGTGAGCTAAATCACCTCAGTAGTGTCTGACTCTTTGTGACCCTATGGACCATAGCCCACCAGGCTCCTCTGTCCTTGAGATTCTCCAGGCAAGAATACTGGAGTGTGTTAGCCATTCCCTCCTCCAGGGGATCTTCCTGACAGAGGGATCAAACTTTTATCTCTTATGTCTCCTGCATTGACAGGCAGGTTCTTCAACACGAGTGCCATCTGAGAAGCCCCTTTTACTATTAGCACACCATTAAGAGAAAAAAATAAACCCACAGAATAAAGAGGGGGGAAGAATAGGTCAGAGTTTAACACATACTAATTGATTCATTAAATTGACAAATTAAACCCCGAGCCAAGGTAAAAGTTAGAAGAGAGCATGCTAGGGGCCAGGCTTACCAGTTCACACTGTTGCTACTTACTGAATCTATGATCACAAGTTTACTACTCACAGACATCTGGGAGAAACTACCTTAATGGAAGAGGAAGTTTCCAAAGCATCATTTCTTCCACTCAGGGAACCTTTCCTCTTTTCCAGTCCTTTGTTAGAATCCATCCCTCTGAAACTCTCTTCCTAACTCCTGTGCTCACCTGATTTCTGCCAGTTCTTACGTTTCTATATTAAATGTCATATTCTCGGTCCATATTTTTTGACCTCAAATTTCATTAAGAACTAATAACATCTCACTTGTTTCTATAAGTTGTTAAATTCAATTATTAGACATAATATATTCCTCTGTGATGATCTGTCTCTTCTATCTGATTTAATGACTCTTGTGGGCATGGAAATAGTCTCAGCGTTTTATCTCAGCGCTAAACCTACTGAGTGCCTGGAGCAGAAAAGAGCTCATTTCAGAGTAACATATATGAACCACTATACGTGAAAGAGAAAACCAAGAAGGATCTACTGTTCAACACAGGAAACTGTATGCAATGCTCTGTAATAACCTAAATGGGAAAAAGAATCTGAAAAAGAATGGAGATATAGATATATAATTATAAATAGATATAACTGAATCACTTAGCTCCATACACCAGAAACTGACACAGCATTGTAAATCAAATATTTTCCAATATAATATAAAATTAAATCAAAAAAGCAAAAATAAAAATTTTTTAGAAAAGAAAAGAGCTCAAAAAGCATCTTTCAAATCCAACTGGAAATAAATATGTGTGACTTATTTTGTTTATAGTGAAACCAAACATCTCCCAAGACACCTTTATGTTGGTCCCTCTCTATAGAAACATCCCTTAACTTACCAACAAATAAACAAAAAGTATAAATACAGGGAGGACTTTATTAAATAGTAAAAATATTAAACATTTTCTATTCATTTGATTTTCATTTTCTAAACATCTCATTCTCTGCCTTTAAC
This sequence comes from Oryx dammah, assembly GCF_014754425.2. Taxonomy (NCBI): domain Eukaryota; kingdom Metazoa; phylum Chordata; class Mammalia; order Artiodactyla; family Bovidae; genus Oryx; species Oryx dammah. Next base: position 40,373,391 of record NW_024070196.1, on the reverse strand, counting down.
AAAACTTTATTTCTTTATTGCAAGGCAAGTATGCTTTTATTTCTTTCACTTTTAACACTTTTAATTTCACACTTTGGATTTATTATTTTGATATATAACCAGGTAGTTTTCTTTGATCACCAAAAAAAAAAAGCAATGCCCTGAGTAACTGTAACATTTTTAGATATGCTGCCGCCAATTGAAAGGTTACAAAGTTGAGTAAGACAGGGACTTGCCCTTGAGAAATGCACAGTTTATTAAAGAAGACAGAGCAATCAAAAATAATTAAAACTTAATAGGCTAAAATCTAAATATAAGTATGAAAGCACGTGAGAGCAGAAAAAATGAAATGGTTTGGGAATAATTTATAATTTAATACAATAAAAATGATAAAATACTTTAATTCTTATGTTGATATTTACCTCTACTATTACTTCTGGGTGATCAATTTCTTAATTAATATGAAATACCCACTGAGCACCTCCTGTGTTAACAAGCATTATTCTATATCTGTGATGTGTATAAAGAGTATTGAATTTTCTAAATAACAATATGATTTTTATTGTTATATATAATCTATATAAACAATATGATTATTCCTATTTTACAGTTGAGGAAACCAAGACCTAGAGAAGTTAAGTAGCCTCTCAGTGTTCAAAAATTAGTTATTGGAAATTAGAATTCAAGCTTAGCAGGCTGGTTCCAGAATCTCAGTTCCTATTATACAGACTATTTGAGGTTAACCTATTTGAGGTTAAAAAGCAAGTTTTCTACCTCCTAAATCTTCTATTATTTTATTTAATCTTTTGAAAGAAATCTGACCAAATCTTGAAAATGCAAATGCTCTCTAGAACACTACTCTTTGTCATACTAATGGAGGACAATTTTTATCCACCAGTTCACAACCCCACGCTTCAAGAATAAAAGGTTACTTGTGCCTCTATCACATTTTACAGACCCAGTAAAATGCCATTGCCTTTGGGAATGTAGATTTGTTAACTGGGTGAAACAGAAAGAATGTTGTGTACAGAAAATTAACAACTGTGTTCTGTATTCTCTTGTCCTTGCTGCAACATCACAGAGCAAGTGACTTCAGTTTGTTTCAGGCATAACTTTGCTAAGATTACTTTAAAAATCTATCTACTACAATCCAATATATTCCCAAACACCATTTAAATAAGGCATATATTTGATTTTAAAACAAAAATTTCAAAGCAGTTGATGGGAAGCATTATTGTATAAAAAATAACTATTCATTATGGTACTCATAAAAAATGGCCAAAGCTTGTTCATTTATTTGCTCAGTAAACATTTTTAATAAACATTGCATCGTGCTAAATATAAGAAGTAAAAGGATAAAATATTACCTTACAAAAAATGTAAAATTTCTCTAGCATAAAATCTACTATTGGAAAACTCAAAAGAAAACAATAAAGAAAAATTGTCTGAGACATTTAGGAGTGGACAATGGCTAATTTTCCAGATATAAAAATGCTTTTATAAATCATTAAGGGAAAAATTATGGAATGCAATAAAAAGATCAATGATATGAACAAGCAATTCACAGAAAACAAAACATAAATGATCAATAGGTGAAAATATGATATCTTCAGTCTCACTTGTAATGAAAGAACTGGAATATATACAAGACCTTATAATTGTCCATAAAATCAGCAAAAACATTAGTTTTCCATTTACCAAAGTAGGAAAGAGAGGGAAACAGACACTCTCACACATTACTGGTAGAATTATAAAACACTGCAAAATCTTGTGAAAAATTAGCCTTTCGTCTGAGACTGTGGGAGTAAATAAATGTTGGATGAATTAAAAAAACATGTAAACCCATTCTCACAGATGCCATCCTTGTGTGTGTGTGTGTGTGTGTATATATATATATATATATATATATATATATAGTTTGATCCATTTTTGTAAAACTGACCAAATCAACTTTTGAGTCAGATTAACTCTGACTTTCAGATTCAGTGCTTTAACTGGAGCTATAATTAAGAACTCTAGTCTTTGTGTCTTTACTTGAACAATTTTAGGTAAGGCTTGTTGAGATCTCATTCTCATGAATTATCAAGAATGAGAAAGACTGTCTTCCCCACCCAAGCAGCAGGAGCAGAGGGTAGACTACAAATAGAGCTGATCTGCCAAGAGCATCAGTTCCTGCTAAGATAGTAGCCTGATGCCTGGTGTCTCAAGCCAAAGGTGACCTTGGCTCATACAATTTGAGTGTATTGGAGGGAATCTTCCAGTTAATAAATGGCAAAGCCTGAACTAACATAACAGTGTGAACTATACCTGAGACAAGATGGATTGGGGAGATCTCAAGGATTTGGTCATTGTGTGGATGAAAGGGTAAGTATCCTGAAGCACCTGCACAACCCCAAATTTTTGACTTGGAAAATTGGAAGACAGCCATCCACCCCCTACCCCCTACTCCACCCCCTACCCCCTACTCCACCCCCCAATAAAATGAAGAGGAAGAGGCATTGTAGGAAATTTATCTCTCAAGTTGGAACTCTTTGAGTCTCACTCCAGGTTCTATTGCATACCAGGTATACGATCCAGGTCATTATTTAATTTCTCTTTGCCTTGATTCCTCACCTCTAAAATGGGAATAACAATATCTACTTTATAAGTTTGGTATGATAACTAAATAAGTGAATACTTTACTGCTTAGGAGCAAGTCTTAGAACAGTGCCAGGCATATAGCACATGTTATATGACTGATAGATCATTATTAGTTTAAGAATTTGAAATATTTATCTTTGTTGAAAACTTATTAGAGTGATACCCAGATATATCCTCACAACTACAGGCAATAGACACAGTGAGGATAAAAGCTGATGTCTCATGAGACTGTGGCTCAGCTGGGATTGGTTTTTGCTGAGTCAGGGTAATGAACAGAGAGTTACAACATAACTATATATTTTAAAAATAGCCCTCTTCCTCAACGTTCTGTTGTATCTCTTATAGACAGAGAGTATAACTGCTCCCCTAAATAACTGCTTTAGACAAATGGTATACAGACATATATAAATTTATTGTATTCCCCAGAAAATGTGGTTTTTACAAGTTGGCTTTGTAGTAGGAAAGAACAAATCTGACTCCATATTTTACTTTAACTTTTAACTTTAACTTTTGTATTCTATTGCTTTTGCTTCAAGTTAAGAATGTTGCCTAGAGCCATATATATACATGATAGCCCATTCTCAAGTCTCTAACTTTTGAGGGTGTAACATTTCTCCATTCATACAGGGAAAAAAAGCTGCAGATAGAGAATAACATTTGTCTTGCTGGAAGTTCACAGGAACATGGTGACCTTGTCTTTAAAAATACTTTGCTGAAACCTTTGGGGGAGTTCCAGGTTTTGGAGTTTCCTTGCATAGTCCTGCAATAAGCATTTCTCTGTTCTAAACTCCAAGTTTCTGTTTGGTCTCACTGTGTATCAGGCACAAGAACTTGCATTTGGTAAGTCTGTGGCAACTCTGCAAGTTGATTGGAGTAATTTCTCAGCAGCATTATTTTTTTAATTAACCTAAGTACATTGCTTTATTTAGACAATGCTATTGCACCCTGAAGAAATTATAATAGACTATCAAGCTAACTTTTACATGCACTGTGAAATATAAAAATCTGTGTGACTGACTTTATCATCATATTCACTTTGTTGTAGTGGTCTGAAAAAGGGTAAAAGAAAGTGTTGGTTGCTCAGTTGTGTCCAACTCTTTGTGACCCCATGACTGTAGCTCACCAGGTTCCTCTGTCCATGGAGTACTCCAGGCAAGAATACTATAGTGGATAGCCATTCCCTTCTCCAGGGGAGCTTCCCGACTCAAGGATCAAACCTGGGTCTCCTGCATTGTAGGTAGATTTTTTACCATCTAAGCCACCAGAGAAGGACAGTGGTCTGAAACCAAACCCCAAATCTCCTGTGATGTGCCTGTATTTAGGACATCCTAAATATCACAAGAACATTACCAATCCCATGTTCTTTCACACACTTTTCTTATCTTCTTTATCATTCACAGCCTATGGCCCTACTCAAACTTCCTTCTTATTATTTTATGGCAAAATGTTCTTCTTCTTTTGACCTCATAAAATGGGAACTTATATTATCTCAGTCAGCCATTTTACATGGACCTATCTTTTTGTTTTATACACTCTATTTTCCTAACTAAATAATGTTTTGCAAACCAAACTTGGAGTAAGGTAGTGGGGGATAACCATTTCACATGACTTTGCTGCCCCTGCATAGTGGATGTTGCATAAATATATTTTCATTGGATGAGAACAGTTAGAGCTTCCTTCAACAGAAAGGAAAATGATGAAGAGGCTGTTGAGATTTAGTTGAAGTTTCCAAAATTAAATGACAGACTTCTCTGGAGGTACAGTGGATAAGAACTTGCCTGCCACCACAGGAGACGTGGGTTTGACCCCTGCTCCAGGAAGATCCCACATACCTCGGAGTAACTAAGTCCAAGATCCGCAGCTACTGAAGCCCTTGAATAGAGCCCATGCTGCACAACAAGAGAAGCCACCACAATGAGAAACCCATGCACCATGATGAGGTATAGACCCCACTAGACCACAACTAGAGAAAAAACACACACAGCAAACCAAGAATCAGGGCAACAACAACAAAATATCACCAGAAACAAGGCTTGCCCTCTAATCATTATTGGTTAGCTCTTCTGATTACAGGCTGCAAACCTCAAGGTCTTTCTTTTCTTGAAGATTTCACCACTAGTTTCATGAACTTCCACTCCATCCTCTGCTCCTCCAAGGCATCACCCTCAGGACTTTCAACAACTACGCTGCTCAACCCCTACAGTGAGTACCCTTACATACTTCATCCTAGATATCTTCATACATTCTCCACTTTCTTGCTACAACATTTTATCACACCAACTTCTTTCATTAAACTAAAAATAACTTGGCAGTTGTTGTAAAATAATAGTGTAAAATATGACAAATGCAATTAGACAAACTTGCTGAAATCTCTATTTGGGAACTTGCTAACTAAATAACAACAAATGAAAAGAGGTAACTGTTGAGAAACAATTCTTCATGGCATTTCTGCATGTATTACATCAAGCTTTGTTCTGCAACATTTGTTCAAGGATGTCAATATAACAGAAAGCATTGCAACTTAAAAAGACCGTCTCCTTCTGGGATGGAAGATAGATTTTCTTCCTGACCCAATAATAAAAATAATGTCTCCTTCTGGTGCAAATGTTGGGCAGGTCTACTAGCAGCATCTCATTAGATTGGTGGTTTTCTACAGCAAACATTATTCTCAATGGTGAAAAACTGAAAGCATTTCCTCTAATTTCAGGAACAAGACAAGGGTCCTCAGTCTCATGACTATTATTCAACATAGTTTTGGAAGCCCAAGCCATGACAATCAGAGAAGAAAAAGAAATAAAATGGGTCCAGGCTGGAAAAGAAGTAAAACTCTCACTGTTTGCACAGAAAACCCTAAGGATACTATCAGAAAACTACCAGAGCTAATCAGTGAATTTAGTCAAGTCACAGGATACAAAATCAATACACAGAAATCCCTTGCATTCCTATACACTAACAATGAAAGATCAAAAAGAAATTAATGAGTCAGTCCCATTCATCATTGTAACTAAAATAATAAAACACCTAGGAGTAAACCTACCTAAGGAGACAAAAAAGTTGTATACAGAAAGTGTATAAGAAACTTGATGAAAGTAATCAAAGACAAAATAAACAGGTGAAGAGATATACCATGCTCCTGTTTTGGAAGAATCAATATTGTGAAAATGACTACACTACTCAAAGCAATCTACAGATTCGATACAATCCCTATCAAATTACCAATGGCATTTTTCATAGAACTGGAACAAAAAAATTTCATAATTCATATGAAAATACAAAAGACTTTGAATAGCCAAAGCAATCTTGAGAAAGAAGAATGCAACTGGAGAAATCAACCTTCCTGACTTTATACTACAAAGCTATAGTCATCAACACAGAATGGTACCGGCACAAAAACAAAAATATAAACCAGTGCAACAAGATAGAAGGCCCAGAGATAAATCTATGCACCTATGGGGCACCTTATCTTTCACAAAAGAGACAAGAATATATAATGGAGAAAAGACAGCCTCTTCAATAAATGGTGCTGGGAAAACTGGACAGCTACATGTAAAAGAAAGAAATTAGAACACTTCCTAAAACTATACACAAAGATAAACTCAAAATGGATTAAAGACCTCAGTGTAAGAGCAGAAACTATAAAACTCTTGGAGGAAAACATAGACAGAACACTCTTTGACCTCAAGATCTTCTATGAGCAACTGCCTAGAATAATGGAAATAAAAACAAAAATAAACAAATGGGACCTAATTCAACTTAAAATCTTTTGTACAGCAAAAGAAAGCATAAACAAGATGAAAAGACAACCCTCAGAGTGGAACAAATTAATAGCAAATGAAACAACTGACAGAGAATTAATTTCCAAAATATATAAGCAGCTCAGGCAGCTCAATATCAGAAAAACAACACAATCAAAAAAATGGGCAAAAGACCTAAACAGACATTTATCCAAAGAAGATATATAGATGGCCAATAAAATGCTGAGCAGTGCTTTTTATTAGAGAAATGCAAGTCAAAAGTACAACGAGGTATCACCTCACACCAGTCAGAATGTGCTTAGTTGCTCAGTAGTGTCTGACTCTTTGCAGCGCTTTGAACTGTAGCCTGTCAGGCTCCTCTGTCCATGGGATTTCCCAGGCAAGAATACTGGAGTGTGTTGCCATTTCCTTCTCCAGGGGATCTTCTCCACCCAGGGATCGAACGAGTGTCTCCTGTGTCTCCCGCATTGCATGTGGATTCTTTACCTGCTGAGCCATCAGAATGGCCATCATCGAAAACATCTACAAACAGTAAATGCTGGAGAGGCTGTGGAGAAAATGGAGCCTTCTTGCACTATTGGTGGGAATGTAAATTGATACAGCCACTATGGAGAACAATATGGAGATTTCTTTAAAAACTAGGAATAAAACTACCATATGACTGAGCAATCCCACTACTGGGCATATACCCTAAGAAAACCACAATTCTAAAAGACACAGGTACCTTGATATTCACTCTAGCACTATTTTCAATAGCCATGACATGGAAGCAACCTAGATTTCCATCAACAGATGAATGGATAAAGAAGCCATGGTACATATAATGAAATATTTCTCAGCCATGAAAGGAACAAATTTTAGTCAGTTCTAGTGAGGTGGATGAACCTAGAGCCTGTTATACAGAGTGAAGTAAGTCAGAAAGAGAAAAACAAATATCATATATTAACATATATGGAATCTAGAAAAATGGTACTATTGAACATATCTTCAGGGCAGGAATAGAGATGCAGACATAGAACAGACTTGTGGACATAGCAGGGGAAGGAGAGGGTGGGACAAATTGAGAGAGCAGTGTTGAAACATATATATTACCATATACAAAACAAATAGCTAGTGGGAAATTGCTGTTTAACACAAGGAGCTCAACCTGATCCTCTGAAAATCTAGACAGGTGGGATGGGGTGCAGGGTGGGAGGAAGATTCAAGAGGGAGGGGACATATGTATACTTATAGCTGATTCACATTTTTGTATGGCAGAAACCAACACAACATTGTAAGGCAATTATCCTCCAATTAAAAATAAAAAATAAATATGCTGCATTTATAAATATTAATTATGAACCAGCAGAAAGAGAAATTAAGAAAATAATCACTTTTACAACTATATAAAAAAGAATAAATTAGTTAGAAATAAACCTGATCAAAGAAGAAAAAGATCTGTACTCTGAAAACTAAGAGAGATTGAAGATGACAGAACAAATGGAAAGATATTTTGTGCTGATGATAGATTGATAGATTGGAAGAATCAATATTTGTTAAAATGACTATACTACTCAAGCAATCTACATATTTAGTGCAATCCCTGTCAAAACACCAATGACATTTATCACAGGACTAGAGCAAACAACTCCAAAATTTGTATGAAAACAAAAAAGAACCAAAAGAGCCAAAGCAATCTTGAGAAAGAAGAAAAAAAAAACTAGAGTTGTCACAGTCCCTGATTTCAAGCTATACTATAAAACTACAGTAATCAAAGCAGTATAGTACTGACATAGAAACAAACATATGGATCAATGGAATAGAATAGAGAGCCCCAAAATAAACCAAAGCTTATATGGTCAATGAATCTACAACAAAGCAGGCAAGAATATACAATGGGGAAAGACAGCCTCTTCAATAAGTGGTCTTGAGAAAACTATTCTGCTGTGTACAATAGAATCAATCTAGACTACTTTTTCATACCATATGAAAAAATAAAGTCAAAAATGGATTAAAGACCTAAATATAAGGCCCAAAACCATAAATCTAGGAAAGAACATTAACAGTATGCTCTTTGACGTCTGTCTTAACAGTATTTTTTTTTTCTGGGATCTATCTCCTCAGGCAAGGGAAACAAAAGCAAAAATTACTAATGGGACTACCAAGCCTAAAAGCTTTTACACAGTAAGGTAAACTGTCAACAAAAGGAAGGCTACTTCTGAATGGGAGGATATATTTGCAAACTATATACCTATTAAGGGGTTAATATTCAAAATATACAAAGAATTCGTACAATTCAACATCAAAAAACAATTTAAAAATGGGCATAGAATATGAATAGACATTTTTCCCAAAGAAGACATTCATATGGCCAACAAGCACATGAGAAGATGCTGAACACCCCTAATCACCCGGGAAATATAAAACCACAAGGAGAATAAATCAGCAAAGAAAGGGACTTCCCTGCAGTCCAGTAGTTAAGATGCCACACTTCTGCTGTAGTGGGTGAGGGTTCAATCCCTAGTTGGGGAACTAAGATCCTGCATACCAACTGTTCCACTCCCCAAAAAATCAGCAAACAACCACAAGGAGATACTACCTCACACCGGTCAGAATAGCTATTATCAAAAGATAACAAATTCTTGGCAAGAATGTAGAGAAAAGGGAAACCTTGTGCAATATTGGTGGGCATAAAAATCAGTGCATCTGGTCCCATCACTTCATGGCAAATAGATGAGGAAACAATGGAACCAGTGACAGACTTTATTTTCTTGAACACCAAAATCACTGCAGATGGTGACTACAGCCATGAAATTAAAAGCCACTTGCTCCTTAGAAGAAAAGTTATGACAAGCCTAGACAGTTTATTAAAAAGCAGGGATATTACTATGCCAACAAAGGTCTATCTAGTCAAAGCTATGGTTTCTCCAGTAGTCATGTATGGATGTGAGAGTTGGACTATAAAGAAAGCTGAGCACTGAAGAATTGATGCTTTTGAACTGTGGTATTGGAGAAGACTCTTGAGAGTTGCTTGGACTGCAAGGAGATCCAACCAGTCAGTCCTAAAGGAAATCAGTCCTCAATATCCATTGCAAGGACTGATGCTGAAGCTGAAACTCCAATCCTTTGGCCACCTGATGAGAAGAACTGACTCATTTCAAAAAGCCCTGATGCTAGGAAAGATTGAAGGCAGGAGGAGAAGGGGACAACAGAGGATAAGATGATTGGATGACATCACCAGCTCAAATGGACATGAGTTTGAGCAAGCTCTGGGAGTTGGTGATGGACAGAGAAGCCTGGTGTGTTGCAGTCCATGGGGTCATAGACTCAGACATGACTGAACAACTGAACTGAACTGAACTGATGGACGTTCCTCAAAAACTTAAAAATATAACTGCTATATGATCTACTAATTTCACTTTTAAGTATTTACCTGAAGGAAACATTAATTTGAAAAGATATATACCATAGTTCATTGCAACATTATATACAATAGCCAAGATGTGGAAGCAACTTGTGTCCATCCATAGATGAATGGATAAAGATGTGAGATATCTATATATATGTATATATATATATAAAACTTCTCAGCCATAAAAAAGTGAAAACTTGCCATTTGTGACAACGTGGATGATCTAGATGGCATTATGCTAAATGAAATAAGTCAGATAAAGACAAACACCATATTTATATGTGCAATCTAAAAAATAAACAAAAAATCAAAACAAAAGGAAAACTGACTTCTAAATGTAGAGGAAAAAAAATGGGTGGTTGCCAGAGAGGAGGGAGATTGACAGGTGAAATAAGTGACAGAGATTAAGAAATACAAACCTCTAGTTATAAAGTAAACAAGTCACAAGAATGTAATATACAGCATAAGGAATATAATTAATAATATTGTAATGACTTTTATGGGGACAGATGAATGCTAGCTTTACTACAGTGCTCATTTCATAATGCCTGCAAATGTCAAATCACGGTGGAGTATTCCTGAAACCACCATAATGTTGTACATCATTTCATTTTTCAGTTAAAAAGAAATGAAATAAAGACTGGAGATTTTCTTAGAAGGTACAAAAACCCACTGTGTGCAGCGTTCAGTGAGGCTACTCCGTAACTCCCCAGTGGGCCTTGAGGGCAGAGGTACATGGGTAATGAAGTCATTTGTCTCATCTGGGAGTCCTTTGTCTTCTGCTAACATCTATGGCTGGCTAACCTGTTAGCCTACAAGCAGAGTAAGACCTCAGACACTTCACAGTTCTCAATAATAACCTCTTTACACCTCAGTGATTTTATCTGTACAATGGACAGAAGGTGTCTACCTCATAGAGAGAGTGTGCTAATAAATGAAATAATAAGATTATACATATGTGGAGCCTGGCCTGAGCCTCACAGCTGCACAGCTCATCAGTATCTGGTGCTTCCTGATGGCCTCCTCCCCAAAGCAAGTGGCCTGCTCCCAGCTCAGTTCTCACTGGTGGCTCTGAGGCATGGACACCAGAGATCGTCTCTTCTCGAAAGTTCCTAATCCCTGTCCTGTGGCTCTCACCAAACTGGATTTCTTTTTACACTTTTTTTTTTTTTTTTTTTGGCCACACTGCATCTTGATTGCTGCCTGGGCTTTCTCTAACTGCAGTGAGCAGGGGCTCCTTTCTGGTTGCAGAGCACAGGATTCTCATTGCAGTGGCTTCTCTTATTATGGAGCATGGGCTCTAGGGGGATGGGGGCTTCAGTAGTTGTGGTGTGTAGGCCCAGCTGCTCAGAGCGTGTGGGATCTTCCTGGACCAGGGATCAAACTCGTGCCCCCACATTGGCAGGCAGATTCAAAACCACCAGATCACCAGGGAAGCCCCTCTTCCTACATTTTTGTCCCTCTATAGTTCCTTGCTAAAAAGGCACACACATACACATATGCACACACAAAATAACAAAAGGAGAATGTTTTGTAGATGTCCTAAGATAGTCTTAAATTGCCATAAAAAGTGCTAATTAACAATACAACAACAGGCGGCTTTTCTAAAGTGGAAGAAGGGAAAGCAGTAATTGGAATGAGGGGACAGGAAGAGTCATGAGATCCTCATCAGAAGGAGATAAAAGTTATAAGAAACCTATAAAACATCTAATCATGCAGTTATGTAGATGGCCAATATTTATTACTCTCCAATGTCAATATTAATGATGTATTTACAAAGAATTACTGGAAAGAAAACAGGAAATGGTGACTGTAAGAAAAGTGACCAAGGGACCACTGAAACAGTGCGGAAAAATAGAAAAAAAGACAAACTTCTACTATCACCAGATCCCAAGATTCCAGCCCAGTTTTGAGCAGTTGTGACAATTTGGGTGAGTTACTTAACCTCACCAAACTTCAGTTTAATTACCTTCCAAGTGCTGTAAGACTACCTACTTTGAAAAGCCACTGATGGGTTATCATAATAAATTGTATCTATGATAGGTATGATGATTCTAGTAGTAATGTACTGAAGAATTACCTATTCAGAAATTAATAAAAGGGCTGAGGGACATTTCTGAACATTTCCTAAAAGGATATAATGTCTTATTATGTTATACCAGGCTTGCCAAATACAACATTATAGAATTTAAACTACACTTTCATAAAAACCCAAAAGGTGCAGAAACTTCCTAACTGTGGACTGCCATAACTCAGTGTTAGTCTTAGGTAACTACTTACTTGATTAAAAAAAAACTTACCTGTAACAAAAAATCAAAGAGGGCCATCTTGGACCACTCGTGGTGATGTATTTCAGTACAGCCCCATTCAGGCTTGGGTACTCGACCATTCTGCCAGCACTTCTGTTTCAGCAACTGCTGATAAGTTCCCCAAGTGAGCTTAACAGAAGAGTGGGTCTCATTATTTGTTGGAGACAAAGATGGATCCCAGAGGATGAAAGGACATGGGCGGCCATCTATAAAAGCCAAAAAAAAAAAAAAGAAGAAGAAAACAGTTAGCAAGTTACTGACTCTGTGTGTGCCCTTGGATGTCATTCACTCTTGCACAGCTTTACACTCTCACCTGTCTGTCCTGTGCTAGAATTGGATTAGATGACATTTATGGTCCCTTTGTCTTCTGAATAATTTAATATTCATATACCTTTATGATGCTTCCTGATAACAGTCTTATACGATGGAAAGTTACTATTAGACAAGGAAAGAAAAGGATTTTTAAAAAAGATACTTTACAGATGTGGCAGGAATAGGCCTGTAACCACCAATAACAACGCCCTCTGGTTAATGTGGTTTTATTCCACATCTAAAAGCAGCCACCATGAAAAAGGAAAGAATCCAGACATTTATAATTGTCTATTCTGTGTCTGAGTGGAGCTGCACTCTATTTGTAATAACAACTGTCTGATTTTCTGAGGCCACAGTATGATATGAGGAAGAAAAAGAATTTTTAGAAGTTGCAAATTTAAAAGTGAAATTGCATGTTTTACACCAGTCACTATAATCTCCAAAGAAAGAAAAAGGAAGTAAGAGGTTTAGAGGTGTTTTGGATTTGTTTGTTTGGTTGATTGGTTTCTTTCTGATAGAACAATGGCACTGCTGGTAAATGATCGTTTATTCACATAAAACCACCCAAAGTACATTTAAGCAAATATCATCTTTATCAATTTCAGTGCATAGAATATATTTCAAAGAAAATGTCACTTGAATGTTTTTGTCTCAGTTTTGATAGTTTAGAAATTTCATTGCTAAACTGTACATTAAAAGATACTGCAGGCTTAAAACCAAAAGTATCTCTCTCAAGCCTCCATGTCTGTCAAATAAAGTCACTCAAAGAGGATGATGAGCAGCTTTGCTTGTAACTTAAAAATCAGAATGATCTCTTGCAAAAAAGATAAGAAAGTAAGTCACAAAGATCTGAAAAATCACATTTAACTCATTCTTAACAAGCCTGAACAATAGAAGCCTCTGAAACTATGGTTGGAATGTCAAGACACATCACAGGGATTTTTAAAGCTTTTTCAAATAACCTGAGAGGTTCTCAATCTATAACTGTTTGTTTTTGTTAAAGACTTGTTTTGCCACCCTGCTTGTTTGCCTTCGTGTAGAGCTCTTATCTCTGGTCTTTAGTGCAAGGACAGTCACCCTTCTAACCACTTTTCAATTTGGTGTGCCAGAGACCTCAATAACATTAGTAACATTCACTTAATCATCCTAAGCACCTACATTCCACTTTTGTTCAAAGGAAAAATCTTTCTACTTTTAGCCTTGCAATTTAGGCCAGGGCATGTAGAAAATCCTTTAGACTGTGGAAAATAGGTCACAGTCACTGACGTACAATTAAAAGAAAAATAAAGAAAGGGGAACCATAACTAAAGAACTTAATTGTTATCTCACCCCTTTTTATTTCCTTTACTGTACTAAATGGTTTCATGCTATTGGGACCTAATTATCTTCTTAGATGCTAGATATAATGTTAAATGTATATGTTCCAAATACTATGCCAATTTAAAAAATAATAATAATAAATTTCAGGTAGAAGCAGTCAATCCTAAAGGAAATCAACGCTGAGCATTCACTGGAAGGACTGAAGCTCCAATACTTTGGCTACCTTATGCAAAGAGTCAGCTCATTAGAAAAAACCCTGGTGCTAGGAAAGATTGAAGGCAAAAGGAGAAGGGCGTGGCAGAGGATGAGATCGTTTGAAAGCATCACCAACTAAATGACATGAATTTGAGCAAACTCTGGGAGACAGTGGAGGACAGATGAGCTTGGCGTGTTTCAGTCCATGGGATAGCAAAGAGTCAGACATGACTTAGTGGCTGAACAACAATAATAGGAGCAGTCCATCATGTACTAGGAGACACAAATAAACCAGTGTAACCAAACACGTGTAAGAGACACAGCATAGCTTTCAAAGATTTTTTGTTGTTGTTTAGTCACTAAACCATGTCCAACTCTTTGGTACCCCATGGATTGTAGCCCACTGGGATCCTCTGTCCATGGATTTCCCAGGCAAGAATATTTGAGTGGGTTGCCATTTCCTTCTCCAAAGGATCTTCCCAACCCAGGGATCAAACTTGCGTCTCCTGCTTGTGTTTCCTGCATTGCAGGCAGATTCTTTACCACTGTGCCTCCAGGGAAGCTTTGAAAGATATGGACTTCAAAATGTTAATACCAAGAGGCTCTATCAGCCAGTATCTTTGGAACAAAGTGATACACAGCTAGCACTTTGCATTCTCAGTGCTAGAAAGTACTCAAGCAGTGTTGAAATCCAACACTGAACTCCAACAAAACAAATCCATGTACCAGAAAGACCAGGAGTCTCCTCAGCACATGAGGCCCTCAAAGGAGGAAATGACGCACATAAACAGTTAACAATTTCTGCCTTGCTTTTTCCTTTGCTTTAGAAATATTTGTTTCATTTTTTAAAAAAAGTAAATCTATTCATTTTAGGAAATGTGGAAAAACATTAAAATGTATAGTTAAAAGATGACCTCTTACTATATATAGGAAACTAGTCTCCACCAAAAAAAAAAAAAAAGATGGAACTAATAAATGAATTTTGTAAATTTACAGGATATAAGATTGATATATAGATATCTGCTGCTCTTCTATATACTGAAAATGAACTCTCAGAAAGAGAAATTAAGGAAACAATCACATTTACAATCATATCAAAAAGAATAAAATTCCTAAGAATAAACTTAATCAAGGAGGTAAAAAATCTATTTACTGAAAAATATAAAACATTAATGAAGGAATTTGAAAATTATATCAATACAGAAAATAGAAAGATATCCCATGCCCTTGTATTGGAATAATTAATATTGTTAAAATGGCCATACTACCCAAAGCCATCTACAGATTTACTATAATATCTATCAAAATACTCATGATACTTTTCACAAAACTAGAACAAATAATCCTAAAATTTATATGAAACCCAAAAGACCCCAAATTGTCAAGGCAATCCTGAGAAAAAAGAACAGAGCTAAAGGAATCATGCTCTCTGACTTCAGACAATACTGCAAAGCTATAGTGATCAAAATAGTATAGAACTGGCACAAAATCAGACACACAGATCAATGGAACAGAATAGAGAATGGAGAAGTAAACTCACACACATATAGTCAATCTACAACAAAGGAGGCAAGAATATTCAATGAAGAAAATACAGTCTCTTCATTAAGTGATGCTGGAAAAACTGGACAGCTACATGTTGAAAGAATGAGATTAGATGTTTCCTCACACCATGTACAATAAACTCAAAATGAATTAAAGGCCTAAATGTAAGACCTGAAACCATAAAACTCCTAGAAGAAAACAGACAGAATATCCTTTGACATAAATCATAGCAATATTTTTTGGAACCAGCTCCTAAGATAAAAGAAATAAAAGCAAAAATAAACAAATGAGACTAATTAAACTTAAAAACATTTACACAGCAAAGGAAACCATAAACAAAACAGAAAGAAAATATTTGTAAATGAAATAACTGGCAAGGGGCTAATATCCAACATACATAAACAGCTCATACAATTCAATATCAGAAAAACAAAGAAGGCTTTAAAAAATGAGAATACATGAATAGACATTTTCCCAAAGAAAACTTATAGATGTCCAGTAGGTTATGAAAGGATACTTAACCTGTTATTCATCAGAGAAATGCAAATCAAATCATAGTATCACCTCACATCTGTCAGAATGGCTAACATAATAAAGAATACAAATGACTAGTCTCCATACTGTTCTCCATCAGTTCAGTTCAGTTCAGTCGCTCAGTCGTGTCTGACTCTTTGCGACCCCATGAATCGCAGCACGCCAGGCCTCCCTGTCCATCACCATCTCCCGGAGTTCACTCAGACTCACGTCCATCGAGTCCGTGATGCCATCCAGCCATCTCATCCTCTGTCATACCCTTCTCCTCCTGCCCCCAATCCCTCCCAGCATCAAAGTCTTTTCCAATAAGTCAACTCTTTGCATGAGGTGGCCAAAGTACTGGAGTTTCAGCTTCAGCATCATTCCTTCCAAAGAAAACTCAGGGCTGATCTCCTTCAGAATGGACTGGTTGGATCTCCTTGCAGTCCAAGGGACTCTCAAGAGTCTTCTCCAACACCACAGTTCAAAGGCATCAATTCTTCGGCGCTCAGCCTTCTTCACAGTCCAACTCTCACATCCATACATGACCACAGGAAAAACCATAGCCTTGACTAGACGGACCTTAGTCGGCAAAGTAATGTCTCTGCTTTTGAATATACTATCTAGGCTGTTCTCCATAGTAGCTATATTAATTTATATTCCCACCAACAGTGCAAGAGGGTTAGAATTACCTTATGACCCAACAATTCCAATATTGGGCATATACCCTGAGAAAACCATAATTGAAAGAGACACATGTACTCCAGTGTTTGTTGCAACACTTTTTACAATAGGTAGGACATGGAAGCAACCTAGACGTCCATCAACAGATGAATGGATATGGAAGCATTCCTATGGAATGGACATGGAAGCAACCTAGACATCCAACAACAGATGAACTGTGGTATATATATATATGTACATATGTATATACATACAAACACATGAAATATTACTATAAAATATCAACTATAAAAAAGAACACATTCGAGTCAGTCCTAATGAAGTAGACGAACCTAGAGTCTATTCTACAGGGTGATGTAGGAAAGAGAAAGACAAATTTTGTATATTAACACATGTGTATAAAATCTAAAATGATGGCACTGATGAACCTATTTGTGAGGCAGCAATGCAGAGGCAGACATAGAGTACAGACTTGTGGACACAGTGGGGGAAGAGAGGGTGGGACAATTGAGAGAACAGTACGGAAACATGTATCACCATATGTGAAATAGATAGCAAGTCAGAATTTGCTGTGTGATCCAGGGAGATCAACCCAGTGCTCCGTGACCACCTAAAGGGGTAGGATGGAGTGAGAGATGGGGGGTGGGGGCTCAGGAGAGAAGGGACATAGGCATCCCTGTGGCTGAATCACGTTGATGTATGGCAGGAACCAATACAATATTGTAAAGCAGTTATCCTCCAACAACAAAAAAGAACACAAATAACAAAAGCTGGAGAGAGTATAGAGGAAAGGGAACCCTCCTACACTGTTACTAGCAAGGCAAATTGGTGCAGCCACTGTGGAAAACAATATGAAGATTTCTCAAAATACTAAATATAGAGCTACCATATGATTGGGCAATTACAATGCTGGGCATATATCTGTAGAAAACAAAAATACTAATTTTAAAAGATACATGCACCCCAATGTTTGCAGCAGCACTGTTTACAATTGCTAAGATACAGAAACAACCTACGTGTCCATCAACAAAAGAATGGGCAACAAAGATGTGGGGTGTGTGTGTGTGTGTGTGTGTGTGTGTACACATTCAGTGAATACTACCTGGTAATAAAAAAGAATGAAATTCTGCCATTTGCAACAACATGGATGGGCCTGAAGAGTATGATGCTTAGTGAAATAAGTCAGAGAAAGACAAATACTCTAAGTTATCATATACTTGTGGAATTTAAAAAATAAAGCAAATCAAATTATGTAATAAGACAGAAACGGATTCACAGACGTAGAGGACAAATGAGTAGTTACCAGTGGAGGGAGGGAAGTAGGAGAGACAAGACAGGGGTAGGGGATTAAGAGTCACAAAGTACTATGCATAAAAACAAAGGAACAACAAAGATATATTATACAGCACAAGAAAATATAACCATGATTTTTAATAACTTCAGATGGAGTATAAAACTACAGAAACATTGACTCACTATGCTGCACATGAAACTAATAAAATATTCTAATCAGCTATAATCAAAGAAATATATATATACAGCCAGAAAACAACAATCATCTACAATCTCCTATCCTAGTAATTGGCCCTATTATTTGTATATTTACATCAGATATTTTCCCATGTCTTTCTTTCGCACCTGAAAAAATTAATTGTTTTTAGAAATTTAAGGAGTATAGCTTGTGGTTAGAGTTCAGACTCTGGAACCCAAGAGACTTTCTGAATTCTGGTCACATTACTTCTTAGCTTTGTGATGTTAGACAAGTTATATAATCTCTTCAAACCTCGCTTTCATCCTCTGTAAAATGTGGGCAATACTGTACCTTCCAAAACTAACTGCATTAGGGTTAATGGGATCATGCATTTAAAGTTCTCAGTGTGGTGCCTCACATATATGTATATCCTGGAAAGGTTTTGCTTTGACCATGCATGCATTATAAAGTCACATAATTCATCAGCCTCCCCTTAGCCCTTATTTGTTTATTGAGCATCTACTACATCTCAAGTGCTGCTCTAAGCCTAAAGCATACATACACACATGCATACATGTCAGGTTTCCAGTTGTTTGGTTTTTGTTTGTTTTGTTTTTTCATAGAACTTACATTTCCACCAAGGGAAAGATGCAAAAATTATAAAGCTTGATAGACTATTTGGAATCATCTTACGTATATAGTTTGTCAAACTGTTTCACTAAATGTTATATTGCAAACATGTCTCTTACAATTAAATATTCTTAAGTATTATCACTTTAACTGTGATATCTAGCCCCGTGTTCAGATGGTGACTGAGAGCCACGCAATGTCCACTAGCAGGCACTCAACTCCATTGCAACACAAAAGCAGTGGCAACAATACGTACACAAAGGGTGGTGACTAAGTTCCAGTAAAACTTTATTACAGACACTGAGTGTGCATTTTATATATTTTTAAGTGTCATAGTAATATTATGATGATGATGATGATATTTTTTCAACCATTTAAAAATTGTAGAAACCATTGGTAGCTCACAAAACACAAAAATGGGCTGTGGGTTATCTCTCACCCACAGACTGTAGTGAATCAACTATTACCATTTCAGTCTATGAGTATATTGCATTTCATTTACCATTTTCTCCCTTTTAAACCTTAAAATTTTTTGAATGATACATTTTCTATTAAATCATTTGAAAAATTGTTCTCAAATGGCCACAGGGAGCTTTCAGCAGATAGGAATAATTGGTTTTCTGTTAGTATCGACTGTTTTCCTCCACATCCATCTCCCGTTAGCAAATATTCTGACTGTCACAGAAAGAGGTTCTGTGCTGCCCTGCCTGACATCAGTCACCACGGGAGAGGGGTTTCCAGAAAGCAGGGCCAGCGCCAGTTCTCAGAGTTGGTAGGCCACCCGCTCTTCCTCCCAACAAACAGGTCTTGCAGAGTATTTGTGCACATTGCCCTCCCTTGAGGTAGTGACAGCTGCCAGGATGGCTCCAGAGCTCAGAACTGTGAGCAGCTACTGCGAGGAGAACTCCACTTTGTAAAAAATATGGCTGATAACAGCATTAAATGAACTTTGATAGATCTGAAGCCATGACAGAAAAATAGTCTCCGAAAGCAGGAAATGGGTTAAAGCAACTTACTTGGAGTGCCTTGGAGATGAGCTGCTTTCATCTCTTCACATGCGGGTTTGTCAAAATGACGCAGCACTGTGCCCTCTGGAGAAATTTTACAGTGAGGAAATAAAATTCTAACTGTCAGAGGTGGGGGGAAGTGGGGTTTTAAAAGATATGTGGGTGCTCATGTAAACTAAAGGTTACACAGCTGTCGTTTAAAAAAATGAGATTTGCCAGTATAAAACTTATTTTTTCCAAAATCTGAATAGTTCCCCTGCTTTTTTATGTTCTCCCAGGTTTGTTCTTTATTCAAAAGCGCAAAGAAGACATTCTTTTGAGAAGATGAATGTGAAAATCCACTAAGAATGAATGCTATACACAGCCTCCTCTACCCTAGTGTACTAAGTGCCCTTCACCTTCAACCAGTGACGGGTCTTGTTGAACTATAGGTGGAGTTGTCAGTCTGCATCTATCACTGGGCAAAAATAAGTAAAACATCCTGAGCTCTGAAATCAGAAGCCTTTTTTTTATCACATGGGCCAAGTTCCAAGACTTCTTGTGAACAAGACAAAAAGGAAAGTGACAGTTCAGTTCAGAGCCTTTCATTAAAAATAACTCCAAAATCTATTAAAGAAAACAAAGACCAGCCAAAACGTGAGGCTCATCTTTGTTACAGGAAACAAATTTTGTCCAGTTCCATTGCAACTGTCTGATGCATTGAAGGAAAATTTGAACATTGCAAAACTCTAATCTGCTAAAAGCAGGTGTTGAAGGGGTGTACCTCCCGTGAGAAGGTAGCAGGTGTCTGGTTGATAATGAATGATCTGCTCTATTTCTCTACAGTGCCTTTCACAGTAGGGTTCTGGTGATTAAAAGTATTAGACAGAAGTGAACAAAGCAGGTAGGACCTCTTGGCTTAGCGTTGATGAACATGGACAAGTTAGTTAATGTGAGAGAGGGTAAATAAGAATGCAAGATTCTGATGGCCTTGCGGGAGAGGGTAGGGACAGAGAATAAGATACTCAGGTTTTTAAACATCCTCTTATTCCAAAAGCATGTATTTACCATTAGCCCTTAATTTCTGGACCCATTTTGTCCCTGTGTTTTGGATAGAAAGAGTTCAGAGTGAAGCGTACCAAAAATAGAGGACCTACCAGATCCCAGCCCAGGCAAGACCCATGCTGTAGCTAGGAATTCAGCAGAATCAGACAAAGACGTGTGTAATGATGATCAGGTTACATGTCTGCCAGTTGAAAACTGTTCTGAAGGGAATGAATGAAGGACTAAAATAAAGGCTGAGTTCTCAGTGCAAAGACAAGCAAAACAAAAAACTGCTGGGCTCCGGAATTGGGCTATAGCCGTTGATAAGGAGAAGAACCTTCTCTGAAGAAGAGCTGATCATGTGGGTGGGGTTGAGAAAGAAGTCACAAGTATTGATTGTACCCCCTCCCTTTCTTTTTTTTTTTTGGCTCTGTTGGGTCTTCATTGTAGCATGCAGGATCATTAATTGTGGCATGTGGGATCGAGTTCCCAGACCAGGGATAGAACCTGGGTCTCCTACATTGGGAATGCAGTCTTAGCCACAGGACCACCAGGTAAGTCCCAGCATTCTACTCTTGACAGTATCTCTGGTTTCCATAAGACTGGAGCCCAGTCCCCCAGCCACCCTGACTGAGGCACTGAGCACCCCAAGAGGTAAAAAGACCATCTTCCAAACCTGTCTGGCAGGGTGGTAAGAGATCCAGACAGACACTGAAATACAGCACTGTCACATATTAGGAAGAACCAATTTATATTAGGTTTTTATGATTTTAACAGGGAAAGGCAATAGAGAGGCAGAATTCCATATATTTTATATGTTAAGATTCTATGCAGACAATCGAGCCCAAATACAAGGTCTTGTTTTAGGAATCTGATTTCTGGGTGATTTAGTTCTTGCAACAAAAAAATAAATGCATTTAGTTACTTTTCTGTTTCACTAGTTTTCTTGAGGTTGAACTGAGTTTAAATAATCTCCACATTTCCTCAAGCATTAGCTAAGCGTGAAGCACTTGTGACTTCCTCCACCACAGACAACTCACACAATCCAAACCATCAGTTCCACTTTAAAAAGTGTCCTTCTTTGTTCTGAAGCTTTGACTCATGGACAGGAACTTCTGCTTTCGAGGTCTGCCCAGGACTTCTGCTATGAAAATGGAAACTTCCAGGCTCTTCCTGCCTCAATATTCCACTTTGAAAACAGGAACCGACCTCAGCTTCAGAGGATCATGAGGATGGGATCACTGCCAGGCTCCACAGACAATCACATTTTGCCAATAAAGTGTTCGTCACATCTGGGTGATGCAGTCCTGGGCCATTTAGTGTTTGCTAATGTAGATAGCATATTTAAAAGCAGAGACATTACTTTGCCGACTAAGGTCCGTCTAGTCAAGGCTATGGTTTTTCCTGTGGTCATGTATGGATGTGAGAGTTGGACTGTGAAGAAGGTCGAGCACCGAAGAATTGATGCTTTTGAACTGTGGTGTTGGAGAAGACTCTTGAGAGTCCCTTGGACTGCAAGGAGATTCAACCAGTCCATTCTGAAAGAGATCAGCCCTGGGATTTCTTTGGAAGGAATGATGCTAAAGTTGAAACTCCAGTACTTTGGACACCTCATGCGAAGAGTTGACTCATTGGAAGAGACTCTGATGCTGGAAGGGATTGGGGGCAGGAGGAGAAGGGGACAACCGAGGATGAGATGGCTGGATGGCATCACGGACTCGATGGACGTGAGTCTGAGTGAACTCCGGGAGATGGTGATGGACAGGGAGGCCTGGAGTGCTGCGATTCATGGGGTCGCAAAGAGTTGGACACGACTGAGCGACTGAACTGAACTGAACTGAATGTAGATGAAGAAGCCATGAACTCTTGACTGGAGTAAGCTTCCTGCAGTCCAAAGCTCATCACATCACCCTTCTTCCTCAGACCTATCAATGATTCCCCATGGTCTGTGGGATGAAGTCCATGTCCTTCCATGACACAAACCCAGTCATTCTCCACTCTCCCCCTCCAACCGCTAATCTCCTTTTCCCAGAACTGTTTTCCAGGCACATGCTCTCTCCATCTTTCTACACCCACCCATCTCTCACTTCATCCACAGTCTGACATTACTGCTTCTACATCTTTTTGCAATACCCCTAACTATCCCCCCAAATACATGTCCCTCTCTGTGCCTTCAGGGTTCTCCAAAAATATCTCCATTGAGGTCTTTACCTGACCACTCTTGTAGGATAGGTTTGCTTAGCCACCTCCCGCCTTCCAAGCTTGAGCTCTTGAGAACAGGGACTCATCACCAATCGTCTTTGGTTCTCCAGCTCCTGACATAACGTCTAGACCAAGCATTCAAATATGCTGATGAATAAGAGTGAATTTTTCAGAATCCCCCACTTTCCATCTCTAGCCTGTAGGTTCTAAGCAATGGTCCATGGCCCCTGAATAAACACTTGGTTGGTGTGACCTCCTAGTAAGTGGTGATTTCGCTGTACTCAGAAAGTGAAGAGGAACTAAAGAGCCTCTTGAAAGTGGAAGAGGAGAGTGAAAAGCTGGCTTAAAATTCAGCATTAAAAACGAAGATCATGGCTTCGGTCCCATCACTTTCTGGCATAGAGATGGGGAAACAATGAAACAGTGACAGACTTTATTTTCTTGGTCTCCAAATCACTGCAGATGGTGACTGCAGCCATGAAATTAAACGACGCTTGCTCCTTAGAAGAAAAGCTATGACACACCTAGGCAGCATATTAAGAAGCAGAGACATTACTTTGCTGCCAAAGTCTGTATAGTCAAAACTTTGGTTTTTCCAGTAGTCATATATGGATGTGAAAGTCAGACCATAAAGAAAGCTGAGTGCTAAAGAATTGATGCTTTTGAACTGTGGTGTTGGAGAATACTCTTGAGAGCCCCTTGGACTGCAAGGAGATCAAACCAGTTAATCTTAAAGGAAATCAGTCCTGAATATTCATTGGAAGGACTGATGCTGATGCTGAAGCTCCAATACTCTTGGCCACCTGATGTGAAGAGCCAACTCACTGGAAAAAACCCTGATGCTGGGAAAAACTGAGGGCCAGAGGAGAAGGGGACAACAGAGGATGAGATGGTGGGATGGCATTACCAACTCAATAGACATGAGTTTGAGCAAACTCTGGGAGATGGTTAAGGACAGGGAAGCCTGGTGTGCTGCAGTCCATGGGGTCACAAAGAATTGGATATGACTTTGTAATAATGAGGTACCATTTCACGCCAGTCAGAATGGCTGCGATCCAAAAGTCTACAAGCAATAAATGCTGGAGGGGGTGTGGAGAAAAGGGAACCCTCTTACACTGTTGGTGGGAATGCAAACGAGTACAGCCACTATGGAGAACAGTGTGGAGATTCCTTAAAAAAACTGGAAATAGAACTGCCATATGACCCAGCAATCCCACTGCTGGGCATACACACCAAGGAAACCAGAATTGAAAGAGACACGTGTACCCCAATGTTCATCACAGCACTGTTTATAATAGTCAGGACATGGAAGCAACCTAGATGTCCATCAGCAGGCAAACAGATAAGAAAGCTGTGGTACATATACACAATGGAGTATTACTCAGCCATTAAAAAGAATGCATTTGAATCAGTTCTAATGAGGTGGATGAAACTGGAGCCAATTATACAGAGTGAAGTAAGCAAGAAAGGAAAACACCAAAACAGTATACTAACGTGTATATATGGAATTTAGAAAGATGGTAACAATAACCCTGTATGTGAGACAGAAAAAGAGACACAGATGTATAGAACAGTCTTTTGGACTCTGTGGGAGAGGGAGAGGGTGGGATGATTTGGGAGAATGGCATTGAAACATGTATAATATCATATAAGAAACGAATCACCAGTCCAGGTTCGATGCAGGATACAGGATGCTTGGTGCTGGTGCACTGGGATGACCCAGAGGGATGGTACAGGGAGGGAGGTGGGTGGGGGGTCCAGGATGGGGAACACGTGTACACCCGTGGTGGATTCATGTTGATGTATGCCAAAACCAATACAATATTATAAAGTAATTAGCCTCCAATTAAAATAAATAAATTTTTTAAAAAATTGGAGATGACTGAGCAACTGAACAACAGTATAAATGGATCAAAAAGAATTAGAGGGCCTTGAGAAGTAGAAGTGGGGGCATCCAGGGGTTCCAGGCCCTCATTCTACCACCCAGCCCCACATCTCCATAATTCTCTGCGACTAGGAATGATAAACACAGGCGTGGTACAGACACACTGCCTCACTCCTTGAGACCCAAAATCAGTGTCTTGAGAAGGGGACAGTTAAGGCATCCTGGCTCCATTTGGGAATCATACCAAAAGGCCATGGAGGTAGCAGGTTCTGATGTGGATGCTGATTACCTGGGAAGGCCCAGCCCACACCCGCTGAGAATCCATTAAGGCGAGAGGGTAACGGTGACGCCTCATACAGTGATGAGGATGAGGCTGGGTCCCAGCCCCACCCACATGACCTGCCAGTCTTTGGAGGACATGTTTACTCTCTGAGCCTCGTTTTCCCCACAAGAAACCTGCTCAAAACTAACTGGTGTGTGTGGCTGCCATACAATTTTGTGAGATGATGAACGTAAAGTGCCTTGCACTCCACAAACAGGAAAGACTGGGATCATCCACCATCCACCCAAAGCACTTTCATTAAATGACAACATGAAGTGCCTGTTTATTTAGTTCACGTAAACATCAATTTAGAGAAACAAACTAAGAAAATCTAAGGAGACATTATCACGAAGAGCTGAATTAGCTTAGAAACCAAATGAAAATAACAGATAGCAATCACTGAGTGTCCTTTTGAGAGGGGTGGTGCTGTTATGTATATTTTATCCACATCAGCTCACTCAATGCTCACACCTTGATGAGGTTAGTACCATTACCAATATCATGATACTCTTGAAAAAATAAGGTAGAAAAAGATTAAGTCATTTCTCCCAGACCACACAATTCTCAGGTGATAGAACCTGGCTTCAAATTCAGGGAATCTAGACTACCAGTGGTTATGAGCTGAAGTGTGTTTCTCCAAAATTCACATGCTGAAGTCCCAACCCCAGCACCTCAGAAGGTGACTGCATTTGAAGAAAGGCCTTTAAAGAGGCAATTAAGAGTGGTCCTAATGCAATATGACTCACGTCCTTGGAAGAAGAGATCTGGGGACTTCCTTAGTGGCTCAGCTGGTAAACATTCCACCTGAAATGTTCGATTCCTCAGTTGGAAAGATCCTCTGGAGAAGGGAAAGGCAGGCTACCCACTCCAGTATTCTGGCCTGCCTAGAGAATTCCATGGACTATAGTCCATGGGGTCACAAAGAGTCAGACTAGACTGAGCGACTTTCACTTTCACTGATGATCCAGTGGTTAAGGTTTCTCCTTCCACTGCAGGAGATGCAGGTTCAATTCCTACTCAGGGAGCTAGGACCCACATGCTTCTTGGCCAAAAAACCAAAACATAAAAAAGAAACAATAGTGTAACAAACTTAAAGACTTTAACAAAAATAAAAATAAAAACTGTGCACATAAAAAAAAAAAACCCTAAAAAAATTTTTTTGAAAAATTTTAGCTTTTTTTAAATAAAAGAAAAAGAGGAGATTTGGACACAGTGAGGGAATGCAAGGGGCCCAGGATCACACAGTTAAGCTCATAGGAGGACGCAGTGAGAAGGTGGCTGTCTACAAGCCAAGGAAGAGGCCTCAAAGAAACCAAACCAGCCGACACCTTGACCTGGAACTTCCAGCCTCCAGAACTGTGAGAAATAAAGGTTTAAGCCATCTGGTCTGTGGTATTTTGTGGTATCAGCCCTAGCAAACAGAAATGCCAGTCCACGCTGTGAACTGCAAAGCTATTTGAATTTAAAACTCTACAGCTTCTTCCTCATGTTTAGAGTCACAGATAGGAAGTACATGCTACAAACTACAACTAAACTCAACTGAAATGTCAATATTTGCCCATTAACTGAGGTTGGCACCTGTATAGTCCTTAACCCACCTAGAGAAGGCAACAGATTCAGTCCCAATAGAAAGGTCATGACCTTGGGCTCAGGCTCAAGCTGATTGAATCTTGAAATCAGAGGTCATATGAAGAACCCCTCCAGGCTATGAGCTGTCACGCAGTCCAACACTGTTAGCTCCATGGGGACACAGGTTCTTGACTGTTCTGCCCACTGATATAGCCCCCAGTGAAGAATGGCTGGCACATAGCAGGTGCTCAATAAATATTTCTTAAAAAAGGATAATGTGATGTTGGAGAAGGAAACAGACTGCATGGAACTGAGGAACATGCCATTTTCAGGCTGTGAGCACTGTGGCAACTATTAGCCACTGACCCTTCATTCCCAGCTTCGTGGGCGATGCAGGGGCACCCTCCAGAGGAACAGCAGAGAAGGCTCCCAGGTTCCCTACTTGGCCAATGAAAGTATGTAATGAGCAAACAAGAAATTAGCAGAGCCCAGCCCTGCTTGGAGCCCATGCTCAGTAAACCTGTGTGTGAAGCTGACCAACTCAATTTGATTGCTAAAGAAATAAAACCCTTAAGGCTTTTCTGATAAAGAACACAACGTGTTTTCCTTCCAGCTCCTCAAAAATAAGACATGATTCTTACACTCTTGAGTTAATATTTTAAGAAAGTTTGCACCCGTGTCTGAGATTTCTAGGATTTTGAAGTCAGGGTGTTTCCAGGTTGTATGGGCATCTGAGTGATTCTTATAACTCCCTGCAAAACACCTCTGTCCTTACCTGAGAGCTTGAGACAACATGAATTCTGCAGCTGCAATCTCCCTGCCCTGGCAGTCACACTATCAGCCAGAAACTCACAGCACTGCTCACGTGGACTCAAGAGGAGAGTGAAAAGTACACAGCATATTTCTCCTGCTTTATGATAAGATGAGGCAATACAAGGAGGAGAACAGTGAGCAACTTGAGATTTACAATGAATTTAAATGGAAGTTGGTGGGGTGCTTGCAGTTTGTCATCCAAGCAGCCTTGACACACAGAATTCCTGGAACAAGGCTACCTTAATTCAGTCTGACAACTCTGTGGCAGTAAAGCAGCATCCTAAAAATAAAGCAAACATAATGCATCTTCCATGCTAGGCATGAAAAACAGTAGGATGCTTAAATGCTACCAAAATAGTAGCCCTTGGGATTCATTTGCGTAGCTGAGCAGACTGCCACAAAGGTTGGCCAAGCTGCTAAGTGGAGGATCACAGGGGCCGCTGGGTTCCTCTGCTCTTTACATGGACATAATCTGCTTTGTCTTGCTTTAGATACATATTTGAAATATTTTGTTAAAAACTTATCTAAATGTATCAACACCATACAGTATCTGGCGACCTCTGTCATGATTGATGACTTTCCCAAGGACAGTTTGGCAGAAAACATACTAATATGTTCAGTCATATTTACATACAAGTAATTGTTTATGGTAAAACAAGAAAATCTGGGAGGCATTGGCTTGTATTTAAACAACAATAACCCTTGTAGCCGTGTTTAAAGTAGGATGGTCATGCTTCCCTTGAGTGAAAATTAGTATCTATATTAAATAGTTGAGTTGAAAAAATAGGTTAAATAGAAAGGTTGGCATAATGGTAAATCAGAAATCACCAGGTTAAAAATTGCAATTGCTGTCACTATCTCATGAGTATATCAAGTTATGTTTGAGCAGTATTGTGGGTAAGAGAAGCAACATGGGAGACTTTAGTATCAGACAGATCTGGGTACAAATTCCACTTCCACTGCTCACTAGCTATGTACCCTTACCAAGTCTCAGGATTCCCATATATAAAGTATTAATACTATCTGCTGTGTGAATTTGTTAAGTAATACAACAGATAAATGACATCAAATGCAGTATAGATGTTCTGTGATACATAACACTAGATTCTTTATAGACTCACAACTAAAAAAATATTTCATTATTGCAAATATGGATTTTTTTACAAAGCCTCTGATTCTATTTTTCAATTCAGTTTTGTATTTCCCACACAGGTATCATAGGATGGGACTCTGGCCCAGTGGTCATGGCTAGACTTTGTAGGATGGTCCCCTCCTGACCATCCCTACCTAATTACAACCTTACGCTTCCCCAAGTACACCCTTCTTATTTTCTAGGATATATTTGGAGTGACACCTGTCAGAAAATGGTTCAGTACACCGTTCAGGGCCAGTATACCTGCCAATTTCACATATATATATATATTTGGGGATTCAAGGAGAGACATCTAGAATTCATCAAGTTGTACAACCAAGAACCTGACCCCAGATGAACCTTAGCTAGTGGCCTCTGGGATGACAGGATCACTTCTGTCAGTTTTACAAACAGACAAATAAAGAAGTACCTGGAGCTTTATCACTGGGACCTTCTGTCTTCGGACTGAATGGGCAGAAAGCTTCATCTGAGAGGCTGCAACAGGCACGTCATTCAATCACAGCCTCGGATGCTCTTTTACATCTCCCTTTGCGTCTTATGGACCCTTTTCACATCAGGGTAATTTATATGACTTTGAGCAAAGGTATTTAACTACACTAGGCCTCTCCTTCCACGTCCCCAAAATGTCTCTCATAGAGTACCTGTCATAAAAGTTTGGGAGGATTTAACGAGATAATGGGCGCACGGTACTTACAGCAGTGCCTGGTACGTAGTGACATTCAATATTATTCATGCTATGGTTACAGTGCTGTCTCTTTAAGAAATAAAATAGCCCATATTTGGGCATCAGCATGCAAGTCATCAACGTCTAGTTGTGTTAGATAACTGACTAACAAGTACATGAATAGGTTGTGGTGATAGGGAAAGAAGACACACTTAATTAAGGCCCCTGAAATGATTTGGTGAGGAAAGCAGATGATAAACAGGAAGTTACAAGACAAGTGCTTGAATTCTTCCTGGAAAATAAACTCATTGTATGACCTTGAGCTGCTTTCTTCTTATCTTTCTTTCTTCTCAAAATTGAAGTAAGAAAGTGTCTCCTGCATAGGTTTCTTTGAAAGATTAACTGAGATAAGCAAAATATCTGTATTCACCACCCAAGACAGACTAGCCATGTCCTTGTTACCAAGCATAAATTCATTTACACAAACATTCATCAAAAGTCAGAGAAGAAAAACAACACTTAGGGCAGATTACTTACAGGACTGTCTCCCTAACCACTCTCCCAGATGTTAAAAGCTTTACTCCCAGACCAAGCCAGATCATCAGAAAAATACATACCTAGTTCTACTGTTCCTCCTCCAGAAAACTCAATATCAAATTACATTACAGTATGAGGTTGCTTCCCAGGTGGCTCAGTGGTATGAGGCCACCGTACACTATGGTATGAGGCCACATACATTACGGTATGAGGGGCTTCCCAGGTGACTCAGTAGTAAAGACTCTGCCTGCCAAAAGAGGAGATATTGGCTCGATCTCTGGGTTGGGAAGATACCCTGGAGGAGAAAATGGCAACCCATTCCAATATTCTTGCCTGGAAAATCCCATGGACAGAGGAGCCTGGCGGGTTACAGTCCATGGGGTTGCAAAGAGTTGGATACAACTAAGTGACTGGGCACGTGAGGTTGCTGACCATATTATATTTATGGTCCTCACAAGAATAAGCTCCATAAACCTTATTATTTGCATAATTCAGAGGCTGCCAAGGACATTTTTCATTACCCTTTTCAATGAGCTATTTATAAGATACTGCAGAAGAAAGACCAGCCTGGATTTAGGACAAAAAAAAAAAAATGGTAGCAGTTGTCCTGAGTTTTGAAAGCCTGAAGCAAAATATAGATTTACTGTTTAGAGTCAGTGGAACAGTCCAAAAATGCATTCTTACATTTATTCAAAAATATTTGCTGAGCACCTACTATGTGCCAGACTCTCCACTGGGATCCAGAAACACAGTAATGAGCAAGACGGGAGATATCTCTGCCTTCACAGACCTAAAGCCTATTGGGAAGGAAGAGATGATCAACAAGCAATTGTAGTTACCAAGCAGTGACACAGAATGAGCCAGAAGCAGATGCTGGGTACCTAGATGAGATCTATCATCACTTTAGGTAGATGCGGAGGCTCAAATAAAGCTAAGCTTGGACCAAGAGAGACCTAGGAGGACCCCAGAGGGAAGATACACATATCTGTGGAAATCAAAGGGAGAAAGACACAAGTTAGGATAAGGCTAGAGGTAGTACCAGGAACCTAAGATTGTGTATCTCCTACCGTAGAACTGATCTATATATGTTCTTTACATCAGTACAATGTCTCCATGAATAGAATCATATTGTGCAGAGTGCCCATGCTGCTGCTGCTGCTAAGTTGCTTCAGTCGTGTCCGACTCTGGGCAACCCCATAGATAGCAGCCCACCAGGCTCCCCCATCCCTGGGATTCTTCAGGCAAGAACACTGGAGTGGGTTGCCATTTCCTTCTCCAAGGCATGAAAGTGAAAGGTGAAAGTGAAGTCATTCAGTCGTGTCCGACTCCTAGCGACCCCACGGACTGCAGCCTTCCCAGCTTCTCCATCCATGGGATTTTCCAGGCAAGAGTACTGGAGTGGGGTGCCATTACCTTCTCCGAGAGTGCTCATAACTATATCTAAATTAGGTCCTAGCCTCCTGAGGAAATTGGCCTGGTTTTATGACTCTCAATAACTACATTCTAGGAGAAAGAATCAAAGAACAAAGAAATTTCTAGTATTACCTGAAATACGATCTTTGGTATTTAATTCATCACATAGAGAGTCATGTCAATGCAACCCTGGCAGTTTCTTTCCATAACCACTTACTTCTGAAAGGAGAGGGAAGCACCAGTCTATACTGGGATTATAAATGCCTCCTTCAAATTGAATGCAACTGCCTTCTTCATTCGCAAAGATGCTGGATATTTGGAGAACGTAATTAGATACCTTAGAGGTATCCTGGCACCAAGAAGTTCCACTAAGAAAGAAGGACCCCTGGGTTTCAGTCCTAGTCCTGTCACATAAAGAAATGTTATGTATCCAGAGAAAACTAATTCAAAAAGACATGTGCACCCCAGTGTTCATAGCAGCAGTATAATAGCCAAGACATGGAAGCAATCTAAATGTTCATCAACAGAGAAACAGATAAAGATGTGGCACATATATACAATGGAATATTCCTTAACCATAAAAAAGACTGAAACAATACCATTTTCAGCAATAGGGATGGACCTAGAGAGTATCATACTAAATACAGTAAGCAGACAGACAGAGAAAGACAAATATATGATATCACTTAGATGTGGAACCAGTACAAAAATGATACACGTGAACTTACTTACATAACAGAAATAGATTCACAGACATAGAGAACAAATGTATGGTTACCAAAGAGCAGGGCATCTATTAAGAGTTTGGGATTAACAGATACACACTACTATATAGAAAACAGGTAACCAACAAGGGCCTACTGTATAGCACAGAGTATATTTTGTATATTCAAAATCTTTTAATAAACTATAATGGAAATGAATCTGAAAAGAATATATATGTGTATAAAAAGAATATATATGTGTATGTATAACTGAATCACTTTGCTGTACACCTGACACCATCACAACACTGTAAATCAACTACACTTCAATTAAAACAAATAAAATGATAGATGAGGCTTGGAGGCTATATGAGTTCATTGAGGCTACTCAATGAAATTGGTACCTCAAGTGATTAGTATAGTAATACACATAGCCAATATTTACTGAAGGTTTTGGAGAAAGAGATGGCAACCCACTCCAGTATTCTTGCCTGGAGAATTCCATGGACTGTGGAGTCTGGTGGACTACAGTTCATGGGATGGCAAAGAATCAGACACAACTGAGCGACTAACACACACACACACATACACACACACACACACACTCTGAAGGTTTTCTGTGGATTAACTAACAACAGCCTCATGAGGTGAGTATTGTTTCATGGAGGGTCACATGACTGGTAAATTCAAATTCAAGCAGTCTGGCTCCAGAGCCCAGGCTTCTAACTCCACTTCACTCTCCCAACTCCATCCAGCATTTTCCCAGGGAATCTGGAAGTTCAGATCAGACTATGGTTCCTCGGGATACATTCAAGCATACATCACCTCTTCTCAAGGGCCTTTACAAGGTGAAATGAATGGCAACAGAGCCTTCCCGGGGTACCTTCTGAGCTGCTGGCCCAGGATAGCCTCAGTGTGTGCCTGCTGTCTCTGTGCTCTCCCAGATCTCCCTTCTCTCCAGGAACTCCTGTCTGGAGGAAGTGATACAGCCACCTAAGCCCAAAGGCGAAGAGCTGATGTCATGAAGTTTGCTGGGCCTGTGCTCAAAACTCAGCTTAGCCATGAACATGAGGCCAATTACTTTGCCTAAATAAGCCTCAGTACAACAAAGGTCCATCTAGTCAAGACTATGGTTTTTCCAGTGGTCACGTACGGATGTGAGAGTTGGACTGTGAAGAAAGCTGAGGGCCGAAGAATTGATGCTTTTGAACTGTGGTGTTGGCGAAGATTCTTGAGAGTCCATTGGACTGCAAGGAGATCCAACCAGTCCATCCTAAAGGAGATCAGTCCTGGGTGTTCACTGGAAAGACTGATGATGAAGCTGAAACTCCAATCCTCTGGCCACCTCATGCAAAGAGTTGACTCATTGGAAAAGACTCTGATGGTGGGAGGGATTGGGGGCAGGAGGAGAAGGGGACAACCGAGGATGAGATGGCTGGATGGCATCACCGACTCGATGCACGTGAGCTTGGATAAACTACGAGTTGGTGATGGACAGGGAGGCCTGGGGTGCTGTGATTCATGGGGTCTCAAAGAGTCGGACACGACTGAGCGACTGAACTGTACTGAACTGAACTGATCTACTAAGTGGAAATAATAACAGTGCCTACCTTGCTTGCACTGTTGTGAGAAACATAGGAATCAAGGTGTATATGGACTATATGTCTTGATTTGTGTAGTGTTTAGCACCCACTAAAAATGAGCTTTTACCAACATTTGATTGAATGTTAGATAAGTTTTCTCACATCGGTCTCCTCCTGGTGAAGACTCTGTGAACTTGAGACATGGAAACACATCTGCGAATCTGAAGCACTTAGCCATGAACCAGGATGAGTAGGGAATGACTGGTCTTTCTAAGCAAATCACAGGTAGTTCAAGAAATACCCATTCTAAGGCTAAATTACACTCCTGAAGTCAATAAAATGCAGTTTGCTTTTGACCACTCCCAAGGCTTTAATGCGTTCCAGTCCAGACTCCACAGGGCCTGGGCTGAAATGCTTTTACGGTGACAGGAGGGGGCTTCCCAGGTGACTCTAGTAGTAAAGAACCCACCTGCCAATGCAGGAGACATAAGCGAGGCTGGTTCGATACCTGAGTTGGGAAGATCCCCTGGAGGAGGGTATGACAACCCACTCCAGTATTCTTGTCTGGAGAATCCCATGGACAGGGGAGCCTGGTGGGCTCCATGGGGTCCATGGGGTTGCAAAGAGTCGGACTTTGCATTCACTGAAGTGACTCAGCACGCACTCACATGGTGACAGGAAGTAAAGAAAGCCTTTGAGCTTACAATCTCTTTGGGGTTCTTTTTAGTCTCCTGGACTAGCCTGGATTGAGCTAGTGACAATTTCTGGGATCACTATGCTTTCAAATACAAGTAAGGGACCTACCTTACTTTGTCCTAACACTCTGGAATTGCCTCAGGCACCAGAATTCTTTCTGTGGCATGAGCATGGCCACACACCAGTCCTGGCCACCTGCAGCCGAAGCAGCTGGCTGTACACCCTGGAACTTGACAAAATGTTTATCACCTGATGGCATCTGGACACTCAGGTTCCATAAACCATAGTCATGGACTTGGAGAATCCACCAGCTGATTAGTGTATCTATAGAACAAATCACCTCTTTTGATTTCATTACCTTTGTAAATGAAAGCAGTTAAATCCATTGTGAAAAATGAAGGTGTTGAATCTAACATGATCTGGCTCTGGGCCCCTTAAAAAGATTCCATCTGCAGAAAAAAGATATCCAACCTCCCCACCCCCACCTTACTTTTAAAAACTTCCCATGCACAACATTCTACTTGTTTCCATAGTAGTATCCTATTTAATAATATGCCTGACTGTCCGCAAGTTCTTTTCTTCCACCCCAGCTTCCACTCCTCATCACTGAAATTGCCACTGGCTTTAATTAGGTTTAATAAACCTCTGGGACGCAAGGTCAGGGAAACAGAGAGCTCAGATTACCGCTGTGGGGGCTTTCTCTTGCCTGTGGAGGACAGCTTGCATCCTCCCAAAGCTGGGAAAATCAAGGATGCCAACCACGTGGATAGACACGCTGCTGCTGCTGTCCAAATGGGACCCGTGGGTGGAGAAAATCATTTAGAAAAAGAGAGGGAGGCAAAAGAGAAAATCAAGCCCAATCCCCGACAGCTGCAAATAACGACGCCTGGGAAAGGGTTACCTTGTGTGAACTCAGACTTCCTGCTCACAGAGGGCAGGGTCCGGTTGAGTCCCAGGATCCTGTCTAGGTGGAAGGCAAACACCTCGCTCATGTCCAGAGACTGCTTCAGCAGCCCGCAGGGGCTGGGACCGCAGGCGGGCACGGAGGGCCGGATAGTCCCATCCAGCACCAGCAGGCGTGCTCCACTCCTGGACTGGGCCGGCTGGAGACCCGCCACGGCGCCGTTGGCCAGCAGGCGCATCTGGTGGATGTCTTCTTTGCTCAGCCACGATGGGGCGCTCTCGCTGTAGATCCTGATGTTGCTCTCCCCGGCCAGGGGCAGCTGCACATCTGCGCCCCCACCTCTCGCTCCCGGACCCTGGATCCACCTCCAGGGTCGCTCCCCAGCCTTGGCCAGGTTTCCTCCTGGGATATGCCCGAGCACTTCAGAATCCACTGCCCTTGCAGCTACCTGAGGCCGAAGGGATGGTCCCACCAAAGCCTCGGGCCCCGGGACTCTAGAAGCCACCGCATACTTTTTCCTGCGCTTCGGTTTCACTGTGCCACGGATGTTGGCTGGCTTGCTGCGCTTTGAGCGCAGGGTGATGTACACCACGTTGGGCTGCAGCGTGGTGCCATTGCCCTGGGACTCGGGAGGGGCCAGCGTGCCATCCAGGGGTATCTCAGGGAACGGGGCCTCGGTGGCAGCCCGGCTCCAGTGCGGCCCCTTTCCTGCCGGCCTTGCGTGCTGGACAGAGGCGCGCCCCACCTGACTGACCAGGAAGCCCAGGTAGATGGCGCAGGCGGTGCCCAGCAGGAGGTTCCTCCGCGTCCTGGGGCGCCGGCTGCTCCAGAGTTTCCGCACCCTCGGGACGCACAGGGAGCAGAGGAACCAGTTTATGAGCTGCCCTGGCTTGTCCGGGCAGCTCATTTCTCCGCGGTGTCCACATGCTGAACAGAGTTTAAACTCGGCCTTTGGTGCCTGCTGACATGAAGCATGGTTTTCTGAATGCAGCTGTCGCCTCCGCTCGGGTGTTTAAGTGGTCTCCAGTGGGTCGAGGTGGAAGGTAGGCGTTGGTGATGGAGCCGGGAAGGCTTCTGACACTGGCCGCAACAAACCTTTTACACCCCCGTCAGTCTCCCCAAGGAGGAGTCTGACTAGTTCCTGGGAATGAATGGAAAGAGTGCACTGAGTCACAGTCTCAAACTCCCGTTCAGTTCCTCCACAAGAGGAAATTTTAAAAAACAGGACCCTTTCCTTTCATTACTGTCACCACTAAATGATTTTTCAAATGGAGTTAAAAAACAAACAAGATAGATCTATACATTTGATATTCAGTTGCAATTAGTGAAAACAAACTACCAAAATCCAAGACTGTTTTATAACTTGTAGCTAGAGTCTTTTAATTTGATCCTGAAGGAAAAGCATTAAAATTGGACAAATCCAGGCTTTTCTCTTTGAAATTAAAAAGTGATTTAAGAAAAGCAACAAAGGGTTTTAAAAATCTATAGATATCTTCTATTTATTTTTAGAAGTCTTGCATTAGTTAACTGGGCAGAAGCACCAAGTATTAACATTCAAATTCAGAAATATATTCTCTTAATCTGATGGTACAATCTCTTTTTCATAATACATTTCATTATCTTACATTAAGGGTCATTATACTATAAAGCCATACATGTTCACATATCTTGGAAGTAATTACATTTATTCGGTCATACACACACAACCATAAACACAAAACACGCATCTAACTGCTTTTAATTCCTTTTCTTTCCACCAAATTCAGCTGAAAGAAAACCCAAAGCTCTCTAGCTGTCTTTTTTCACATTATTAAAAAGAAGAACTGGTAAGCAACGTTACTTACACAGCTGGCCCCGTGCTTGGCTCCAGGAAGAATGTAATCTCTGACTCTAATGCAAAGAACTTTTAAAGGCTGAGGCATGTAAGTAGAACATATTTCATGGTCAAGAGTGTTCCACATTTCAAATATTTCAGCTCAGCTTTAAAAGTTCCCTTGAAAACTACTGATCGCAAAGCAAAACAGATACTTGTTAACTGGCTGCAGACAACCCACTTTTAAGACATGTGAGGTTTTTTTTAATATTAAAAAAAATGAACTTTAATTTTAAATTCTGAAAAAAACAAATGCCGTCCAGAAGCAGTTTTCATTCAAATATTTCTCCACTTATTTTTAACCCCTGGGAGCCCTCTAGTGTCCTGTTTAGAAACAGACTCCTGGAATTCAAAGGCAGGGTTTGCTTAGCAGCAGTAGAATAAAGGCCTCCTGAAATGAATGCCATCACCCCAGAGGCCTGGGATTAGAGCATCAGAGTTCCCAGGGACTCACCTTTTCATCCTGGCTGTGTCCAGAGTCACAGTGATCTCCCACCTCTTCTGAGAAGTGGCCTAGAAATTCATAAAAAGGTAAGGAAGGGTTAATGCAAATGAGGGTTAAAATAGAACAGGCAAATAGGAGTACACATGGGTAGGAAGACATTTACAGTGTGCCGTTCCACAGTACAACAGTCACAAAAAGAAAGTTGTGGATTCTCTCTGATTGGAGGTATTTAAAAAACAGGTTCGTGATTGGTTTAGGTGATCTGTGTGTCCTGGCGCAGAGGCAAGGGTTGATGACCTCTGGGTCTCACTTAGACTTACCGTTTTTGCTTCTACAGCAAATAGAATCCAGAAGGCAAACAGGCACACTGGAAGCAGACAGGGAATGACTCCCCTCCCCCCGGAAAAGAAGGTTGTGATATGGGGGTGGGAGAAATTAGAGTATTGTCTGTAATCCTAAAAAGACTACATTTGACAATGCAAAAAAGATCAAGGCATTAGAATATATATAGAAGGAAAGAATTAACTTCCAAGTGATGAAATACCAAAACGTGGAATAGAACTGTTCCTTTAGCACTCACACTCAGATCTTTCTTCCTCTTTAAAAGTTCTGCCATGTGGAGGAACGGGACAGTACAATTCCAATACTGACAGTGGCCTAGAAATACCTGTAGATTCTGTCTAAATCTCATGAGAATTTAAATTGATTTCCATTGTACTTCAATACTTTTTTTAAAATTTTTATTGGGGTATAGTTGATTGACAGTGTTATGTTAGTTTCAGGTGTACAACATAGTGATTTAGTTATACATAAACATGCATCTATTCTTTTTCAGATTCCTTTCCCATTTAGGTTATTACAGAGTATTGAGTAGAGTTCCCTGTACTATACAGTAGGTCCCTGTTGGTTATCTACTTTATATATAGCAGTGTGTGCATGCCAATCCAGTCTCCCATTCTAGCCCTCCTCCCTACCTGTCCCCTACTGGTTATCATAAATTTATTCTGTAAATCGGTGAGTCTGTTTCTGTTTCATAAATAAGTTCATTTGTATCTTTTTTAGATTCTGCATATAAGCACTATCATGTGATATCTATCTTTCTCTGATTTGCTTCACTCAGTATGATGATCTCTAGGTCCATTTATATTTCTGCAAATGGCATTATCTCATTCTTTTTAATAGCTGTTAATAGTCCACCACATATATGTACCACATCATCTTTATCTGTTCCTCTGCTGATGGACATTTAGGTTGCTTCCATGTCCTGGATATTGTAAACAGCCATACAGTGAACACCAGGGTGCACGTAGTCTTTCAAACCATGTTTTTCTCTGGATATGTGCCCAGGAGTGAGATTGCTGGATTATATGGGAGAAATACTCTTTAAAGCACACCTCCATGAGCACAAAATTACTTTCTAGATAATAAATATTAACTTCTTGAAAGAAAGCTATAACAAAGCTGGTTTGTAAAACTATCTTGTTATTTTTTTGTATTTAGAAGAATAACTGACCTGAACTCTTTAAAAAGTAAAAGTTAGTGTTTGGCAGAGGCCAGATTATACTACCGGGAAAGCTCCGCTGTTTCCAAAACTTGTTTTTTTAGTGGCTAAATGTATAGGAAGTAGATATGAATTGTCTGAGTTAGTGAACTTGGTTGACTGTCCCTCCTCTCTCCAC
The DNA here is from genome assembly GCF_014754425.2 of Oryx dammah. Classification (NCBI taxonomy): domain Eukaryota; kingdom Metazoa; phylum Chordata; class Mammalia; order Artiodactyla; family Bovidae; genus Oryx; species Oryx dammah. The sequence goes on along the minus strand of NW_024070196.1, from coordinate 40,334,175 downwards.
ATTTTTGTCCCTGACACCTCACTGATCATCTCAGAGGCCCTTCCCAGCCTTGGCCTCCTGACAGGGCATCACCATTGCCCCAAGGCAAAGATCTCTGGTAGAGTTAGGAACCAGCTCATAGAATCATGGTTGTAGCTAACATGCTGATATTAAAAATACACTGGATAAGCAATGCTCAGCAGTAAGAATCAGAAAACTTTTGTTTGTTCGTTTGTTTAGTTTGGGGCTGCATTGGGTCTTTGTTCCTGCATGGGCTTTTTTCTAGTTGCAGAGAGTGGGGGCTACTCTTCGTAGCAGTTCATGGGTTTCTCATTGCAGTGGCTTCTCTTGCTGTGCAGCACAGGCTTTAGCTGCACAAGCTTCAGTAGTTGCTGCAAGCAGGCTAAGTTGCCCCACAGTATGTGGGATCTTCCCAGATCAGGGATCGAACCTACATCCCCTGCATTGGCAGGCAGATTATTTACCACTGAGCCACCAGGGAAGCCCCAGAAAGCATTTTGAATCATTCTTCCGACTGCCTATTCAAACCTGCTCTGTGGACTAGTATAGCTCTTTTCAACTCCTTTGGATAAAAATTCAGACAATACTTCTGTAGTCAGACTTAGATTATATTTTTAACGTCTCTATTTTAGTCACAGATATACACACATATACACAAACTAATCAAAAGTTAGATTCTATGTAAGTCAAGATATTCACATTTATGCTTACAGCATTTCCCCTCTCTGGAAGCTTGCTATTCCTCAGAAAGTATGGCCAAAATCTATAGGAAAAGGAGAAAGGAAATCCACAGGGGATTGTTTTCTCTGCCTAGCCCTCCTATACCTAATCCTCCCACCCACTCACTCTGCCATGAGTGGCTCTGGCTGTCCGAGAGGTGAAGGGTGATGGGGAGGCAAAGCTAACAGCAGAAACGGCCTTGCTCCCCTCTGACGCGATGAATTGGCGTGCTGGCTCTCTAGACTGGGCAGGTGCTTAAAGCTGACCCTTGACCGGGGAGGGGGTGGTGCCCTCCCTTTGAAGATCATGGCCTCTCTGGCTGGCTGTTGTCTGCTCAGCCCTTCAGAATCTGACAGCCCACTGTTCCGTGGAGAGCTCCTTGTTTCTTCAAGCTGTCCTCTTGGGCAGCACGTAAGATGACCGGCAGGCTTTTTCTTTTGGGCGGGTGTGCATTGTCCACAAGTGGTCCAACAGACACAGTCACATCCTCTGCCCCAGAGACCTCAGGCTCCCCAGGGCAGCAGTTGCATTCCCAGGCCTGGTGAACCCACACTGACATGTGTAACCATTCCCACCTTTTGTTCAAGGTCACAATTGAAACTGAACACAAAGGTATTGTTTCCCAGCAGGTATCATGGGCTCCAAAGAGAAGTTTCATTTACTTTTAGAAAAATAAGGCTGAATTCTTTGAATGAGTCATGGTTTGAAAATTTGCTGCCACGCTCTAATATCTATATATGCCACATAAAGACAGATAGAACACTCAAAATATTTGTGATTGCTATGAATATTATTAGCTCAGAGAGACTGATAGGATCATCCTCACACCTAACGCATTCTCTCTCCATTGAAAAATAAATCTATCAGGAGAACAAAGTGGAAAAGTAGACAATGAGACAATGGTGTGGCCCATTAAAGTAACCCACTAATTTTTTGTACCTTTATGGAGAAGTAATGTGCGCAGGCACTGTGGTGTGTGCTAATGTTCCACTTCTTTTTTTTTTTAATCATATTGTACACTCTTTTTTTTTTTGGCTGTGCCACACAGCTTGCAGGATCTTGGTTCCCTGACCAGGGATTGAACCTGGGTCCTTGCAGTTAAAGAGCTGAGTCTTAGCTACTGATCACCACGGAATTCCCTAAAATTCTATTTCTTCACCTAGGTGGTGTTTATTTGGGGATAGCTTCTTGGCTATCCATTTACTATTTGTGCATTTCCATACATATCTTATCCTTTAATAAAACTGAAAAAGATGGTGGGTAAACAAATACTCATTTATATTCTTTATATCATGATCATAGACACTATAGCCTTATATAGAAAAGGAGTAAGAGAGTAATACTTTTTTACATCTTTTTTAATTACAGTGAAGAATTTGTGATTTACAATGATGAATTCATTGAAGTGAAACGAAATGAAAGTTGCTCAGTTGTGTCCAACTCTTTGTGACCTCATGAACTATACAGTCGTTGGAATTCTCCAGGCCAGAACACTGGAGTGGGTAGCCTTTCTCTTCTCCAGGGGATCTTCCCAACTAAGAGACTGAACTGCATTGCAGGCAGATTCTTTGCCAGCTGAGCCACCAGGGAAGCCCGATGTATTCATTATTTCAAAATTAAATTAAAAAGTTAAAGAACAATGAAATCATTAAAAATTTGAAAGAAAAAAAAAAGATGCCTATATTCCATCCAGCTCCCCAGAGATTCCCCTTAATTTCTGTGAGAAGGGGCCCAGAAATTCACAGTTTGAAAAAGTCTAGTGTGAAAGATTATAATTCAGGCTTCTAAAAGTTAAATGGCTAGTTTAAGAAACAAATTTAACACTTATCTACAGTCAAGTGAAAGATCTTAGGTTTTACTGACCATGAAATAATCTTTAAATCTTTCAAAGCTTCCCAGGAAAAGATACACATGTGGAAAGACTGTTTGTCCTTTACCTGGGAGAAGTCCAGGACCAGAGCAGGTGGTGAGGAGGTCCCTCCTTTCCCCACATCTGTTAGGTGTGCTATTTGATGCTGATGTGGGCGCAAGCTCACCCACCAGATGGATGCCTAAGGGCCCCAGTCTCTGAAAAGCTTAGTGGTAAACTTCTTGCTGTGCTTGACCCAGACTTGGTACATAAGGTACAGACCCACAGATAGATACTTGTTTCTGGTCTGAGGCAGGAGATGGATGGGCCCCAGGCTAGATATTTACAACTGGCCTCCTGTTTACATTTCTTGGGGCAAGAAGAAGATGGACTTCGAGCCAGACACTTACAACCTGTTTGAATTTCCTGAAACAGGGGATAAGTGGGCTCCAGGTTAAGATACTTACAACCAGCCTCCTGTTTGCTCTCCGAAATGGCAGTGACACCTGAAACAAGATAAATAGCCAGGCTTTGCTTCCTGTGGATACCTTAAGGTAATAATCATGGCAGGAACAGAGAGGGGCTAAATCTTGTTTGAGTAAAAGATCAAGAGGTCACATATTTCCCATCCTTGGAGCAAAGGAGACACTGCACATGCGCAGAAAGCCTCCTTGGGGGTCAAGAAAAAGGAGGCACCACCCCATAATAAGTGATGCTAATATCCCATAGGCCTCTGGGCTGGAATCTATCTTGGAAAAAATGTTGGGGAGGGTCATAGGGCAGGTCAGATATGGAAAAAAAAAAAAAAAAACAACAGATAATTGGCTAAAGGTAAACAAAGACCTGGAAGAACTGCCCTATATAAAAATGACTTAACTACCTCCTCACTAGGAGGGGACGCCCACACCCTTTCTCTTCCTGCATCTCTACCTTAGTTCTGTCCTAACTAAAACTGTTTTTCTATGTGCTTCTTCACTTGTGGTGCTGTGTCAGTAATAATAAACTTTGTACCTGCATTTACAGTTTTGCCTTTGCTAGACATGCATTTTTCAATGGGGGCAAAGATCCAGGGAAAAATAGCTTCTAGCCTCTAGCCCTTGCTGTTCTGATGGCTATTGATTTCTGGTTTTCATCCAGACTATGCAGGTTCAATTCCTGGGCAGGGAACTAAGATCTCACTCACTGCTTCCTCTGTGAAATCAATTTGTGCTGACCACACCTGTCCACTGAGTCCTGACCTTTGCCTGCTGCCCTCCTTATCTCCAGGATCCACAGCTCTTCTAGAACTATAATCCTGGCTTTAGCCTTAGTTCTTGGGTCTGACTTCTGTTCTGCTTGTCATGGGGAATTTGCTAGTACTCTTATCACCCGTCTTAACATCAGGCCTAGGTGTCAACAAGCTGGCCTAGCCTGTTGCTGACACCCTTAGCCTAATAAACTTTGAAATTTTTTTATAGACAAGTTTAATTGGTACCAAGAAATTGGTGGTTCCTTCAATAGTGATCTATATTAGTTCTGTGTCTGTGTATTAATCACTCAGTAGTGTTCAGCTCTTAGCAACCCCATGGACTGTAGCCCACCAGGCTCCTCTGTCCATGAGATGTTCTAGGCAGGAATACTGAAGTATGTAGCCATTCCCTTCTCCAGGGATGGAACCCTGGTCTCCTGCATTGCAGGCAGATTCTTCACCATCTGAGCCATCAGGGAGGTCCTAGATCTGTCTCTAAACCCTTATAAAGAAGTCACAGGTTTCGTGTTATATGCTCTAGAAATACGTGCACTTTTATCTGACACTTGATGACTCACGGTTAAGGACATCTTTCCTGTTGACTCAGGCCACCACATCTAGCCTCAGTAGGAGTTGTTTGTTGTTTAGTAACTAAGTCATGTGCAACTCTTGGGGACCCCACGAACTGTAGCCTGCCAGGCTCTGCTGTCCGTAGAACTTCCCAGGCAAGAATGCAGGAGTGGGTTGCTATTTTCTTCTCCAGGAGATCCTTCTAACTCAGGCATCAAACCTGAGTCTCCTGCACGGGCAGGCGGATTCTTTACCACTGAGCCTCCTGGGGAGCGCTGTGAAAGAAAACCCCAGTGTCGCCTCAGAGCTAGCATTACAGATCTATGGAGTGATGCTGAGTGTCCTAGATTCGTCTCTCATACGTGACCAGGAAAGCCCCCAATAGGCCTATTTGCAGGGAACACACTACCCAGTCTTTCACACACTGGATCTCCACCCCTCGGTCCACTGTTACACCTGATGAAGAGTTACCCTGCCATTTCTCGGTGTAGGAATCCCCCACAACAGTCCCTTTACCCTCATCTCCCTAGAAATGCTGGTTCCATTTATTTAGAGTGTAATTTGTATCAGGATGGTCCTGCCACACGTTCGGAAACTGAGCAGTGTTTCCAGGAAGCAGATGAAATGCACTTCGACCAGTTTGATGTCTGTTTGCAATAACAGATATTCATAGGGTTGTCATCTCACTTCTGAACAATTAGAGGATCTATGCGTGTCATAGGCTTCCCTAGTGGCTCAGTAGTAAAGAATCCGTCTACAATGAAGGAGACGCGGGTTTAGTCCCTGTGTTGGGAAGACCCCCTGGAGAAGGAAATGGCAACCCACTCCAATATTCTTGCCTGGGAAATCCCATGGACAGAGGAGTCCGCAGGCTACAGTCCATGGGGTCACAAGAATCGGACACGATTTAGCGACTAAACCACCACCATTATAACCATGCATGTTATAATAATCAGCATCTGTTTTATAGTTTTAAAACCCAACGACACCCAGAGTCATCGTGGAGGAACAGAAAAAGTAGGTAACTTGAAGGTAAATTCCGTTTAAAAGCCCCAGACAGTCTAGACAACTAAGCTTCTCTCTTTCCACTGTGGATGCTGAAGGCCTCAATTCTCTGCTTCCTGCCCGCACTCCCAGGCCACACAGAAGAAAGCCAGGACAGATAGACACACGGGCCCTGGGTCGTTCGTGGCTTAGAACCAAACATCCTGGGCAGCAGTGGTTTTCGGTGTGTGTCTCTATCCTTAGGCTCCTTGCAGGAACCTAGTGTGGACAAAGGATTGCTTCTCTCCTACCCTGTGGCAATTTGCTGTAAAAGAAATAAGCTGCAGGCAGAGTACACTTAAAGGAAGGAAGGCCCCTGGCAATCCTAGATTAAATTTGCCACATTAGAAATGGAGCTATAAATGAACACTTTAAAAGTACAGGAAAATAAGACCAGGAGAAATTGAGGTCCCTTTTTGCATTTCTATCCAGTAGTTTTGAGACTCCGTTGTGCTCCCGATGATGGTTCAGACACATGTGGCAAACCACACACACGTGGTTATGAAGAGATAGAAAAACTGGATTAGAAAAGACAGAATGTGTGAGTGTCATGTATCCAACCCATTGACCCTATGAGTTCAAGCCCCAGGAAAGAACTACAGGCAAACTCTGATGGAGAGATTTACATGTTTTATTCTGAGACATTGAGGCGCTAGCAGTACAGGTCGGTTTCCAGGGAAGAAATAGAGTGCAGGGTCAGGGAGCTGCTCCCCTCCCCGCTCCCACTTCCAGACATTGGCAGTTTGGGAAACAGAGGTGTGGCACTCCTGGTGTGGGCACCATAGAAGGTGGCGGCAGTGGCAGGAGGGCTGGGCAGTGAGTCCCTTGTAAGTAGCTCCACAGAGAAAACATCCCAGAGAGAGACTGGCGTGCGGAGATCAGAACTGAGCAGGTTTACAAACACACAAGTGACAAATCCCTGTGGCACAAAGTGCTTTTTGAGAGCTGCTGGAGGGCTGCTTTCATGCAGGAGATGGGGAGCGTCGGTGGAGTTGGAGTCAGTCCCACCAAAGAATGCTTGGTTCCCCCAGACTGCCGAGACTCAAGGAAATATAGATTGCACAACAAACTAACATTTATTAAAGACTCACTAAATAATGAAATGGAGCAGGACTCTATGGTCCTTGCCCCCCATGTCCTCTGCCCACCTTTTGTCTTTGAAAATATCTTTAGCCAAAGAATAAGCAGACAGGGAGGCGTGGCGTGCTGCGACTCATGGGGTCCCAAAGAGTCGACGTGACTGAGCAACTGAACTCAACTGAAGCATAATCAGAGAAGTGAGAAAAACAGTCAGAAGCAAAGAAAAACACTCAAAGGAGACCAAATAATAACAAGGTAGTCAGTAAGCAAAATCAAGGACTTTCAGTTCCTTCTCAGGGGCTATAGATAATATTCAGAGTCATATCCCGTGAGCTATTTTGCAGGTACTGAAACACCCACCAGGTGGAAAAAGTGAACTACATTATGACCAGACTATAGCCATGACATAAGCTGCCACGGTTCCAAGAACTGGCCTCAAGGAAATGGGAACAAGCAGACCCTGGAACTGAAGAGTGCTGCTAAGTCGCTTCAGTCATGTCGGACTCTGTATGACCCCATAGACGGCAGCCCACGAGGCTCTCCCGTCCCTGGGATTCTCCAGGCAAGAACACTGGAGTGGGTTGCCATTTCCTTCTCCAAAGCATGAAAGTGAAAAGTGAAAGTGAAGTCGCTCAGTCGTGTCTGACTCTTTGCGACCCCATGGACTGCAGCCCACCAGGTTCCTCCGTCCATGGGACTTCCCAGGCAAGAGTCCTGGCGTGGGGTGCCATGGCCTTCTCTGGAACTAAAGAGTAACTGTACCTAAAACAATCAAGATGACACTGATCAGACCACTGATGACCAATTTCAAGATGACTGTTGGAGCTGACTGTGCTGTTTCTGCAGGTAGACTCCCCCACTCCCAGCTATGAAAGCTCTTGCCCCCGATTGTCAGTAGAGGGGTTGGGGGTGGGGTCAGCCTTTGGACAGGTGTCCACCCTTCCCAGGGCTCAGATGGTAAAGAATCCTCCTGCAGTGCAGGAGATGCAGGTTCAATCCCTGGGTTGGGAAGATTCCCCTGGAGGAGGACACGGCAGCCCACTACAGTATTCTTGCTTGGAGAGTCCCATAACAGAGGAGTCTGGCAGGCTACAATCCATGAGGTCTCAAAGAATGGGACATGACTGAGTGAGCACACACACTACCCTTCCCACTCATTGCTGGCATCCAAAGTGAAGCAAACTTTTCTTTCTACCAACCTGGCCTCTTTATTGGCTTTTGAGCCAGACTCCACTTTCAGTTACGATACCAGTCCCTAAAGCAGTTCTGTCAGGGGAATGATGTGTCTAAGACTCAGTAATATCTCACTAAGCACTGAATAAATGAATGAAAAGATTCAGATAATAAAGCACAGTCCCTAGACCAGTGGTTCTCAGACTGCTACCACTTCACTTGGGAATTTATTAGAAGCACAGTGCTTCAACTGCGCTTCAACCCAGCCCTCCTTCCAGATAATCTGACTCATGCTTATGTTTGAGAACCATTGCCCTGATGGACGAACTCTCAAAAGAACTAGGCAGTCCAGGAAGAGAGGAAAAATACCAAAAGAAGAAGAAAAGGAAAGAAAAAAGTTGTATGAAGACTCAAAACCACATTATGCAAAGTCATTCTGTACCTTTTCTCACTTTATGAGTGTTCTTTTTCCTCCTCGACATTTAATTTGTTGGATTAGAACAGACAGAACAGGTTAATACACATATCTGCCCAGCCAGTCACCCAGCCCTCTGGATCCAAGCCCCTTTCTCAAAGCAAGGTCATGCTGTATAAATACTGGGGAAAGGAAAAATTTGAGAGAGACTGCAATTCACAGTCCATGAAATGAAAACCAGGAGCCCTCATGGCTGGGTGTGGAGGGACTGAGGAAAATTGCAGGAAGAACTCAAAGCTTCCCCGGGCCAGCACCAGTTCTGTGCCCATAAAGACACCTTTTATGGTAAAATCGCACTGGTTTCCAAAAAGCAGTCCTCAGGTTCCCATGGCCACATAACATGTATCGCAGCCAAAAATTATAAGCCAGAAAACTTTGGTGAGAAGCCTGGAATGGATTCTGAAACTAAAAAGATGAACAGATACAAAGCGCTGTAACACATAGAAGAAAATTAAATATTTTTCTAAGAACGAACATGTTGTTTCTCTAAATATAACACTCCCCAATAATTTCCCCTCAGGAAATCTTTGGTGAAGAAGCCACATCATTTTGCAGTTCTCTGGGGGATGAAAACAACCTTGATTGAGGTCATCACCAGCTCAAAGGCAAGGTTCTTTGCTTTATCTTGGCACTAATTGCTTAGGATACAGAAATAACCAGACAATAGAGCTGATAACAGGAAATCTGCACTCGAATTCAGTTGAGCTGAGGAATCTGTAAACAAAAGACTCTTATCTCAGTGAGGTGCTTTTGGCAAGTGCTGTGGATATTTGTGTCCCCTCAAAATTCACATGCTGAAACTCTGATGACCACTCTGATGGTGTCCAGGCCTTTGGGAGGTCATGAGATCATGTAAGTGAAGCTATCTTGGTGGAATTAGTGCCCTTGGAAGAAGAGACAGGGGCTTCCCTGGTGGTCCAGTGGCTAAGACTCCGCACTCCTGATGCAGGGGGAGCCCGGGTTCAATCCCTGGTCAGGGAACTAGATCCCACGTGCTACAACTAAGATCTGACACAGCCAAGTAAATAAAATTAAATTAAATTAAAAAAAGAAGAGACAGAAGAATTTGCTTCCTGCCTCTGCTCTGTGCTGTATGAGGACACAGCAAGAAGACGGACACCTGCCAACCAGGAAGAGGGCTCTCAGTCAGAGTCCCACCATGCTGGCACCCTGATCCCAGACTTCCCAGCCTCCAGCACTGTCACAAAGAAATGTGTGTTGTTTTAATCACCCAGTCTATGATAATTTGTGATAGTAGCCTGGACTAAGGCACCAAGAAATTTCATTTTGCTCAATTTCCTCATCTGAAAAACTGGGATTATTGTATCTAGATTATTGTATCTATTGTTCCAGGGTTGTGCTAAGGGTCAAATTACATATTACATGTACACAAAGCACTTAGCACAGTGCTTAATACACAGAAGTCGTGGCTTATTCACCTGCTCCCTTTTTCTAGCAAGGATGATGCTGATGACGGAGCATTCTCTAAAGAGGCTACAAGAAAACAGCGGTGAGTAAAACACTGATCAGCACTTAGTTTCAGATTCAACAGTCGTTAGTGTTACTGAGTTATTAATATAGCAAATTTTTCAGAATTTTACTATCTCCTTCTACACTTAGCAAGGGACTTGAAGATAATCAGGTGTGTGCTGCTGGTTATTTTGGATTCAAATCTTTGGTAATTTTTGCTTTTATTCAAAATCAGTCTGCGGTAACCATATGAGGCTCTAGTCGATGTTCTTTAGCAATGTGATGGCCATGGACAGAGGGCACTTGTCATACATGGTCTTGGGTGTAGATCATACCTGGACAGACTTCCCCTCAGGTAAACTGACATCTTCAGGCTGCTTAGACCCCTGGCAACATTAGCACAATAATGAATGATGTCAGTGGACATATAATAGATTAATGTTCATTTTACTCTTCTTAATAATAGCTTTCCTTAGGGTTGTTGTAAGGGTTAGATGAATTAATAAATAAAAGCCCTTAGCATATCAAAAAGGAGTTAGCTTGGTCTTTACCAGGGCACTATAGTGGGGGCTCGATAAAGGACAGAAATGGTCTGGACCTGACAGAAGCAGAAGATATTAAGAAGAGGTGGCAAGAATACACGGAAGAACTGTACAAAAAAGATCTTCACGACCCAGATAATCATGATGATGTGATCACTAATCTAGAGCCAGACATCTTGGAATGTGAAGTCAAGTGGGCCTTAGAAAGCATCACTAGAACAAAGCTAGTGGAAGTGATGGAATTCCAGTTGAGCTGTTTCAAATCCTGAAAGATGATGCTGTGAAAGTGCTGCCCTCAATATGCCAGCAAATCTGGAAAACTCAGCAGTGGCCACAGGACAAGAAAAAGTCAGTTTTCATTCCAATCCCAAAGAAAGGCAATGCAAAAGAATGCTCAAACTACCACACAATTGCACTCATCTCACATGCTAGTAAAGTAATGCTAAAAATTCTCCAAGCCAGGCTTCAGCAATACGTGAACTGTGAACTCCCTGATGTTCAAGCTGGATTTAGAAAAAGCAGAGGAACCAGAGATCAAATTGCCAACATCCGCTGGATCATCAAAAAAGCAAGAGAGTTCCAGAAAACATGTACTTCTGCTTTATGGACTATGCCAAAGCCTTTGACTGTGTGGATCACAATAAACTGTGGAAAATTCTTCAAGAGATGGGAATACCAGACCACCTAACCTGCCTCTTGAGAAATCCATATGCAGGTCAGGAAGCAACAGTTAGAACTGGACATGGAACAACAGACTGGTTCCAAATAGGAAAAGGAGTACGTCAAGGCTGATATTGTCACCCTGCTTATTTAACTTCTATGCAGAATACATCATGAGAAACACTGGACTGGAAGAAACACAAGCTGGAATCAAGATTGCCAGGAGAAATATCAATAACCTCAGATATGCAGATGACACCACCCTTATGGCAGAAAGTGAAGAGGAACTAAAAAGCCTCTTGATGAAAGTGAAAGAGGAGAGTGAAAAAGTTGGCTTAAAGCTCAACATTCAGAAAACAAAGATCATGGCATCCGGTCCCATCACTTCATGGGAAATAGACGGGGAAACAGTAGAAGCAGTGTCAGACTTTATTTTTTGGGCTCCAAAATCACTGTAGATGGTGATTGCAGCCATGAAATTAAAAGACGCTTACTCCTTGGAAGAAAAGTTATGACCAACCTAGATAGCATAATCAAAAGCAGAGACATTACTTTGCCGACTAAGGTCCATCTAGTCAAGGCTATGGTTTTTCCTGTGGTCATGTATGGATGTGAGAGTTGGACTGTGAAGAAAGCTGAGCACCGAAGAATTGATGCTTTTGAACTCTGGTGTTGGAGAAGACTCTTGAGAGTCCCTTGGACTGCAAGGAGATTCAACCAGTCCATTCTGAAGGAGATCAGCCCTGGGTTTTCTTTGGAAGGAATGATGCTAAAGCTGAAACTCCAGTACTTTGGCCAGCTCATGTGAAGAGTTGACTCACTGGAAAAGACTCTGATGCTGGGAGGGATTGGGGGCAGGAGGAGAAGGGGACGACCAAGGGTGAGATGGCTGGATGGCATCACTGACTCGATGGACGTGAGTCTGAGTGAACTCCGGGAGATGGTGATGGACAGGGAGGCCTGGCGTGCTGCGATTCATGGGGTTGCAAAGAGTCGGACACGACTGAGCGACTGAACTGAACTGAACTGATAGTGGGGGTGTGGGGGGGAAGACCTTAGGAATGTTTCCTTATCATGGCCAGAAAGAGATTCAAGTTGACCACACCCATCTGCTCAGGGGAGGGGTCACCAGTTGCTGGCCGGTTTTAGATGTCTCTTCTCCAGGCATGTGTCTCCCTACTATGGAAACACTTGTAAGGGTTATGAGAGCCTGAGGTGCCCATTGCCATGTCTTTCAGTTCAGTTCAGTCGCTCAGTCGTGTCCCATTGTTTGCGACCCCATGAATCGCAGCACGCCAGGCCTCCCTGTCCATCACCAACTCCCGGAGTTCACTCAGACTCACGTCCATCGAGTCAGTGCTGCCATCCAGCCATCTCATCCTCTGTCGTACCCTTCTCTTCCTGCCCCCAATCCCTCCCAGCATCACAGTCTTTTCCAGTGAGTCAACTCTTCGCATGAGGTGGCCAAAGTACTGGAGTTTCAGCTTTAGCATCATTCCTTCCAAAGAAATCCCAGGGTTGATCTCCTTCAGAATGGACTGGTTGGATCTCTTTGCAGTCCAAGGGACTCTCAAGAGTCTTCTCCAACACCAGAGTTCAAAAGCATCAATTCTTCAGCGCTCAGCCTTCTTCACAGTCCAACTCTCACATCCATACATGACCACAGGAAAAACCATAGCCTTGACTAGATGGACCTTAATCGGCAAAGTAATGTCTCTGCTTTTCAATATGCTATCTAGGTTGTTCATAATTTTTCTCCAAGGAGTAAGCGTCTTTTAATTTCATGGCTGCAGTCACCATCTACAGTGATTTTGGAGCCCAAAAAATAAAGTCTGACACTGTTTCCACTGTTTCCCCATCTATGTCTTTAGGCTCCTATATTAGTCTTTTGCTTTTTTATTTAAAGTATTTTTGGAGTAGCTACTCTGCGGCAGTCACTGTCGAGTCTCTTTGGACATAGTCATGAAAGAGAGTCAATGGTGCCACCATCAAGAGGAGTATGGGATCCCACTCTCCAGGCCAGACTCTATGTTGGAGATTTCACTCTTTCGGTTCTCCACCTCTTCGCCAGCCCCCACCTCAGGGCCTGCCCAAACCTAACAGACATATCTGGCTTCAGATCTAAATTCTTCCCATCCTGTCTTGCCCCAACATGTACTCAAGCTGATCCCACCTACACACAGCCTCAAACACGATAATCCTAATCAGGCCAAATTTGTCATCTGCCAAGTGACTGAGCTAGACTGCTTTGATTAGTTTTATAGATTATTCATTTTAGTTTGATGAATAATTCAACTGCCAACCTGTCATAAATTTCAAACCAAACAGGGGCTTATTTTTATGTATTCAATTTATTGGACCTTGGGGGAAAGACATTGTCCTTTTCCTTAGGAAAAAAAAAAATCTTTCAAAATGAGTTGAATTTTAACTAACATGTAAATAACCTTCCCTCTAAAGTATATTAATTTTTAAATAAATAAAACATTTAAAATATGAGCATGGAATTTCAGCAGCTAAAGGTTTTAACTGCCTGAGAAGCTGAGTGAATCTAAGTTCATCACTAAACATTTCTATCACTTTTATAAGTTTTCCACAGAGAACACAATTCAAGATTAAAATGTATAATTTCTGTTTCAGCATTATGTCAAGCTAGATACTCTCACAGGCTTTTGTATTTTAAATCTAGACCCAGAATAAATAAGGAAAAACAGAGAATCCACTGCTTGCAACTTCTCTAAGATGAAACAGCTCTCAAATTTAAATTTTCCATAAATGGGTATAAGTTCGTATGAGGTGAATATAAGAAATCAAAAATATTAAAAAGAAAAAGGAGATATTTTAGAATTAGAATCCAAACATATATTTAGTATTCACTATACAAATAATGTTTAAAAGACAGCAAAGTGAGTAGGCAGTAAGAAAAGATTAAAATGATTGAGTGCATATTTAAAAGAAATTTTAAAGTGACATTTAGAGATGATTAAAGAAATTATAGAAATTAAAATTCATTGGATACAATGTTGAACCCTGGGCCTAACAATGTAGCTTATACTGAATAAAATCATCTACCAAAAAATGACTTTGAAGTTGGAGAAACATATAAGTAGTCCTTGGAGGATGGCTTCCCAGGTGGTGCTAGTGGTAAGTCGAAGGCCTTGGAGAGTTAGCACAAGTGGATTGGAGCAGTTGGAATCTTTAGAAAGGGAAGTACACAGGGTCACCCGAGTGACCTCAAACATCTCCTGTGGGCATGTTCCAGATTGTGGCCAGGGTGACGAGGGCTCCAGAAGAAGGCAAAAGTCTTACAGGCTCAGACAGACATGGAGTCAGTGATGCCAAAGGAGCTGGGCTTTGAGGAGGGGGGTTCTCAGACAGGGTGCTCTTAAATCTGCATTCACACTTCCCTCAAACTGTTAGTCAGCTTTCCACTGTGGATGTACAGAGCAGACCTGAAGAAAGCAGGAAGCTGAATGATGTCCGGGTTAAGGATAAAGGCCTGGTGCTCAATGGAGTCCAGGGGGCTGAGAACCGGAGGTCAGGAAAAGTACAAAAATAGTGTTGCTGGCACTCCCCCTGCCCAGAGAGCCCAGAGTCACCACCAGGCTTTGGAGCGTGACCTCCATCTGATCTCAGGGAGACAGCAGTGAGTGGTGGCTTGAAGCAAGATCTTAGTTCCCTGCCCAAGAAATGAACCCGTGTAGCCTGGATAAAAGGGGCTTCCCAGGTGGTGCTAGTGGTAAAGAACCTGTCTGCCAATGCAGGAGTCACAAGAGACACAGGTTAGATCCCAGGTGGAGAAGATCACTTGGAGGAGGGCAGGGCCACGCACTCCAGTATTCTTCATGGAGAATCCCATGGACAGAGGAGCCTGGTGGGCTACCATCCACAGGGTCGCAAAGAGTCGGTCGGGCACGACTGAAGTGATTCTACTGGCACCCCCTTCCCCACCCGCAGCCTAGAAACAGCCCTGGGCTTTAGAGGGGAACCTCCATCCAGGGGTCAAGTTGCTGCTGTGCAGCGGGGGCTGTGATGTTCACCCCCACAACGGGCAGTGAAGGTGAAGGGCGCCTGGGCTCAGGCTCCCTGGGGATCATAGTGCACCCTCCTGGGCACTCAGTGTTAGGAGAGGCCTGTTTCTCCATCAACCATCAGCAACTATGCGGACAGTAACTCTTTACCTTATTACAGAGGACACTTTTGGATCTCTCCTGTACTCCTTTCCCCAAGATGGAGCTAGTTGTCATGTCCTTCTGATTTATTCTTCCTCTTTATGTCTCTCCTTCCCTCTGCTTGTTTCCAATATTTTACTTATTCCGTGATATTTTCATTTGTCACTGTTTTTGTTTGCAGGCAGCAGGAAACCTAAAAACTCAATTCAAGCTACAAAATTGTACAAAAAATCAAGCTACAAAAGAGAAATTGTCTTGGCTGGCATTGCCAGAACAGCCAGGGTGGAGCTGGCCGTTGGTCTGTTGGGTCACGTCTCGTCATGCTTCTGTGTTCTTATCCTGGCCTTGCCTCTGTCAACAGCTGACAACCTCAGGCTGATCACCAAGTGGGTGGCTTCCTGGAGCAACAGACCCTCCATGACCCCTCTTTTACCTCTAGGTGAAAAAAAAAAAAATTATAAGCATGGCACCAAACAAGATTTCTGAGCCTCATGCAGAAGGCAATCAGTATGGTTAAAATGGTGCCATATAGGGTTACACCCTCATTGCTGATTCAATACCTGAAGTAAATGACTTTCAATTGTCCCTGGAGCTGCATGTGATAGCAGTCCCATACAAACCCTTAATCTTCTGGCTGCTACACGGTGGGGAACAGACTGGTATTGGGAGACAAACAAAACATCCATTTTAACCACCATCTATTGCCCCCATAAAACCGTGAGCACCTGTAAGAGAGACAGTCCTGACATCCCTCTGTGCCTTCAGATGCTACCTAGTGGCTGGCATAAAATCAAGATTGGATAGTTGCCTGAATGAATGAGCAAATAAAATAATAGTTGATCACCTCAAACACGTATTTGTCACCAACCATTCCTGTAATTCTTAAGGCATATTGTAGTTGTGACAGTATTTGCAAAACACCTCATTTTCAAACCCATCCTGCATGGGTGTAATTTTTACCTATTGCTTGCTGGGTCTTTCACTTGATTTCAACACATTACTGATTATTTTTAGAGCTGCTATTAACACAGACTTCAATTGCTGTCCTGTTTTTCCCCTTGAGCAGTGAAGCAGTTGCTATGGAAACAGAATCCAATACCTCTGTCTCGAGCTTCACATCAATGCAGTTTGATGAGAGAGACTCACACACCACCTCCTACCTTTTTTTTTTTTTTTAATAAATCTGAAGATATATTACCTCCCAAAGATGCAAATCATTACCGGGGTGAGGCACCCTTGATGAAGTGTGGGTTTGACAGCTTGTCCCAGAAGATGTATCAGAGCTCTCATCTGGAAATAATTCCCTAATCAGAGTTAGAGAAAGGTTTGAATGCTTGACTTGAAGGAAAAAAAAATCCAAGTCATGAGGTAGATTTCATATAAAGATGGGAGGAGGATCATTTTAATTGACAGCACACAATCAGCACAAAGTCACAAAGTCACAGACCCACAGCCTTTGCAGAGGACTGTGTATGGTGATTATATGGCAGAAGGATCTTTCTTCCCAACTCCACCTATGAGTGGAATGAGATTTGAAATCTGATCCAAGTGAGCTGCTGGGGAAGGGAGGAGTAGGGTCCTAAGCCTCTCTGGGAGGGCCAGGTTCCATCAGCCAAGGAAGGGTGAGGGCCCTTCTCAGGAGGAAGCTGTAGTCTAGCCTGAGCTTCTCTACTCAAAGCAGCTAGGGGAGGGCACACCAGCTACAGGAACTCTGGGAACCAACAGCCTCAACTGCATACAAGCAGAAACGATTCTTCACCAAGTCCTAAACTCTCAGCAGGAACAAATTTTCCAAGATAAAGCTTTGACCTTGTCAGCACTCCAGAATCTTTTATTTGATAGCTGGATGGGCTGTGATGGAATTTTCTATCCTGCAGTGAGAAGTTTGTGCAGAGTCTATCTCTGAATGTATCTCTGAGAGAACCTGGATTAACCCAAGGACGTGATCTAGAAGAAAGCAGGATGGGGTGGATGCAGGTGACAAAGGGGAGCAGGGGAAATGTAACAGGAGGGAAAGAGGCAAGGCACAACTTTTGAAAGAATGCCATAGCCCAAGGACACAATATAAACCAATTAGAATCAAATGGGACCAAGATGGCAGACAAGACTAGACCTTGATCCTCAGTCAGCAAGCGAAATGACACACCCAGAGGTGCCATGACGGTTCCAAGGCACTGTTAAAAGACCAAGGAGTGGATGGTGGCTCAAATCCTGGAAATCTCCGCCTCCTTCCCCAAAATAGGTGGAATAGCCCTCCTACTCATCAGCATATGAAACTACACAGCCTGTAAAGACTAACCATGCCACATCCCGAGACTGCTGTACCCTTGCCCTCTGTGATTGCCCACACTCGCTCTGTGGAGCGTGCTTCCCTCTGAATCTGAATAAATCCACTTTATACCTATCATTTCATCTCTCTCTGAATTCTTTCTGTGATAAGACATCAAGAACCTGAGTTTCACTAGGTTCTGAAACCAGGTACTGTGGATTTTGGCTGGGTTCGAGTCCCAGCCACATGGCTTCAAGTCCCAAACTGGGTTTTGACTGGGTTTGAATCCCAGCACATGGGTTCAAGTCCCAATCTGTGGTAAACAGTTTCAGAAGGATGACAATATGAGAGTCTCCTGTACCACTGGGTACCAAAAGCATAGGATCTAGCCAGCAGACAAACCACAGCCGAGTTATAATAAGGGAGATTGAGATATAGGCTAACAAGCAGCTCAGGGATCAGACACCAGCCAAAAAGGTGTGCGTCCAGACCAGAACAGAATCAATAAACCAGTACCAGAAAAGGAGAAAAGATAGAAGATGAAGCCAGGCTGAGGACAACAGACGGATCTCACCCTGACTCTTCTGTGAAATCTGGTCGATTTTTTTACAGGATCTTTTACTTAATATAGTTTGGGGGATTTTTAAAGTTTTTTTTTTTTAAAGTCTTTATTGAATTTGTTACAGTATTGCTTTTGTTTTATGCTTTGACTCTCTGGCTCCAAGGCATTTGGAATCTTAGCTCCCCTACCAGGGATTGAACCTGTACCCTCTGCACTGGAAGGCAAAGTCTTGACCACTGGAACACCAGGGAAGTCCCAAGTGCAATGTTTTTAAGCTGAACAAGCTAAATATCAGTTTTTATATTTGTTTTCTTTTTGGTTATCTTCTTGTTTGGTTTATAATCCCAACTTTATCAAAATGAGACTTTAAAGATAACACTTAGTATATTTGCTTTTGGCCTATGTTTTTTCTGCCTCAAGATAAAGAAGATTATCCACAAGCTGGACTGAGACTAATTCTCCCAAGTGCCTTTGTTTTGTTCTTTGCTGTGTTAACCCTTGCCCTAACCCTAAACCCATCCCAGCTGCTCCCAAGGAACATTCAGTTCCTCGTCACTTTTCCAGGAGAGAAGCAGGTCAATATTATTAGTGGAGCATGTTCTACATACCACCTGATTTGGAAATACTTTTTGTCCAGACATGCACAGGCTTCCTAACTTTGAATACTCCACAACAAAGCCAGACCACACTTCACCCATGTCTACCTAGAACTAAGGAGTATCGAAGGTTGCCAGGTTCTCTGCAGGTACTAGTTGGGGATATTTTCTTGCCTTCTTCATAGCAGGCCCATTTCCAAGGTACCCATTACAGATCATGCTTTCACTTGATTTGCTTTGGACAAAATTCCAGAACTGGACCTGCTCCTCCTCTGCTTCTTACCGTGTAAACCTGCCCCGCATGCCTGCACCCACTGCATCCAGTCTCTCCATCTTCATTCTCACCTATTCTTGTTTTAACAATTCTACTGTATTCCTTACAGTCACTCCATTCTAGAATGGCTAGAATGTTCAGTCTGGATTGATTGAGAGGGTTTTATATCCCAGGAGAGCTCAGAACAAGACCGAGTCCACTGCAAGAACACTGACTTTCACTCCAGGGAAATAGCCACTGGAGAGTTTTCAGCTGAGATGTGGACTTAGTCTAAAAATGATGGAAAAGGATCACTCTGTTAGGTAGGTAGAATAGGGAAAAGGAGTCCAAAATGGTGGTGGCTAATAGACAAAGAAGGGAAAAGCCTGCGAAAATAGAATAAAAGAAGGTCCGAGGACCAGAGTGAAGACTTCAGATAGAACAAGCAGCACTCCTGGCTAAGCCCAATTTGCATAGGGCAGGCCCAGGTGGAGGAAAAAACATATAAAAGGAGGAGCCAAAGCACTCTCTCTCTCTTTCTCTCCCACGTGCATGCGCTCTTTCTCTCTCTCTCTCTCTCTCTCTCCCCCTCTCCCATGTGCTCCTCCACTCTCTTCTCTTCAAGTCTTTGGATTGGCATGCCCTCACGCTTCAAGGATGGATTCTCCTGCTATCTTCTAAATAAAATAGAGCTGTAACACTGATTTGCCTAAGAGCTATAACATGGTTTGTCCAAGACCCAAGAGCTGTGACGTGCCGAGGGCTTTAATGTTCGTCGCTCCAAATCTTTGTTGTGACGAGACAAAGAACCAAGGAACATACACTCGTGTGACAACTCTGGGGGTGGTTTTGTTTTTAATCTGCAAGATAAAATGTTATCAGCATTCCCTTTTTATGAATGAGGAACTTGCTGTGCAGATCGCTTAAATGCTGTGCAAATGTGGTTGCCATTAGCTGAGAGGGACCCATCTAGGAGGTGAACAGATCTGAAGCAATACAAGGGATTTACTTTTCTACTTTCCAAGGCCCAGAGACCACTAACTGCCCACCTGTCTAGGCTCGGTACACCTGTGCTCTCACGGTACACACTTCTTTCTGCAAGGGTTACATCAGGTACTTCAGGTTGACACCAGGACTCCCACCTCTTGGTCTTGCTCTGAAAACAGAGGTACACTGGAAAATGTTTCCCAGTCCCTTGGGACTGAGGGGAGTAGCGTTTTTTGAGCATTTGCTGATTTTTGTAGTTGGTGTAAATATTCAATTCTAGCTCAAGCAATGTGATTTTACTGAATATGGAGTTTGGGAGAGAAGTATAGTCTCCTGTCAGCTGAAGTTTACTCCCAACTTGAGCCTTTATGATAATTTTAAAGGGTTAGTGACATCTGCCTATCTATCTAGTATTTGCACCCCAATCTGTACTTAGTTACTCAATCATGTCTGATTCTTTGTGATCCCTTGGTCTGTAGCCTGCCAGGCTTCTCTGTTTGTGGAATTTTCCAGGGAAGAATACTAGAATGGGTTGCCATGCCCTCCTCCAGGGGATCTTCCCAACCCAGGGATCGAACCAAGGTCTCCCGCATTACAGGTGGATTCTTTACCATCTGACCCACCTGGATAGCCCAAGAATACTGGAGTGGGTAGCCTATCCATTCTCTAGGGGAGTTTTCTGACCCAGTAGTCGAACTGGGATCTCCTGCATTGCAAGTGAATTCTTTACTAGCTGAGCTATGAGGGAAGCCCATTTGGGCCCCTAAGTCAGCAGAAGTTATGGCTGGAGACAAGGCAAAAGTAGACAGGAAAAGTAATTTAGAATTGAACTAGAGGTTGAAGGTTGGATAATAAAGGAAAAATAGAATAAATCCAAGGTTGTGGAATTATGACAGGCTACATAGCCAAAGGAGAGCTCAGTGGTTGAAATCACTGATCCTTGGTTTATGGCTCCAGGATCCAGAGCAGAGATGACTAGGATGTAAATCTGAAGAGATTCCAAAGTCAAGTCGGCCAGTCAGAGGTCTCAGGAGTAAGTAGAGGAGGAAAGCCAGTCAATGCAAAGAAGAGGCTCAGAGAACCGGATAGCAGGCGAAAGCAGACACTAAAGCATGGTATTTGCCCAAGTCCTGCTTCTGCAAACCACCTGCTTCAGACTCTCCAGGATTTCATTTCAAAAAATATTTCTGATGTGGTTTGAGTCAAGGAACTATGTGACTTTTAAAATCTTTCTAAGCTATTTATAGGGAATATCATGCTCGGGAACATGGTAGATATCAAAGGCAGAAGGAGTCAGGGTATTGAGGAATCCCAAGAGCCAAAAAGAGACACGGAATTATGAGATTAGAGTTTAGGGCCAAGGCAGCAATGCCTGAAAGGAATAGGACCAAGATAACAGGATAACACACCAGCCAAGGTACAAGGAGCTGATGCTGAGACTCAAACACTGGGCCCATGTGAGACATCCTCAACAAAGGTTTATAGGGGTCCTGAATGCATCACCAAGGAGTTTTTAACTTCTTGGCAATGGGTCCAAGAGAAAACTCTATTCAGGAAGCGACACGATCATTTTACTTTCACAGTAAGATGGAGATGGAAGGCAAAGAAATGAGATCAGAAGTAAGGAACTTCCCTAGGGGTCCAGTGGTTAAGACTCCACACTCCCAATGCAGGGGGCCCAGGTCAGATCCTGGGTCAGGGAACTAGATCCCACTGATTCCACTGCCACAACTAAAAGAGCCCAGTGATGCAAGTAAGACCCAGTGCAGCCAAATAAATAAATAATAAAATCACTATTTTTTGTTGTTGTTGTTGTTAAAAAGACTAGCAGTAAGGAAACCAATGAATGGGGCAAATCTACTGAAAGGTGAGGAAGACATGAACAGTAGCTGAGACCATAGCGATGGAACTGTGAGGTTAGTTTTAGAGACATTTCAAAGCTAGAACTAATGTAGGATATTTAATTGAATATGGAGAGGGAAGGATAAGCAGAAATGGAGGCTAATTCCCACATTTTTGGATAAAGGGAGGGAGGGATAGGAAGAAATGGAAGAAGATTCCCACGTCTCCTAGAAGGGTGACTTGGTAAACAGCATCCTGCTGGGAGAGAGGCATGTAAGACTAAAAACAGAGGAGATCAGGATTCTTGATGGCAAATGAGATAAAACAAGTCAACTGACTAAGACTGAAAAAAAAGGCGGGGGTTGGGGTGGGGGGTGCTTTTTCTGTTGAACGAAATCAAAGAAAGCCTTGAACCAGCAATGGAGTAGTGGACAGTGGTAGCTACAATTGTCTTCTCGGAATGCATTTTCATAACCTTTCTAATAAGTCTCCAGTTTTTAAGTACAGCAACATCTGATCTACTCACAGACATTGGAGCAGTGAAGGAGCCAGGGCTGGCCAGTCAGTGTGCCCACACTTTTTCCAGAGTGATTGGTTCAGAGGTGGTCTGAAGACCTGAGCATGCCAATCAGGGCTTCATGAGACTTCTCCAGTACAGCCAGCAGGGACTTTCTCCTGGAGTTGTTGTCTATGGGGAAATGTCTAGGAAGAATGAATAACTACAGCAGCAAGCAACCCTCTTCCACAACAACCTAGAAAAAAGTGTAACTGTATAAAGTTCAATTGATACCAACTCAATTTCTGAGAGAAGCAAAGTTGAAAAATGGACAGTGTGAGTTCTGGGCATAAGTGGAGGCCTGGGTAACGCAGGTATTTTTTTGATCATATTAGCTCTTTCAACATCCCTCCCAAACAATATGAGGAAATAAAGGCCTTTTTCTCCCTTTGGCTAGATAGCAATGGGACTCTGAAATATAAAGCATGAGATTCTCCATGAATACTTGCTGAGAGGCCAGAGCTACAGCTGGGCCTCGGGGAAAACTCAGTCTGGGGACTGGACTGTCAGACTGTGAGCAGAACCTGGCCCGCCTTTCCTCTGTGCATCTCTGTGGATGCTGGTCTCCTTTCCTCTCACTACAGACTACTTTCCTTCGTTGGCAACGTGGCCACCATACAGCTCCCTGAGTTCACTCTTTATTGGTTCTGTCTCTATTTCTGAACCAGGTTTTGTCTCTATATTTGAACTTGAAAGTGCAGAGAGTAAAAGGCAGGCAGTTGTACTCTCTGCCGTTTATTCTCTGTGCGTTTAAGTTCAAAAATTCTACGGGAGGAATCTGATCAACTGCCTTGTGCCATACAATAGATCAAGCAATCATCACTAGGATTTGCAGTCCTATCCCTAGCTTAGGTTGAGCCAGGATGATACCCCTGAACCAATGAAATGAGGTCAGTGGGGCAGACTTGTGTAAGAAAACAGCCATGCTCATGGAAACCGCAAAGTCAGAGAAAGGAGAAGAATAATTCCAAGAAGGATAGGCACACTATTCCTGAAAGAAGGGCAAACATAGCATAGGTGTCCCTTACTGAAAGGATAATGTTTCACATATGCTGAATCTGAAGGCCCCCAAAAAAGTGAAAGTGAAAGCCACTCAGTCATGTCCGACTCTTTGAGACCCCATGGGTATAGTTCCTGGACTTCTCTAGGCCAGAATACTGGAGTGGGTAGCCTTCCTTTGTCCAGGGGATCTTCCCAACCCAGGCATTGAACCCAGGTCTCCTGCACTGCAGGTTGATTATTTACCAGCTGAGCCACAAGGGAAGCCCAAGAATATTGGAGAAGGTAGCCTATCTGAAGCCCCATGGATGATGCAGATGAGGCCATGGAAATGTGAACAGTTAACATTATTGCTCAACATCTATAATAGACAATTTGTGCATGTTATTGATTCTAATGAAACAGGTCATCTCAGCCGAAACTTCAAACAGTAAATTGTGTATAATTCTACCATGAGATTATCTAGAACTTTGGTTTTCAGAGGAATTTTTGCTCACTTTAAAATGGTTATGAGCTATAGTAGAGTGGATGTTATAAGAGCAAAGAATGGGTCGTAAGTCACAAAAAGGCAAGAGCTCAAGAGCAAAACATCTTGATTTGTATTTCTCCCTTCTGGGGCAGGAGACAAGTTCATGAGCTAGGAGAGTCTCAGAACCCCAAGATTTTTGATCTCAGCAACTCAAACAATGAGATTACCACTGATGGAGAAGGGGAAGTTTATGAGCAGGGCAGGGCTAGGGTAAGTTTGAGTTTTCCCTCAGATGCTTACAAGGAGAGGTCAAGGGAGCTATTAGAGGAACTTCCCTGGTTAAGTGGCTAAGACGTCGCCTTCCGATGCAGGAGGCCCTGGCCAGGGATCTTAATCCCACATGCCTCCTGGCCCCAAAAGCAAAACTTAAAACAGGAGCAACATTGTAACAAATTTAATAAAAGACTTTTTTTAAAAGGGTCCACATTAAAAAAAAAAATCTTGAAAAGAAACTGTTAGAAATGTGGGACTGGATATCAAAAGAGCAGTCTCGTCACTGCTGCATTTTTTTATTGAATTACTGGTTTTACTTTTTGTGATTTCCTCTTTGTTTTTAATATTTGACTTTCAGGGTGGGTGGATTTCATGATTTCAACTTATATATCTTATTTACATTTTGGTGACTTTCCGTTCTTGGTCATTTTTTTTAAAATTAAAGTGTCTTTGTTTTACAAGGTTGTATTAGTTTAAGGTGTACAGGAAAATGATTTAGTGATACATACATTTATGTCTGTTCTTTTTCAGATTCTTTTCCCTTGTGGTTATTACTCAGTGTTCAGTATAGTTCCCTGTGCTATTCAAAGGGTCTAATATTAAGAGATCAGGAATAAATGAGGAACCATCCAAGCCGATTGAGGAAGCCTTCAGATTATGGGTCAGACGGTAAAGCATCTGTCTACAATGCGGGAGACTCGGGTTCGATCCCTGGGTTGGGAAGATCCTCTGGAGAAGGAAATGGCAATCCACTCCAGGACTATTGCCTGGAAAATCCCATGGACAGAGGAGCCTGGTAGGCTACAGCCCATGGGGTCGCAAAGACTCGGACACGACTGAGCAACTTCACTTCAGATTATGGTAGGAAAACCAGGAAGAGTGATGTTCTGAAGACATGTCAATGAAAAACATCAAAGAGAAGATCACTGTGACAGTCCCGCTGAAGGTCACAGAAAAAGTGACTAAGAAATAGTCATCGATTTAGCAATGTGGCTGACATCGGTGATGTTGACAGTTTCCATGAAGTGATGGCGCTCAAGGCAAAAGTCACATTTGAGCTGGGAATGCCAGCACAGGAAACAGAGATTAAGTGGGACACTGGCCTGGAAACAGAGGATCCCAAGACACAACCCCTTAAGGCTCTGATTCCTCCAGGTTCCTAACGTCTCATAAGCCGCACCATCCCCCCCAACCCCTGCATTGGAAGAACAGGGACTGGGAGGCTATTTGGTAAACTGAGCACTGTTTGAGCTGTTTTCTTATGTTATTAAGAGAATCTGAGCACTAAATAAAGCTTTTAACTTAAAAGAGCAGATGCCACTAAACGCTAAATCAAAGTTCATGTTCTCCCTTCTTACCAGCAGGTGGGGAGAAAGACCACGTCAGAGACAGACAAAACTAAAGCAGCTATGTGGCGTCCTCGCACTGGATTTGCTGCCTGTGTTAGTAAGTTTGTACTCTAATTGGAGTAAAGTTTCATGATAACTTTTTTCAACTTTATGGAGTTGTAAAGAAAATCACACACATTTAAAGTCTACCATGTGGTGAGGTGATATACGTACATTATGAAATGATCCACAATCAAGCTAATTAACACTTCATCACCTCCCACAGTTACATTTCTGTGTGTGGTGAGAATGATTAAGATCTACTCTTTCAGCAAATTTCAAATATACAATATTATATGAAGGGTAGTCACGCTGTCATACATCAGATCTCAGTTATTCATCTTCAAACTGACACTTCCAATCCTTTGACCAGCATCTCCTCATTTCCCCTACCAACGCCCAGCCCCTGGCAACCACCACGTTACTCTCTGCTTCGGCTTTTTTAGATTTCACATAAAAGTGAGATTATGCCCTTTATTTCCTGCTGTGACTGGCCTATTTCAGTATGTATAATGTCCTCCGGGTTCATCCCTGTTGCCTCATATTGCAAGATTTCCTTCTATTTTATGGATGATAATATTCCATTGTAATATATGTATAGTAATGGTGTTATATCATTTTCTTTCCTTATTTCTTTCCTTATTCATCTGTTGATGGGCATGTAGGTTGTTTCCCTATCTTGACTACACTGAAGTGTACCCAAGTGGGCAGATATCTCTTTGAAATATAGACTTCATCTTCTTCTAATACATATCCAGAAATGGGTTTGCTATATCCATTATAAATTTCTTTTAATAAACTTCCCATATCAGTGAAAGTGTTAGTTGCTCAGTCGTGTGAGACTCTTTGTGACCCCATGGACTGTAGCCTGCCAGGATTCTCTGTCCACGGAATTCTCCAGGCAAGAATACTTGAGTGGGTTGCCATGCCCTTCTCCAGGATATCTTCCTGACCCAGGGTTTATACAGTCTGAGTTACGGGGCCCATAGCTTATTGTTGACAGTTCTTTTCAAACACATCTGGTATTTTTCTTACGTTAATGTGAGCTGTAGAGCTGCCTCTTACTTTTGATTTTGGTCCCCAAAATTGAGTTATACCCAGCTGAGATCCTACAGGGAGAAATTGATAAGTTAAGTTTGAAAATGAGACATCCACCTGAAAAGTATAAAAACATTGGGAACAGTCAGATTAGCAGAGCTTTGAGGTCAGGAGCAAAGCGAGTAAAGCTGTAGTTGATCAGCAGTGGATGAAGCCAGCTTAGAGAATTTTTGAACATACATGTCAAGCTGTATAGATGCATTACAGTTTTTTATTTACTCAGATACTTACATGCACATTTCAGGTCTTTTTAGAGTCAGAATGAGGCATCCATGTCATAACATTTTAGAAACCGTATTAAGAATGAATAACCCAAGCAATGAAATCAGAGAGATTTTGACTCGAGCACTAGCACTGCTACTGACGCTCTGTGTGAATCTGAGTTCACTTTTCAAACCTTGCTCAGCATCCTCATCCATCAGATGGAGGTAGTAATGACATCATCCAGTTGGTCTAAGAATTGAACAAGATAATGAAGAGAAGGGACTATTGTAAACAGCTATAGTAAATGCTCAGTAATTACTAGTTAGCATTAATGTAATTATCCACCAACCGGAAGGTTTCCTTTTAGGGCCCCTTTAGTGGCCTTCTCTCCTGCCTCCATATCTGACACCATTTCTGCCTCCATATCTGACCCCAGTACCAGTTCTCATCAGCAGTCTCCATCAGCTGGCCCATGACCTTGCTCCGATGTCTTCCCCAACAGGTGTTGTGTTACCTCCTTCTCACCTTGTGAATTCATCAACTGGAAACAATGTTGAGGAAAAATTAAAGTCACACAGGACTTTGCTGGTGGTCCAATGGTTAAGAATTTACCTTGCAATGCAGGGGAACCAAGTTTGATCCTTGGTCTGGGAAGTAACATCCCGCGGAGCAACTAAAGCCTGCAAGCCACAGCTAGAGAGCTCATACTCCACAACAAAAGATCCTGCATGACCCAGTGAAGATCCTGAGTGCTGCAACTAAGACCTGACACGGCCAAATAAATAAATAAACATGAAAAAAAAAATACGTTCACTCTGACAAGCAAGCAAAAAGAGGCCATGTGCATTCACCAGCAGGCAGTTAAAGATTACTTTATCCCAGATAAGCTTGGACTCAGCAAACTTTATATTTTTGATGAGTAAAATCAAGTAAAAACTTTTAATTAAATGTGATACTAGAAGAAGATTTTGATCTCCAAACACAGAGTTTAAATTACCTGGACCGTGCCATTACCTTGTTTTTAGAAAGATCAGCAGACCAGCCTTTTGACTACACACTTAAGGCAAGTCCTTTATTTCTGACAAAGATGTGGTGATCTGTAGGCTGAAGTTAGATGTTGAGGTTTGATCAGTCACCACGCAAGGCAGAATGAGCTGGATCTCTGGGAATATAGACATCTTTTCTTTATCATTAAGGTTGTTATTGGTCGATTTGTTTCTTTGATTTTGTTTCATTTGCTTACCCGTTCAAAGCATCGAGGATCGTGGGCAGGTGATGAGGCCCAGAAGGCAGAAGCGGCTCAGCCAGGTGAATGAGGTGGAACAGAACTGCTTCAAGGCCCAGAGGACGTCCTGAGAGGAGGGGCTTCCTCTGAGCTTCTTGAACCAACAGTGTCCCAGGAGCTGCAGCATGGGAACGCAGGTGTGGCGCCCATCCCATCCATCACAGGCACTGCAGGTCTTCCCCAGACAGCTCGATGCTGGTAGCTGGTGGCCTGGGGAAACTGAACAAGAAAAGAAGATGGAAGTGTCACACGGGCACTGTGATCACCTAGGAGGCCTCCTTTTCGGGACTGGCAGTTGCTGAGGGATGGTGTGGGGACTCAGATGCTGAGGTCTTGTCAACATACTGCAGGAGGCATGGTAACTTCAGTATTAAACATAAAAGGGGTCTAATTTCATAAACCAACTGGCAAGGAATTTCTTCAACCTCCTTATATTTCAAATAAAAAATATGAGGTACAAACTCTTTAAGTGTCGACCAAGAGTATGCAGGAAGGGAGAATGACATTTGCACCAAGATTTTGAGCTTTACTTTACACATATGAATTCATTTAATCTGTGCAACAACCTTATGAGATAACCTCTTTACACATAGTGGAAGTGAGTCACATAAAGTTTTAATGGCTGTATAATATTTCATAACATGATATAAAATTACTTAACCTTTTCCTATTGTTGAACATACAGGTTACTGTCATTTTTTATATCATTAAACTACATTTAACCATCCAAAAAAAAAGATTTTGAGATTTAGTGAATTATAATAATACAGAATATAGGGCTCCCCTGGCTGCTCAGACAGTAAAGAATCTGCTTGCAATGAAAGAGACACGGGTTCGATCCCTGGGTCAGGAAGATCCTCTGGAGAAAATTAAAAATTGACTTTGACTAAGAATAAGCATCTTCCTTACAATTCACCAATCCAGGTTCTGAACTTCAGGTAAAGCCAGGGGCAAATTTATCAGAAAATGGTAATCCTTCCAAATACACACAACAGCCATAAAACATCATAGCAACCCAATTCTTGGAGTGACCACAAATTTCATACTGAAAAAAATCTTACTTTCTGAAACTATGGACTATCAGGAACATTTCTGCTTGAAATTATTTCAGTAAGATGAAATATCCAAGTCTGGTCTGAAGGGGTTTAGTCATTGCATCACAGGACTTGATTTGTAGTCCATGTGCAGAGTTTTGCATGGCAGTCTTGGACATAGCATTTGACATCTCTCTTAACTTCATTTCCAAGGAAACAGATCCACAGGTCCTTTTCATAGGCCATAACTGATGGTGACCCCTTTACACACAGTCCGACTTTGCTTGGAGCGCATCAAAACAGTGCTTCAGGACTTCCCTGAAAGCCCAGTGGTTAAGACTCTATGTTTCCATTGAATGGGTTTCAGATTTGATCCCTGTCTGGGGAACTAAGATCCCATATGCTACACAGCAAGGAAAAAAAAAAAGATACTGCCTTCATTTACATTACATCTAAATGCCATTCTTGCAAAATCCCATAATTACTCTTTTTCTCTTGTGAAATGTCCCCACATGGCAATGAGTCAGTGAACCTGACTTTGGTAGTCCACAGGTTTACCTCTGGTGGTCTTAGGCTGATCAGGTAAGGAAAAGAATGTGTCTTATATGTCAAATATCTACTTTTAATTATCTGTGTTTTAGTCCATTCTGTAAGCAGGAGTAACAAAATAATCTAACTGCACACCAAAGGATGTTTATAACTTAAAAGTTTCCATGCTATAAACAGAAAATTCTTGAGATCAAACAGGAAGAAAATCACTGTATTTAAAATAAAAAACAAATATGAAATGAAAAACAAAAACCAATGACTAAACTCCTTGGTTCTTCTTTTACTTTCCCCAAACCCAGCCGGTGCCTCATATAATACAACAGTGATCAAAAAAGGTGTTTTTCTTTCCTCCTTAGCAATACGACCAGGCAATGCTTACACCGCGTCGCTTGAGAGATACTGAAAAACTTCAAATACTGATGAATTTCCTAAACCTCCTTCCCAGTCCTCATTTTTGATGTATGACCTTGTTTTCTACTTCACTGAGACGTAGGAAAAAATCAGAAGTAGAACAACAATAACAACATCTTCCCTCTTGCAGCTGCACCTGTATGCTATCGCTGGTCAGGATGTTCCTGTTCCCCCAACAGGGCTCCTCTCTCTGCTTTGCACTAGATTCCATTGCTTGGGAGGACATTGTTCCAGGAATTCCCTCCTTTCTTTCCCTTGGTCATCCACCTCCAAGACAGCCCCTGATGACCCTCAGCCCTTTATGAAGTAGTCCCCTCTCCCATGGAGTCAGGGCTGAAGTACGTGATCAACAGAATTGTGCAGTTGCCCTGGTGAGTGACCTCAGAGGCTAGGTCATAGGAGGCAATGGGGCTTTCACCCTCTTGGAGTTCTCACCCTGGGGAAGCCACACTGTGTCATGAGGACACTCGAACAGTCCTCTGATGAGCCCCATGAAGAGAAACTGAGGTCTCCCCCAAGAGACAGCCAGTGTGCCCATCCCATGAGCAAGCCTCCTCGGAGGTGGAGTCTCAGGGCCCATCCAGATCTTCAGATGCCAGGAACCATCTCTGTGGAGCTTCAGGAGAGACTCTGAGTGAGAACCCTACCCAAGATGTTCCCGAATTCGTGGCCCACAGAAACTGTGAGAGAGGACAGATGTCTAATGTTCCCCAAGATACTGTATTTGGGACAATTTGTTATGCAGCAATAAATAACTAATACATCTGTGATCACAGGACTTGAACTTCTCCCCACCTTCCCCAGAGGAAAAGCAGAGTCCTCTGGAGACCCCACAAGGACCATCCTATCCTGCCTGTGTGCTAAGTCACATCACTGTATCCAACTCTTTTTGACCCCATGGACTCTAGCCCGCCAGGCTCCTCTGCCCATGGGATTCTCCAGGCAAGAATACTGGAGTGGATTGCCATGCCCTCCTCCAGGGGATCTTCTCTACTCAGGGATTTAACCCACATCTCTTACATCTCTTGCATTGGCAGGCAGGTTCTTTACCGCTAGCACCACCTGGGAAGCCCCCTTCCTCTCCTGCTTGCCTCCTATTTCCGCCCTGGCTCCACCCTCTTCTCACCACCCCAGGCCCACCCACAGTGACCCAGTTGCCTTCCTCAGGAGCATCAGGGCATCACTGTTCCCTTCTCTCTCTCCCTGCTAGCCCATCCCTTGGTGTTCCACTCTCAGGGAGGCCTTCCCTGATGACCTTTCCAGAAACGCAACTCCCCACATATACCCACAGCCACGCACATTCTTCTTTCTCTTTCCTTTGGTTTTTCCTTCATATGCATTACTGTTTAATAGATCTCATATATATGCCCATCATACGGTAAAGCATCTGGCTGCAATGCAGGAGACCTGGGTTCGATCCCTGGGTCAGGAAGATCCCCTGGAGAAGGAAATGGCAACCCAGTCCAGTACTCTTGCCTGGAAAATTCCATGGATGGAGGAGCCTGGTGGGCTATAGACCATGGGGTCGCAAAGAGTTGGACAAGACTGAGCGACTTCACTTTCACTTTCATTACAGATGCTGCCTCTGCACTGGGTGGCTGAGAGCTATGTTGGTGCATGGGTTGTTGTCTCTTCCCAATGCGGATACACTCCCCAGTTTATTGTGTGTCCTCCATAAAGATTTCTCAGATGAATACATGAGAGTCAAGGATGCATGGATATCCAATTAATATCAACTTCAGGGGATTTCTCTGGTGGTCCAGTGGTTAAGATTCTGGGCATCCACTGCAGGGGTTGCAGGTCTGATGCCTGGTCAGGGAACTAAGATGACATATGCCTCTCAGCATGGTCAAAAGATTTTAAAAAATAATACCTTAAAAATGCCTCAAATATAGGCTTTTGTGACTGGCTCCCACTTTATAAAGACGCCTCTAAAATTTACTACTAGTTTGCATAGCAAATATATGGGTTCTTAGAATCTGTATCTTTTGTTTCATCTTGATTTTCTTCTCTCATTTAG
Organism: Oryx dammah; assembly: GCF_014754425.2. Classification (NCBI taxonomy): domain Eukaryota; kingdom Metazoa; phylum Chordata; class Mammalia; order Artiodactyla; family Bovidae; genus Oryx; species Oryx dammah. The sequence continues at coordinate 40,302,400 of NW_024070196.1, read as the reverse complement.
AAGTTCTCTGTTTTTTATATTTCATTCCTATTATTATGTTCTCATTCTACACTGCTTCCAAGACTTCATAAAATTAATATAAATAAATAAAGGCAAATACATAGTGTTACTTATCTCCTAAACTCAAAAGAGGTGATTAAAACTATCACTGGTTCAGTATATTAACTTTTTGAAGAATAAAGATCTAACTTTTTTGTGAACCCTATTTTAAAAACTCAATAAAATGTAATTATTTTTATTTTTCATTGAAGTAAACTTTATTGTGAAATAGTTTACATGATAAATAAGCTTTGGATCAGGAAAGGAACATTTATTTTTAAAATTTTGCATCATCAATGCCCATAGCATATTTTTCTAGTGTCATGTTATTCTTGGAAATTTTTGTCTGCTTTCATGATATAATAAAACTCTTCTTGAAAATTAATTGTTTTAAATTGATGCCTTCTTTTGCAAAGAACCCAGGGAGAGTTCTTTTCAACACTAAAGTGAGTGATTATACTATCTAGTGAATAAACAAGATTTTTCTGCCTTCACACAATTCACAGTTCCTCATTCTGTATAGAATCTAAATTTAGGATCAGGATAGCACATATTATAAGACCTTCAGACCCAGATAATCATGATGGTGTGATCACTAATCTAGAGCCAGACATCCTGGAATGCGAAGTCAAGTGGGCCTTAGAAAGCATCATTATGAACAGAGTTAGTGGAGGTGATGGAATTCCAGTTGAGCTATTTCAAATCCTAAAAGATGCTGCCAAAGTGCTTCACTCAATATGCCAGCAAATTTGGAAAACTCACAGTGGCCACAGGACTGGAAAAGGTCAGTTTTCACTCCAATCCCAAAAAAGGCAATGTCAAAGAATGCTGAAATTACCACGCAATTGCAGTCATTTCACACACTAGTAAAGTAGTGTTCAAAATTCTCCAAGCCAGGCTTCAACAGCATGTAAACTGTGAAATTCCAGATGTTCCAGCTGGCTTTAGAAAAGGCAGAGGAACCAGAGATCAAATTGCCAAGATCCGCTGGATCATCGAAAAAGCAAGAGAGTTCCAGAAAAGCATCTACTTCTGCCTTAATGACTATGCCAAAGCCTTTGACTGTGTGGATCATCACAAACTGTGGAAAATTCTGAGTGAGATGGGAATACCAGACCACCTGACCTGCCTTTTGAGAAATCTGTATGCAGGTCAAAAAACAACAGTTAGAACTGGACATGGAATAACAACTGGTTCCAAATCGGGAAAGGAGTACGTCGAGACTGTATATTGTCACCCTGCTTATTTAACTTCTATGCAGAGTACATCATGAGAAATGTTGGGCTGGATGAAGCACAAACTGGAATCAAGATTGCTGGGAGAAATATCAATCACCTCAGACATGCAGATGACACCACCCTTATGGCAGAAAGTGAAGAGGACCTAAAGAGCCTCGTGATGAAAGGGAAAGAGGAGAGTGAAAAAGTTGGCTTAAAACTCAACTTTCAGAAATCTAAGATCATGGCATCTGGTCCCATCACTTCATGGGAAATAGATGGGGAAACAGGGGAAACAGTGTCAGACTTTATTTGGGGGGGGGCTCCAAAATCACTGCAGATGGTGACTGCAGCCATGAAATTAAAAGATGCTGTTTCTTGGAAGAAAAGTTATGACCAACCTAGACAGCATATTAAAAAGCAGAGATATTACTGTGCCAACAAAGGTCCATCTAGTCAAGGCTATGGTTTTTCCTGTGGTCATGTATGGATGTGAGAGTTGGACTGTGAAGAAAGCTGAGTGCTAAAGAATTGATGCTTTTGAACTGTGATGTTGGAGAAGACTCTTGAGAGTCCCTTGGACTGCAAGGAGATTCAACCAGTCAATCCTAAAGGAAATCAGTGCTGAATATTCATTGGAAGGGCTGATGTTGAGGCTGAAGCTCCAATACTTTGGCCACATGATGTAAAGAACTGATTCATTTGAAAAGACCCTGATGCTGGGAAAGATTGAAGGTGGGAGGAGAAGAGGACAATAGAGGATGAGGTGGTTGGATGGCATCACCAACTCAATGAACATGAGTTTGAGTGAACTCCGGGAGTTGGTGATGGACAGGGAGGTCTGGTGTGCTGCAGTCCATGGGGTCGCAAAGAGTCAAACAGGACTGAGCGACTGAACTGGCTGAACTGAACTGTGCATGTTAATCCCAAACTCTTATTTATCCTTTCCCCTCCAACTTTATCTTTATAACAAGTCTACATTTACAGAAAAATTTAGCCATACAGGATAGAGTTCCTATATACCTCATGCCTCCTCTCTCACAGTTCCCCTGTTAATAACATCTTGCATTTGTGTGATACCTTCGATATAGTTGATGAAACATTATTGAAACATTTTTATGAAATAAAGTCTGTTGTTTGATTAGAGGTTACTTTTTACATTGCTCAGTTCTATGGATTCTGACAAATGTATTATATCAAGTACCCACCATTACATTATCATACAGATAGCTTCTCTGTCCTTAATCCTCCACCATCACTCCCCTCCTCCCCTTGAACTTCTCACAACTACTGGTCTTTCTAGTATTAATATCTCCATAGTTTTGTTTTGTCAAGAATATCATATAGTTAAAATCATACAGTGTGGAGCTCTTTCAGATTGGCTTCTCTGACTCAAGAATATGCATTTAAAGTTTCTTCCTGTTTTTGTTGTGGTTTGATGGTTTCTTTCTTTTTATTAGTAAATAATATTCTACTGTATGGATGTACCACAGTTTGCTTACCTACTCACCTATTGTTAGACATCTTGGTTGCCTAACAATTTTTAGCAATTATGAATAAGGCTGCTAGAAAGATTAGATGTATCAATACTTTTGTGTGAATACCTAGAAGCATGTTTACCAAATTATACGGTAAGACTGCTTATCTTTGTAAGAAACCACCTACCTGTCTTTCAGAGTAACCACACCATTCTGCAGTCCTACTTGCAATGCATGAGAGTTCCTACTGTTCTAAGACATTTTCATAATTTGCTACTGTCAGATTTTTGGATTTGAACCATCCTAGTAGGTGTATCAGAGAAGGCAATGGCACCCCACTCCAGTACTCTTGCCTGGAAAATCCCATGGACAGAGGAGCCTGGAAGGCTGCAGTCCATGGGGTTGCTGAGGGTCGGACTCGACTGAGCGACTTCACTTTCACTTTTCACTTTCATGCATTGGAGAAGGAAATGGCAATCCACTCCAGTGTTCTTGCCTGGAGAATCCCAGGGACGGGGGAGCCTGGTGGGCTGCCGTCTATGGGGTCGCACAGAGTCGGACACGACTGAATCGACTTAACAGCAGCAGCAGCAGCAGTAGGTGAATAGTGGTTTAAAAGTGTGATGTAACTTTCAAATATTTTAACTTTCAACTTTCTAGTAACATATGATACTAAGCATCATTTTATATAATTATTTGCTGTTTTAAAATCTTTAATGAGCTATCTGTTCAGTTCTTGAGTCCACTTTTTAAATTGTGTTGCTGACTTTCTTACTATTGAATTTTAAGGGTTTTTTTGTATATTTTAGGATACAAGTCTTTTGTCTGACATGAATTTTACAGATATTTTCTCCCATATTAGAGTTATCTTTCCATTCTCTTAACATCTTTCACAGAGCACTATTTTTAATTTTAATAAGTTCAATTAATTGTTTCTTTTATTCATTGTGGTTTTAGCATTGCATATAAAAGCTCATCACCAGACTTAATGTCAGTTAGGTTTTCTCCTATGCTATCTTTTACAAGTTTTTAAGTTTCATATTTTATATTTAGGTATATGATTTGTCTTAAAATTTTGTAAAAATTATAAGGTCTACAGCTAACTTAGTTTTGCACATGGTGTTCCAGCACCATTTCTTGAAAAGACTATTCTTTCTCTACCGGCTTCTCTGTAAAAAACAATTGACTCTCTACATATGGGTCTGTTTGGGGCTTGCCGTTCTCTTCCATGGATCTGTGTGTCTATTCTTTCACTAATACCACATTATCTTGATTATTGTACTTTCCAGTAGGCCTTGAAATTTGGTATTATCATTTTTCCTTGCTGTCTTCAGTACTGTGTTGGCAATTCTGGGTCTTTCGTCTTTCTGTATAAACTTTAGAATCAATTCATCAATATTCACAGAATAAGTTTTTAGGATTTTTATTTGGATAGCTTATAATCTACAGATCCACTTGAGAGGAGTGACATCTTAACAATACTTTTTCTATCCATGAACATGGAATATTTCTTCATTTCTTTAGTTCTTCAATTTTGTTCAAAATTATTTTATACTTTTCCTCATATAGGGCTTATATATATATATTGTTATATTTATACTAGTATTTTTTTTAGTGATAATGTAAATGGTATAGTACTTTTAACTTCAAATTATACTGTCTGTTGCTGGCATATAGAAAACAATTGGCATATATAATCTAATTTTGTATATGGGAACCTTGCTATAATTGCTTACTTGTTCTGGGAGTTCTTTTTGTAATTCTTTGGGATTTTCTACATACAAAATCAAATCATTCATGAACAAAAACAGTTGTATTATTTCCTTCCCAGTCTGTGTATCTTTTATTTTTTTCTTGTCTTATTGTTTTAGCTAGTACTTCTATTACAGTGTTGAAAAGTAGTTGTGAGAGGAGCTATCCTTATCTTGTTACTGATCTCAGTGGAAAAGCTTCTAGTCTCTCACTATGAAGTATGATCATAACTGTAGGTTTTTAATGATGTTCTTTATCAAACTGAGAAATTTCCCCTTCCTCAATTTCTTGTTTACTGAGTATTTTCATTATGAATGGATGTTGGACTTCATCAAATGGTTCACCTATATCTAGTGATGTGATCATGAAAATTTTTTTAGTTTGTTAATATGATGCATTACATTAATTCTTTTTTTAATATTAAATCATTCTTGCATACCTGCAATAAGTCTCACTTGGACACTGGGCATAATTCTTTTTATAATATTGTTGGCTTCTAATGTTTTACTGTGAATCTTCTCATGTATAGTCACGAGTGATCCTGGTCTGTAGTTTTCTTGTGATGTCTTTACTTGGTTTTATTATTAGGGTAGTGCTAGCCTCATAGCACTTTTTTAACTTATATGCAGAGTACATCATGAGAAATGCTGGGCTGGAGGAAGCACAAGCTGCAATCAAGATTGCCAGAAGAAATATCAATAACCTCAGATATGCAGATGACATCACCCTTAAGGCAGAAAGCGAAGAAGAACTAAAGAGCCTCTTGATGAAAGTGAAAGAGGAGAGTGAAAAAGTTGGCTTAAAGCTCAACATTCAGAAATCTAAGATCATGGTATCCAGTCCCATCACTTCATGGCAAATAGATGGGGAAACAGTGGAAACAGTGAGAGATTTTATTTTGGGGGGCTCCAAAATCACTGCAGATGGTGATTGCAGCCATGAAATTAAAAGACGCTTACTCTTTGGAAGGAACGTTATGATCAACCTAGACACATATTCAAAAGCAGAGACATTACTTTGCTAACAAAGGTCCATCTAGTCAAGGCTATGGTTTTTCCAGTAGTCATGTATGGATGTGAGATTTGGACTATAAAGAAAGCTGAGCACCGAAGAATTGACGCTTTTGAACTGTGGTGTTGGAGAAGACTCTTGAGAGTCCCTTGGACTGCAAGGAGATCCAATCAGTCAATTCTAAAGGAGATCTGTCCTGGGTGTTCATTGGAAGGACTGATGTTGAAGCTGAAACTCCAATACTTTGGTCATGTGATGTGAAGAACTGACTCATTTGAAAAGACCCTGATGCTGGGAAAGATTGAAGGTGGGAGGAGAAGGGGATGACAGAGGATGAGGTGGTTGGATGGCATCACTGACTCAATGCACATGGGTTTGGGTGAACTCCAGGAGTTGGTGATGAACAGGGAGGCCTGGCATGCTACAGTTCATGGGGTTGCAAAGAGTCAGACATGACTGAGTGACTGAACTGAACTGAGTCTCATAGAATGAGTTAGGAAGTGTTTTTCTGTTTCTATTTTCAGAAAGAGTATAGATAATAGGTACACATTTCTTCCTTAAATGTTGGTAGAATTCCCCTTTGAACTTACCTGGGCTTGGTGCTTTCTGTTTTGAAAAGTTATTACTGATTCAGTTTCTTTGCATAACATTTCTTATGCAAATTGTGTACTTTAGTTGAATTTTGGCAATTATGTCTTTTTTACGGATTGTTCCATTTAATCCAGGTTATCAAATGTATGGCCATAGGACTGTTTATAACATTTCTTTATTACCCTTTTAACATCCTTGGGATAAGTAGTGATGTCCTCATTTTCATTTCTAGTGACAGTAATTTGTGTATTTTTTTCTTTAGTTAGCATAAGCTAGAGATTTATATATTTTATTTATCTTTTCAAATAAATAGTTGTTACCTTTATTTTCTCTAATGTTTTCCTGTTTTCAATTTCATTGATTTCTATTATTTTTTCTTCTTCTTACTTTGTACTTATTTTGCTCTTCTGTTTCTAGTTTCCTCTTATGGAATCTTAGATTGTTGATTTTAGATATTTCTTTTCTAATGTATGTATTAGGTGCTATAAATTTTCCTCTATATATATTGCTTTCACTGCATCCCATAAGCTTGATAAGCAGTATTTTCATTTAGCTTGAAATAAATTTTATTTTGAGAGCACTTCTTTGATCCATGAGTTATTTAGAAATGCGTTGTGTATTTTCCATATTTATTTGTAACTTAATTTTTTGTGTGCTCTGAGAGCATACTGAGAGATTATGGTGAATGGTACTGCTGGATTCATGGTATCTGAAGAAGATTTAACTCTGGGACCAAAGACAGGTCTTAATCACTCAGAGTTTTGTGTGCAAAATTTTATATAAAGTGACAGGACAGAGAAAGCTTCTGACATAGACATCAGAAGGGGGCAGGAGAGTACCTGCCTCACTAGTTTAAGCACAACCTTATATACTTCTCAACTAGCTGCTGATAACAGATAAAAAGAATACCTCGAGGTTGTAAGAGTTCCACCAGACCTTTTCCCAAGGCATACATCGTGAGATAACTTGGGCAATGTCTCTGGGTGAGATATATTATTGCTGTGCAATCAGGGGTACAAGTATCGAGAAACAGTTTCCCAGGCAAGATCTGTTACAATGATAATCATTAACATAAAAAGCATTTCCATGAATAATACATTGTGTTGTGTGATCATTAGTTCCAAACCTAAAGAAAGGCCAGTTCTGGGGCTAGATACCTTGTTGCCCAAGGCTTAAGGAAAGCATGAGCAAGAATGTTCACCTCCCCCTTAAAGGGCCTTAAGCTTTAACTCTCTCAGTACTTTGTGTGATACTCATTCTTTTAAATGTGTTGAGATGTACTGTACAGCCTAGAATGTAGACTATTCTGGTTAATGTTTTATGCGCGCTTGAAGAACTTTCTGTATGAGGTTAGTGTTTTATGCATCATCTCCTCAGATTGGGTGAAATATACAACTGACAGACCCAGATGATGATGGCGGCATTCAATTCAACTATATCCTCGTTGATTTTATGCCTGCTGAATCTGTTGCCGAAGACTCCACCTATAATAGTCCATTTAAGTCTCTTCCTCCCTGCAGTTTTATCTGGCTTTGCCTCATATACTTCAATGCTGTACTGTGAGATGCAGACACAGGATTGTCATGTCATCTTGGGGAGATGACCCTTTATCATTATATGTCCTTAAAAATATTCTTGTTCTGAAGTCAGTTTTGTCAGAAATTAAAATGGTTAATCCAACTTTCCTCTGATCAGTGTTACTATGGTGTATCTTTATCCTTTTTCATCTGTGTCTTTATAATTAAAGTTGGTTTCTTGTAAACAACATGTAACTGAGTCCTATATTTTATTCACTCTGTCAGTCTTTATTTTATTGTTGATGTATTTAAACAACTCACATTTAAAGTGATTATTAATAGAGGTAGATTGATATCTACCATAAATTTTTTTCTACTTATTGCCTTTGTGCTTTGTTTTCTTTTTTCTTCCCTCCCCGTCTGCTTTTTTTCAGTTTTAATTAAGGATTTATGTGATTCCATTTTCTCTCCTCTCTTAGCATATTAATTATTCTTTCTGCACAATTATTTTAAGAATTGCCTGAGTATACAGTACAATTAGAACTAATCTAAATCCATTTTCAAATAACACTATACCTCTCCACAGGTAATGCAATTTCTTTATTATAAACTATTTCTAGCTCCTCCTTCCTATCTCTTATAATACTCTGTCATTCATTTCACTTACCCATAAGCTATAATCACCCAATGTGAAATCTTTAAGTGTCATTTCAGGAGTGCTCCAAAGAACTTCGTTACCATAGTCCTTTATGTCTCGGTGTAAAGAATTCAATGAGAGCAAAGTGGTAGATAAGAAGTGATGTATTAGAATAGGAAGCTTGTGAGGCTTACAAGCAGGTGGGCAAGAAATGCTATGCTCTGAGAACCTACTGGGCTACAGTGTTATAATCAAAGGAAAAGTGGAGAGGGAGAGGAAGACCTTATCTGTCTCTCTTGAGTACGCAGTTTCTCCTCCAGGTTGAGCAGGAAGTTTCCTTGTCCCTACATGGTCAAGCTAGTTCCAGAAATTATTGTTTTGTATGTGTGCAGACAGCATGTCACAGAGATCATTAACTTACTGAGCACTGGGCAGTGAGCAGTTCTCAGGCACCACTGGCTTTATTGTATTGGGGAATGTCTCATGCTTCTACTGCATGGTTTTATTGCTAAGCAAATATGGTTGGCTTTGTGGTTTAGCAAACTTGTTTTCTTGAATGGTCATTAACTTACAGGGGTCTTTTACATATATATATATATATATATATATATTTTTTTTTTTTTTTTACTTTAAACCCTCTAGTGGGATTAACAATTTAATCACCTACTTTGTCCCTTCACTCTGTCCCTATCAGATATATTGTTGCTATTGTTATTTTGAAGTTATCTATTAGATAAATTAAGAATAAAAATCTTATTTTTACTTTTATTCATTATTTTTTTCATGTTCTACCTTTCTTCATGTAGATCAAAGTTTCCAACTATATCATTTTCTTGTCTATGAAGAACTTATTTTAATATTTCTTCCAAGGTAGATCTAGTAGTGATAGATCCTCCCCCCTCCTTTTTTTTTTGGTCTGAGAAAGTCTAGTTCCTATTCTCTTTTGAAGGATAATGAATTAACTTGATTCAGAATTATCCATTGGTGGATTTTTCTTTCAGCACTCTAAATGTTCCATTCCACTCATTTGCCTGGTTTCTGGAGAGATATCTGATGTAATTCTATTCTTGCTTTGCCATGGGTAAGGTAATTTTCTCCTCCAGCTTTTTTCAGTATTTTTTTTCTTTGTCTGACATTCTGCAATTTGAATATGATATACTGACATGTAGATAATTTTGTATTTATCCTATTTGGTGTTTTCTGAACCTCATGAGTCTCTGGTTTGGTATCTGCCATCAATTCTGGAGAATTTTCAGGCACTATTACTTCAAATATTCGTATCCTTTCTTTTCTGTTTGGTATTCACATTACCTCTATTTTACACTTTTTTGTAATTTTTCATAGTTCTTGAATATTGTTCTTTTTTTAAAAAAAATCTGTTTTTATACTGAAATTTGAGATGTTTCTATTGACATACATTCAAGTTCATGGAATATTTCTCAGCTGTGAAAAGTGTTCTTCATTTCTGTTTCAGTGTTTTGTTTCCTAGCACTTTCTTTTGATCCTTAGAGTTTTTTATTTCTCTGCATATGTTACACATCTGTTCTTACATGTTGTCTAATTTCTCCAGTAAACCTCTTAGCATATTAATTGTAAGTATTTTAAGTTCCCACTCTGATAATTTCAAAACCTCTACCAATTTCAAGCCTGCTTCTGATGCTTGCTCTATTTCTTCAGACTGCTCACCCTTCAGCATGTGTTAAAATTTTTTTACAAGCCAGGCATAATGTATCAGGTAATAGGAACTGAGATAAGCAAGTCTTTAGTGTGAGCTTTTATGTCAAAATGGCCACAAGTTAAGCTGTGTTTAATATTTGCTGAGCAGAGGTTTCACTTTCCTTTAATGCCATTTGTCTTGTCTGCTCTTTTGTTTTCTTAGAAACTTCTTCCTGAACTGTGTCTGTGTCCTGCAGCTCTCAGTTATAATCCACTGCTACTGCAACTGGAAAACTTTTAATACGATCATAAGGAATTGGGAAGGGGATGCATCTTGTGATTAAATCTCCATTTTTAGCGAGCTGAAATCCCTGGGCTATGAATAGTTGTTCAGCTTTCTTGTGATGACAGGCATGACAACTTGCAAAATCTTCAAATATCCAAGTGGGAACCAGCAGTTCTTTTTCTCCTCACGTGACTTGAAGGAGCAGAAGTTGTCTAATTATTCTCACTCAAGGTCAGATAGAGCTCTGATACAGAAATGACCCTTGAGGACGAGCTTTGTTTCAACTTCCCAAGTGGTTCAGTGGTAAAGAGTCCGACTGCCACTGCAGGAAGATGTGAGGGATGCCGATTCGATCCCTGGGTGGGGAAGATTCCCTGGAGAAGGAAATGGCAACCCACACCAGTATCCTTGCCTGGGAAATCCCATGGACAGAGGAGTCTGGCGGGCTACAGTTCATGGGGTCACAAAGAGTTGGACATGGCTGAGCGACTGAGTGTTCGTGCAGTCTTTGTTTCAGGCACAGGAAGTTCTATGTGCATTTCAAAGCTATTGCTCCTCCTCCTTGCCGGACCCAAGAGGGAACTCCTCTCTTATCTTCACAGGAAACACTGGTAGAGCTCCTCAAGGTAAAAATCATGAAAGTATGGGCGTTGACCTAAGCCTAAATCCTGCTGCCTCAGAGTTTTCCACTCTCATTCAAGTTCACACTTGGTCTCAAGCTGTCCTCTGATTACTGCCCCTATCCGTGACTAGCCACAGTGGCTTCTGCTCCTAGTCAGCTGGGATTGTCTGCTTCAATTTCCAGACAGGTGATTTGGCCGATGACCTCAGTTCTCTGGCAGGTGTAAAAAGAATCACTGATTTTCAGTTGGTTCAGCTTTTTTCTTATTGTGGCAGTAGTGACAGTTTTCAAGATCTTCATATGTCAGAGCAGAAACCAAAAGTCGTAATAATAATATTTTATATCCATTATATCTTTTGACCACACAAATTATCAATCAAAGAAAGAAATGAAAATTTTTATTTGAGCCCACTTTGAGGATTATTACCAGGAAGAGCATCTCAGAAGTCAAGCACAGTTACATAAGTTTTTTGAGACAGAGAGCTATATATCAAATGACATCTTATTGACAGTTTACATAATCCAGACTAAACATCATCATAGTAGATTACGTGGCCCTTTACAAGATTGAGAAGAATGTTATCTTTTAAGGAGTTGTCTTATCAATGCTGGAAGAATGTTACTCTTTATGATTGAGCAAGTATTCCAAAGAATGCTCAAACTACCGCACAACTGCACTCATCTCACATGCTTGTAAAGTAATGCTCAAAATTCTCCAAGCCAGGCTTCAGCAGTACATGAACTATGAACTTCCAGATGTTCAAGCTGGATTTAGAAAAGGCAGAGGAACCAGAGATCAAATTGCCAACATCCGCTGGATCATCAAAAAAGCAAGAGAGTTTCAGAAAAATATCTACTTCTGCTTTATTGACTATGTCAACGTTTTTGACTGTGTGGATCACTGCAAACTGTGGAAAATTCTGAAAGAGATAGGAATAACAGACCACCTGACCTGCCTCTTGAGAAATCTTTATGCAGGCCAGGAAGCAACAGTTAGAAATGGATGTGCAATAACAGACTGGTTCCAAATCGGGAAAGGAGTACGTCAAGGCTGTATATTGTCACCCTGCTTATTTAACTTACATGCAGCACACATCATGAGAAATGCTGGGCTGGATGAAGCACAAGCTGGAATCAAGATTGCCAGGAGAAATATCAATAACTTCAGACATGCAGATGACACCACCCTTATGGCAGAAAGTGAAGAGGAATTAAAAAGCCTCTTGATGAAAGTGAAAGAGGAGAGTGAAAAAGCTGGCTTAAAGCTCAACATTCAGAAAACTAAGATCATGGCATTTGGTCCCATCACTTCGTGGCAAATAGATGAGGAAACAGTGGAAACACTGAGAGACTTTATTTTGGGGGGCTCCAAAGTCACAGCAGATGGTGACTGCAGCCATGAAATTAAAAGACACTTGCTTCTTGGAAGAAAAGTTAGACAGCTTATTAAAAAGCAGATTTACCTTGCCAACAAAAGTCTGTCTAGTCAAGGCTGTGGTTTTTCCAGTAGTCATATATGGATGTGAGAGTTGGACTGTGAAGAAAGCTGAGTGCTGAAGAATTGATGCTTTTGAACTGTGGTGTTGGAGAAGACTCTTGAGAGTCCCTTGGACTGCAAGGAGATCAGACCAGTCAGTCATAAAGGAAATCAGTTCTTAATATTCATTGGAAGGACTGATGTTGAGGCTGAAGCTCCAATACTTTGGCCACCTGATGCGAAGAACTGACTCCTCTGAAAAGACCCTGATGCTGGGAAAGATTGAAGGAGGGAGGAGAAGGGGACGACAGAGGATGAGGTGGTTGGAAGGCATCACCGACTTGATGGACATGAATTTGTGTAAACTCCAGGAGTTGGTGATGGACAGGGGGGCCTGGTGTGCTGCAGTCCATGGGGTTGCAAAGAGGTGGACTGAACTGAACTTAACTGAAGTGTTCCTGCTGATTTGGGAGGTCTGGTCCATGCAAAAATGCACATCCACAATGCAGGGTGTGGAGCAGTCAATGGTCAGAGGAGAAATTTTATGTTTAAAATTTTCTTGTCTTTCCATGTATGTGTATGTGTGGGCAACTTAGTCATGTACGACTCTTTGTGACTTTATGGACTTTAGCCTGCTAGGTTCCTCAATCCATGAGATTTTCCAGGCAACAATACTGGAGTGGGTTGCCATTTCCTTCTCCAGGAGATCTTCCTGATCCAGGGATCGAACCCAGGTGGCAGGTGGACTCCTCTCCACTGAGCCACGAGGAAAACCCCCAGGTATTAGTCTTTTTAAAAAATGAAACAAAACAGAAAATCTCCCCAGAGGACTGTGATGGTCTCCTGCAATAGCAAAAGAATGGATTCTTTACCCCTAAGCTATCTGGGAATCCCTGTCTTGCCATAAAATATGAATTTTATTTCACAAGGGCAAAGTACTCAGGTCTTATTATTGGCATTTTACATACTAGAAAACTGAAGTTGAGAGAGAATGAAGGACTTTGCCAAGATAAAGGGTCAGAAGGTGAAGGTAAGCCACATCTTCTAGAGGTTACCAAGACTCCTTCAACACAAAACTTCATGCTCAGGCATTAATGTACATGAAAGAACTTGAAAAAAGCATCTGGATTGTCCATGTTTCAGGTGTCTCTGCAGCCTGATGTGAAAAGCCCTGGAGAGGGATATTCCATAATGTGTCCTCAAGCTTGACTCAGTCCCTAACTCATACTCAGATTTTAGGGAATTCACAACAATGGGAGTCTCGGTTTCTCAATGAATCTGGTGAGGTGAATTCGCTCAGTCGTGTTCAACTCTTTGTGACCCCATAGATTGTAGCCTACCAGGCTCCTCCGTCCATGGGATTTTCCAAGCAAGTGTACTGGAGTGGGTTGCCATTTCCTTCTCCAGAGGATCTTCCCGACCCAGGGATCGAACCTGGGTCTCCCGCATTGGAGGCAGACGTTTTACCGTCTGAGCCACCAGGGAAGCGGTGACGTGTCATGTGATCATTCACTGAGGTCTTTTGTAATCACAAAAAGAAGCAATTCTAGGTTGTATTTAGGCTCTGTGTTTTTGGAAGAGAGAGAGAGTTTGTATATGTGTGTCTGTGAGTATGGATATGTGGAAAGGGGAACTTATTTCTCCACAGTTTTTCTGAACTGTTAAATTTGTACTTTCCCTGAAGTGAAAAGCCTTAGCTTCTTTAATTCTTTAAATGGGATGACACTTTACCTTCCCATCGGCTTAATTACACTGATAGCTTATAAATGTGATTGATATTTAAAACAAGACTTCCTTCCAGCGTTTCCTTTGTCTTTGAACTGTCCTTAGGCTTTCTCATTGTAACTCCACAACCATTACCAACCGTTGAAATGTCTCAGTGCAAAGTCACTTCCTCAGAGATGCCTTCCTTGAACTTCCTCTTTCCGAACCTGTGTGTTCATAGCTCTGTCTGTTGCTATTCTGGAATCTTCACGAGGGTAGACTGAGCACAAGTCATGGCTGATCCCCAGGACAGACAGTCCAGGACAGTGCTGTCCACTAGACACTTCTGCAGGAATAGAAATGGTCTGTAATCCACATATGTGGCTACTTGTACTGAATTTTTTATCCTAATTTAAATTTAAATAGCTAAATTCAGCTTGTGGCCACATCTCTGACAGTGGGGGGCTAGAGCCGTGTTTCTCAAAATCTAAATCAAGACGTCCCTAAGATGCTTAGTGACCCATTCTCTGGGTAATTCAACATAATTTTCACAACTATTGGTCTAGAATGGGATTCTCTATCCTGGCTTCACATTAGACTGACCTGAAGGAACTTTTAAAAGAAAATCTGTCCCAATTACACTTCTAGAGATTATATTTCAGTTGGCCTGGAGCGGGGTCCAGGTATTAGTTGTTTTTTTTGTTTTGTTTTGTTTTGTTTTTTAATTTGGCTGCCCTGGGTCTTTGTTGCTGTGTGCAGTCTTTTTCTCTAGTTGCAGTGAGCGGGGGCTTCTTCTTGTAGTGGCTTCTCTTGTTGCAGAGTGCAAGCTGTAGGCACAGGGCAGGCTTCAATAGCTGCAGCTCCCAGGCTAGAGCACAGCTTCAGTAGTTGTGGTGCACAGACTTAGATACTCCATGGAACGTGGGATCTTCCCTCACCAGGGAGCAAACCCATGTCTCCTGCCTTGGCAGGTCGACTCCTCTCCACTGAGCCACAAGGAAATCCCCCAGGTATTAGTCTTTTTAAAAAATGAAACAAAACAGAAAATCTCCCCAGAGGACTGTGATGGGCAGCCAAGCTTGAGTCTAGTAGATGTGTTCTCACCTGCTCCTCAAAACAGACCCAATAAATATACAGATAAATGGTCTGGGAGCTTTTATAAAGGGTGGTGATATCAAGTAAAATCTTGTGATGTTACAAGAGATATTTGTGACATTGGTGGTTCAGATGAATTTATTCACATTCTGTAAAAAAGAAAATGCAGATTTAGATAATCTTTAACAGTTGTGAAATTCCTTGCCCTTTTATCCATTAACAGTATCAATCACAGCATGCTCTGGGAGATTTAGTGAGGGTGACACTTTGAGTTCCCTAAAACAATCACGTTTTAAAATACACAAAAGCCTTTCTAGTTTGCTGGTTGATTGACAAGGGGCCTGTCGACCGCACAACAAAGTCACGTGACCTGCACTGCCCGGCAGCTGAAGGAAGGTGTTTCCCAACCTAACGCCCCGCAGGTCCGGGATCTCCTTTATTAAGTTCTTCTCGGTCCTCTGCGGCAAGGTGTGCAGGTCATTGCCTCCCGGGCAGGAAAGGAGGCCAGACGAGCCTGGGAACGTGGGTGCAGGAGCCCTGCCTTCACTTTCTGCAGGTGAACAGGTAAGGAAGTTCGCGCAGGAAGTCCAGGCTGGTTGGGCGCCGGAAGAGTAAGGCGGTGCTGGTTCGGCATCTGCGCTGGGGAGGCGGCTGTGCCGCTGCAGAGCGCCAGGGGATTTCAGCCCAGCCTGGAGCACCGAGCAGCGTGAGGACAGCAACTTAAGGAAACCCGGGTAGCTGGGCAGGGGAGGGTCCGATGATTTTTTAGAACATGCTCCTGATTGAAATAAAAAACAAAAAACAAGTCTCAGAGTAAGTAAATTCAAGACTGCTAATGTTAGCCAAGACACCGGCGCAGCCTGCCAGGAGATTTGAGGAAATTAACATGAAACTAAAACCGAAATCTTAGGTGAAGTGGAGCAAGCAAAATTGATCAGAGCGTACCAAAGACTAGCCAAAAAAAAAGGTCTCTATAGAGGTTTAAATTGTTAGGAGAGAATTAATAGAGGAAAAGCTTTCAATTGCTAGGAGGGATTTAGAGGAAAAAGTTTAAATTACCATGAGAGATTTAAAGAAGTACTATTCAGTAAATCAAAAGTGCTACAACAAAAATAAATAAATATTCTTTAACAATATATCAGTAAATAGCCATTTAAAAACTTTAGAGCATGTTAATTTAAATATTTTCATTATTTAAATTAAATTAAACATTATAATTAAAAGTTTGAGCCTTGTTAACTCGATACTGCTGCTGCTAAGTCGCTTCAGTCGTGTCCGACTCTGTGCGACCCCATAGACGGCAGCCCAACACGCTCCCCCGTCCCTGGGATTCTCCAGGCAAGAACACTGGAGTGGGTTGCCATTTCCTTCTCCAATGCATGAAAGTGAAAAGTGAAAATGAAGTCGCTCAGTCGTGCCCGACTCCCAGCGACCCCGTGGACTGCAGCCCACCAGGCTCCTCCGCCCATGGGATTTTCCAGGCAAGAGTACTGGAGTGGGGTGCCATTGCCTTCTCCGGTTAACTCGCTAAGTTTGCACACACACACAAAAAAAAACCTAGGAGTAATGTGCTAGAGTGGTGTTTTCTTTTCCACAAAAATTTCATTGATTTAGAAAGAATAGACTCTTCTTTAAAGATAATAAACGTTGCCAACCCACGATGAGATTAGATCGCATGCTTTCTGCAATGTACCAGAGGCGCATGCAGTAAACTTCATTTGTCTGTATCTGCCCGTAATAACTAAGTAACTCAGTTAATGTTCACCCAGCAGTCAAAATGCAGTGTATCCATTGTGATTAGCATACCAGGTTATTCTTTCAAGGAAATCTAAGCGGTTTTGGGCTTTCAGTATTCTTCAATAGAACCATCTTTTTGCTCACTTTGCTGTTTTTTAAGGGTGGGCATTCTTTTTGCAATGTGCTTATCAAGGATTCTGACTCCCCCACCCCCACCCCAGCCCCTTCCTTGAGTTTAGTTAAAATGGAAACAAAATTGCTTTCTTAGCTGAAACTAATCATGTTTCTTTAGTCCTGTGATATCTTTCCTGGATATCTCCTGTTTCTCTGAACTATTGCCTCTGATATTTAGCAACAATCCACCAGCTTGATCTTTGAACCAAACTCATGTAAGCCACTGATGGTAACCACAGGGCTGAAACTTTCTTTGCATCTAAGATTTGTAGTATTTTTATTGACTTTTTTTAGTCTGTCAGTGTTAAATATGTCAGCACCTCTTTCTCAACTACATCCTCATGGAAGATATAGTCTGACCAGCATTTTGTTTCATTTTAAGAAAGCACACAAAATTTCAAATAGATAGCTTTCTTACTAAAATTTATTGATCAGTATTGAAGTTATCCCTGTAATAATACCAAAGAAGATAAGTAGATAGTTGTATATATTCTCTGAAAAGAGCATTGTTCTTTGACAGTGAACAAAATGAAACACCTTGAAAGTAAATGTTTATTATTGTAAAATAAAATAATAAAAGTGATTTTAGATGTATAAAATGCTTTATTCATTACATATTCATAGGAAGATATCACTATAATATTAAATTTGGCGGGGGGGAAGAGGTGGATTGTTTTAAATTACATTCCAGAGGATTTATATACAGAAGTGAGTGAAACAAAAGGTCATTGTGCCAAATATGATTTCAGAGTGGTATTGTGGCATGACTCTGGTTACCTCTTGTGATAAAATGACTGTTGTATTTTTCTCATGTAGCTTTTACAGCTAAAAAAGTGAATTATGTTCAATAACCTTTTCCAGATATTATCTTGTGAAAAATGTCTGGGTCTTGGCTCTTTGAGTTTTGGTCCTTTTCTTCATAGTAAACCAGAGCTTTTTAATAAGCTTAGGAGTGTTGTCCAGTAGAACTTTCTGCAGTGATAGGAATGTTCTGCATACAATCTGCACTGTCCATTGTGATAGGTACTGGCTCTATGTGGCCATTGAGCACTTGACATGTAGTTAATTTAACTAAGGAATTGAAATTTTTTCTTTTGCTAAATTTAATTGATTTTAATGAAAATGTAGTTATCCTTATGTGACCCATGGCTACCCGATTGCACAGACAGCTAGTTAGCTGCTTCCCTTTATTCTGCTACTGCTACTGCTAAGTTGCTTCAGTCGTGTCCGACTCTGTGCAACCCCATAGATGGCAGCCCACCAGGCTCCCCCGTCCCTGGGATTCTCCAGGCAAGAACACTGGAGTGGGTTGCCATTTCCTTCTCCAATGCATGAAAGTGAGAAGTGAAAGTGAAGTCGCTCAGTTGTGTCCGACTCTTAGCGACCCCATGGACTGCAGCCTACCAGGCTCCTCCATCCATGGGATTTTCCAGGCAAGAGTACTGGAGTGGGGTGCCATTGCACCTTTTATTCTAGTAGCTGGTTATAGTATCGTGCAGGACACAACCGCTGACCTTGGATTTTCAGATGGTCCTGAAGGTATTTTGCAAAGACATTACTCTTGAAGGGATTTAAGAGATTAATTTTTTTCATTCTTAATGACATTGTTTTGTTTCTCATTTTATAAGCAACATATGTTCTGCTATACCGTTCAGTTGTGTCCGACTCTTTGTAACCCCATAGATTATACAGTCCATGGAATTCTCCAGGCCAGAATACTGGAGTGGGTAGCCGTTCCTTTCTCCAGGGGATCTTCCCAACCCAGGGATCTAACCCAGGCCTCCTGCATTGCAGGCGGATTCTTTACCAGCTCAGCCACCAGGGGAGCCCATATGTTCTACTAGAAACACATAAAAGCATCAAGTAAAAATTTACAATTCACTCATAATCCTTACCCTCCAGTGGTAACTGTCTTTGCTGTTTTGACATATTTCCTCCCAGTGGCTAATTTTTTTTTAAATAGAGATATAGTTGACCTATCAGTTCAGTTCAGTTCAGTCGCTC
Source organism: Oryx dammah (assembly GCF_014754425.2). NCBI lineage: Eukaryota > Metazoa > Chordata > Mammalia > Artiodactyla > Bovidae > Oryx > Oryx dammah. The sequence continues at coordinate 40,283,403 of NW_024070196.1, read as the reverse complement.
AGTCGTGTCTGACTCTTTGTGACCCTATGAATTGCAGCATGCCAGGCCTCCCTGTCCATCTCCAACTCCCAGAGTTCACTCAAACTCATGTCCATTGAGTCAGTTATGCCATCCAGCCATCTCATCCTCTGTCGTTCCCTTCTCCTCCTGCCCCCAATCCCTCCCAGCCTGAGAGTCTTTTCCAATGAGTCAACTCTTCACATGAGGTGGCCAAAGTATTGGAGTTTCAACTTTAGCATCAATCCTTCCAAAGAACACCCAGGACTGATCTCCTTCAGAATGGACTGGTTGGATCTCCTTGCAGTCCAAGGGACTCTCAAGAGTCTTCTCCAACACCACAGTTCAAAAGCATCAATTCTTCAGCGCTCAGGCTTCTTCACAGTCCAACTCTCACATCCATACATGACCACTGGAAAACGATAGCCTTGACTAGACAGAGCTTTGTTGGCAAAGTAATGTCTCTGCTTTTCAATATACTGTCTAGGTTGGTCATAACTTTCCTTCCAAGGAGTAAGCGTCTTTTAATTTCATGGCTGCAGTCACCATCTGCAGTGATTTTGGAGCCTAAAAAAATAAAGTCTGACACTGTTCCCACTGTTTCCCCATCTATTTCCCATGAAGTGATGGGACCAGATGCCATGATCTTAGTTTTCTGAAAGTTGAGTTTTAAGCCAACTTTTTTACTCTCCTCTTTCACTTTCATCAAGAGGCTTTTTAGTTCCTCTTCACTTTCTGCCATAAAGGTGGTGTCATCTGCATATCTGAAGTTATTGATATTTCTCCCAGCAATCTTGATTCCAGTTTGTGCTTCATCCAGCCCAGCGTTTCTCATGATGTACTCTGCATAGAAGTTAAATAAGCAGGGTGACAATATACAGCCTTGATGTACTCCTTTTCCTATTGGAACCAGTCTGTTCCAAGTCCATTTCTAACTGTTGCTTCCTGACCTGCATATAGGTTTCTCAAGAGGCAGGTCAGGTGGTCTGGTATTCCCATCTCTTGAAGAATTTTCCACAGTTTATTGTGATCCACACAGTCAAAGGCTTTGGCATAGTCAATAAAGCAGAAATAGATGTTTTTCTGGAACTCTCTTGCTTTTTCCATGATCCAACAGTTGTTGGCAATTTGATCTCTGGTTCCTCTGCCTTTTCAAAAACCAGCTTGGACATCTGGAAGTTCACGTATTGCTGAAGCCTGGCTTGGAGAATTCTGAGCATTAGTTTACTGGCGTGTGAAATGAGTGCAATTGTGTGGTAGTTTGAGCATTCTTTGGCATTGCCTTTCTTTGGGATTGGAATGAAAACTGACCTTTTCCAGTCCTGTGGCCACTGCTGAGTTTTCCAAATTTGCTGGCATATTGAGTGCAGCACTTCGACAGCATTATCTTTCAGGATTTGAAATAGCTCAACTGGAATTCCATCACCTCCACTGGCTTTGTTGACTTATATCACTCTGTTATTTCCAGGTACACAACAGTTATTTGATATTTCTTCATGTAGCTGTCCAGTTTACCCAACACCATTTATCAAAAAGGTTTTCTTTTCCCCATTTTATATATCTTGCCTCCTTTGTCATAAAATAGTTTACTATGTGTTTGTAGGTTTATATCTGGGCTCTCTATTCTGTTCCATTGATCTGTGTGCCAGTTTTGTGCCAGTACCATATGGTTTTGATTACTGCAGCTTAATTGTATGAAATTAGGGAGCATAATAACTCAAACTTTGTTCTTTCTCAAGATGGTTTTGGCTTTTTGGGGTCTTTTGTGTTTCCATACACATTTTAGAATTATTTGTTCCACTTCTGTGAAAAATGCCATGCTGTTCTGATAGGAATTGTATGAAATTTGTAGATTGCCCAGGGTAGTATGGTCATTTTAACAACATTAAGTCTCTTAATACATGAGCGTGGTATATCCTTCCATTTGTGTCTTCTTCAATTTTATCAGTGTCTTATAGTTTTCCAAGTACAGATCTTTTACCTCTGTGGTTAGATTTATTCCTAGAGATGTTATTCTTTTTGATACTATTGTAAATGGGATTGTTTAATTTCTGTCTCTGATAGTTCATTACTAGTGTACAGGAATACAAGAGATTTCTATATTTTAATTTTGTACCCTGCAACTTTACTGAATTCATATACTAGTTCTCACTTTTTTGATGCATTTTTAGAGAAGGAAACGGCACCCACTCCAGTATTCTTGTCTAGAGTATCCCGTGGACAGAAGAGCCTGGTGGGCTGCTGTCCATAGGGTCGCACGGAGTCAGACACGACTGAAGCGACTTAGCAGCAGCAGCAGCAGCAGCAGCATAGATATTACCATGTAATCTGCAAACAGTGACAGTTTTACATCTTTCTTTCCAACTTGAATTCCCTTTATTTCTTTTCTTGTCCACAGTGCCATGGCTAGGACTTCCGATACTGCATTTGATAAAAGTGATGAGAGTGGGCTTCTTTTGTCTTGTTCCTATTCTTAGAGGAAATGATTTCAGCTTTTCACCATTGAGTGCTGTTAGCTGTACATTCTTCATGCCTGTGCCTGCTGCACATATCACCCCCTAGCTGAGTGTGTAGGTATGCTTAGTCGTGTTAACTCTTTGCGATCCCATGGACTATAGCCTGCCAGGCTTCTCTAGCCGTGGAATTTTCCAGATAATAATACTGGAGTGGGTTGCCATCTCCTTCTCCAGGGGATCTTTGTGACCCAGGGATCGAACTTGCATCTCTTGTGTCTTCTCCACTGGCAGGCGGATCTTTAACTCTCAGCCACCAGAGAAGCCCCAGTTTCATCATATATGGCTGTTATTATGTCAAGGTTTGCTCCCTCTCCGTCCACTTTCTTGAGAGTTTTTATTGTAAATGGATATTGAATTTTGTCAAAAACTTTTTCTGCATCTATTGAGATGATCACATGGTTTTTATGCTTCAATTTGTTAATGTGGTGTATCACACTGATCAATTTGCGGATATTGAAATATCCTTGCATCCCTGGCATAAAGCCATCTTGATTTCATCACTTAAAATATATCATGCCACTCCCTGTGGCCTGCAAAGTTCTCTTGTATGTAACTAGTTGCTTTTTCCTTGCTGCTTTTAATATTCTCTCTTTATCTGTAATTTTTACTGTTTTGTTTACAATGTGTCTTAGTGTGGACCTCTCCGATTTGATCTTGTTTGGGATGTTTTTGCTTACTGGGTCTGGATTTCTGTTTCTTTTCCAAGGTTATAGAAAGTTTCAGCTATTATTATTATTCTTTATTTTTTTAAAAATATGCCCTTGTTGGTTATCTATTTTAAAGAGAGCAATGTATACCTATCAATCTCAAGCTAACTATTCCTCCTCTTCCACCTTCCTCCCTTGGTAACTATAAGTTTGTTCTCTAAGTCTGTGAGTCTCTTTCTGTTTTGTAAGTAAGTTCATTTGTATCAGTTTTTTTTTTTTTTAGATTGAGTATATAAGCAATATCATATGATATTTGTCTTTGTCTGACTTACTTCACTTAGTATGATAATCTCCAGGTCCATCCATGTTGCTGCAAATGCATTATTCCATTCTTTTTATGGCTGAGTAATCTTCCTTTGTATATACGTATCATATCTTTCTCCTTTCATTTGTTGATGGTTGCTTCCATATCTTGACTTTTGTAAATAGTGTTTTAGTGAACACTGCAGTGCATGTATACTTTTGAACCACATTTTTCTCTGCCCAGGATTGCTGGATCATATTATAGGTCTTCTGCCCTTTTTTTGATTTTTTTCCCCCATATTGAGCTACATGAGCTGTTTGTAAATTTCAACTATTATTTTTCCAAATAACGTTTTCTACCCTTTTTCTCTCTCTTCTCATTCTGGGACCACTTAATATGAGTACCGGGCTTCTCTGGTAGCTCAGAGGCAAAGAATCTGCCTGCAGTGTAGGAGACATAAAAGGTGCAGGTTTGATCCCTGGGTCAGGAAGATCCCCTAGAGGATGGCATGGAAAACCCCTCCAGAATTCTTGCTTGGAGAATCCCATGGACAGAGGAGCCTGGGGGTCTACAGTCCGTAACGTTGCAAAGAGTCAAACACGACTGAAGTGACTGAGCCCAATGTGAATGTTAGATGCTTAATGTTGTTCCAAGGATCTCTTAAACTTTCCTTAGTTTTACAGTTTTTTCTTTCTGTTTAGCTTGGGTGATTTCCACTACTCTGTCTTCCAGTTAGCTGATCCCATCCTGTGTATCATCTAATCATCAACTGTTATTGTTCTCTAGTGTACTTTTTATATCAATTGTTGTATTCTTCACCTCTCTTTGGTTCTTCAGATTTTTTAGCTCACTGTTAAAATTCCTATTGTTTCATCCATTCTTAAGTTCCTTGAGTGTCTTTATGATCATTACCTGAACTCTTCATTGGGTAAATTTCTTTCTTCACTTCACTTAGCTTTGCTTGTTTAGTTTTATCTTGTTTTTCTGTTTTGAAGCTATTCCTCTGTCACCTCATTTTTCCAGTTCTTTGTGTTACTCCGTATTAGGTAGGTTGGCTATATTTTCTGATCTTGGAGAAGTAGCCGTAAGTAGTATGCATCCCAGCATAACACTCCTCTCTGATTACCAGAGCTCTAGTGGTGCCCCCTATGTGGACTGCATGAGCCCTTCTGTTGTGTTAAAGCCAACTACTGTGGGTACACTGCTAGGTGGGGCTGGCCCTCAAATCAGTTGTTTGCCAGGCCCTGCCTAGTGCCTAGACTACTGGCCACTGGTAGGAGGGGCCAAGTCCCAGCATGGTTGGCTATGGGGCCCAGGTCATCCCAGGGCTGCTGCCCACCTGCTGGTTGGTGAGACCAGGTCCTAACGCAGCTGACTGAAGTGGACCGGGAGATCATGGGGCTAGTGCTCTGCACTGGTGGAAATAGACTTTGCTTTTAAAAGGTTAATGCAAAATCTCATGTGTTCTACTGGTGGGCTAGGACTAGCTCTAGGACCCCCTAATGCTGAGTCAAGTCCTGTGGTAGCTAGCTGCAAGCCAAGAGGTTCTGGAGTTAGTCTGGACTTGCCAATGGGCAGGGCCAGGTCCTGGTGGCCCCAGTGCTGGTGTCAGTAGGCAGGGTCAAGTCCTGGGAATACTGGGGACTAAGCAGGGGCCTACCTATGGCTGCTACTGGTCTGCTAGTGGGTTAGGCTATGTCCTTGTCTTGCTGGTTGCTTGGCCTGGGTCATCACAGGAATGGTGCCAGCAGGCCTTTGGGTGAGGCCGGGTTAGTGGGAGGATTTCAAAATGATGCTTTCCAGCATCTTCCTGGCAGACTGAGGTCCCAAAAATGGCTGTTGTCAACATCTACATCCCCAGAGTAAGCGTTAGTTGCCTCCTTCCTCACCAGGCAACTTTTTAAGATTAGCAAGGGGTCTGACCCAGCTGCTTTCATATGACAACCTCTGCTCTGGGTCTTGGAGCATGTGAGATTTTGTGTGTGTCCTCTTAAGAGCAGAGTCTGTGTTTTCTACAGCCCTCTGGGTTTCCCAAATGCAAGTCTCTCTGGCCTTCAAAGCTGGAGGGGTCCTCTCCAAAGCATGGGGTCCTCTTCCCCATGCAGGAGCCCCAGTCTGGGGAGCCCAGTGTGAGACTTGGGCCCCTCACCTTGGCAGAATCCCAGAAGTTATGATTATCATACTCTTTTTTGGTCACCTACAAACAGGTATGGGTCTCAACTCTACTGTGTCTCCACCCTTCCTCCCGTCCTTGTTGGGTTCTTTTTTCTTTCTTTCTTTCTTTTTTTTTTTTTTTTTTGCTGCACTTCATGGTATGTGGGATCTTAGTTCCCTGACCAAGGATCAAACCCATGCCCCCTGCCGTGGAAGCACAGAGTTTTAACCACTGGACCACAAGGAAATCCCCTTGTGGTTCCTTCTTTATTTCTTTAGTTGTAAAAGATTGTTTCTGCTAGTATTCAGGTCACTTTCACTGATAGTTTGTCTGTAAATAATTGTGAGATTGGTGTGTACATGAGAGAAGGTGAGTTCAAAATCTTCCCGCTCCACCGTGTTGGCTACCTTCAAGAGATTTAGGAGATTGTTGAAGTCTGTAGGAGATTCTTCTATCTGTTCAGTTTTTTTTTTTAATTCATAAAAGATAGTTTGATGAACTAAACTATTTGAACTATTGCACACTGAAAGGGTGCTACTGATGAAGATAAATGACACTACCTCTAGGGGATCCTGAGTATGTAGCAACAATACAACTTAATTATGCCCTTAAGCTTGTGTTTCAAATAGCAGAAGAGCTTGTGCTCAGAAGGTACGATGTACCTTCTGTCTTCACATGTGCTCTGTCACTTAATTGTCACAAGACCCAATTGAAATGAATAGAATTTTGGCCCACAAATCTTCATTATACCAGTCTACCCACACAGGAGAATTTCTCTAAAATATCATACAAATTGTAGCCAGATCTTAGAAGAAGTTAGGTTTTTCAAACTCTGAAGATAAAGTTTGCTTGTTTTTTTTTTGTTTGTTTGTTTGTTTGATTTTTTTAATTTAGGTCAGTAGTCAGAAAATATTTGTTGGCAAAACAAAAGAAGAAAATGAATTAATGTGGGGTGTGGACATAAATTCATAATGTCCTAAGTTTTTAATCTAGATGAAGGAATCTTACCATACTTTTGAAAAACTGAATAGTATCGTGTATTGATCACAACGTGCTCACAGATTCACAACTTCTTAATTATTTCATTTTTATTTCTTTTATTTCAGAAGTTCTTGAAAAGAAGATCAAGTCAGAAGTGAATCAGCTTGCTCTTGGGCAGCACCAGAGCCATGAGCAGTAATGCAACAGACCTCACCACTGGTTTCATCGCTTCTATTGCAGCCATCCTTTTATTCGGCTCAAACTTTGTACCACTTAAAAAATATGAGACTGGAGATGGTAATTCTGTTTTCTTCATTGTTAACCTTAGGTTAATTTTAAATGTGAAGTTCACTGTTTAGGTCTTCTTTAAATGATGACTGTAAAAATGAATTTTGCTGTGCCAGATGCCAAGTGAATAGAGCTTCAAGCAGTTGATAAGGCCCATGCCAGGTTATCCAAGGGCTAGTCAGTATAGGATAACCTTACTATTCTGTTTCATGGTAAAGTTAGGATGAAGGAAGCTTTTTAGCCATACCTGCTATGTTTGTGGGCTTCCCTGGTGGCTCAATGGTAAAAAAAAAAATCCACCTGCCAAGGCAGGAGACACAGATTCGACCCCTGGTCCGAGAAAATCCACTATAGAAGGAAATGGCAACCCAGTGCAGTCTTCTTGCCTGGACAGTCTTCTTGCCTGGACAATCCTGTGGACAGAGGAGCTGAACAACTACAGCAACAAAAGCTATGTTTATAAAGGAAGAAAGTCAGTTCTGTAATAACACTTGCTTTTTAAAACCCAACACACATGATATAAAAGGAAGCAGTTTGCTCATAACACAAATTTTGTGCTTGCTCCTACACAATTTTGACTGACAAACATGTGAACATAGAAAACTGCACCCAGATGGATAAAGGTGCATGGCAATGCACAAAATGTGCTCACACCCTCTGCCCCAAACCACCACACCCATCCACATGTGGTGTTCAAACCCTCCCACCCAACCTTTGCAAATAATTCATGGGCTGCAACACTTTTGACACTCATTTGCTTAAGTAAACTTCATGTCTTTTACAAGGTAAAGTGCCATATTTATTACAGAATTTGTGAACTTCTTAGTCATTTAACCAGTATAAAGCTGTACTACCATTTTTTGTTAGGCTTTCTTTTTTAAAAAAATAATTTTATCTATTTATTTGTGACAGCACTGGGTCTTTGCTGCTGGGTGGGTCTTTCTATAATTGCAGCAGCGGGGGCTACTGCTTGCTGCGGTGCGAGGACGTCTCATTGCAGTGTTCTTTTGTGGAGCACAGGTTCCAGATGTGCAGGCTTCAGTAGCTGCAGCTCTTAGGCTCCAGAGCACAGTCTCAATAGTTGTGGCTGCTGCTGCTGCTGCTGCTGCTGCGTCACTTTAGTTGTGTCCGACTCTGTGCAACCCCATAGACTGCAGCCCAGCGGGCTCCCCCGTCCCTGGGATTCTCCAGGCAAGAACACTGGAGTGGGTTGCCATTTCCTTCTCCAATGCATGAAAGTGAAAAGTGAAAGTGAAGTCACTCAGTCGTGTCCGACTCGTAGCAACCCCATGAACTGCAGCCTACCAGGCTCCTCCATCCATGGGATGTTTCCAGGCAAGAGTACTGGAGTGGGGTGCCACTGCCTTCTCCTCAATAGTTGTGGAACACGGGCTAAATTGCTCCAAAGCATGTGGGGTCTTCCTGGACCAGGGATCAAACCTGTGTCTCTTGCATTGGCAGGCAGATTCTTTAGCACTGAACCATCAGGGAAGCCCTCCTATCTTTTTTAATACCTTTTTTAATGAAGTTTTCAAGTGTTGTGTCCTTAGTCCCATTTCCCCCATGAGCTCTGTGGGTTTTATCACATGATTTTACCTAGTGCAGTGATTTTTGAACCATATGTGTCACGTTATCATAGAATTGCCTGTAATGTGAATTCAAGGAAGGAGAAGTAATAGTTGTTTTTATCCACTTGCTTTTCCTATTAAAGCCAAGAAAAGGAATTGGGGATGTTATGGTGAAAGTCTGGTGAGAAGCATTGTGTTATCATCCCAATTGCTTACGTCTTTATACTACCTGGACAATAGAGTTGCAAAGCCTTTCCTTCCATAGCCTTTCTTCTTTTTCCCACTGGAGTCAGAACAGGAATGAAAACTACTAAAAGAACAAAAATGATGCTAAAGGGTAGAGGACCTGGCTTTCAAGGTTTTACAAGAACCATGTGATCCCGGGAAGCCTGATCAGCTCGTTTGTTCTCAGTTTCTCATTTGTAAAATGAAGGACTTGTAAAATGAAGTTCCCTTTCATCTCTGTGTTCCTAATTTTAGAAGTTAACAGATGTTTTTCTCTCCTCCACCATGAGATTGAGTAGAAATAAGCAAAAATCTTCCAATAAAGTCTAAAGTGCTATAAATACCATTGAGTTATAACAACCTTAGTATTTCTTCCAAGGATGATGTTTCTGTGTCCTTTTAATCCCTGAACCTTCTTTCTGAGGCTCAGAAAGGTACAGATATACCCCATATCACCACATGACCTTCCAGTAACTGGCAGATAGCAGCCGAGAGCATAGGAAGGGGAGTAGAAAGGCTAATTCTCAGGTCTGGAATGTCTGCCTCATCACAGACACTCGACTCCAAGTGCATGGATCCTACACGTGGCCATAAAGGACTTTATGTTTATCTCAGAGTGACTCATATGATCTCCAAAGGTTCAAATTACTATCGTGCTATTCTGAAATTCTTAATGCCATTCTCTTTGGTCAGGAATGGCACAAAGTATGACATCTGGATAAAAATATATTGACTTGGTCTTGCCCTTACTCTTTGGCAGAAAATTTTTGATCCCTGTTAAGCAGGAATGCACAGTGTAGAACTAGCTTTGGAGCCAAGTAAGGAATTCTAGTTTTACAAACTGTTAGCTATTTGGACAAGTTGCTTCATCTCAGATTTGTTTTCTCTGTCTTTGAACTAGGGTTAATTATGATGTGTAGTAGTTACAGGTATTATAATAGAGGTGTAAAGTATCTGGAATATAGGTATGCAATAAATTGTGACTGTTATTATAACATCTCATTGATATTCCTGAGCACTAACTTTCTTATATCAGGTTGACTCCCTAATACTCATTTTTTTATTTCTAGGAATGTTTCTCCAGTGGGTACTTTGTGCTGCCATATGGTTGGTTGCCTTGGTGGTAAATCTGATACTACATTGCCCTAAATTTTGGCCTTTTGCAATGGTTGGGGGCTGCATTTGGGCAACAGGTAATGTATGATATAACTTATCCTTTAATCATTTGATACTATGATCATAATAGAAGGAAATGATGATAGATACTAGAAATTAATGATTTTGTCTCTTTCATTTGTATGCTCCATAAATGTTTTTGGTTCATATTTTTGACTCAGATATTTTCCCTGACTCTCCTTTTAATGATTTCTTTCTTGTTCCTGCTAGAAAATTATTATAGCAAAATTATTATATTTATATTATTATATAAAATTATTATAGGAAAAATGTTTCACTTGCTATTTGTTCAAGCATAAGTGCTCTGCCCTTTCTCTAGCATGTTTATCAGAAAATACTTATTAAATAATCCTCTCTACTAATAGCATTTCTAGAGTAGACAAACACAAACACAGTATCATTTTAAAAGCACTGGTAGAAAAACAAAGACAGACAAAAATCTTCCTGCTGTTGCCTTATCACTATTGCCTGAAATTTTATAGCTAGAGTTTATGCCTTTGCTTGGCCTATCAGGAATATTTGTCTTCTATTAATATAACCCCAGGAGAGTTTTCTTTTCTTTAACAAAGAAAATCAAGGATCTCTAGAGGTAATTTGATTAAAAGCAAATAGATGTTTAAATGTTAAAAATTTATTGGGCACCTACTTAATTAGAATCTCTACAGAATTAAGTGATTTAGTGAGGATGATGAGTTGGAGGACAAAAGAGTTAAATTTGCACTAGAGTTGTAATTATTATACCTCATGTATACTTTAGTATGATTGTGATCATCATTTTGAATAGGAGAGGGGAACAGAGAAACCAGTCATTCATCCTGCAGATCTTGACAACCACCGCAGTATTTCTATTCAAACGGCTGTTCACCCTAGGAGTTGGTGGTGGTTGTTGTTCAGTCGTTCAGTTGTGTCTGACTGTTTGCGACCCCATGGACTGCAGCATGCCAGGCCTCCCTGTCTTTCACCATCTCCTAAAGTTTACTCAAACTCATGTCCATTGAGTTGGTGATGCCATCCAACCATCTCATCCTCTGTTGTCCCCTTCTCCTCCTGCCTTCAATCTTTCCTAGCATCAGGGTCTTTACTAATGAGTCAGGCTCTTAGCATCAGGTGGCCAAAGTACTGGAGCTTCAGCATCTCAGTCCTTCCAATGACTATTCAGAATTGATTTCCTTTAGGATGGACTGGTTTGATCTCCTTGCAGTCCAGGGAACTGTCAAGGGTCTTCTCCAATACCACAGTTCAAAAGCATCAGTCCTTCAGCCCTCAGGCTTCTTTATGGTCCAAGGAGTTGGTGGGAAAAGTTTAATTTGAGAACTGCTGCAGACTGGGATGCTGTGGGTCACAGTATTGTTTTTGGATTGCTAAGTTGTGTCTGACTCTTTGGGACCCCATGAACAGCAGCCTGCCAGGCTCCTGTGTCCTCCACTGTCTCCTGGAGTTTGCTCAGATTCATTTCCATTGATGCAGTGATGCTGTCTAACCATCTTACAGTGTAGTGCACAGTAGCTGACTAGATATGGTTAGTAGAGCAAGAGGAAGAGTTAACAGTGATGTAGAGATTTTATTGCAGGTGATTTAGGAGAGTGACAGTATCATTGACACGGATGAGGAGAAAAGGGAAAAGAACATGGATGAAAGGGAAAATGATGACTTCAGCTTGGAACCTTTTTAGTTTAAAGTTCCTAATATTCCCACAATGGGGGACATCTGGTCGGTAATCTCTTATTGGCACTAAAGCTCTGGAGAAGGTCCAGGCTAGTGCTGGAAGCATGTGTCTGAAATCATGAAACTCGTCAAGTGCCCAAAGAATATAGCAAGAGGAGGAGTGTATTTTAGGGATAATTTTTAGAGGGTACCTCTATCCAGATGGTATGATGAGCAAGAACAGCCAAAGAATGAGAGGAACAGGAGGGAAGCTGATGATGAAGTCATCTTGAAAACCAAGAGAGAAAACCTTTCAAGAAGATATTGATTGTGTGCAGATAGCAGATCAGGAACTGGGGGGAAAAAATGACCATGAATTTGGTCCTGAGTGACCCTCAAGAACACAAAGCCCTGGGTGGGGCAATCCAAAAGACAAGTAAATGAGCATGAGAGAGCAAAGTCTGGGGCCATATTGAGCCAAGGACATCTGTGAATGATTGGTCTAGTTCCAGTCTAAGAGGATGATCACCATTAATTTTATCATTGACCAACTTCTGCAAAAAAAGTCATGATGGAGACCTACACTAAAGATGAAGAACATTGGTGCAGTTAAGCAAAGAGCTAATTTAACATTTGCTTTGTAGGATTTTGCCCTAAGCCTGGCTCTTTTAGCAATCATAATCATGAGGTTAAGGCCAAACATTGGTTGTTTTATTTTTAAAATGAGGAATTAGGCTTTACTAAGTTTGTCCAAATCCCATAAGCTTCATCTGAAATTAAAACTAATTTAATTTATAAATAGATTTTCTGTATTGAAAAATAACACCTTTCTTCTGTATATTTCATCTACAGGTAACATAGCTGTTGTCCCAATTATCAAAACCATTGGTTTGGGCCTTGGAATCTTAATCTGGGGATCATTTAATGCCTTAACTGGATGGGCAAGCTCAAGGTAACACAAAACAGGGTGTTTTCAACTCAGATTCTCTTCACTCACATTCTGTGTAAGGCAAACGCTGATTCCTGCCTTCACAGAGGTCACTTCTTGTAAGACATACACGTAACATGTGTTTGTTGAATTGTTTGCCTTAATTCTAAAGAAGTGATCTAACACGCCAATCAAGATAAATAATTTTCTTTAGAGAATGAAATAGGGAGAGAGAAATGGCATTGATATTTATTTTCCTTTTCTGTGTGTGACTGTTTTGTTTCACGTGTTGTATACATCATCATTCTAATCTTATTTCCACAAACAGATGAGGTAGGTGCTGTCCTAGAAGATAACTGACACGCAAAAAGATGAGTGACTTGTTGAAGGCCACAGAGCTAATGAGCCGAGTTCAAACCCACGTCCAGTAGTTCTAGAGCCTATATTCTTCCCTGTAGGGTCTGAGCCAGGGTCAGCAAATCATTGCCCAGCTTCCACTTTGTAAATAAAATATTATTGGCACACAGCCAAACACATCCATTTTAGGGACATTTACAGCATGGCTGTTTTTACCCCATATAGGCAGGGGTGAGCAGTTACCAGAGGCCATCCAGTCCACAAAGCCTAAAATATCTACTCTTGCCCTTTATGGGAAAGGTAGCCAACCCCTCAGCTCTAGAGTTGAGCTGTCAGATGGGGTTGCCACAAAACACGTGGCTGTGTATATTTAAATTCATTAAAATGTGATAAAATTAAGCATTCAGTTCCTCAGTGGTACTGGCCACATCTCAAGTGCTCCATCACTGTATCTGGTTAGAAGCTGCCCTGTGCAACCATGGAACAGCCATGGAACGTTAGAGAAGTCCTGTTGGACTGCACCACCCTCTGTCAGCATTAAGATGAACATTCCAGTTGAGTTTGGGATGATAAATAGAAGGAGGATTTTATTCTAACCTTACTTTTCCAGCTCCTCTTCCTACTCAAAGCACTACAGCAACCTCAGTAATAATGAAACAAACTAACCTCCAAGACATTCTTTCCTGTCCTTTCTCCACCCCCAGTCTGCTGTTTTCTTCTTCTTGTCTCCATTTTTCTCATCTTTGGATGGTTCACAGTGATTATTGGTAATGGTCACTGCAAGATCAAGAGATTAAAAACAGAATTTAAAGCAATGCGAAAGAGTAGAGATCTTTAACCAAATAGTCACTGAAGTTTACTTCAAATTCTGTACAAAATTGCAGTCAGTTTATCAGCATTCAGTTAGCCACTTAACCTATTTTTTCTTATTTATTTCTTAGTCTTAGCGTGAAAGGGAGCTTTCTTTTAGACAAGTACTTTTACATATACTGACTCATTTAATCTTCATAAGAAACCTGTAATTAGGTATAATTATAGATATAATTATCCCCATTTTAAACATGAGAAGTTGAGACACAATAAAGGTAGTTAACTTATCCAAGTCACAGTTAATAAATCATGGACCTAGGGTTTGAATCAGGAATCTGACCTTGAGTCCATGGCCTTAAACAGCGTGATGCACACATATTCAAAAATATCTGCTTTTTTACAATTTATTCATTTTATTGGACTATAGTTGTTTCATAATGTTGCATTAGTTTCTGCTGTACAGAAAAGTGAATCAGTTATACCTACACATATATCCACTTTTTTTTAGATCGTTTTCCCAGATAGGTCATTATAAAGCATTGAGTAGAGTTCCCTGTGCTGTATACAGTAGGTTCTCGTTAGTTACCTGTGTCATACCTAGTGGTTATATATGTCAGTCCCAGTATCCCAATTCATCCCACCCCCCTTCCACCTCTTGATGTCCATATGTTTGTTCTCTACACCTGTGTCTCTATGTCTGCTTTGCGAAAAGTTCATCTGTGTTGTTCCTCTAGATTCCACATATGCGCTGATATGCGATATTTTATGGTAAATTACCTTCTGACTTCCTTCACTCCGTATGCCAGTCTCTAGGTCCATCCATGTCTCTGCAAACAGCGCGACATCTACTTTGACGTGACTTTCTCTGTTTCCAGGTTTGGCTGGTTTGGAATGGATGCAGAAGAAGTGGCAAAGCCACTGCTCAATTATATTGGAGCTGGGCTGTCTGTAGTAAGGTACGTGGCCGTTTATAATCATTTAATTCTTCCTCCCAACATCAAGCACCATTTTTAGAGATCCTGATGTGTTTACATTGTTTTACATCCACATCTCATCAATCAGCATGATTTTTCCCTCAGATCCTTCATTTACATTGACAGCCATGACTTCAGAGGATAGAAAATGCCAGCTCTGGGGTCTGGAGCCCCAGCTTCACAGCTAGAAAGCTCTGAGACCCCGGGAAACTGTTCAGCTGTTGTCAAGCTCACTTTCATTATCTGTAATTTTCAGAAAGTCCTAAAACATGGCTCATAAATGAGGATCAAATGGCAGTTATGTATTGAGTTGGCCAAAAAGCTCATTCGAATTTTCCCGTATGCACTTATGGAAAAACCCAAATGAACTTTTAGGCCAACCCAATATTTTGAAAACTAGGAAATCCTATATGAATCAGCTTTGTGCTGGCTTCCTATTGCTCTGAAATAGCTAATGGCGCTCTCTTCTTATTTCATACAGATTCTTTGCCACTCAGTTTCTGCTTTCCCGTGGCCTCACTCCCATATCCTCAGCCTGCTCAGATAAGCACATTCTCACCTGTGACAACACACACTTCTGTAGCTACCTCTTTGGGGATGTCTAGTTATAGTCACTGTATGAACGAGGGTGAAAGTGACTCTGAGTCTCTGCATGGCAGTGTTCAGTCCATAAAAATCATTGCTGAATTAGGTCACCTTTGATTCACTCCCTTCTCCTCTCTAGACGCCGTCTATATTTCCTGTCAGCACCTCACATAATGGATAACACTGCCTGCGAAGATTTTAGTACTTTTTTATTCTTCAGGGAAAGAACACTATATTTCTTTTCCTCCTGTGGTGATGACTTTTACCCAGTCACATTCAGGAACAATCTCTTTGTCATTGAAATGTTGCCTTCAAGAGTGGTTCCAGGCCAATCAGAAAGGAAATAACATAGATTATTCTACAATAGCAGATTCTTGACATTTTTGGTTAGAAGCAATTTTGTGCATTTTGTACAATTCACATAGCATTCGAGCTTTGAATAGCTCTTTCAACAACCATTTCTTTACTCCCTAGAATTGGAATGTGGCATGCCTTTATCTTGACTTAATGGTAATTTAAGACCAATTTACCCAGTCCATCAGACATTGTTTTTTTTTTTTCAATATTCCTTCTTCCTTTAGAAAGTGTACATTCTTTGAAATGACAGATTATTCATGATTTACCACTTCCACCTGTGTGACCTTAATTTCTCTAAATCTTGGTTTCTTTGTCTGGGGATAAAGTGTGGATAATAGTTGCACCAGACTTATATGACATTTTGAGCATGAAATGAAATAAAATATGGTAGGCACAAAGCTAATACTCTATATGTTGGGTAATTTAAATTACAGTAGTCATTCTTTTGTTAGTAACTGTTGCATGCTCAGTTACTCTTTCCTCTTTGGACCTGTGCTGTCCCTCCCTGCAGTCAGCTAGTCAGAGTGCCTGGGGAGTCTCCCAGTTTGGCCTGCAGCTTGATCTGAGGCAGGGAGATGCAATGGTCTCTGCCTGTGGTGCATCCTGGCTCTCTTTTGTTGACCTAAAATAAATACTACACAGCCAGATCGTCCCCAGCAAAAATGGGTTTATTCGGGATCAACAGAGAATTGCCATTCGGAGTCTGCAGCCATGACGAGCCAGTACCAGTCTCCCACATCAAGGGGAGGAGAATTCTATAGAGGGGAGAAGGAAGCTGGGAAGGCTAGAGTAAGCAAGGAGTGCATGGATTTTCCCTGACTAAGTCCTGGCCGGGAAGGAAGAGGCACCTTTTCCTTTCTGTTGGCTCTACCGTCCTCACAGGGTGTGAGAAATTTCCTTTCCCTCTGTCTAATTAAAGGTTCTGTTTATTTAAAAATTTTATGCTTTCCTAAGAGAAATTTATAAAATAGTTTATTCTGAGTGGGATTCACTGAAATACCTTGGAGACTCATGGTCAGTATAAGGAAACTTGACATATGGTCATCTTGGTTTAGGATGTTGCTTTTCTTTTTAAAGTTGCAGTGATTGCTTCAGTCCTCCTGACCATCATTTTTAAAGGGTTGCTTAGGTCAGGTCTAGCATTATGTTTTTCCTACTTGATATCTATTGTAAGGATCAGTCACTTTCCACATTCAGACCACTCCAGGCATCCTAAGCAGCAGAGGATTTAACAGAGGGAATTGTTGACAAAAGTGTTACAAGGGCCAAAGCAGCAGAGGGAGGAAAGTGGCCTCACCAGAAGCCCCAGAGCCCCTGTTCCTGCTGGTGCTGTGGGGACAGACTCCCCTGTCCTGAGCTACTGCCACTACTGGAGCCCCCACGAAGGCAATATAGTGCCTTCCTACTTTTGCCTTATTCATGTGTCTCCTGCTGGCAAAGCCAAAATGAAGCACAGTTTGGGAAAACATAGTTTTCAGTCTTCTGGGCTCCATGGTTCAGGAGAGAAGTGGAACTGATGCCAAGAAACAAAGTTAAGACACTCTCTTAGACATGCTTTAGTGAGGATCCAGGAGTCAGAATTCATAAAAAGACAGATCTCCTTTTCAGTTAAAAGCAGGCTCTAGATTATCCTTGAATCTGTCTCCATTCTTTACTTCCTTAACTTGTTTTCCTTGGAGAACGGCTCTGTGAAGAAACCCAGGTCTTGGACTCCAGCCCCTACCTTTCTTCAGAGCCATGGTCCTTACATGGAACTGTGGAGCAGGCTAGTCATCTTAAGGTAGATGCTCTCTGGGCACCTCCTATTCCATTTCAGGTGGGGTTCCCTGTGGAAGGGGACCCTGCCAGGTCAGGAACAAGGCCAGGACTGTGCAAACCCTGGGCTATTGGTTCCTTTCTCTTTGCCTTCAACATTTTCGATCAGAATTACTTTTCTTAAGGCTTCCCTGCGGGTCCAGTGGTTAACACTCTGTTCTTCCAATGCAGGGTGCACAGGTTCAATCCCTGGTCAGGGAGCTAAGATTCCCACATCATGTATGTTCAAATAAATTAATTAATTTTAAAAGTACTGTTTTTAAAAAGTGAATACTTTTCTTACTTTAGCCTTCCCTGAAAACTGATTTCTCTTCTTGCATTTCTTCTCTGCATGGAAGATATTAGTCACAGTCATCCAAATTCAGAAACGAGGGCTTATTTTTTTCCTTTATAACCCCCCATATCTAATTCTGTAAAATTCTTTTTGAATGCTTCACAAGTTCCTCCCCTCCTTTGCCTTGGCCCCTTTCTATCTACTCGCCTGTATACAGTTGTAAAAATCTCTCATCTCATTTCCTTAGTTCTGTTCTTTCCTTTCTCAGAATGACTTGCTTGTATCTGTTGTCAAATCAGGACATCACTCTTCTATTTAAGAACCTCTGAAGGCTGCCCACTGGATTCACAATAAATCTGTTGCCTTAGTCGGGCATGTCCCCCATAGTTACAGATCTGGTGCTTCCTTCTAGCATGGTTTCTCCTGTGTTGTCACCTCATTGACCTGGAATTACTTATCACAGCATATCTGGCACTTCCCTCAGCCCCAAAAGCCCTTTCCTCTGCTTCATTGGCCACCCTGAAATTTCAGGTAAGATTTTCCATCTGATGATGTTTTCTGCTTCCTAAATCCCTACTGTATTTTGCCCTTCTTCTACTGATATTATCCACATCCCCCAGGTCTGTTTTGTATTATTCACACGACCATTTTATCCTTAAACCATGGGCTCCTGAAGGACAAAGTCTGCTCTTTGCGTACCATCTCCCCATCTCCCCCACCATCACTATCAGACAATGCTTGACTCAGAATAAATGCTTGTTGAAATCAGTTGTCAGTGTAAACACACACGCACGTGAGTTTTCCTCATAGAAAGTTGCAGATCTAGGGAAACTGGAAAGGTTGAAAATGTAGAAAAGCACCCTTGCCTGTAATATAATTGATTTTTTTTTTCTTTTTCTTTTTTTGCTTCCCATGCTTTTGACAAGATTTCTAGACTTTCTCATGGAACTTTGTGTTTGACAAACCGCACCAAGTTCTTTGCATCTATAGCCCAGAAGACCATGTGATCTATTTACCTTTATGTTCATATTAATATATTGACATATATGATATACCTCATTACCTTGCCCTAACTTAGTGCCACCACATCCTCTCTTGACCTGACTTAGCTGGGATTCTTCTTTCCGACTTACCCATTTTGTGTCCAGTCATCCAGGCTCAGATGGCTGACTTAGTCTTGATTTCTTTCATATGCTCAGCACCCTTCTTTTCCATCCAGTTTATAGTTAAGAGTCTCAACTGATTAACATATTTTGAGCTTTTATCATGTGCCAATAAGTACCTTGAGAATTTTGTGACCATTTTTTTTAATTATCAAAGACTATAGTTGTACACTATTGAGAAGTATAGACCAAAACATAATTATTGGAGGACAGTTGCTCATCACAGCTCTGTAAAGTGGGTCTCTCCCCATTTTTTAGATGAAAACAGTTGAAGGTCAGAGAGGTTAACTGATTTGTTGGAAAGCCGTACAGGTGTTTGAAGAAGCGTTCAAGGACTTTTCTCTGGATCCTTCAAGTATTTTTTTTTTTAATGTTAGCTCATATTTTATTAACCAATATACAATTACTTGTTTTCTGGTTTGTTGAAACAATAGGTCAAACAACATTTGCCACAATAATGTCTGTCAAAATGACTGGCCATAAAAACTCCAGCACCACATTCATCTGAGGGACACTCTCGGTGAAGGCAACTGATTTAGCCATTCTCATCCACCTTATAGTATTTCAGAACAGCCAGCTTAACCTTCTTTCTCTTATGCTTGTTCTTCTTGGGAGCGGTGTAAGACTTCTTCCTTTTCTTAGCACCACCATGAAGTCTCAACACAAGATGAAGAGTGGACTCCTTGTGAATGTTGTAGTCAGACAAAGTACATCCATCTTTCAGTTGCTTGGCAGCAAAGATCAGTCTTTGCTGGTCAGGAGGAATTCCTTCCTTATCCTGGACCTTGACCTTTACATTTTCTGTGGAATCCGAGGGCTCGACCTCGAGAGTGATGGTCTTCCCCATCAGGGTCTTCACGAAAATCTGCATCTTGGCGGCGGTTCCACCGCAGATGGCAGATCCGAAGCGCCTTCAAGTATTTCTAAAATATCATTCTCTATTGTTATTAGAAAACAGACTGGTCTATACAAAGTAGAAAGTTTTCTTGGTAATTTTGTAGAGAAAATGCAAAGGTAGTGTCTAATATTAGCTTTGCGAATTAACATATATATGAGCACACACACGTGTTTACATATTTAACAATTAAGATAGACAAGTACTTTGAGGACCTTGAAAGAGATAGAAAATGTGGTTCCTATTCAATTTTCTATGGAATTGGAACATCTTTAGAGAAAAAAGATTGCATGGAAAATGGTCTGGATTGTGTGATGACGGTTCTCAGTGTTGCAGGAATTCAGAAAAGAGGAGGATTTGGGGATGATTGGCCTGGGGAGAGCTCCCCTCTCACAGCCAGTAGTCACCTCTTTTGTAGTGTGAGTAAGAGGCGAGAATATGGTATGCTCAGCTAAGGAAGGCTGGCAAGCAAGACATGAAAGCTTGGAGTAGGGACTGGTCAGAGAAAGAAGTCCAGGGGAGTTGTGTTCAGGAAGGTTGGGTGTGGCATGAAGTAGAGAGCAATAAAAGAAGGACTTCCCAGGTGGTTCATTGGTTAAGAATCTGCTTGCGAGTGCAAGGGCAAGATTCCATCTGTGGTCTGGGAAGATCCTACATGCCAGAGGGCAAATAGGCCTATGCATCAAAACTACTACTGAAGCCCACGTACCTAGAGCCTGTGCTCTGCATCAAGAGAAGCCACTGCGATGAGAAACCCACACAGCACAACTAGCGAGAGTCTCTCTCACTTGCCACAACTAGGGAAAGCCTGCACACAGCAACAAAGACCCAGCACAGCCCAAGATAAATAAATAAACACATTTTTAAAAAATCAAAAGGAAACTTGACTTTCCTATGGGATGGAATATGGAGCCAGTTAAGTGTATAAGGCAAACAAGAGACTGAAGTAAGGAAGCCACTAGACATTTTTAATTTTTATACACATGATAGCATATCTGGGTGCCCTAGTCTGCACCCAGCTATCTATACTATTTCAGTCTCGTGTGCTTTGAAAACTTCTTATATTGCTTTCACTTTTGAGCCATGCAAATGTTTTAAAACAGAAATAGCAAAAGAATACTAGAGTTGTAACTCTCCTTCAGTTAATTAAATACTTTAACACATTTTAACATTTCTGCATAGTTTAAAAGTCAAGGTCATTGAGGTATTTATTACAAAGATGCTGGACATGAATAGTTAATAAATTAGGAGAGAGAGGTTCAAGGGAAAAAAAGATCATTAGGTTTACATGTGTTTTTATCTCTTAAAATATAGTCTGGAGGTCTTTCCATGTCAGAACATAGAGGGTAGCCTTGTTCCTTTTTTATGGCTGTGTTGTATTCCATCACATGACCATGCAGATCAGCTCACCTGAGTGTGGCTGTGCCTATGTTATAGGGCCTGGAGCAGCATTGGTAAGGGCAGGAGTGGACACACCTGTGCCCTTGGTTCCTGGCCCCAGAGTCTCCTCCCTGGGGGTCACACAGTCTGCACTCGTGTCAGTGGTGCTTTTCTCCTCCAGGCTGTTCAAGCATGTTAAGCTTTTGGGGTTTTGTCAATAGGATAGGTGAGACATATATTTCAATGTAGTTTTCATTTGTATTTTTCTTACCATGCAATTCCAGCACTAAGCAGGAATAAAAAGAAGGATGGGGTCATTGACTGAAACAAGGAAACTGGGAGAAAGAGCTGATTTGGGAGGGAAGCTTATGAGTTTAGCTTTTTTTTTTTTTTTTCTTGGTGTTCCAACAGAATTTTATTTACAAATACAGATAGTGAGAAGACTTCCCTAGTGGTCTAGTGGTTAAGAATCCACCTTTCTTTTCTTTTCTTTTTTACTTTAAAATAAGGTTGAGGAGAGACATCAAAGAGAATGTCAGTGCTGGAGAAATGGCAGGATCCCTGCAAAGGCAGTTTGGAAGTAATACCATTAGGTCTTCATTTTAGCTCTGTTTTCCCTTAAAATGCAGGCATCTTAATGTGAACCAGGGTTATGATAAATGTCTCTAAAATTTATTTTCTTTACAGTGCTTTCATATTTTTGTTCATCAAAAGTGAAATACCAAATAACACATATTCCGTGGACACCACACCACTGATATCAGAGCATGTGAGTACAGAATGAGAACTGCCCTGACTGAAACATGAAATTAGGATAAAAGGAAACTGCATGGATTTGAACTCAGATGAGAGGATGGTGGGGTATGTTGTTAAATCAAGGCTATCTGAAATATCTTAGCATATTTATCATGGGTAGGTTTATGTAGCAGTCAATCCATATTTCCACAGTAAAATTTCTCAACGAACACAGAGGTCTAGTTGTTTTTATTAATGGTAGATCCCTAGTAGGAGATGTTCATACAAACCCATATTTTGTAATAACTTAAGGATGTCTTGGTACAGGAATTCTAAATACTAAAGAGGAGTATGAAAAGTACTTAGAAAGGAGGAGGGAGGAGGTTTTAATAACTCCAGGGAGGGCAGCAGGTAACCGATCAGAGGAAGTTAATGAAAAGGTAAATCAGGTCATGTGAATGTAGGGATTAGACTTGGTTTTCTTCTCATTTTTCTGCCATATGTCTTCCACTCAAAGGAGAAGACAGGAACTATGTAAGAAGTCTGTGTTTTGACCTTAAAGAAGCTAAATGAGTCTGCACATAGCAAACCTAGATTAAGCAGGGACAGTCTTTCTGAGACAGCCCACACAGCACCAGTCCCAGTGGCTCCACCTTACAGAAGCGATTTCAGGGCAAACCCCCACGGCAGTGAGCACAGACTCCTGTCCTCCTGTTACCTATCTTGTCCACCTGCCGGGGTCCAGTGCTAGCAAGCTGGCCTCAATTCCCCAGCCCACCCCCACATTCAGGCAATGGCCCCCTGGAAGGCACAGCCTCTACTCCTTACTTCAAAATTAATCTTTCTTCCCCCTCTTATATTTCCCATATCAAAACTCTTCTCAACTAAGGTGACAGAAACCTTAGTTAAATTGACACTAAGTATGTTAGTCACTCAGTCGTGTCTGACTCTTTGGGACCACATGGACTGTAGCCCCCACCAGGCTCTTCTGTCCATGGGATTCTCCAGGCAAGGATACTGGAGTGGGTTGCCATTTCCTTCTCCAGGGGATCTTCCCGACCGAGGGATCGAACCTGGGTCTTCTGCATTACAGGCAGATTCTTTACCATCTGAGTCACCAGGGGAGTTAAGTTAAATAATCAGTAGCTTAGGTGTAAGAGGAAAGAGATGTATTCATCCACAGGCATCTCTAATCAGGGAGCTCTTTAGACAGGATGGAGAAGAGAGATGGGGAGAAGGTGTCTGGTGTCCTTGTGTACTTTAGTGTTCCAGATACCTCCTAACCAGCCTCCCTTCAAACAATGGAGGAGGGGAGGAAATAAATGCAACTTGGGGGAAGCTACAGAGGAGTCTAATTGCCTTAGAGTTTTCCATCAAGCTGGCAGTAGGTAAGCCAACTAAGATTAAAGATGCATAAAGTGTTGATTACGATGCAGCCATACATCCAGAGGTCCTCATGGGGGAAGAAAGCATCGTTGTCAGAAGAAAGCTTGACCTAGCACATAACAAAGAATTCAGTTCTAATTTCTCATCTCTTAATATTAGGAGTATAGCATCAAGGAAACCTCAGCTAAAAGACAAAGATGATTGCTTTGATAGAAATATTATGAACTTGGGCAAAATTTTCCCTAAGTTAGAATATGAGCTAATCCTGAAACAAGGCTGGAAATGTTTAAGCAACCAATTTAGTTTTTAAAAATCTGGATAAAAATGTGCCTGTTGATCTTAAGTACTCCGTAGTAGAAGAGTCTTAAGTTCTAATTTCTTGACAGATTATTCAGTTCAGTTCAGTTCAGTCGCTCAGTCGTGTCTGACTGTTTGTGACCCCATGAATCGCAGCACGCCAGGCCTCCCTGTCCATCACCATCTCCCGGAGTTTACCCAAACTCTTGTCCATCGAGTCGGTAATGCCTTCCAGCCATCTCGTCCTCTGACAGATTATCAAAGTTTGCAAATAAAATGTAAGCACTAATAACCTCGTTAGTTTTGATAGGTGTATCAAAGTAGCCATTTATATTAAACTGTGAAAAACATTTTAAAAGAGACCAGACCATTCTGAGTAAAAGAGAAACAGAATCGGAAACATGTGATCTAGTGATGCCCACAGAATCAGAATACAGGGTGACATGGTTTTATTTTATTTTAAAGTGTATTTGAGACAGAAGAGAAAAACACTGAAAATCTTGTCACCAGTGTGGCTATTAATTGAATGCTGTTTTTCTTTTTCTGTTTTTGCCAATGTTTTCACTAGGTGATTAACAAAACTCAAGATCCTGATCCAGATCCTGACTGTTCCTGGGTGGATAAACTTTCCACAGCACAAAGCCGCTTAGTGTAAGAAGAGGTTCTGTTATTCTGTCTCATATATGGTTACAGCAAGGATAAGCAGAGTGGAGTTGTATCCATTTGAGCTTAAGATAAAAATGGTAACACAAGCTTTGACTTCTTAACTTCATGGTAGAGACACTTTCTGGTCCCTTGCGGAATTTTACAGCACAGAGGGCCTTGGTCTCAGTGCTTCAAGGAATTCCCAAGCCCCTGCAGTGTTTCTAGTCAATAAGTTACTCACAGAAGCAATCTCATTTTGCAGGACTTTCATGCCTAAAGTAAAAGGAAAGATTTAAAAAAAAAGCAAAGGAAAGGAAAAGTACAGGCCACAGAGCGTGACAACCAATATGCTCCCAGCAATCACTGTCAAATTAGGCAATCCACATCTAGCCAAGATGACCACTGTGCCCTAGGAATACCTCCCCTAATGTATCAGAGGGTTTTATAATCCTGAGGTATTTATCGTCAAATATGGTAGAATATTTTGTGTCCATGTAGGTCCTCGTCCCCACCCCTGCGCTGTCTCTGTAAAGAGTGAAAGACTTAGGCTCAACAATAGCTCCTATATTTAGGGGTTTGGGGGGCTAGCAAAGAAATATGAGAATGATATGTTTTATGTATGAACCTTTATATGTTTATATAAGAAATATGAATATGTAATAGTATGTAGCTTGCATTTTTCAATTGAGGGCTATTTTAGACTTTATGTGGTGATACTTTAAGAACAGAAAGCATGTCCTCTGTTAGTATATACACTGTCTTCACAGTGGAAAGAAGCAGTGCTGGGCACATAATAGATGCTCAAAAAATATTTGAATCAATTAAATGAATGAAAGAATGAACTAACCGATAGGCTTTGGAAGCAAGAAATATGTTATTTTTGCTTTGAAATAAAATCGATCTCTCCAACAAAACGTTTTTCACAAAGCATCACCTTCATTAAGGGAATAGTTGTTAAGCACTCTTTCAGTTGTCTCATTGGACAGCTTAGCCCATTAGTCTGGTCTGTGTTTGGGACCCTCCTCCAGGATTCGTGGTCTTTACCACGATGTAGAGGTTTCCATCATGAACAGAGCTCACTGGTCTTTTGAGTACCTACAGTCTCATATTCCTCGAAGCACCACTAACATAAACTTTAAGAATTTATTTTTAAGCTTAGAAAGGAATGGTTTTTGCCTAAAACTCTTTCCTGTTTCATTCCATTCTCCTTTATGTTAAGCTAAAGGGACTGTTCTAAAATATTATCTCCCACCAAAGTCAATGAAGACTGTTGCTTCATGCAGATATAGCCCAAGTATGAAGGCCCAACATGACTCTACTACTTAAGGCAAAACATTTTCTTTTTACAAAAGTAATGTTTTATCTAAAATATTCAAATTATTTTATTAAGGAATTTCCTGGCAGTCCATTGGTTAAGACTTGGCGCTTTCGCTGCTGTAGACCCAGGTTCAATCCCTGGTCTGGGGAACTAAGATTCTACAAGTCACCCGGGATGGTCCAGCTTTTTGGGACCCCATGGACTGTAACCCTCCAGGCTCCTCTGTCCATGGGATTTCCCTGGCAAGAATACTGGGGTGGGTTGCCATTTCCTAGTACAGGGGATCTTCCTGACTCAGGGATCAAATAGGGGATCTTCCTGACTCAGGGATCGAACCCGAGTCTCCTGCACTGCGGGCAGATTCTTTACTTCCAAGTCACCAGTGAAGTCCTAATTTAGTTAGAGAGCCATGTTTTTTCATGTCACTTATAGACTATGATGGCAATATTCTCAGCTATGTAATGACAATTTATAATAATAATCCTTTACAGTGTCTGTAAGTCATGTCCTTCCACCATTAGATAATGAAGGGCTGAAGCTGTGTCCCAGCAAGGTACCTGGATGCTGCAGGGCATTCCTGGGACTTTTGCTCATCACCCCATTTGAGATAGAAGGGTAATTGCTACATGATGCCTTGTGATTTACATTTTGAAGCATGCTTTAAATATGATTCCATTTATGTTTGGCAGAAATATTGCTTTGGGCCAAGATGAATAGAAATGTATTTGTTTTTTAAGGGGCTGCAGTCTCGCAGTGATATCTGGAATTCTCTATGGATCTACATTTGTGCCCATCATTTACATCAAGGACCACAGCAAAAGAAATGATAGTATATATGCAGGGGCAAGCCAGAATGGTGAGAGGAAAAGTCATTTTACTTCATAAGTAAACTCAATACCTGTGTTTCTACTTAAGACTATAAAAAGAAATGGACTGTGGTAGATATTGGTACATAGATTGGTTGATGGAAATACAATGAAAAATCAAGTTAAGAAGGAAAAAAAGGAAATTTTATCTGAGCCAAACTGAGCATTATCACCCGGGAGACCCACTCTCTGAAGCTCTGAGAACAATACCACCTGTTAAAAGTTGAAGGCACTTTTGAGACAAAGGATGTACATCAAAATGACATACTGACATTTCACCTAAAGTTCACCAAGGACACATAGTCTAGGGAAGCATAGTACAAAGTGAACAGCGAGTCACCATGACCCCCTGCAGCGCTGGGAAAGAATGTTATTCTTTTAAGAAGTTATTAATACATCACTAGCATGAGAAGAAAGAAAGAAATTGATCTTTATGGTCAAGCAAGCGCCCTCATCTTTGAGAAGCTCTGATTAAAGTCAAAGGCAGGTGCACACTTTGTGTTAGAGAGGGAGAAAGCCCAGACAGACACAGAATTTTATGCTTAAGCTTTCTCATCCCGTCTTAAAGTATAAATTTCCTTTCATCAGATTTGATCTTACTTTGTCATTGTAAGTGGTGAATTAGAAGGGCCCTGGAAACTAAAAGAAATAAAGGACTATTTCAATATTTTCATATGATCTTCAACATATGAATGGAATCTATTTTAGTCAAGATTCATTTCAGCTACTGGGATATATGGTTTCTGGCTTTGCTGCAAGATTTGGAGGTTATTTTCCAGTTTGATGATCTTTGGGAAAATGTGTGTTCTTCTCCTCTTTAAAAAAGTAACTGAAGTGAGGCATACAGTGCTTTCAAATCAAGTAAAGGTCAAAATATAACCTGCTTAGAATATTATTTTTCAAGCACAAAGTAGTACATTGAAAGACCCAATGTAATGCTTGCAAATTGTCTCAGGTTCTAGTGATAGAATTCATCTCTCAGATGTCACCTCCACACTGCATGCAACAGCCTTCTACAGGCTCAGAAGGAGATGAGAGGGTCTAGTTCAGGATCCTCTGATTATATTGAAATGTGGCTCACATCTATGATGATAAAAGAAGAGATCATGGTTAGGTCAGTTCTACCTCAGTGGCATGGAAAATAAATGTCATCTGTGTTCAGATAAGGGAGAAGTTTGGAGGGCAAGTCATGAGGGAAAGATGGATGGAAAAATTGGGATCTGAACTCTAATTGAATGGATTAACTTTGAATAGATAACCATGGTTTGTTTTTTCCCTTATATGTTCAGCCCCACAAACAGTTCCCAAAGTACTTTTATTACCTTTTGTGTTTTTTAAGATTTTATGCAAATATTTTTTATATTTTTATTCTTTTTGTTTTAAAGGATAAAAGCTAATAAACTTAGAATCACTTAGGAAAAATTAAGAGGGAAGGGAAAATGAATGACAAAGTATAATGTAACCATGAACGAGTCTTAAAAACTGCACCACACTTGTACACTTGCTAGTAATGAGTCATAAATTTGGCTCTAAGATTCTTGAAGCGACAAAGGAAATCAGATCAGTCCCAGAATTCAGCAAACACAAGATAAAAACAACTGATTGTTCAGAAGCACAGTTGTTCTTGGTCCTGGAGCATAATGAACAATGTCCTTAACAATCTCTTCACATAAATAGTACAATCGGGTCTAAGGGATCTTTTTATGGCAACTCAAATGTAGTCTGATAGAAACACACTTTATTTTGATTCATTCAAAACTAATTCGAGGGGGCATAGTTTTTATTTCATTTATTTAATGATCACATAAGTAGTATATGCTGTGTCTTGGGCACTCTTCTAATTACAATAATAACTTGATTGGCTCATAGCAGCTTTACTGTTTGGGTACCATTATTATCCTGGTTTTACAATAAGATGAGTCAGAGAGATATAAGTTAATCTACTCAAGTCTCCAAGTTAGCAAATAGTGGATTCAGGAGTCTCACCAGGTCGTCTGTGTTTCTGATCGCTAGATTAAGCTGCCTTTTGTGATGGTCTTGGGACAGACGTGTTGTGATATGACTCAGAAGTAGGATGTAAGACTTGAGAAGAATAGGCAAGCCCTTTGACTTTCAAGCTCTCCTCTCTAAGCATGGCTGCTCATCCTCTAGATTTAGTTGAGAGAAACACTGGGCCCAAAGTGACCTTCCCGGCCAAGAACCTGCTACACCCATCTCTATGGAAAAGGACCATCTGCTTTAGTCATTGGAGTTGGGTTTCTCAGAATTCGGGCCACCGTCTGTGTATTAACTTCCCCATGTAATTAGTTTTATAATAAATAATTAATTCCTCTGGAATAACTTCCTGAATATCCTTCTGTATAGCTGCAACCTGGACACTGGTTTCCAGATTGATCAATACAACCTATAAAATCAGCTCTGCCAAAATTTTTTACATTCTACCCCCTAAATACTGTCTACTTGGAGATTTGCTAGTTTCTATAGCCATCAGTAATATTAAGTCTGAATACCTGTTCTTAAAAAATGAGATATTCATGTTATATTCACATAATGTTTATCATTTCTTGTTTAGCTTTCCAAGACAATATAAAAGCCAGCCTTTTAGATTTGATTGTAGTAACTGACTTCTTAATATTTTGAATATGTTAATTAAAATTCTATATAAATAGCATGCAGAAAAACAGTATGATAAAATATAATGAATGCTTCCTTTACAGTTAAGGTTAATTTTGGTGAGCTTGTTTTATTCTTGGAACTCTAAATATATTTGAAATGACTAAAATGATACGCTTGAGATTTTTATAATCTGTACTTCCAGATTTAGACTATGTTTTTGCACACTTCAGCGGCATCTTCCTCACAAGTACAGTCTACTTTCTGGCCTACTGTGTAGCCATGAAAAATAATCCTAAACTACATCCTGAAGCAGTCTTGCCAGGTAAGAATCTTTACTAGAGAAAATCTTCCTACACTTTGAAAGTATCATTCCCTATTAATTTAGCTTGAATACTCATCTTCAGGAAATGAAGCCATTCTCTGTGTGTGTCTGTGTGTGTCTGTGTGTGTGTGTGTGTTCCTTCCCTCAATTGCTCTGGTTCAGTTCACCACCAAATATGGAGGATTTAAAAACTATGAAACTGGATTTGAAATGCCAGGTCATTAATACTAAACCTAGAGCTGGACTAGTGAGTCTGAGATTGTTTCCTCTGCTGAAGTACCTTGTGTGATGGGCATGAGGCTTTAGTATTTCTTCTTCACTAAGGATGCACATTAAAAGTCAGAGTGCTGGGGCTCTTTTATTCTTAAAGGTAGCCACAACTACAAATCGGCAGTCTCTTGGGAAAACAGGCATTTTCTCCAAAAATTTAGGAGAAATTATTTTAGAGTTAAAAAAAGGTATGTCAAATGAACATGCTATTGGATTTAATCAGTTGGGCATTGTTGGTTTTATACACACACATACACATATGATGAAGAATTATAATTTCACACTTATTTAGGTGTTTACTGTAATTCAATTTGGAATATAGATCCACAAGTAAAATTTTTTAAAGAGCAAAATAAAACATATGCCAG
Organism: Oryx dammah; assembly: GCF_014754425.2. Taxonomy (NCBI): domain Eukaryota; kingdom Metazoa; phylum Chordata; class Mammalia; order Artiodactyla; family Bovidae; genus Oryx; species Oryx dammah. The sequence goes on along the minus strand of NW_024070196.1, from coordinate 40,253,541 downwards.
AGATTCACTTTGAGTGCCTGATTCATTTAAGCCAAAGTATACCACTACACCATTGTACCATTTTATAGTGCAGAATGTTTACTATAATTCAGACATTATAGTAATGGTATAATGTGTACTAGTAGATGTAAAAATGGTAGAATTCTTACTGAATGTCCTGAAAATTCTAGCTAGTATCTTTATTCAAATTCCAGATTTTTTTCCCCCTTAGCTAAGCATCATTCTGAATTTCACGTATTTTTAAATTGTCACTAGGGAAAACAAGTATCTTTTTCAAAAAAGTTAGGAGAAATTATTTCAGAGTGTAAAAAAAGTTATGTCAAATATACATGCTTTTGAATTTAATCTATTAGGCATTGATGGTAATGTATGTATATATATATATATATATATATATATAGAACATGGATCTTCTGCATTTCAGGCAGAATCTTTACCATCTAAGCCACCAGGGAAGCCCATATATGCTCATATATGTATGTATATACACACACATATATAACAAGAAATTATATATAATAAGAATTATAAGTAATATATAAATTATAAAAAGAAAGTTATATGTAATTGTATATATACCAAACCCATGTCTCTTGCATTGCAGGCAGATTCTTTACCATCTGAGCCACCAGAGAAGCCCATATAAGACCATATATATATACTCACACATATACATGAGAAATTATATATAATAAGAATTATAAATATGTAAATTATTTAAAAGTTATAATTCAATTTAAATATGTATTATATATTAAAAGATTAAAATTAATATATTTTAAGTTAATTATAAAAATACATTGTATATAATAAGAAATTATAATTTCTCACTTGAGAATTTACTATAATCCAATATAGAATGTAGGTCCACAAGTAAAAATTTTTTAAAGAACAAAACAAAGCATGTATCAGAGATTCACTTTTGAGTGCTTGATTCATTTAAGCCAAAGAGGGCCACTACTCCACTATACAGTTTTAGAAGAATGGTAGAATATTTACTGAATGTCTAGCTAAGGTATCTTGAACATTTTAAGCTGAAATTTTTATTCAGATTCCAAGTCCCTCCCCCCTTATTTAAGCATCATTCTGAATTTCACATATTTTTACATACATGGCTTAGAGTAAATGGTGTTTTCAGAAAATGTTCAGACCCAGTACCTTCCCTAGGTCCCGCTCCATTACCCAATCTTTACTGCACCTATTACTTCGGGTACTTGATTTAATGTCATTAAGGTAAAAGGTGATCCTTACACCTAGTGCAGTCACAAAAAGAGAAATGCTTTGTTTTCCAAAATAGTCATAAACATGACTCAAAAACCCATGTTGGCTGTCGGTGTTGATAGGAGTGTGTGATGTTTTCACTTTAGTAGTCCCGTTCCACCTGGAGTGTGGACTTTTCTGGAGAGGTATGTGGTTGGCGAACGTGTGCTGTCTGTGTGTTTCAGGGTTCCTGTCCGGAGTCCTCTGGGCGATCGCCACCTGCTGTTGGTTCATAGCGAACCACTCTCTCAGTGCTGTGGTCAGTTTTCCAATCATCACTGCCGTAAGTAGCTGTATTGCATTTCCAGATTTTTGTTTTCCAAATGTAAATCACACTTTTCTGAAGCTTTCTTAGTGAATCACTGAAGTCTGTCATGGAGTTTGATTTTTCAGGAGTATAGTCAGTATAACAGATTCATGTGGATAAACTGACACCTTTAATCTCATGTCCTTGATTGCTAAGGGAATGTTGCTAACTTCATTTTAACAAGTTTGTTCATCTTCGATACATCTGCAGTTTTTGTTTGGTCATTTTGCCTAATTTCTTTTGGGATACATTGTAATATGCTATTAATAGCAATGTGTGTGCTCAGTTACTCAGTAGTGTCAGACTCTGTGACCCCACGGACTGTAGCCCACCAGGCTCCTCTGTCCGTGGGATTTTCCCAGCAAGAATACTGGAGTGGGTTGCATTTCCTCCTCCAAGGGATCTTCTTGACCCAGGGCCCCACATCTCCTGTGTCTCATGCATTGGCAGGCAGATTCTTTCCCACTGAGTCACCTGGGAATCTGATTAATAACAATATGTATCTCTATGTAATAGTTTATAGATATAAAAATGCTTTTGTGTATATTGTCACACTTGAATCTCATGGCATCCTTGTGAGACAGAGAGTACTTCAGCCCCTCTTCATAGTGTTTGTCAGTGTTTTAAAGAAGGTTCTCAGAAAGTTCTGAAGTAAAGTATTGTCTCCTGATGGTGCCATTTATCATGCATTCATAATGTAATTTGCTTCATCTGATGTTTTTGAGTGCCAGACATGTAGCACATAGTCAGGTAACAGAAAAACAAAAATGTTTCTTTTGATATAGATAAGACTAGTATTGATAGGATTGTCCCCGATTTGAAGATGAGAAAATTGAGACAATAGCTAAGAGCAGCATCTGAAGGGACACAGCCACGGGACACCTCAAGGCTTCTTAGTATAGAGTTTACTGTACACAGGACTGCTTTCTGCCTTCAGTATAAAATCCAGTTTAGAATGTTTCAGGTTCCTTTTGGTGCCAGGACTGACATGCCTACACACGAATTAATTGCTCTTATTTCTACTCTTGGTATCTGAGATTGTTCAGTTGTTTACCTGCCTCCCCTGCTTCCTAAATCATAATCATAAATAAAATTTGCCTGAAACATTTTAGCCACACAACTGTGCAAGCATACAAAACTGAATTTTTAAAATACATTGTCTAGTCTAAAATACAATTACATAAAAGTTTGAAACATCCTTCAATTTTAATAGGAACCTGGGTTTCAAATAGCATATTTTTGACAGTTCTACTGTGTTCATAAAATAGTAAGCTTTAGTGTACAATTAAATTCACATAATAAAGGTTTGGGGTTTTTTTAACTTAAAGGACTCACATTTTGACATTCTTAATCTGTACTGAGGGAAAATGTTATCAAAATTGAGCAAATTATAAGGAATAGTTTAAGTCCTCATCATTGGGGTGGTAAAAACCTGAATTTTTCCCCCAAAAGTGTTTGGTTTTCATTTTTTCAAAGATATGTAGTGCTAGAATTGACCAATATAACGGGAAAAATAGTAATGGGCAATGGGATATAAAACTTATCAATGAAATACTTAAAACTAAATGAAATTAAACAAATTTAAATTTGTAGAGCAAAGTATACGATATGAGATGCACCTCGACTAGCGATGCAATTGCTGCATGGCAGTCATGTGCCATTCTATAAGGAAGAATGGCACATATTGAAATAGGTAAGTCATTCATCACATCAAACTTAAACTTGGTCATATGATGGTGATTTTGTCACTCAATCAAGCTATATTCTTGAACAAATGTGGATTCTTCAAAATGAGTTTGAGGCAACTTTCTGTAAAACACACAGATACAATTAAGTCACACAAGGCAAAGAGAAATACAAACACAAATAGAAAATCAAAGTTTGAGGGAAATGAGAGAGTAAGCAAATAGCACAGAGGCTAAACAGTCATGTGATTTAGCTTTTTTTTTTTTTTAAACATTGTTTTGCTTTGTGCTTACAGAAGCGGGTGAGACAGTGAGATAGTTAATTCTTTTTGACTGGTAACATTATTTCCTCAGAAAAGACAAATTATTTTCTAACAATTTTTTTTTTGGTTCTTTAAAAAATACTGAATTCTTAATAGAATTTATCCTGTGGGTCCTTATACAGGAGATGTGGAACAATAATAATATTCTTCACAAAAATTGTATAGCAGATAGATATGATTTTCCTACTATTCTTTCTTGTATTAAATTACAGTGAAGACTTAGGGCAAGACATGACAGCCAAATGCAGTGGAAACATATTGCTGAGGCAGATGGGTGTGGGTGGAGGGCCGGTGGGAGTGGTCTCTGTGGCATCTGGAGACTGTCAGAAGGATGACTCTTGACCACCGTGATGGAAGCAGGCATCTCACTCCCCTGGTGTGGCTTCCTCTGGTGCCTGAGGATTGTCTCCTGGGAGGGACAGGTATCTCTGGGAGGTGAGGGCCTAGGTCTTTACTGCTACTGGGCTCTTGCTTGGTTTCATTGTCATTATTCAGTTCAAAGATGGCCTTATCCACATGCAGAAAAAGTTCAGCCATAACCTCCAGGATCTTACTTTCCTCTTTATTTTCCACATAGAGCTAGATTTGCTTTAAGCTTAACTTTTTGATGGAAAATTTCGACAATACCCACCACCCAGCTTTAAGAAGTATGGATCTGGCTAATCTTGTTTCATCAGGAGTACATTTTTCACATCCCAGCAGCATACTTTTCCTCCCAAGGACCTGTATTTCTATTGTTAGAATCCATTGGTGACTAAACCGGGCGTTCCTTGAAAGCATTATCTATATAGTTCCTTGGCAAATATTCAATTAAAAAGCAAAAAGGAGAAGAAAGAAGAAAAGCCCATGTAGCAGGACAAAGGGCTCTGTTTCCAGTCTTCCTCAAGGAGCTTAACAGCCAAATCAGCTTCTCCAGAAGGGTCAGCCTCTCCAGATGGCTCCAGCTCACCTTCTTTTCAAAGGTCAATTTATAAATGTGTAATTTGTGTTAATTTACAGCAGAAAAATGCGTGATCCCAATGCCAAAACAGTTGTCTCTTTTGTTTAAGATGCCCTCCCTCCTCGCAAAGATTCGGGTGTGAAACAGCCTTACTCGGATCTCCTTTGCCTGAGCTGAGCCAGGCACATTGACTTCTGCCTGGATTACTTCTAGCAAAGCACTACATTGCTCCTTGCAATAACCTGTAGGCCACGGCCAAACTCCTATTTTAAAAAATCATCAGCCAAAAACCTGCAGAGGTCAATGGTGCCTCATGGTATAGTCTTCACCCACGTACTCTGAAAGGGAAATGAGTTTCCAGATTGAAGAGGATAAAGTGTGATTGGCATGATAACATTAATATTTTGTGCCCTGTGCTATTGTTCCCTCCCATCCTGCCCAAAGTCAGCGTGGAATTGCTAAAGGGCCCAGGTGTTTCTTGTTTGGTTTGGATTTTCGAGGCTTAAGACCATACATCAGGGTGGAAGACAGTTCCTTTGACCTATTTCTCTGGCTCTTTGGCTCTTGACTTTTCTGGAACCTGATAAACAGAATGGAATGTGTTCCCATTGCTTGGCTTACCTATCAGGAGTGCAGTACAGCTCTGCTGATCCAGTCATGTGTGACTGGGCAACAGGGGAAACAGGCTGGGATTGTTCATCTGGAAATCTTCCAGAGTTCGTGCAGGACTTGCAATACATCTTTTCCACAAAGACGGCAACTGATCTAAGTTCCAATGTTTTCCTTTCTCAGCAAAAAATAATAATAATGATAATAATAATATGCTTTAAGAGCTTAAAATTTTCAAATTGCAAACCTTTTTTCCATCTCGTTTCTTCTCTTTTGTCCTATATTATTTCATTCCTATCTTTGTCTCCTGCTCACTAACCCACTGTTTATTTTTCCATCATGATTTTTCCATCTTGCCATAATACTATCTTTAGCATTCATTAGAGTGAGATGTGAGATATAGCTGATTACTGTCCAGTAATATCAGTTGAAGTGTTAATTGCTGAGTCGTGTCCTACTCTTTTGCAAACCCATGGACTGTACCCGCCCAGGTTCCTGTGTCCATGGAATTCTAGAGCAATAACACTGGAGTGGATTGCTATTTCCTTCTCCTGTTAAGGAAAACTTTAAAGTATGTGCTATATTTCAGGTCCAAAATAACATATTAGAATTTCTTCAGCTTTGAGATTATCCCATGCTGAAGGAAGTTATGTTTATTCATACACTTTTTTCCTATTAAGCCCATTTCTAGTATCTTGAGGAACTAGTGAAAAAGATTATCTATTTGCTTATGAAAATATTTTGTTATAAATCACATTGAAGAAAAACATTCTATGGCACACAATATTCTATCATCATCAAAAAAATAAAAATGAAAACCATAAAGAGAAAAAGGAAAAAAGTCTTCGTTTTTCTCCTAATGCTGCTTAGTTTAACTTAATGTTAAGTTTGAATTAAAATTATGAATAGTTTTTCCTAACAATGTTATTATATTGATTTACAATCAAAGTTTATTTGATAAAAGTGTCCAACTTACTGTATTTGTGTAGAGTACAGTCACAGAAAAATAGCCAATTTAATTATTTTTTTTAATTTAAGGGTCCAGGATTTATAGCTACAATGTGGGGTGTCTTCGTGTTTAAGGAAATACAGGTATGTACACAAAAGGTGTAGATCCAGTCAAGAAACATATTTAATACTGTGTGTTATTTCTGAAAACTGCAACACCAAAGCCCAGAGCAGAAAACATGTGAATGAATTTGACAGGTCAGATATTCAAAGTGTTACCGTCTCTAATTAGAAAAGAAAATACTAACCATATGATAATTATTATGGATGTTTTTCTCCACCCCAACCTTAGAGGAAAAATGCTTTAGTTGACTTTATTTTCCCTTAAGAGATTTTGGTTAAATCATCCAATAAAATAAGATAGATATAAATTTTATCTAGTGAAAAATGTTAGATAAACAAGATGAAAATTTTTACCCCCCAAATTAAAACATCCTTGAAGCAAATGGAATTTGAGAATAGATTTTTTTGTTGTTGTTGAATCTCATACCTTCCAAAGTCCTCCACATCCAACCAACATCTTTATAGAACACCCTCTCAAGTGTAAATGATGGTGACTTAAAATGCTTTTACCAAGTAGTTCTAGGATGTGTGTGTGTGTGTTTTCATTAAAAATTGTTTTTAAGATTTTTCCCCTTTACCTTTATTTGTGGCAAAAGCCTTCAGTTGAGGCTATGTGAATGATATTTCATAGTAGTTTTTACTGAAAACAATATAAATTAGAGACACTGTCAAGGCATTATGGATATAATATTTTTTGCCTTAACAAGAAGCAAATAATTCCTATCTCTAAGAAGATCTGATGTTGCTAATCTCTGGGAGCCATAAAGTGAACATGTCCCTGGAAAATTCTTAAAGTGATTATTCAATTTTAGATTTAAAAAGTCATTTCATTCATTTCAAATGAAATGTGTTGACTTAGAAAGTCATAAGATGTTAAGTAAGATTTTCAGGTTAAAGAAGTAATAAATTTGTTTAGAAGATATTTGGATCACAATCTTGATTGCTGTATTTTTAAATTTACAAGACAACTTAAAACATTTATAGATGTTATTCTTTTAAATATGTTTTTTACTTATTTTAGTTAGGATTGCTTTCCACACAAAAAAATAATTTTATGCCAAAGCACAGTCTGTATCTCTTCACAAATATTTCATCTGCTTCATGAAGGATAATGATTCCTATTTAAGAACTGGGTATTATTCAGCATAACATGCTGAAACCTTAGAAAATCACAAGCCTATTTACAACTGTAGGTATAAATAAACATAAACTAAGAATAGATTTATTATGAAGCATGTAAAAATTATTTTACAGTATAACAATACTGAATTTAAAATCTTCTTCCCTAGATAGAGGAACTTACTTGAGCAAGAGAATACCTAACCATTGGGCCTACTGTTAATTCTTGAGAGTCTTTTAAAGAGACACATAAAAGACAAAATGACTTTTTAAGATACCTGGAAAAAAAGCTGAGACCAATTAGAGGAGGGGCTTTTCAGACAGTAAAGTGTCTGTCTACAATGCAGGAGACCCGGGTTCGATCCCTGGGTTGGGAAGATCCCCTGGAGAAGGAAATGGCAATCCACTTCAGTATTACTGCCTGGAAAATCCCATGGACAGAGGAGCCTGGTAGGCTACAGTCCATGGGGTTGCAAAGAGTCGGACACGACTGAGTGACTTCACTTCACTTCAAGTAGGGTTTAATTCAGGAATGCAATGATGGATCATATTATGTATAATGTAATTTATTGTACTGTTTTTACATAGAAAAGAAACTGTATAATAGTATATATTCAAAAAGTATTTACTAAAATTAAAAACCAGTTTTTAATTGAGAGAACAACCTTTAACAATAGGAGGAATGGGAAATAAGAGGAAGCTTAGTTGATATAAGATGTCTATCAAAAACTATGTAAATACATAACTAAAGTGAAACATAAGCATTCTCTGTCAATTATATCTCAATAGAACTGAAAGAATATGAGTTCTCTATAAGTCAAAGATCTTTCCATCATTGCTGTTACTCAGTATTTTCTGGAGATCATAGCCAGTGGGCTAAGAAAATTAAGACATAAGAGAAAACTAAGAAAAAATATTGTTTGCATATAATATTCTCTTCTTTAAAAGAATCGGCTGAAAATCTGGAGAACCAATAAGATCACTTTGTAAGGCACTGACATAAAAATATTAAATTAGTAACTTTCCAATATGCTGTCAAGAACCAATTAAAAAGAAAAAAATAAATGCTATTAATACCAACAAAAATGATAAAAATGTAAGAAAATAGCAAGAAATGTGCTGGATTTATGAAATAATTTCCTATACTGCAGAAGCTTACTACAAAAAGATTGTCATAACAAATGAGCAACTCACCATATCCCTGATAGAACAGCTCCCTGTTGTTACTGGGCAGCATCTCCATTCACCATCAGTGTAATTCCAATAAAATCCCAGGGTGTTCCATCTATAGATGTGCAGGTGAGTGCTTGAGTTTGGCCAAGTATGTATCCAAATAGAGAGAGGGAAGGCAAGCTGAAAGCACAGCAAATTTTGTTGACCTTTTGCGCTTCCCTGATAGCTCAGTCATAAAGAATCTGCCTGCCAAGCAGGAGACATGGGTTCAATCCCTGGGTTGGGAAGACCCCCTGGAGAGGGAAATGGCAACCCACTCCAGTATTCTTGCCTGGGAAATCCCATGGACAGAGGAGCCTGGAGGGCTACAGCTGAAAGCTCAATGAGTTTTGTTGACCTTTTATCTCTAGTTAAAACACCTTACAAATCTGTCTACAAGCAGAACTTAAGGAGTGTCCACAGTACTTATCATTCAAAGCAAATGCCTAACTGCCTCTTTACAGATGACCTAAAGGACAGTTTTAAATGCTTTATATGCCAATGAGTTTAAGAGTTTAACTAGACACTGAAACCAAAATCTTATTTGAATTTTTAAAATTATTTTTCTTAAAAACAAAACCCTAGAGGGGAAAAAAAGCAATTTTTTAAAAAGTTTTTATTGAGGTATAGTTAATTTACAATGTTCTATTAGTTTTTGCTGTGCAATAAATTAAATCAGCTATACATCTACATATATCGACCCTGTTTTAGATTCTTTTCCCATATAGGTCATTGCGTATTGAGTGGAGTTCCCCATGCTATACGGTAGGTCCTTATTAGCAAAACATTTTATGTTTGTGACTTGTAGGTCCTATCAGCTATGTCTTGAAGCAGTCCTTGAAGACACATATTTAAAAGTCCACAACTTACAACAGTGAGGACTTAATCGGAGATCCGAGTACTGTGTGGAAGAGTTTAAAGATTTTATTTCATTTCAATGCCGTTAGTGCTTTGGTTGGATGCTTTTCCCTTGTGACATTCTTTTATATCTAATATCTGTTCCTCTTTGGAAAGTTTGTTTTAGAATGTCATATTTAGCTATTTTAAGCTAGACCGCCAGTATATTTTTAGCAACACACTTCAGTCAGAATGTCCACAGTAAACCCAATGCAGGGAATTGTTACCACAATTTACAAGTCAATAGCGACTCCCAGATAAAGAATGAGATGATTTGTTATCTTAGTACCTGTCTCAGAAATCCACATTAAACACTTTTTGCTTTGGGGAGAATGTTAGCGTGCTCTAAGAGTTCGCATTCACCTTTGACAAAGTAAAACTACTGCTTTTGCCCAAATATAATTGGTCTTTTTCTCTAGGAAACTAGGAAGTTTGCTCAGATTCTTAACCTTAAAAGGGAAAAAATTTTTGTCCCTGAGAACATTGTTCTTCTGTCTCCAAAGACAATAAAACAGAGAGCTTACAACATATTCACATAATTTGGTTGTAAAGGGCTGATAATTGAGACCCCATATATTGTTTTTCCTTATGTCAATGATCTCATCAGTTGTTTAATTCACACAGTACATTTGGAAATTGAGTGTATTGACTCTTTGAACAAATATTTATTGAGTGCCTACTCTGCACCAGTTCTGGTATCTAGGCAAAGGCTGCAGTCATTAAGAAAAAGTTGTCAGGAAACCTTAAAGCCTTCAGGAGTGTGTGTGTGTGTTTATGTGTCTGTGTGTGTTGTATGTGGGTGTGAGTAAATTAGCTGCCCTGTGCTTGGCAAGGTTTTATGCTGTCTTTCACTTGTAGAACTTATACCAGAGTGACTTTTGTAGAGTTTGTGCTGGCAGTGAATCAGACAATTCAGCCAGCCAAATCCAACTTAAAAAGACCCCTCTGGTCATCAGATAGATGCAGAATCACCTACTCTAACTCAATTCTTTATTCAGATGAAAAATGGGGATATACATTTTTGACATTTTGGTTATATATTAATTGTCATTAGTTTTACTGAAAGCTGATAATAGTATCATATGATTTGACTACCAGGAGATCTCAGTGTAATTGAGATCCTGTTCCACTTGCCTCAGAGTATTGGGTCTACATTTAAACAGTCATATAGACTGTTTAGCCTGGCAGTCATTCAGAGGAGAAAAGCTAAGACTATGTGGGAGCTTGAAATTGTTCCCTATGAAAGATGGTCAGAGGAGCTAAAATATTGACCAAGGGAAAAGATGCTTCAGGGATACAGCACACTTATTTTCCAGTGTCTGGGGGTTTATCTTGTGGGAGAGAAATTAGAATCGATCTATCTGTACTCTTAGAGATGGGACTTGTGAGAAATACAGTATTTCTACTGAACACAGAGTGGTATATGTTTGTTCATATGAAGATTGGCTGGCATCCTCCGTGGTTCCACCTTTAAGACCAGTGCACCCACGTGTAGCTGGGGGAGTCATCTTTGTTTCTATTTCTCGCTTGCCCTTTAGCTTGGTCTCTGTCTCTGCATCCGCACTTCATCCTCTCTTCCCAGGAGGACTGCGGTCCCCTCCTCATTGGTCCCCTCACATCCGTCTGGCCCCCTCCAATCTGTTCTTAATCTGCAAAAGTGTGGGCTTTACAAAATGCAAGCCTGTCTTTTCAACATAGTTGGCTCTGCAGGTTCCTCTCATGTTTTCCCATTGCTTGAAAAGTAAATCCAAAGTATGACATGGCCTCTAAGATACCGCCTGCTCAGGCACATGCATAGCCTCCAGCCTCATTGAGCCGCACTCTCTCAGACCTTCTTTCAGTCCCTGGAAAGTACCATGTTTCTCTTACAACAGAGCTTTGCACACACATTCCTTCTACTCAAAATCTGTATCTGCTGCCTTCCTCTTCCCCCAATTCAGTGATACTTAGGAGCTCAACTCAACTCTAGATCTGCCTCTTAAGATTTCTATGTGAGGCGCTCACAACAGCCACCACTGTTTACATGTACTCATTCCCATCTCCCACATTACATAAGTCACTGAATAGGGGCACGTTTTGCTTACCATTTTAATCCCAGAACATGGGGATGGATAGTGAGAGTGCACATGTATTTATTGAATGGGTAATGGCAGAGGGCCTGAGAATCTGGAAGATTCATACAGAGGAATAATGGAAAAAGTATACAAGAGGTAGACCAGATGGTTAGTAAAGCCCACAGAAATCTTGAGAGTTTGTGCTTTTTACATATTTGATTCAGGTCTTCTTAATGACAGTTATTCTTTTTATTACTCAGGGTCGAAAAAACTACCTGCTGATGATGCTTGCATTTTGCATCATCTTGACTGGAGCCTTATGCACAGCTTTTTCTAAAATTTGACGACTACAAGGCCAGCAGATGGCAGCAGCACTTGAGAGCACTTCTCTCCTGGACACAAGAGATTGTGCTGAGAACAGAGCTCATGTTCACACAGCAAGTGGATCTTCATCCGTCCTGGATTAGGGTAAATGACTTTCTTTCCCACAAATGTGACATTGAAGGAAAACCAGCTTTCAGTCAAGTGTAAAAATGAGAAGTTCTTCTAATGAACTGTTTATGAAGGTAGGACTTGAGCTCATTGTATCTGAAGATGCTGCTTTGACCACAATATGTATTTACTGGTACATAATCTAGCAAACAGTGCAGCAGTCACATGTCAAGAGTTTTGTATCTGTCCACATTTCCAAAATATGCGCCTCATTCATGAAGACAGGCATAAAAACGTGGGGGGTGGAACAGGAAGAAGACGTATATTATGATGGAATTAGGATCCAAAGATAATCTGGAGCCTTTGAGAAAAAGTAAATGTCAGAGTTGATGAGTGTTAAAAAAGCCATTTCATTATTTTCAGCCCAGACTTATTTTTACTTCAAATTAATGTTGCCCGATTCTCAATCACCCACCCAGTTAGCTCAAAATGCCTTTGATATCTCCAGATAAAATCCATCTTTAGAGAAAACTTCCCACTGTTGAGAATATGTGTGTAACACATATATGTATGTTTACAAGTATACACCTGTAAATACACATGCATATATGAATGTTCTACTGTAAATTGGGGGTAAAATCTAGAACTGCTGAAGCTAGATTCTAGCTTATTACACACCCATGAATACACACACATATATGTATGTACTCTAACTTGTGGAGAAATTCTAGAATAGCTGAAGCAGGGTTCTAGCTTATCACAGTGAGAATTTTAAGGAACTAATACACTCCATTAGATGTACAATTTAATTTTTTTCTGAAATATATTTTTTCTGAAACCTCTCTTGTAACCAGTGGTTTTCTTCAATTTTTAAATGGTGGTTTACACTAGATCAAAGAAAATCACAGAACATGATAGTTGTCTTTAAGAAAACTGAAATGGAACTGCTATTACGATGTTTATTACAGTGGTTCCCGAACTCTTAAAATAATAGTATAAAAAAACTGGAATGGTGCAGTGTAAGTTTCACCCACTCCCACTTGATGATATCACATTACTTTGCTACTTGGAGGGGCAAAATGTGTGTCACTCTCTATCTGATCTGTGTGGGTTTAAATCTCACCTCCGCTTCATCTTAATTGTGTGACTTTCGATAAATGTTCTGAGTCAGATTCCTCATCTGTAAACTGGGGCTATTGCTAGCATCTGTCTCACATGGTTACCAGGAAGTTCAAATTAGTGAAAATCTATATTTTCCTGATTGTCTGGCACTTGGCAAGCATTGTCTAATTCTCAGCTATTATTACTACATCTTGTTTCAGGGAAAAAGCCTGTGTCTGTAGATCAGAGAATACATTGTAAGAACTGCTTCCCTTACCACTCCCCCACAACCCAAACAACTACTTATACCTGTCTATGAGTACAGTTTAAAAATGACACTGCTTAATTGTTGAATTGCAAGTATAAGTAAATATTTGATTAAGTTTCCAAAATCTCATTTAATTTTAACCTGAAAGTCACTAATTATACTGATAGCTTTGAATAAATTAATATGAAGCAAAACTATTTTTCTCATTTAAATATATTTAATTTTTTTATATTAATGGCATTGAATTACTTTTTAGTTGAGGTTGCAAATTTGTATGCAAAATTTTAAATGTGAAGTAAAGCAGTTGCAGAGGAAAAATGAAAGAAAAAAAAAATCTCATTACCACTGTATAGTTTCTGCTACCAGGCAAGTGCCTATAGTGTTAGTGAGAGTAGTGTTAGTAAAAGTTAGAGAAAAGAAGCTTTTTCGAAATGCTTACCAAACCAGCACCTTTTTAGGTACAGGCTAGTCTAAATGGGCAATTGTAGATCTCCACTTTGCTTGCCTTAGGAAGTTAATGCCCATGTCTTTTGGAGTTTGGGGATTAGTATGGTCAGCTTCTTGTGTTTGCATTAACTTTGTCCTTGCTTTCTGTCTCTTTGGGCAGAGAGACAGCACTTATTCCCAGTGAGACTGGCATCCAGAGTAAGAATTTTCTACCACCACAACCAAAATTCCTGATTACTAAAATTCCCTAACAAGTGTTAAAGCATGAATAATATAGCATTTCCTCTTAGCTACCAAATCTTCTTTTAGCCCTGTTATACTGATTTATTTGTACTAATAGAGTTGCTACCTCTTACCCTTGTGTGTATCAATATTGGGAGAGTTTCTGAAAAACACACTTAGTAAAAAGATGAGTTGTAGAACCATGTACACAGTACTGTGATACCGTTTTTAAAAAATTGTAAAAATCAAAGTAATATGTACATTTTCTATAAATTCATATGTATGCAACATGTTAGAAAAACATGTACACCAAACTCATAAGGTTTGCTTCTAATGAGGATAAATGAGATAAAAATGGCAACATTGGGTCAAGGTAACCTTGAGCATTACCTGTAATACTCTACTTTTTATGGCAATGAATTATCTATGTGTTTGTTAATATGTGTTAAAGAATCAATAGCAAAATAGTTTGGAAGCGTATGTCTAAATGTTGAAGTAATTAAAACTAGGCAAAGAGAGTGTGGAGGATTGTTATTTTCCTCTTTATCCTTTTTGGTACTGGTTAAAATTTCAAAACAAGAATGCATACACACAGGTACACACAAATAAAGGCAGCAAAAATCAAGACAGTTGGGAAATTTTCCAGCTTGGGAATCCGACCTCCTAAAGGTGGATGCCAGAAACTCACTTTCACGGCCTCCGTGCAGTAGGATCTAAGCCTAGTTCCATGGTCCTGCTTGAGATCCTGTGAGCTACCGAACATACTTGTTTCAGAAATTTGGCCTCATTAAAAACACACACACACAAATATCTTACAGTCTATTTATTAACTTTAATGAAGTATAATTTGCATCCAATAAAATTCTCCCATTTTAAGTGACCAGTGCTATATGAGCTTTTGCAACACTCATATAAGCACCACTACTCACTACACACAGAACACTTCCTTCAACCCCAAAAGTTCCCTTCTGCCTCTTTGGAGCTAACTTTATGCTCTAGGCCATGAATGATCTGTTCTCTGTCATTCTGGATTACTTTTTGCCTATTCTAAAATTTCATATAAATGAGATCATATATAATATACCCTTCAAATCTGATTTCTTTCATGTTCTAGCCACTCTTGAACAATTTTTCTTGATCTCAAACAATTATAATTCATTCTCAATTATTTTCCCTAGTGGAAGAAAGCATATGTGTGTATTCAAAATAATAAAAGCAAAAATGACTAACATTTGGGATTATTATATTTAAGTGTGTGATGCTATCCTGCTCCAGAAATTCATTGTTTTAAATTAACAGTGTAATTAAAAAGACTTCTTAGCTACTCTTTGAGTCCATCCCCATTCTTTAATGTTCTCTTTTGAGGAGCTGCAAAATATTAAGCTGCTTAAACCAGATCACCTCCATTTTCTGCATGTTGAAAAAAAATGCATACTCTTGGGTTTCCTACAATGGATTACTATCTCGGGGCTGGAAAGTATGAATTTGCACTTTTTACAAGTGCTCTTGGTGATTCTTATCACACCTGAACTCTAAATTCTTTTGAATCTGTGACTTATACCTTGATATTTAAAGAATTTCAAAGTACTAAGTTCTTACAAAATAAAGAGTATTGTCTTCTACCTCTAGAGGAAGAGAGAAAAGTCATTTTTAAAAAACAGGTATTCATTTAATTTTATGAAGGTTTGGGGGAGAAAAAAACAAAATGCTTAAAACCATTCCATTTAAGTGGTATTTTTAGCAAAAAATAACAATAATAATAACTGAGCATTGTATTATTATTTTTGGTTCAAACATTTAATTTCCATATGTTGAATCATCTCCAGGTAGTGGCCACATCTATTTTTATGTCAGATTCTGCAAACTGACTCTTTCTTTCTTTAATAATAAAATCTGTAACACAATTCATATTGACAAGATCTCATGAAAACAAACAAAAATCCCAACTTCCAAATGGATATTTTGCAGCAAGATCCAGTGAAACAAATCACCAGAAATGAACTGGAGAGGAAGGTGAAAATTGTTTCACCTTAAATATAATAATTCCAAATGTTAGTCATTTTTGCTTTTATTATTTTGAATACACACATATGCTTTCTTCCACTAGGGAAAATAATTGAGAATGAATTATAATTGTTTGAGATCAAGAAAAATTGTTCAAGAGACAGCAGGCTGCAAGCCTGACCCCAACTTACTACTTATTACAGGTATAAGTCACAAATACAGCATTCCACATGGTTTTCTGGAGAACCTCATAGAGTCTTCCAAGACACTGGCTATTTTTTCTTTTTTATGTGCCTTTCTTTCTTCTTTAAAAAAATTTTATTGGAGTATAGTTGATTTATAACATTGTGTTAGCTTCAGGTGTACAGCAAAGTGAATCAGTCATATATTCATTCTTTTTTGCTTCTTTTCCCATACAGGTCATTACAGAGTATTGACTAGAGTCGCCTGTGCTATACAATAGGTTCTTATTAATTATCTAGTTTATGTATAGTAGTATGTATATGTTGAGTTTATCCCTTCCCCACCTTTGATAACCATAGTTCGTTTTCTATGTCTGTGAGTCTGTTTTTGTTTTGTAAATAAGTTCATTTGTATCATTTTTTAGATACACATATAAGTGATACTATATAATATTTGTTTTTCTGTGTATGACTTACTTCACTTAATTTGATAATCTCTATGTCCATCCAGTTCAGTTCAGTTGCCTGGTCATGTGACTCTTTGCAGCCCTATGGACTGCAGCATGCTGGGCTTCCCTGTCCATTACCAACTCCCGAGCTTGCTCAAACTCATGTCCATCAAGTTGGTGATGCTATCCAACCATCTCATCCTCTGTTATTGCCTTCTCCTGCCTTCAGTCTTTCCCAGCATCAAGGTCTTTTCCAGTGAGTCAGTTCTTCACATCAGGTGGTCCAAGTATCAGAGTTTCAGCTTCAGCATCAGTCCTTCCAATGAATATTCAGGACTGTGTCCATCCATGTTGCTGCAAATGGCATTATCTCATTCTTGTTAATGGCTGAGTAATATTCCACTGGATACACGTGCCACATCTTCTTTATCCATTCCTCTGTTGATAGACATTTAGGCTGCTTCCATGCCTTGGCTATTGTGAACAGTGCTGCTATAAACACTGAGTTGTGTATATATTTTTAAATTAGAGTTTTCATCTTTTCTGGAAATATGCTCAGCAGTGGAATTGCTGGATCATATGGTAGCTCTGTTTTCAGTTTTTTTAAGGCATCTCCATACTGTTCTCCATAGTGGGTACACCAATTTGCATTTCTCCCAAAAGTGTCAGAGGGCTCCTTTCTCTCCACACCCTCTCCAGTATTTATTATTTGTAGATATTTTGATGGTGGCCATTCTGACCAGTGTGAGGAGACACAGCTAAGAAAGAGATCTATTTTTCCTTTTTCTCTTACCAACAAGATACTTGTAAGTACTCTTAACTCATTCATACCTTCCATAATTAAAGGTTTTATAAGTTTGTCTTTCACATATACCATAAAGTTCTGAATTATGAAACTCACCTCTAAGTTTTTCTGAAAGAGAAAGCTGTTTTGTCTCCCTTTATTTGAGAATTATATGAGCTTTATAGGCAATTGATAGTTAAAATTATTATGAAATGTGAATGTCATTTAATTTTTTTTTTTTTACCATATACCCTGAAGAATATCTTTGAGTTATAGTTCAGAACTTATTACCCTTCTGTGTACTCTGATACTCAGATCCTTTTATATTATAAGAATTTTAGTGGTTTTGCTATTTGATATTTTGCTCTTTGTTAGGTTTTGTTTTTTGTATTGGGGGAGGTTGGTTTTTTGTTTTGTTTGGCAGTGGTGAACCTGAAATCTCCCAAACTCTAGGTCATTTGGGGGATTTTTTTCCCCACCTGTTTCTTTCCTTTTCTCTGGTTCTTTGCCCAGTCTGCAACACTTTAGTGACCTGAAGACTTGAGAAACTCCCTGGATATTGCTGGGTCTCTAGATCTCACTCTCTCCCGTCCCCCACTTTAGTACTTAATCTTACTTACTGTACGTACCTTGACATTCCCAAATTCTTATCTCTGTCTACTCAACTCAAGAAGATTGCTGGGGTCTGTTTGTTTTCCCCCTTACTGCACTGAAGCCTGCAAACTCTATCCAGGAAGTAAAATTGGAAAATTGTAGAACTCAACTTGTTTCCCTTTATAACAGGTATCACAGTCTTGTCCTGCCTATGGCCCAATATTTTATATATTTTACTCATGTTTAAATTTCTTTATTGTGTGAAGATTAATGTGACTTCAGTTATTTCATCTTTGCCAGAAGCAGAAACCCTCTGGTGAGCATTATGTTACTAAACTGTAGCAGGTTAAATTACTGAAACTTCTCTTCTGTCACAGTTTCATTATCAGCAACATCAGATAATAATTAGGCATTATACCAGGTTGAGTGTGACTACCCAAAAAGTAAGTCCAAGTCCTAATTTTCAGTACCCATGAATGTGACCTTATTTGGCAATAAGGTCTTTGCAGATTTAATTAAATTATGGATCTCATAGTGAGGTCATCCTGGATTTAATATGGACTCTAACTCTTATAGGAGGAGGAGAGGGTTATTTGACATTCTCAGGAACACAGGAAAGAAGGATACTTTAAAAGGGAGGCAGAGATAAGAGAGACATAACTACAGGCCAAGAGATGACTTGGATTGCTGGCAGGCACTGGAAACCAAGAGACAGAAAGAACTTCTTCCCCACATCCTTCAGGACACAGCCCTGCCAAGGTCTTAATTTCAGACTTGATAGCCACCAGAGATGTGTGTAAGAGAGCACACACCCCTAAGCAACTAACTCAGGTATCTCTAACCCAGTGAGCATACACGATATTGCACAAATAAGATGTAAAAATGCAAACTATGAACTTTAGCCCTGGCAATACTACTACTAAGATAGAGATGCTGGCTAAACTGCAGGGCAAACATAGATTAAGTAGAAAATTACATTTTGTGAAGGTCTGAAAAAGTGGCTGTTTTGCCTCGAAAGAGTTGTGCATTTCATCTTAGTGTGACAGGGGGCATACCTTTCTTCCTCTGTAAAAAGGAAATGTGTCAAGCGATTTTTCATTTGTTTGGTTTTCATTTTTAAAAAGGAAATAAGCCTGATGATCTGGGATGTTATGTAAAGCATCTTAGGCAGACATCTCCATATAGAAAACAGGAATTAGATAAGAAAAATAACAGAACTTCATTTTACTAGAACTTTATGTTCTACTGAAAATAATAGAACTTTGTCTAAAGTTTCTTGATATTGACAGTAAGATCCTTCTAGCAAACAGGACATTAACGTGAACGCAATCGTTTTTTAGCTACTGATGTACTCATGTGGGAACTATGTCATTTTCTTTTTCCTATTGAAGATAAACTGTCTCTCTGGAAGATAATTATACTCCTATCTTTTTAAGGATTCTAGTGAAAAATATAACACAGAATTTTAATTATGTGAGTTATGACTCACTCATCATTGTTTATACTGGTGCTCGAGTTACCTGTACATAACTATGTAAAAGAGATTCATTATAAGTAATTGGTTCAACAATTATGAGGCTAAGTCCCTAGTCTGCAGTTGGTGAGCTAGAGACCCTCTAGCTTGTGTAATTCCAGTCTGAGTCCAAAAGCCTGGAAAACAAAGGAGTTGATAGTGTCAAGCCCAGCCTGAGTTTGAAGGCCAGAGAACCAGGAAAACCAAGGTTCTAATAGGTTCTGGTCTGAGTCCAGGTCTGCCCAAGGCAGGAGAAGACCCCTGCCCCAACCCAGAGACAGGCAGAGAGAGTGTGGCTTCTCTCTTTTGCGTGTTATGTCGCTTCAGTCATGTCTGACCGTGTGTGACACTGTGGACGAGAGCCTGTCAGGCTCCTCTGTCAGTGGGAGTCTCCAGGCAAGAGTGGAGTGGGTTGCCATGCCCTCCTCCAGGGGATCTTCCCGACCCAAGGATCAAACCCACGTCTGTCAAATCCCCTGCATTGGCAGGGAAGTTCTTTACCACTAGCACCACCTGGGAAGCCCAGCTTTTCTCTTACTCAGCCTGTTATTCCGTTTAGGCCTTCAGTGGATGGAATAAGGGCCACCCAATCTTCCTCACTCGTTCTGCCATTCAAATGCCAATCTCATCCAGAAACACCCTCACAAGACACACCCAGAGTCATGTTCAACCAAATATCAGGGCACCCTGTGGCCCTGCCAAGTTGGTACATAGCATTAACCATCACACATATGGGAGAATATTTTCTCGTACTCAATCATATTTTACCCCTCAATCATAAAAAGAACTTGAGTTTAAATACTTGAATACACTGTTTGGTAATACTGATAGGTAGAGATTGCTTATGATATGTCTGAGACTATAGTTAAAATATGCTTATTATAAACACACAAAAGAATATATAATTCTTAGGAAGTTTTCCTCTGGATCTTACCTGATCTGATATTTTTTCAAATTTCACTCACTTATATTAAAGTCAAATTCAACTCTGCAGAATTAAACGTGAAACCATGTAAAAAATGTGGTTCAGCCTTTTAAGAAATTTGCACAGTCTGAAAAAGGAAACAATATTTTCTCTGTGTGTAATTTATCTTTCAGCTGAAACCTGACATAAAGCTGTTGAAATATAAAGGGGCAGAGTAAGCTGTCATTTACGTGAGTGGTCACAGCATTACGAGTTTGGTGGTGAACTCATTTGATAAATGTTTCAAATACACAAAATGTTTTAGTATGTGATAAAATTCCATAAATTTTGAGGGAGAAATTGTATTAAACCTATGTTCAAAATAGTGTTTCCGTTTAGTTCAAAATGTGATATAATAAAAGAAAAAGGCTTTGGGGCAACTTTGAGGACTACTCTTATTGAGGCAAATTATGCAATTTGCAGGGTGATAGGACATGGCTAAGAAAAGTCAGATGCCTCTTCACTGAGGCATCAGCACAGTCCACACAGACCGACTTGTCTCTTATCCACGTCCTAACAAAGTCTGTGGTGTGAGGAAGGGAGGTGGGCAGAGAGCAAGGGGGTAGTTGCCCTGGTCTGACCTTGCAGATAGTTCTCCACTGGTTTTCAGTGTATACACATGTACAGAGAAGCTTCTTCATCTGTCCTACATCCTCCATTAAGAGTGGACACTCACTAGTGACCCCTGAGACATGCTGGGAAGTGCAACCAGGAACAACTCTTGAGAAACTCTGAGGCTTGAGGTCTGAAGTCCCATGCCTGAGCACTCACCCCAAAGCAATTAACATCTGAGATGTGACTGAAAGCAAATTGCAAGAGCACATTTTAATAAAAAGCAGGTTTGGAGGAAATGTTACATTTTTGTTAGCAACAGAGAATATATCAGAATTTGAAGACTATAGAGAAAACCGCTGTTTGGTATCAGGACACCTACGTACAACCAGCAGTGAAACTGTGGACATATCAACTGATTCCTCTTGATTTAACATTTTTCCTTGTAAAAAAATATTTTTTGGTACTTCCGTGGTGGTCCAGTAGCTAAGACTCTGCCTCCCAATGCAAGGGGCCCGGGTTCAATCCCTGGTCTGGGAACTAGATTCCACATGCTGCAACTAAGACCTGGTGCAGCCTAGTGAATAAATAAACAAAAGTATTTTTTTTAATATTTTAAGAATATTTTTTATTGTGCAAGTAGTAAAGTTCAAATTAGAAAAAAAAACTGTCAATCAGAAAAATTATCTAACAAAAGAGAACACTAGGTTTGGTTGCTGGATTAAGTCTATGACCTGACATACCATGATAATTGTGTGTCTGTATTCCTAAAATACTCATTTTAATATGCATAATAAAATTAAGGCATTAAATAATTCATCATCTTACTCTTTAAATAGTGTAACAAATTGAGGAACATATTTTTCTTATTATTTCAGCATAACTTGTCACATGTATAAATACCTAAATCCCAAGTATGTAAGTAGTAGTACTCAATACAATTTACTACATAAAGCTTCTGTATTGAAGTTTAAAAATGAAGAATTGGGACGTCTTCATAAAGAAGCCATTCAACCTTGATAATTAGGGGAAATTGGGTCAAGTGAGTTGTTGAAAATGCAAAATGAGGCACCTGGTTGCCTTACCTTTAGTTGTTTTGGTATGTGTAAAATAATCATTCGTTTAATTCAACTGTATAAATGTTTTCATATTTGACCACCAGAGGGCAGTGTAGGTTTAGTTGTGATAGTCTGTTTAAAAATGTAAATTTTTTTTTTTTTTTTTTTTGTCTTCCCTGGTGGCTCAGTGGTAAAGAATCTGCCTGCTAATACAGGAGATGCGGGTTTAACCTCTGGGTCAGGAAGATCCCCTGGAGAAGGAAATGGCAACCCACTCCAGTATTCTTGCCTGGGAAATCCCTTGGACAGAGGAGCCTGACGAGCTGCAGTCCATTGGGTCACAAAAGACATGACTTAGCAACTAAAGAGCAACAACCCTATATCTCAAATGTATCAATCAAATCCTCACTGTAACATCTGCTTTCTTAAAGTTTTCACACCTTTATAACTTATTATTTGCACTCTATCATTTGGTTTCCTAGAAGTTTGAACACATCGCAGAATAAATCCACCCCTAGAGTTATTCAAACAGAAGAACGTGTTACCTAAGAATATTAAGGATGTAGAAGAATTCTCACAGCCAGTGCTGCCAACACTATGAGTGGTGCTCAGCAAATACTGAGCTGGAAGTCTCAACATTCTCTGCCCCAATGACAGAAACATCATTATCAAATCATCAGGCTGAGTGGTCTCAGGGTTCTGTAAGTTCTAATAATTCCTGAGCTTTGTTAGACATTTTAGGTCAAAGAGACCTGGGACTACTTGCCCTGCTGTTTTTGAAGAAACTTTTGCAACCGAGAGAAAGAAATGTTTTCCAAATAGGCTATTAAGTAATCAAATGCTGAATTTGGATGGATTCTGAAGGGTTTTGCCATCACTGTCTTCAGGAAGGCATGTCCTCAGCTTCTATTTCCAGGGAACAGAACAATGTGTTACTAAAGTGAATTATTTGACATAAAGTGGATAGCAAATGAACATGATGTCTGCATCAACGCCAAAATGCCTAGTGGAAAATTACTGCATAATATATTCCACGGAGATAGGGAAGTTGGACATGCCTCGAATGCTCAAATCAGAAACTGAGACATTTTCCAGCATCTTGGGGCTTCCCTGGTGACTCAGATGGTAAAGTATCTGCCTGCAATGCGGGAGACCTGGGTTCAATCTCTGGTTTTAGAAAGGTCCCCTGGAGGAGGGCATGGCAACCCACTCCAGTATTCTTGCCTGGAGAATCCCCTTGGACAGAGAGCCTGGTGGGCTACGGTCCAAGGAGTCGCAAAGAGTCAGACACAGCTGAGCGACTATGCAGCAGCATCTTAATTTCTCTTCATTTATGCAATAAATGTCATTCAGAATCCTATCTCTTCATTTACATCACCTTGTGTTGCTTCCTATAGAAGACCTCAAGCCTGAAATTCCAAAGTCACATACAAGTGTTGTCTTAGTAATAAGGCCTTCAAATTTAACATGGAACTTATGTGGTTAGAAAAAATACATATAAT
Source organism: Oryx dammah (assembly GCF_014754425.2). NCBI lineage: Eukaryota > Metazoa > Chordata > Mammalia > Artiodactyla > Bovidae > Oryx > Oryx dammah. The sequence continues at coordinate 40,229,992 of NW_024070196.1, read as the reverse complement.
TAACTCAATGTATTCTAATAGGTTTTTGTGCATTTTATTGGCAACTTTGTACTGGGCACTTTTGCAGAGGAAAGATTTTCTGCAGAAACCAGGCTGTCTCCACATGCTCTGCTGTTTTATGTGGGTGTCTTTTACATGACTGCTGCAGAACTTCTAAGTGCCCAATCACTGCTTAATTCTGATGCTATGTGGGATTGATTTTTCCTCCTGAGAAGATGTTCATGAATGAAAAGGGCAAAATGTAATTATCCTCAGGTGCTGTGTGATTTTTACTGGGTTCTACAGCCCCAGCTGCTTGATTCAGGCAAACTTTTCAAAAAAGTCTCTGAAAAATCCAGCAGAGCCAAAACAGTCCATTCTGATTGCAACTGACCTGTCCAAGAAAGAGAAGCACATCAACATAAATTGCTATTCATACTGGTTGGAGTTTAAAATTATACTTTTAAAAGTTATTTATAGAACAAGATTCTGGTTCTTCTTTTTTTTTTTTTTTCATGTATCTTACGCTGACCATCTAAATTCTTTCCAAAATGGAGATAGATATTGTTTAAGTGGGTTTGTTTGTTTATCAGTAAAACAAGTTTGTTTTTAAAATAGTGAAAGATCAAAAGTACAAAACTGTAAATTAGCACCTTTATTCATGCTTTCATTGTCTCCCAGTCTCTCAATTTCTTTCTTACACACACAGAATGTCCTAGCATTTCCTGTTTGTTACTAACAGATAAATGAAATGCTGCCATTAATATCTTTCCATATACATTGTATATTGTGATACATTTGTTTACAAGGCATATTCCCAGTAGAATTACTGTATCATGAGATAGTTACACACTTAAAATTTCTGTATATATTTTCATAATACTTTGCAAAAAGTTGTAACTATATTTTAACACTGCTAAGATTCTCCATACACTTGCTAAAACGATTTTCTTTCTTATTTCCCAACGCAATGTGGTTAAAATGGCATCTAAACCACTAAATGTGTCTAAGCGATCATTAATATGTGGACAGAACTGATCAATCCTTTCTATGTGTATTGGCTCCTTGTATTGCCTTTCTTGTGATTTCTTCTTGCTCCTGTTGTTGATTTTTTTCCTAGGAAGTTTTGGGGTCTAAACATAATTTGTAGGATACCTTTGTTTACTAAAAGAATTCATCTCTTTGGTGTAATTGTTGCCAAAATCCTGGCCCCCTGTCCCCCAACTTAAAAAAAAAATGTATGGAGACAGAGTTTGGAGGAAATAGAAAAATGGCCTTGCCTGGCAAAGGGGAGTATACAGCAGGCTAGCGCCTCAAGAAGGTAAAGAATCTGCGTGCAATGCAGGAGACTTGGGTTCGATCCATGGGTCGGGAAGATCGCCTGGAGAAGGAAATGGCAACCCACTCCAGTATTCTTGCTGCAGAATCTCATGGACAGAGGAGCCTGGCAGGCTACAGTCCGTGGACTCGCAAAGAGTCTGACACGACTGAACAATTAACACAGTGCCTCAAGAACTGTGTCCCGCTCCCCAGGGGAATAGGGAGAAGTTTTATATCCTCATGAAGGTCTTGTATATATATTTTTTCCTACAAGTTTAGAGCCAAAAACTGGCATTAGGTGGCTCAGCAACTCTGTCTGGTGTCCCTGAATTATTGTCTGAGCTGCTTCCTTTTGAGATACAGAATCTTACAAAGGAGTGTAGACTTCCCAGTTGACGCTAATGGTAAAGAACCCACTTTCCAATTCAGGAGACATAAGAAACGTAGGTTTGATCCCTGGTTTTGGAAGATCCCCTGGAAGAGGGCATGGAACCCACTTCAGTATTCTTGCCTGGAGAATCCCATGGACAGAGGAGCCTGATGGGCTACAGTCCACAGGGTGGCAAAGAATGGGACACCACTAAAGCCACTTAGCACGCATACACAAGGGAGTTAGGGGGAAAGAATGCCAGGTGCAGAGTATAATCTATTAATATATGGAGTCAGAGAGTAATTAGCCTTGTGAAGGACAAGTCCAGCTACCAGTGTTTGTTACTGTAACAGCTGAAGAATGTCCAAAAATGTTTAATTCTTGCAGGCATGTTTGGCTGGTATGTGCCAAAGACCAATTACTCATTCCTGTTTTTGCTGCAACATAATTAATCCCTGTGTTGTAATTTTTGATGAACATTTTTCCCAGTTTATTTATTTTGGGTTTGTTGATATTTACCATACATTTAATTCTTATATGGTAAAGGTATCAAATGTCTCCATTTAACGGATTTTGGTCACACTCTCGGGATAATTTTTTTTTTTAATCTCTGTGATTTTTTTTTTGTTACACTTTCATTTTGATGTTTCACATTTAAAATTTTAATCTACACATAGTCAGTTTTAGAGTAAGGGGTGAAGACTTACCTATATTATTTTTCCAAACGCCTCATGAGTTATTTCAGCACTGATTGCCAAATAATAATTTTTTTATCCAGTGTTCAGCAATGTTTTTAGAAATGCTAGATTCCTATAGGAACTTGAATCATCAACCTCTGGATCATGTAATCATTTTTTTGTGCTAGGACCACAGAATTGTAATTACTGTCTTAACAATATAGATTTAAATTGTTTAGCTTGTCCATTATCTTTGTTATTCTCTTTCACATTGTTCCAGGTTATTCTTGCATGTTTATTTTTATGGATGAACTTAGAATAAGTCTATAAAGTTTCAAGCAAACACATACAACAGCAATGAGATGTCTGCTGGTATATTTATGGGATAGTATCTGAATTTTCAGATTTAATTTTAATGTTAAATTTGAAAAATTCAATACATAAACTTCAAATAGTGAGTCTTTCTATTCAAGAGCATTTAATATCTTTGCACATTTAAAAAACATTTTGGTTGTGCTATTGCATGATCTTGTATTTTATTATTGTTTTAAAGTATAATATCAGATATTGGTTTTATTAATGAATTCTACTCATCTTTTATACTTCTCTTTTAATCATTTTAATTCTCTTCAATATTTGGAAGCCCTCCAGTTCAGTATTTTGTTCAATCTCTTTTAGTAAGTATAAGTTCCTAGGTCTACTAATTTTTTTAGTAACATGATTTTAGACAAGTCATATAATTTTTTATCTCTAGAGTTTTATTTTCATTCTAGAAATTGTGTACCATGAATTTCAGTATCCTGCTTTACACAACAATAATTAAAGTAGCATTTAAAAATTTCCAGGTGTTTGAAGCTTTTAATTTTTATAATTTCTATTTTTCAAAAAATTAGGTAATCCATATCTTTCATATTTATTAAAATATATTTAAGAATTTTTGTGTGCTAAGATAGGATCTTATTTCTATAATTAACAAGAAGTTTAAAAATAAGAAGTCATAACTGTTCTAAAGCTATTAAATTCAGCATATACCTATTAAATCAACTTTATTTATTATCTTTTTCATCATCTTTAAATGTCTGTTTTCTTAATCTGTCACTTAATGTTCCCTGAAAGAATTATTTTTCTGTTAACTTTCTTTTGTATTCCAGTAGGTTTGCTTCTTGAATTCTGATATTATATTACTTAGTTCAAAGAGATTTATTAGTTAACTAGATCTTCATTACAGAAGATAAAAGATCTTTTTATCTTTGAATACACTTTTTCACTTAACTTTAAACGAATTGCATGTAAGCAGCATATAGTTGAGTCTTGTTTTTTGATACAGTATAAGAGGTTTTTTTTTTACTTAAGAAATGAGTTTTATCCATTTATAGTTATCTTTTTAGACACAGGGTTTTATTTCCATTCTTTCATCTTCTGTCTTTCATTTTTAGTAACTTCCTTTTTTTCCAGTCTTTGCCTATGTAATCTGTATTCTCTGACCCTCTGTCCTCCTTGTAATTTAGAAAATATATGTGCCTCTCTTAGTTGTTGTGTATAGGGTAGTGTTTCTGAAAGTGTGGACCATGGAATCACAGTCACCTTAGTCCATATTACTCAGGCTGATCTCAGGCCTACTGAACCCCAGATCTCAAAGATGGAGTAGTGGTGTGCTTGGTCCACTCAAGCTTGCCAGGGGCTCTTTTTAATTCCTCCAAGTTTTACATTGCAAAATTTCAAACCTACTGACAATCTGTACAACAAACTCAAGTTTGAAATCTTGCAAAAATAGTAGTATAAACAGCTATATGCCCCTCATCTAAGGCTAATCAGTTCAGTTCAGTTCAGTTCAGTCACTCAGTTCAGTCCAACTCTTTGCAACCCCATGAATCGCAGCACATCAGGCCTCCCTGTCCATCACCAACTCCTGGAGTCAACCCAAACTCATGTCCATCGAGTTAGTGATGCCATCCAGCTATCTCATCCTCTGTCGTCCCCTTCTCCTCCTGCACCCAATCCCTCCCAGCATCAGAGTCTTTTCCAATGAGTCAACTCTTTGCATGAGGTGGCCAAAGTATTGGAGTTTCAGCTTTAGCATCAGTCCTTCCAGTGAACACCCAGAACTGATGTCTTTTAGGATGGACTGGTTGGACTTCCTTGCAGTCCAAGGGAGTCTCAAGAGTCTTCTCCAACACCACAGTTCAAAAGCATCAATTCTGCGGTGCTCAGCTTTCTTCACAGTCCAACTCTCACATCCATACATGACCATTGGAAAAACCATAGCCTTGACTAGATGGACCTTTGTTGGCAAAAAAATGTGTCTGCTTTTGAACATGCAATCTAGGTTGGTCATAACTTTCCTTCCAAGGAGTAAGCGTCTTTTAATTTCATGGCTGCAGTCACCATCTGCAGTGATTTTGGCGCCCCCAAAAATAAAGTCTGAAACTGTTTCCACTGTTTCCCCATCTATTTCCCGTGAAGTGATGGGACCAGATGCCATGATCTTCATTTTCTGAATGTTGAGCTTTAAGCCAACTTTTTCACTCTCCTCTTTCACTTTCATCAAGAGGCTTTTTAGTTCCTCTTCACTTTCTGCCATAAGGGAGGTGTCATCTGCTTACCTGAGGTAATTGATATTTCTCCCGGCAATCTTGATTCCAGCTTGTGTTTCTTCCAGCCCAGCGTTTCTCATGATGTACTCTGCATAGAAGTTAAATAAGCAGGGAGACAATATACAGCCTTGACGTACTCCTTTTCCTATTTGGAACCAGTCTGTTGTTCCGTGTCCAGTTCTAACTGTTGCTTCCTGACCTGCATAGTTGCCAGCATTTTGCTCCCTCACTCTCTCTCGCTCTCCATCTTTCTTTATACTCCTCCCCCCACCTTCCACTTCCCTCCCTCCTTTCTTCCCTAAAGTAACTGAAAGTAAATTCCACCAATCATGACACAAATCTTGTCACACTACCTTTAACTAATTCAGCTTTTTTTGCTTAAGACTAGGATATTGTGCTTCATGACAATATGACTAATACATTCATAAAATTTAACCTTGTCCCCAAACTGTTATCTACTGTACCATTGTGCATTCCCTTTGGAAGGCTGCTGGAGCCACAGAGAGAGTCTGGCCCATGCTGCTTGAGGATAAAGGGCTTGTGGACAGAGGAGTCCATGGCCCAGTGGTCCCTCCAGCTGCCTGCATGAGTGCAGACGATGCCAACAGAGGAAATTCCCAACCCATCCACAGAAACTTGACAAATTACTTTTTAAGTTACTTAGCTTGGATTGGTTGCACAGCAATAAATATATGATATTATTCAGTTCAGTTCAGTTCAGGCGCTCAGTCGTGTCTGACTCTTTGCGACCCCATGAATCACAGCACGCCAGGCCTCCCTGTCCATCACCATCTGCCGGAGTTCACTCAGACTCACGTTCATCGAGTCCGTGATGCCATCCAGCCATCTCATCCTCTGTCGTCCCCTTATCCTCCTGCCCCCAATCCCTCCCAGCATCAGAGTCTTTTCCAGTGAGTCAACTTTTCGCATGAGGTGGCCAAAGTACTGGAGTTTCAGCTTTAGCATCATTCCTTCCAAAGAAATCCATGAAATTAAAAGATGCTTACTCCTTGGAAGAAAAGTTATGACCAACCTAGATAGCATATTCAAAAGTAGAGACATTACTTTGCCAACTAAGGTCCGTCTAGTCAAGGCTATGGTTTTTCCTGTGGTCATGTATGGATGTGAGAGTTGGACTGTGAAGAAGGCTGAGCGCCGAAGAATTGATGCTTTTGAACTGTGGTGCTGGAAAAGACTCTTGAGAGTCCCTTGGACTGCAAGGAGATCCAACCAGTCCATTCTGAAGGAGATCAGCCCTGGGTGTTCTTTGGAAGGAATGATGCTAAAGCTGAAACTATTACTAAGCCTCAAATCATATGCGCCTGCCAATAAACTGAGAAATGAAGTGCTAGGGTTAGGAATAGGGAATTTATAAGGAAAGCCCACAGAACAGACTGAGATGGTGGAGTTATGTCCCAAAGAATCACCTGAGTTAGAATTCACTCTTCTTTTACACTTAAAGGGAAGGTGACTGGCTGGTGCAACTTCTTGATGCCGGAATCCTGAGCTCTTGCAGCTGTCCTCATGGGTTAGGTCATGATGTTCTGTAAAACTCCAACAAGGCAAATATTATTCTGTTTTCTGCAACTTTTTATCTCTATGTTATTGGAAGAGTATAATACCTCTAAAGGTCAGAGCCTTGAGAATGGGCTTCCTGTATTTCTTAGGCTGTAGGGTACGTTCTTAACTTATAGCAAAAATAAAAGGTTAAAGTAGAAGAAACAGATCCAGAGTCAGAGTTGGTCTTCCCTGTTACAATTACTTCGTCTGAATTTAAGCTACCTGACTGTTAAAATAAGATCCTTTATGCTGCTTTCGTGTTTTTGATCCAGGATTGATTCAAGACTCACACATTGAATTTAGTAATCATGTTTCTTTAGTGCCTTCATTTATTGCATCTCTATCCCTAATTTGTTTCTTAGTCTTTAATGACATTGCAGAGATGCTTCCTGCTTTCTCTGTGGCTGCGCTCACTCTGTTGTTCACTCTTCCTACTGCAGGATTATTAGTTGAAGCTGTAAAGACAATAACAAGAGGCCTCATTTGAGAAAGGAAAATGCAAAATCAGAAAGAACATCCTGTTCAAAAGGGAATTAGCTAATAGTTGAAAAGAAAAAAAAAAAAACTATGATGACTAGCATTGGAACTTGGAATTGGGTACTGTATGGGGCTTGTCCCTCTGATCCGTCTCACCTAGTCACTTGCTTGAACCAAAAGGAGAACGAGGGCCAAGTAAGAACAAAACGTCTGTCCATTAAAATCCCAGTCAGACACTGGAGTAGCAAGCCATTCCCTGTAACTGGTGTTACACAGTATTGAGGGGAGCAGGATGGTCCCCGCTTCCAAAAGGACAAATCACAGGCTCTGTTGTGTTTGTGGAGTAGATGGCATCAGCAGGTGTGCACAACAGGGAAACTTCTGCAGGGCTCCCCCTTTCACACTTGTGTAGTAGTGAGGTGTCTCTGATTTCAAGGGACAAAAACCCAACACAAACCAGCTTGAAATAAAGAGAAGCCTTTCAGTTTATATCAATTGGGAGACAGTAGGGAGTGGCCTTAGGCATCACTCAGTTCAGAATGGTGAATGTTCTGTTTTTCTCTCTCCCCATCTCCTGCCAGCTTAGTCCTTACTACCTCTGCTCCCCTATATTTTCTGTCATTTACTCTCAGCTGTACTCCTCTTTGGTTGGTTTCATTCCCTGCCCTCATCTAGGCTATCTCCACAAGGTGGTGAAGCTTTACAAGCAGCTCCAACTACCTCCCACATATCTTAAGAAAAACATCTTCCACATCAGCTAGAAACAAGAGCCCGAGAGAAGACTTTCATCACATACTCACTCTTGGACTCACCACCTGATCCCAGGGGGGATGGAATACTGAATACCTTGAACGGGGGGCCCAGAAAGCTATTAGGGGCGCCCCCAGCAGAACAACATGATTGAAGACAGACAAACACAATGTCACAAAGGAAGGAGGCACCTCACAAAAAGAGCTCTAAACCATGCCCGCTCAGCCCAGAAGATGTGCAGCAGGACGTTTGGGCATGACTACAGGCAATCCAAGTGTAGCAGCCCCAGCTGATTCAGGGTATCAGTGACTTTTCAAAACCATATGCAGCTTTCACAACATCAGAGACTGACCAAGATGGAGAACTGGCATGGAAGAGAAAAAATGAAAAGTACAACTTCATCATCCAGTTTCCACTAAGTGAGGCTGTGTTGCCAGCTAACCCTAGAATGATGGTGAAAGTGAAGTCGCTCAGCCGTGTCCGACTCTTTGTGACCCCATGGACTGTAGCCCACCAGTCTCCTCCGTCCATGGGATTTTCCAGGCAAGAATACTGGAGTGGGTTGCCATTTCCTTCTCCAGAGGATCTTTCCAACCCAGGGATCGAACCTGAGTCTCCCACATTGTAGGCAGATGCTTTACCGTCTGAGCCACCAGGGAATGATAGTGGCTTACTCAAAAAGACCCCTGTCTTGTTTGAGGTTTGGTGTGGCTTTGGTGCACATCCTCTTGTTTCCAGACCAAGGCTGAACCCAGGAGCATCTTCTATCTGGAACATTCTGTGCCTGCAGCAGAGAGAAGAGTGAGAAAGCAGGACTGCGTGATGGTTCTAAAGTGGCACTGCTGCTTCCGCTCACACTCACCTGTCATGGAAGTGTCACAGCCAGTCTTCCATCAGCAGGGTGACACGTGTGTCTGCTCCACAGGTGGGTACAGAGGCACCTGATTGCAAGTGTTTCTGCAGACACGGGCGGCAATCATTTTTCCCAGTGATCCAGTGTGTCACAATAATGAAAAAGACACAGAAAGCTGTCTTTCTGAGCAAGTATGAGCTATCCCTAGAGACTCCTAGATATAGTTTGTCAGTGAACCTTGAGGGTCTCTCAGGACTAGAGATTCTGTGACATGCCATCCATCAGAGTCAGTAAGATATGGTTTATAGGATTGGCCTAGGGGAAGATTGACTATACTGGGCTAAGCCCATGTGAAAGAGAGCCGGAGAAACTATATCCTCTCCTGCTTTAATAAAGAATGAATCATTCTTAGGGTGGCCATACTATTTATCATATAAACTGGGATACTTTTGTGAAGAAAGGGGGAAGTCTTGACAATTACATTGATCCACCTAGCAAGCCTCAGCCAATAAAAACCTGTAATTAGTCTTATTTCAAGACTGCTGCCGATTGTAATAATTTTTTAAAATATTTATTTATTTTTGTTTTTTTTAATTTAAATTTATTTATTTTGATTGGGGGCTAATTACCTTACAATATTGTATTGGTTTTGCCATACATCAACATGAATCCGCCACGGGTGTACACGTGTTTCCCAGTCCTGAACCCCCCCTCCCTCCTCCCTCCCCATACCATCCCTCTGGGTCATCCCAGTGCACCAGTCCCAAGCATCCTGTATCCTGCATTGAACCTGGACTGGCGATTCATTTCACATATGATATTATACATGTTTCAATGCCATTCTCCCAAATCATCCCACCCTCTCCCTCTCCCACAGAGTCCAAAAGACTGTTCTATACATCTGTGTCTCTTTTGCTGTCTTGCATACAGGGTTATTGTTACCATCTTTCTAAATTCCATATATATGCGTTAGTATACCGTATTGGTGTTTTTCTTTCTGGCTTACTTCACTCTGTATAATTGGCTCCAGTTTCATCCACCTCATTAGAACTGATTCAAATGTATTCTTTTTAATGGCTGAGTAATACTCCATTGTGTATATGTTCCACAGCTTTCTTATCCATTCATCTGCTGATGGACATCTAGGTTGCTTCCATGTCCTGGCTATTATAAACAGTGCTGTGATGAACATTGAGGTACATGTGTCTCTTTCAATTCTGGTTTCCTCAGTGTGTATGCCCAGCAGTGGGATTTCTGGGTCATAAGGCAGTTCTATTTCCAGTTTTTTAAGGAATCTCCACACTGCTCTCCATAGTGGCTGTACTAGTTTGCATTCCCACCAACAGTGTAAGAGGGTTCCCTTTTCTCCATACCCTCTCCAGCATTTATTGCTTGTAGACTTTGGATCACAGACATTCTGACTGGTGTGAAATGGTACCTCATTGTGGTTTTGATTTGCATTTCTCTGATAATGAGTGATGTTGAGCATTTTGGTTATGCTGGGTCTTCCCTGCTGCATGGGCTTTCTCTAGTTGCAGGGAGTGGGCGCTACTCTCTAGCTGTGGTGCACGGGCCCTCATTGCGGTGGCCTCTCATTGTGGAGCAGGGGCTCTGTGGCATGCAAACTTCAGTAGTGGCAGTCTCAGGGCACGGGCTCAGGAGTTGTGGCACTCGGGCTTAGTTGCCCCGTGGCATGCGAGATCTTCCTAGACCGGGGATCAAACCAGGGTCCCCTGCATTGCAAGGCAGATTCTTAAACACTGGATCACCAAGGAAGCCCTGTAATAACTTTTATACTCTAATTATTTATTCCTAAACCTGGGTCCCTTCATTGAACTCATAAAAATTCGGAAGACCACTGTTCAAAGTTCAACTTCCTGAGACTTATCTGTAGAATTAGTCTCCACTGCTGGGTGTAATGAATGTGTCGACTCCACAGTGGTTCAGGCTTCTCCACATCAGTCACTTCCATCTCCAGCCTCTCCTGAAGAAATATTGTACCCCTCACCCCACTGATGTGAAGCTTACCTCTGTAACTTGCACTGGCCAGTGAAACATAAAGGGTGTGAAGCTCTGTCATAGCAGAAGCTCCATCTTCCTTTTTTTCCCCTATGCCATGTTTAGGTCAGCAATGTTCCAGTTAGGGGCTGCTCTGTTAGCCTTGGTTCTCCAGTGAAGAGGACATGGATACCAGCCAGCCCTGAAGGGACAAGTGACATCAACAAAAATAAATCTCTGCTGTGTGTGACTACAATGCCAGGTACATCTGTTTGTACAGCATAACCTAGTAGGATATGCCAAGATTGTAGATGAAAACCGTAATCAAATTACTTATTCATGCTAATGTAATTTTATTTAATGTCCAGTTCTATTTTTTTAAACTAAGCATCTCAAGCAGGACATAGTATGGAGGATGTGTCCAATAAATAGTTATTGACTATTTTAACCTTTCCTCTGATTGATTGTATTTATAGTACTATTAGATTCACTTTCAACTATCTGCATTAAACAGTTTCCATGTATTATTGTAGTTTTGTTCCCTGATGACAAAAGCACCACATGAACACACTGTAGACAACTTAAAAGGATAAAAGAATATTAAAAAATAAATCACACGCTATCCCTTAAAACTTTATCACTATCAATATTTTATTGCTATTAAAATATTATCACTATTAATGTTTTAGTTTCAAGCATTTCCTAAAGATATTTTATTTAAATGTGCTATGCAGTATTAAATATTATTCTTCATTTATTTCTACATGAGTATGTCCTATGTTTTCAAACAAGAACATTTTCAATAATATTAGCATTTCAAAGGATATACAGCATCCCAATATATCCAAGTCATAAATGACCTAACTCTATTCCTATTGTGAGATACCTGGGTTGTTTCCAACTGCTGTTATAATTAATGTTGTTGTGAGAACCTCTGTGTTGAATCTTGCAAGTATGTCTATCTTCTTATATTAAAGTCCTAGGAAGTGCACTTATAAGGCCAGATAATATAGACAATTTTAAGCCTTTTAATATGCATTGATGAATTACTTGACAGATAAATGTTACCAAAATATACACCCACAAATTTTTGCTTCACTGAACATTTACCAGCATTGAACCTGACCACTATTTTAATCTTTCTAGTTGGATAATCAAAAGTAAGTCCATTGTCTTAATTTCTGTTTCTAATAAGCTTGAATATTTTCATATGTTTGTTAGTGACTGATCTTTTCATAGAATTTATGTTGCCATAATCTTGATATAATGGGTCCATAGGGACTGATTCAAAGTTCCAACCAATTTTCAAATGAGCTTTCAGTGGGCATCTTATTTGTAAGTAGAGGTTATTTATATTAGCTGCAGGCTGGGATGGAGCAAGAGAGCTGGTACATTTCCACATTCTATCAGAACTACCCAATAGAACTTTCTGCAAAGCTGGAAATGCTCAATATTTGTACTATCCACCATGGTAGCCACTATCCACATCTGGGCATTGAGCTCTGGAAATGTGGCTAATTGACTGAGGAACTGAATTTTGCTTTATTCCATTTCCATTAATATAAATTTTAATTTTAATTAATAGCCACATATGGCTAGTGGTGATTACATTTGGCATCACAGCTCAGAAATTTGCCCATCTTAGAGAATGGGTCAGTCTAGGCTCTATACTTGGCCTAAAGATTTATGTAAGCAAGAGGGGAAAAAAAGACAAGAACAAGTGGCAAACTCGAGAGTGTGAGTCAAAATCAGTAAATGTAGTATAAGTTCACTGTGTTTTTATTGGTTTTCTTGACCATGTTAACCTAGCACAGTCATCTATAATAGTAATTAATATTTCTTGAGTGCTCACCCATGCACCAATCTGTATCCCAAATGCTTTTCACATATCTTCACAATGAGTCTAAAGCTGCTATTTGTTTCTCCATTTTACAGATTAAACAACTGAGGCATAAAAATGCAGCTTGCCTAGGAACATACAGCTAGTAAGTGCCCGATCCAGGATATAAGCTCAGCTGGTCTGACTCCAGAATGCCTGCTTTTAACTGCTGCTTTATTTGCCTGTTGGTACCTAATCACTATGAGTACATGATGCCTATTGCACTTAATGAAACTAACTATGCTATTACCTGAATGTCTTTCTTAATAATGCCTGTAATAAGGGGCAAACCTTTTATTTCATGATTTAGAGTCAGCAGTCTTACAGTCAAGTCCCTGGCTAAAAACAAGAATTGTTTGTGAATGAGAAAGAATTGATGCAAGAAAATATGGTGAAGCAGTCAACACATACATGAAAAGAACTGACTATCAAATCATTCCCCAAAGTAGTAGCTTCACAGAAAACAAATCGAAGAGACTTCACAGCTTGGTCAAAGAATGGCCCTGTTTAACATTTTTGGGTGAAGCAAATAGAAGCAAGTGTTCATGTCACCACACTGCTCAGGAATTGCAATGTGTGCGTGCTGAGTTGCTCAGACGTATCCAACTCTTTGCAACCCCACAGACTGTAGACAGCCAGACCCCTCTGTCCATGGGATTTCCCAGACAATGGAAATGAGTTGCCATTTCCTCCTGCAGGGAATCTTCCCAACCCATCCAGCATCTCCTGCATTGGCAAGCAGATTCTTTACCATTGCACCACCTGGGAATTCCCAGGATGTACAATTTATGAAAGTGGTATTTGTTAAATGTTTAAAAGCTTTGCTTCCAGGGGATTGTTTCATTCATGTCTTTTCTCATTTGTGTTTAGTGATAAGAACAATATATTGACTGACTCGTTTAATCTATAGTGTTCCAAAGCACAACATTAATCTCCAATAAACTGGCTTAACACTCACCCAATCACAAAGGGATCAAAGTTCTTAAATGGGATCAAACTTGCTTTGAGTGGAAAAAAATACTTTAGGACATATATGCATTTTAAAAGACATAATTCCAAAAATAGTACTGCCAACATTTTTAAAATGTTAGATTTGCAAAAGAAAGAAAGTGTCAAGGAATTTTAAATAATTGATTTGCAAGCAGCCTTTTTGCTGTAATTAATCACATATTCCTTCAGTAGCAACGCTGCCTGTGCTAAATACTCTGCATACATCTGTGACAGACAAAACTTTAAGGTAACCCATGATGTGATGATGTTCCAACTCCTAGTTGATGGAACAACTAGTGAGTAAGGGACAATTAGCAAGAATACAGATGATCCTTGGACCTGACTGAGAAGGTCACTTTGACAATTTCCTAAACCTCCTGCTCTTTGCCTTTGACATGGAAAAGTTAGCTCAGTTTGCTTGAGCTCCAGAAACATCATTATTAGAATTAATACAAAGCTCTGTTTAGTCATAGTCAAGACTATAATTTTCAGTGTAGCTAATAAGATAAGCAGCGTACAGTTTGATAGTATTACCAAGCTCAGGTCTGGCTGATGGCTGTTCAAAAACCAATACTCAGAAGAGGCAACTGTTGGTAAAGAGGAAAATTGCTCTTAATCAAAATGTTAGCAATCTGGGGAGAGGGTGGACTTGTCTGCAAAAAAAAAAAAAAAAATCCTGAATATTCTGCTTGGCCATGAACATTTTTAAAGGGAAAAGATGAAGTAATCTCAGTTATTCATGGAAATGAGGGGTCAGAGCCATCGTCACCCACCACCTACCACTGTGTGTATACTTGTCATTCTTATGATCTTTCTGTATATGGTGTCTTATTTACAGTTTGTTCACAAGATTACTGAAAGGAAAGCTGGGGAAGAGATCTGATCATCTGTTAATTACTTATTCTTCATTTTCACTTCTTTGATCTATGGAAAGAACGAACACGTTAGAAAAGGTATTTCGTGATCAAAAGATTTGAAAGATATGCTTGGGCCAAAGATGAGAAGAGCATGAGGTGAGGATGGGGGCAGGGCACATGTCTCTGGTTTAAGATTAGTGACAAGACAAAGGAACCTCCTGCAGGGAGCTCTTTCCTGCCAAAAGCTGCTTACAATATCAGAAAAGCAAAAGTTAAAATCCTCAGCCTGTCTCCTATTAGTAGTGTGAAAAGTGAATGTGATAGTTGCTCAGTCATGTCCAACTCTTTGTGACTCCATAGAGTGTAACCCACCAGGCTCCTCTGTCCATGGGATACTCCAGGTAAGAATACTGGAGTGAGTTGCCATTCCCTTCTCCAGGGGGTCTACCCAATCCAAAGATCCAACCCAAGTCTCATGCTTTGCAAGTGGATTCTTTCCCATTCAAACCAGAGGGAAGCCCACTAGTAGTGTAGTACTAGGTAATTCAGTTAAGCTCCCTGAGCCTTGGTTTCTTCATCTGTTATGAAAACACACTGTTGACCAGAGGGCTGAGGACAGCAGAAATGAGATGGCAAAATTTCTGAGGTTGGTCACACAATCAAGAGATGAACCTGAGACAAAGTGGCATCAGCATCCATTAGCACAAGAATGAACTCAGAAAAAGACGAAATTCCAAATTGAGTTAACCAGGTTGCAGGGACAAAGCAGAAAGCAACAACTGGTAGGATAATGAAGTAACATCTGATGCATACCAAAGTCATAATCATACTAAGTAAGACAGAGAGAAAGACAAATATCATACGGTATTGGTTATATGCAGAATCTAAAAAAATGATACAAATGAATTTATTTACAAAACAAAAATAAACTCAAAGATTTAGAGAACAAACCTATGGTTTTGAGGGGAGTTGGGAAGAGGGATAAATTGAGAGCTTGGGATTGACACATACACACACATATATATGTAGATATAAAATAGAAAAACAAGGACCTAATGTATAGCACAAGGAACTCTACTCAATATTCTGTAATATCCTAAATGGGAAAAGAATTTGAAAAAGAATAGACATACGTATATGTAACTGAATCACTTTATTGTACATCTGAAACTAACACAACTTTGTTAACCAACTGTACTGCAATATTAAATAAATATTTTTTAAGTCACAATAGAAGAAAGATAATGTTACCTGTCAGACTCAAAACAATTTTTTCTGACTGCCTTGTAACAAATTCCATATCCAGGGTTGTTTAAAGGGTCTGAGAACCATTTCTGACCATGTAAAACTTAGTTTTCAGTGTAGAATAAAAATTAAAACTACCAACCCTGCCTATCACATAGTTATCTGCAGGAACAAGGAAATAATCCAAATGAAAGTATTATTATGCAAACTAACATCTGGTAACACTAAGTACCCTTTACTGTGTTTTCAATGCCCTCAGTTCAGTTCAGTTCAGTCGCTCAGTCTGTCCGACTCTTTGCGACCCCATAGACTGCAACACACCAGGCCTCCCTGTCCATCATCAACTCCCGGAGCTTATTCAAACTCAAGTCTACTGAGTCGGTGATGCCATCCAACCATCTCATCCTTTGTCATCCCCTTCTTCTGCCCTCAATCTTTCCCAGCATCATGGTCTTTTCCAATGAGTCAGTTCTTCACATCAGGTGGCCAAAGGATTGGAGTTTCAGCTTCAACATCAGTCCTTCCAATGAATATTCAGGATTGATTTCCTTTAGGATGGACTGGTTGGATCTCCTTGCTGTCCAAGGGACTCTGAAGAGTCTTCTCCAATACCACAGTTCAAAAGCATCAATTCTTTGGCACTCGGCTTTTTTTATAGTCCAACTCTCACATCCATACATGACTACTGGAAAAACCATAGTCTTGACTAGATGGACCTTTGTTGGCAAAGTAATGTCTCTGCTTTTGAATAAGCTATCTAGGTTGGTCATAACTTTTCTTCCAAGGAGCAAGCATCTTGTAATTTCATGGCTGCAATCACCATCTGCAGTGATTTTGGAGCCCCCCAAAATAAAGTCTTTCACTGTTTCTACTGTTTCCCCATCTATTTGCTATGAGGTGATAGGCCAGATGCCATGATCTTAGTTTTCTGAATGTTGAGTTTTAAGCCAACTTTTTCACTCTCCTCTTTCACTTTCATCAAGAGGCTCTTTAGTTCTTCACGTTCTGCCATAAGGGTGGTGTCATCTGCATATCTGAGGTGATTGATATTTCTCCCAGCAATCCTGATTCCAGCATATGCTACTTCCAGCCCAGCATTTCTCATGATGTACTCTGCATAGAAGTTAAATAAGCAGGGTGACAATATACAGCCTTAACATACTCCTTTCCCAATTTGGAACCAGTCTATTGTTATGTGTCCAGTTTTAACTATTGATTATTGACCTCCATACAGATTTCTCAGGAGGCAGGTCAGGTGGTCTGGTATTTCCATTTCTTGAAGAATTTTCCACAGTTTGTGGTGATCACACAGTCAGAGGTTTCGTGTAGTCAATAAACCAGAAGTAGATGTTTTTCTGGAACTCTCATGCTTTTTCAACGATCCAGCAGATGTTGGCAATTTGATCTCTGGTTCCTCCGCTTTTTCTAAATCGAGCTTGAACATTTGGAAATTCACGTTTCACATACTGTTGAAGCCTGGTTTGGAGAATTTTGAGCATTACCTTGCTAACATGTGAAAAGAGTGCAATTGTGTGATAGTTTGAGCATTCTTTGACATTGCCTTTCTTTCGGATTGGAATGAAAACTGACCTTTTCCAGTCTTGTGACCACTGCTGAGTTTTCCAGATTTGCTGGCATATTGAATGCAGCACTTTCACAGCATCATCTCTTAGTGCCCTAATCATGTATATTAGACAGGTTTGTTTACTTCATTACCCTAAGAAATATAAATATAAGTAGTAATTAAATTAATAGTCATTCTAAGAGGCTCTCTTTGCTACAGAAGTTAAATAGGATTAAAACATGAAATCTTAGCACTTGCTTGTTATTTAGGATTTTTATGTATTCTGCTTTCTCTGATGGATATTTACTTTGTCAGGAAAGTGAAGATTCCCCCGGCCCCTCTTGAGTTCTCGTGGCAGGACTAGTAAGAAAATGGACACAGGACAGATTAACAGGGAAAAAAGAAACATTTTAATTTGTATGCATGAAAAGTGTTAGGTAGTCAGTCAGGTCTGACTCTTTTGACCTCATGGACTGTAGCCCACCAGTCTCCTCTGTCCGTGGGATTTCCCACGGAAGAATACTGGAGTGGGTAGCCATTCCCCCTTCTAGGGGATCTTCCTGGCCCAGGGATTGAACCCCTGCTTCAACCCCTGCATTACATTCAGGTTCTTTACTGTCTGAGACATCAGGGAAGCCCAAGGTCTCACAGAAATGTGACGAAAGAAGTAGCCAAAACAGGCACATTTTATCTCTTTTAGACAATACATTTGTGGGGAATTGACAGGACAAAGAACTGTAGGCTTTGGGTGCTCAATTAGTGATGAATCTAAATAAACCCTGGGCTTGTAGTAGTAAATTTAAAAAGATGTACAGTTTGTTTACACAGGCTTCTCTGCTCAAATTCTCTGTCTCCAACTGTAATGCTGTCTTTTGACCTCCAGATGCAGGGGGTGCACCTTTCTCAGGGGAAGTTTATTTCCTGTACTTCTGGGAGACAGGGAAGGGTCAGTTTTCCTCTTGCATCAGCTGCTTCTCCAGAAACTTCTACTCACAGTAGTGAAGTGAAAGTTGCTCACTCGTGTCCAACTCTTTGCGACCCCGTGGACTATCCAGGCTAGAACACTGGAGTGGGTAGCCTTTCCCTTCTCCAGGGGATCTTCCCAAACCAGGGATCAAATGTAGGTCTCCCACATTGCAGGCAGATTCTTTACCAGCTGAGCCACAAGGGAAGCCCCTACTCAAAGAAATCTGTATGCAATTGGGCCATATTTGGGAGCATCCCTGCACAAGCCCCAGCACTTTGTTTTTTAATATATAGCAATCAAGTTGATTTTATATTAGATCAGGGGTCAGCAATCATTTATGACAAATTTGGCCACAGAGAATAATGATTTGTTGTGGCTTTGGGCTGTTTACTGCTTCTAGATACATCAGCACCACTTATGAAAGGATGTGCAATGCAGTGACTGATAAGAACAGACTGGCAGTTTATTGACCTGAGTTAACTTCTAGCTTCACTTGTTTTCTAGGTAAACTCTGGCATATTATGCTTCACACCTTCAATTTCTTCATTTGTAAAATGGAGAAATAAATGCCTATGGAAGTTCAAAGAATGAATAAAATAAAAGACGCTCTCACTAGGTCAGTACTCGCTAGCTTCATCCCCTGATGGGATGAAGTACCCTTCATCTCAGTTAGTGGGGACCTGGACTTGGTCCTGAAAGCTCAGAAACTGAAAATCATAGGGACCCAGAGTACACTGGTCCCAGCCATTCTGAGTCAAGCTATCAAAATACAGAAGAGACAAGAATAAATGTTTGTACATTAGTCCATTGGTTTTAATGAGGGAGCACTCTCAGCCATGTGAACCTTCTGCTGCATCCTGAAAAGTGATCTGCATGTAAAAGCAACTGAACAGGAAGTTCTTGCTGGGGGAGGAATCAGAACAAGAAAAGTGATGATTGGATTTGGGTGTATAACATAACTGCAGGGATCTTTCTCCATCATCTGGTGATGAAAAAGATCAGAACATACCAGCCACTTTGACATATTTATTTTGAACCTAAGGCAATTGAGAAAAAGTGGATGTAGGAAGGGATCTGACTTTACATAAATTATGACCAGGGCATACATTTCCTACAAGAAGGGTGGCCTCCCTATACCAGGAAGACAAAAACATTCTCATCACTGGAGATGTGGAGTTGACTCCAAGATGAATCTCTAGAAACAAACTTCAAAAATGAGCCTCATTGTTATGGAGTCCAAGCTTACCCTGCTCACCACAGGACAGGCCAATAAATCAGAGATGAAGTGTTGAAGCAAGGAATTTGATTTTATTTGGAAAGCTGAAGACCAAGAGGATGGCAGACTAATGTCTCAAAATTACTATCTTATCAGGCTCTGGATGCTAAGTTCTTTTATAGAGCAGAGGGGGAGGAGGTGCGGAAGTAAAGTAAAAAAGCAATTAATCTTGCAAATATCTCCTGGAATGGCCAACCTGGGGGAAATGATGTATTAATTTCTTCCTTTCTGAAGCCATCCACAGGTGGGAAGAGTCCTGAACAAAGGCATTTTGATTTAACATTTAAGCAGAGAGGCAGGGTTCCCTAAGGCAGGCCATTATGTATAAACAGAATCCTTTTAGTGAACAAAAGCAATGGGAAGCAAAGGTTAAAATAAAAAAATCAGGTCCAATATGGAATCATATTTTGTTCATCCCTGTAACAATATCTTCCATTAGTTTTCTCCTTAAATTTCCTACTTGTTTTCACACAATTTACTACCCCCTAATCCAAATCCCTTTTATCTTTGTCTTGTCACATCTGCACAAATCATCACTCTTTGTTAGAATAATATATAAACCTTCAGAACCATTTACCTCTTTGGGTCTTCACTTCTCATATACAAAAATCTCTGTGAACAAGAAAAATATTAACATCAAATTCAAAGTGTATTCTTTTCTCCTGTTAACTTGTCTTCTGTCAGTTTAATTCTCAGGCTCAACCACAGAATTTTAGAGGGTAGAGGAAGTCTTTCCTATGGCTGTATCTGTCATGTTGACATACAATTCCCTAATACTGCAGCCACTCTAGAGGTCTCCTGCTGCATACCTACATCAAGGGAGTGTGTAATTTCCTCAGTTCTGTCTCATCACAACAAAAATTTGAAGCGACAGACCAGTGTTAAAGCCCTCAGACAGACCATGTCACAGCCCTCAGACAGACCATGTCACAGCTCTCAGTGACAGATCAGTGTCACAACTCTCCGACAGATCCGTGTTACAGCTCCATACAGCTCAGTTTTATTTAGAAAATAAAGGGAAATACATCCTCAAGGCGTGAGGGCATGCCAACCCAAAAGACACAAAGAGAAGAGAGAGAGAGGCCCCCAGCCCCTTGGCTCCTCTTTTTATGTTTTTCTCCTCCCCCTGGGCCTGCCCTACGTAAATTGGGCTAGCCAGGAGTGCTCTTTGTTCTACCTGAGGTCCTCACTCTGGTCCTCTGACCTTCCTTTGTTCTATTTTCCCAGGATTTTCCCTTCCTTGTCTTTTAGCCACCACCATTCTGGACTTCTTTTTCCTATTCTAACTACCTAACACTTAGATGGGCACCCCCAATATTTATCCTTCTGACTTGGTCTTTTTATAAGTTGTTGTTGTTCAGTCACTAAGTCATGTCCAATTCTTTGCAACCCCACAGACTGCAGCATGTCAGGCTTTCCTGTCCATCACCAACTCCCGTATCTTGCTCAAACTCATGTCCATTGAGTCGGTGATGCCATCTAACCATCTCATCCTCTGTCATCCCCTTCTCCTCCTGCTTTCGTCTTTCACAGCATCAGAGCCTTTTCCAATGAGTTGGCTCTTCACATCAGGTGGCCAAAGTACTGGAACTTCAGCTTCAGCATCAATCCTTCCAAAGAATATTTAGGGTTGATTTCCTTTAGTCTCCTTGCAGTCCAAGGGACTCTCAAGAGTCTTCTCCAGCACCACAGTTTGAAAGCATCAATTGTTAGATGCTCAGCTTTCTTTATGATCCAACTGTCACATGTGTACATGACTACTGGAAAAATCACAGCTTTGACTATATGGATTTTGTCAGCATAGTGATGTCTCCACTTTTTAATATGCTGTCTAGATTTGTCATAGCTTTTCTTCCAAGGGGCAAGCATCTTTTAATTTCGTGGCTGCAGTCACCATCTGCAGTGATTTTGGTCTAAGCCTCCTTTTCTAATTGGCTTCTCTTTTGATTGACACAGAATACGAAGAAAAGCATGTGTACCTTTAACTATTTCATAATCAAATCTTGTAGGGCTAAGACAAATTTTTCTAATTTTGCAGCTTAACTCTCAAAAGACAGTCTTATTTCCTTCCCTTGATAGGTTTCAGTGCATTCCTTAGTGAAATGATCAAGCATTGGCTAACATACTTGCTCATACTACCTGGCAATTAGTATTTGATAAAATTTAGTTTATTGATTTTTTTTTCCCCACCAAGCCTCCAGATGAGTATTCATCAATGAGTTTATCTTCATCTTTATCCCTACTCTATACCAGAGAAATGAAAGTCAAGTTTTGTCTAGTCTCATTGTAGCCTCTTAACTGAGTTTAGTTATCACTAAATCGACCCTCAGCCTTCTTTATGGTCCACTCTCACATCAGTACATGACTACTGGAAAAAACAAATCGCCTTGTAGCTGCTTCTCAGTCAGTTGAACAGACAAACTTCCTTAATGTTGAGAGCATATTGAAATAGTCCCAGTGATTATAGAATTAGGAATGTGGAGAAGAGTATTTTCTTTACTTTTTATCAAAGTATAGTTGATATACAATGTTGTATTAATTTCAGTGTACAGCACAGTGATCTAGTTGTATGTGTGTATATATATATATATATATGTATATAATATATATTCTTTTTACAGATTCTTTCCCCTTATAGGTTATTATAAGATATTGAATACAGTTTCATGAGAAGAATATTTTCAAAAGAGGTTTATTTTGAAGGGGCTGTAGGGAAGAAATCAAGAGCAGTTAGACTCATCATATTCATTAATAGTGATTTCTTTTTCTCCACGGCTTATATTAGAAAAGAGAAAACAAGAATAGGGTATGGACAGACTGAGATACAAATCAAAAGGCGTTTTTAAAATTTCAAAGTCATAGATAAAAAATATGTATCTTTTCCCTCTGCAAACAGTCTCCCAACTCTAATAAAGGTCTCTGCTACCATCCCTGCCCACCTCCGCAGCTGCTGTAACACCTCTGCCACCTGTGCCTACACACAAACTGTACCTTTTAACTTTTTCAGTCCTCAAAGTGAGAACATGTTCTTTTTTCAGCCTTCAATGTATTAATTAATTAATGAGAAATCCAGAGGCTGGTATAGAGGCAAGGAACTCTGTGAACAGAACAGATATATCAACAGAGGGATAAGCCTGAAAATAGGAGAGCTGCCAGGTAAGTGGGCATCTGACTCCCACTGCAAATCCTCTGCCTGAGAATGCCTCAGGCAAAGGACTGAGCACATTAGGCTAGGGCTCAAAGACAAACTAATTATGACCAAATCTGTAGTCTGGAGCACTGACTCTGGTGATGAGTGGCAAACAGGTGATCTCACTGGAGCAAAACAAATGACAATCAGCAGGGAAGACCCACGCATGCCTATAGAAGTATGAAATTCTTCTTCATGCAAGGTCACTGGAGATCACTCATGAGGAAACCTGATAAGGCAGTGCTCTCCCTACTGGGCAAACTTTGAGCCTCTTTGTAAGAAGAAGCAATTTCTGATAGCTAATAGGCATGTAGTGTGTAGGAACTCTACTCAATACTCTGTAATGACTTACATGGGAAAAGAATCTAAAAAGAATGGATATATGTAGATGTATAACTGATTCATTTTGCCATACAGCAGAAGCTAACATAACATTGTAAATTAACTGTCAGTTCAGTTCAGTCATTCAGTCATGTCCAACTCTTTGCGACCCCATGGCACACCAGGCTTCCCTGTACATCACCAACCCCCTGAGCTTGCTCAGACTCATGTCCATTGAGTCAGTGATGCCATCCAACCATCTCATTCTCTGTCATCCCCTTCTCCTCCCACCTTCAATCTTTCCCAGCATCAGGGTCTTTTCCAATGAGTCAGTTCTTTGCATCAGGTGGCCCAAGTACTGGAGCTTCAGCTTCAGCATCAGTCCTTTCAATGAATATTCAAGACTGATTTCCTTTATGAATGACTGGTCTGATCTCCTTGCAGTCCAAGGGACCCTCAAGAGTCTTCTCCAACACCACAGTTCAAAAGCATCAGTTCTTCAGTGCTCAGCTTTCTTTATAATCCATACATGACTCTCACATCCATACATGACTACTGGAAAAAGCACAGCTTTGACCAGATGGACCTTTGTTGGCAAAGTAATGTCTCTTCCTTTTAATATGCTGTCTAGATTGGTCACAGCTTTTCTTCCAAGGCTTTCATGGCTGCAGTCACCATCTTCAGTGATTTTGGAACCCAAGAAAATCAACTATAAACCAGTGAAAATTAACAAAAGAAAAGAAAGGACATTTTCTAAAGTGATATAGAGGCTTAACCTTTTGCAGTTCTTCTTGGGAAAATGCCAAATATTCATTCTATCCTATAAATATAAATTCCTGGATTATAAACTAACTCTGAAATGCTTATTGTATTTCCCCTGTAGGGGCATTTATGTAGATTCCAATGGACAAGAACCCAGAGACTTTCCTCTTTTACTTTCAAATGGAATTTGTTTCCATTAGAAAGATTGGGTTTGTCTTTGTCTCTCCAGATGGGTCAGGGCAGATGTCCTCTTCCTGTGTAGCTCCCAGATTCTGAATTTGGGGACTCACTCTCTGTATGAAGAAACAGCCCTTTGCATGTACAAGCCTATCCTTCCAGCTCTCACCTCACTGCACGGAAAGGAAAAGAATTGGTGCAAATGTACCTGATGCACTTGTTGCTCTAAGTAATAAGAATTGCCTTGATCCAGAAATGCAACATATCAGGACATCTCTGGTGCTTCCAGTGAGGGGCTGCAGCTTCATTCCCTGGTTGGTGAACTAAGATCCCACATGTCACATGGCCTGATGAAAAAAATGCAATGTATGTAGATATTAAAACATACCATACAAGTGCTAGATGGATAGATAATACGTCTAGATATATACGTACAGATATTGTTGGCGTTGTTCAGTCTCTAAATCATGTCGACTCTTTGCAACCCCACAAACTATAGCATGCCAGCCTTCCCTGTCCTTCACTATCTCCCAGAGTTTGCTCAGACTCATGGCCATTGAATCGATGATGCCATCCAACCATCTCAATCGTCTGTCACTCACTTCTCTTGACCTCAATCTTTCTCAGCATCAGGGTCTTTTCCAGTAAGTTGATTCTTTGCATCAGGTGGCCAAACTATTGGACCTTCAGCTTCAGCACCAGTCCTTCTGATGAATATTAAGGGTTGATTTCCTTTAGGATTGACTGGTTTGATCTCCTTGTGGTCCAAGGGACTCTCAAGAGTCTTCTCCAACAACACAGTTCAAAAGTATCAGCTCTTCTGTGCTCAGCCTTCTTTATGGTCCAACTCTCACACCCAGTTTTGATTATACAGACTTTTGTCATTAAAGTGCTGTCTCTACTTTTTAATATGCTGTCTAGGTTTGTCAGAGCTTTTCTTCCAAGGAGCAAACATCTTTTAATTTCATGGATGCAGTCACCATCCACAGTGATTTTCGAGCCCAAGAAAATGAAATCTCACTGTTTCCACTTTTTCCCCATCTATTTGCTGTGAAGTGATGGGACTGGATGCCATGATCTTCATTTTTTGAATGTTGAATTTTAAACCAGCTTTTTCACTTTCCTCTTTCAGCTTCATCAAGAGGCCTCATTAGTTCCTCTTTGCTCTCTGCCATTAAAGTAGTATCATCTGCATATCTGAGGTTGTTGATATATCTCTCAGTCAGATATAGATAGGTGTACAAAATGGTTATATTATATATTACCATATAGTATTTCCCTAATACTCTTTATTCATACTATGTGAACATATGCAGTTTTCAGTGACTGAACTTCTGGCTATTTGATTGGCTGAAGTATCAAAGCATTCATGATTTTCTGGACAAAACATCAACTTGGGAGACCACAACTTGGACTATGACATACTTGATATAGCAGCATATTTTGGAGAATTATTTTCACTATATACCAACCAAAATTCAGAGTGCATCAATTTCCTGTGGGCAGCATAAAGTGGATGTGATAATAACAAAATAAATAAAGTAGAAACAGTTCCTGATAATGCTGTGGTGAATTCTTCCTATTTTGTAAATGACTGGTCATGAACAATTTTAAGGAATTGCTTAAGGCTATTTTGAATATTATGAACACTAAAAAAAAAAAATACAAAATCATTATAAAGTGTTTTCTTAATTGGAAGGCAGCAGTGAGTAGAAAGATAAAATTTTTTCCACCACCTTCAGGACATTTCCAAATAAACTGATCATTTCACAATGTGGCATTACAGACTGTACTTCAGCGGTCTTCTTGAAACAAAACTTTGTTGTTTTTCTTCAGATTTATGCCCAGAAGTGGGATGGCAGGGTCATATGGTAGATCTATTTTTAGTTTCTTTAAGGAACTCCATACTGTTCTTCGTAGTGGCTGTACCAATTTACATTCCCACCAACACTGTAGGAGGATTCCCTTCTCTCCACATCCTGTCCAGCATTTATTGTTTGTGAATTTTTTAATGATAGCCATTCTGGCTGGTATGAGGTGATGGTAGTTTGATTTGAGTTTCTTTAATTATTAGCAAGGTTGAGCATCTTTTCACGTGCTTATTGGCCATCTATCTGTATATCTTTTTTGTAGAAATGTCTATAGATCTTGCGCCCACTGGTTGATTGTGCTGTTTGTTTTTTTATTACTGAGCTATATGAACTGTTTTTATATTTTTAAAGGTAAGCCCTTTTTGGTCTCATCATTTATAAATATTTTTCACAGTTCAAAGGTTGTTTTTTTTATTTTGTTGATGGTTTCCTTTGCTGTGCGAAAACATAATTTTGATTAGGTCTTTTTTTTCAGTTTTGCTTTTATTTCTATTTCCTTGGGAGAGTCATTTATAAACAGATAATAGTTACTAGAATTTTGTGTTTAAATCAGTTTAGTATTTTTTTTAAGGTTGTGTATATTATGTTTAGAGCTTTTATATGCTGACTTGAAATTACTCTAATTTAATTTTTTTTTTAATGGAGATCCAGAGTTCATTTATTATCAAGTTATTTGAATGTTATGAGTATCTTCACAATGAAAAATTACTTATGTTATTTATGTGAACTTAAAAATGCTTCCACATAAATAATACATTCCCTTAGTGAAGAACAGTGAGCTATGTCTTTTGGTTTTATGCATTAATTAAAGCTTAAGAAATTTTCATGAAATATTGTTTTATGTAAAAATATAGCATTATATAAATTCTGTTCTTTCTTCATCTTTCTGTTTAACTATCATTCCTGCATTTACTGATTGTTTTATCAATTAAATGGCATAGTTTATTAAAACCTAGAAGAATATTGAACAATTATTAAGTTTTCTTAAACTCTGTAGGTCATTTCTCAGGCATTAGCTTCTAGCGCATTTGTTTCTGCATACTCTACATATTTAATACCTACAAATTTCCTTCTCATAATATTTGTTCACTCATCCACATCATTAATAATGTTATTAAGTGAGGACAAAGCCATCACTGGTACTCCCTTCCACCTTGAAATATTCTGCTGATGTAGAGGTTGTGTCTCATTGAATTTTTTTTAATTCTTTAAGGATTGTGTTAATTGTTCAGTTGTGTCCACTCTTTGTGACCCCATGAACTGTACCCTACCAGACAATTCTGTCCATGGAATTCTCCAGGAAAGAATACAAGAGTGGGTTCCCATTCTCTTTTCCAGGGGATATTTCTAACCCAAAGACTGAATCTAAGCCTGCATTGCACACAGTTTTTTATAATATCTGAGCCATCAGGGAAACCTTTCTTTAAGGATTATTACGTGATATTAGCCTTTGAATAATGGAAATATTTAGTACACATTTAAGTAGAACTGGGTTAATGCATGGTTGTTGTTCAGTTGCTCAGTTGTGTCTATTTGCAACACCATGGACAGCAGCATGCCAGGCTTCCTTGTCCATCGCCATATCAAAAAGATGGCTCAATTTCATGTCCATTCAGATGGAGATGACATCCAAAACATCTTGTCCTCTGTTGTCTGCTTCTTATTCTGCCTTCAATCTTTCCCAGCATCAGGGTCTTTTCCACTTAAGTCAGTTCTTCGATCAGGTGGGCAAAGTATTGGAGTTTCAACTTCAACATCAGTCCTTCCAATGAATATTCAGGATTGATTTCCTTCAGGATTGACTGGTTTGATCTTCTTGCAGTCCAGGGGACTCTCAAGAGTCTACTCCAACATCACAGTTCAAAAGCATCAATTCTTTGGTACTCAGCTTTCTTTATGGTCCAACTCTCACATCCATACATCACTATTGGAAAAACAGTAACTTCGACTATATAGACATTTGTCAGCAAAGTAAAGTCTCTGCTTTTTAATTTGCTGTCTATGTTTGAATTAGCTTTTCTTCCAAGGATTGAGTGTCTTCTAATATCATGGCTGTAATCAAAATCTGCAGTGATTTTGGAGCCCAAGAAAATAAAATCTGTCACTATTTCCATTGTTTCCCCATCTATTTGCCATAAAATGATGGGACCAATGCCATGATCTTAGATTTTTGAATGCTGAGTTTTAAGCCAGCTTTTTATTCTCCTCTTTCATTTTCATCAAGAGGCTCTTTAGTTTCTCTTCACTATCCGCCATAAGGGTAGTGTCATCTGCATATCTGAGGTTATTGATATTTTTCCGGGCAATTTGGATTCCAGCTTGTGCTTCATGCAGCTCGATATTTCACATGAAGTACTCTGCATATAAGTTAAATAAGCAGGGTGACAATACACACCCTTGACATGCTCCTTTCCCAATGCAAGGAATTCTCCAGGCCAGCATACTTTAGTGGTTAGCCATTCCCTTCTTGGGCAGCCTATCCATTCTCCAGCAGATCTTCCTGACACAGGAAATGAACTGGGGTCTCCTGCATTGCAGGCAGATTCTTTACCAACTGAGCTACTAGTGATGCCTTGAATAATATTTACTTTTTAAATATTATGGAGAATAAGGGCACAGACCTTAAGAGATTACCTTATTTTCTTCTCTAGCATGACTTGCTCTAAAAACACCTGTTAGTCTAAAAAGGCACTACTTAGAAAAAATCAATTCTCTAATTTAAATTACTCTAATTTAATTTTTTAAATTATCCTATAAATTACTTCAATTGCAATCAATCAAGGAAGCAAGAAAACAAGATTTAAACTAAGTCCTCTCTGTATAACACTTCTAAGGTTTCAAAAAGTTTAAAACATTGAAGTAAAATAAAGACAAACATTAGCAAATGATTCAAAAATGCAGAAAGAGACCAAAAGTATTGGGAAACAAGACTAGTACAAATGTCATTGAAATTAATTAGCTACTGGTTAAAAGAGAAGTAAACAGAGAAGAACAATCATAGACAAAAGGTGAAATTGGTAGGAAATATCACATAGGCCACCAATTTTAGCGGAGGCAGCATCACACCTTGACTTTGAACTTGTGGGTTACTTTACACTTCATTCAAAAGAAATTAAGAGTTGATGAGTTGTTTAATAAAGCATCATCTCCACTTTGTCTGCAAAAAATCCCTCCAGCCAAAACATACCATTACTTCCTTAATAAGGATTTTCCTTATATATAGGACCCTTCCTATATATCTTCCTTATATATATAACCAAACAGTCCAGGACTTAAGACCCACATTTGTTGTATTAACTATTCTGAACTGAAGGCATTTTGAAAACAGCAAATTTAGGAAGAGGCTTTCTCTGAACTCCTCTTGTGTACTTAAAGACAGAAAGGGAATTCAATTGTCATTAATCCACTCTTAAAAGTTTCATGAACCAGTGAAGATTGATTCATCACAGGAGAGACTAGAAGTCACCACTTTCAGACAAACCTCACTACAAGCCATCATACCTCCCAAGTCTTCTTCTAAAGGACCACTAACTATCCTAGAAATAATTTACTCTCCCCATAATGGCCTAGAGCTTCCTATCCTCTATCAATATGGTATTGTTGTTGTTTGGTTGCTAAGTCATGTCCGACTCTTTGTGACCCCACAGAGGAGCATGCCAGGCTCCTCTGTCCTCCACTATTTCCCGGGGTTTGCTCAAATTCATGTCCATTGAGTTGGTGATGCTATCTAACCATCTCATCCTCTGCCACCTTCTCCTTTTGCCTTCTAACTTTTCCAGCATCAAGGTCTTTTCCAGTGAGTCGGCTCTTCCCATCATGTGGCCAAAGTATCAGAGTCAGCTTCAGCAACAGTCTTTCCAATGAATATTCAGGGTTGATTTCCTTTAGGATTGACTAGTTTGATCTCCTTGCAGTCCAACAGACTCTCAAAAGTCTTCTCCAGCACCACAATTTGAAAGCACCACTTCTTTGGCACACAGTCTTCTTTATGGGCCAACTCTCACATCCATACCTGACTATTGGAATAACTATAGCTTTGTACAGACCTTTGTCAGCAAAGTGATGTCTCTGCCTTTTGATACACTGTCTAGGTTTGTCATAACTTTCTTTCCAATGAGCAAGCATCTTTTAATTAATAAGAGTGTATATAAGCTTCCAAATCACACTGTCTTTTGGATATTCAGTTTGTTCTGTGATTCTCTGTGTATGTAATATTAAACATTGATAAATCAATATACTTCTTCTCCTGTTAATCTGCCTTTTGTTAGTTTATTTCATCAACACTTCTATCAAACCTAGGATGGTAGAGGACAGTTTTTGCTTCGCCACACATGAAAGCTTTCATCTTTGTCCTAGAATTCAGAACTATTAAATAAAATCTGCCAAAATATTTTTAAACATGGTTTAGTCTAAGTTTATTGACATTTATACTGGTTATATTTAGCACTGGAGAAAAGGAATGTATCAAGTTAATATATTTAGCACTGGAGAAAAGAAATGTATCAAGTTTATAGACCTGGCAGATTCCTAGTCTTAAGGACTAAATCCATTTATAAAAGTGTTGGTCAGACCTGAATCAGCAGGAAGGCAGATGTGATGAGGAGTCGCTGAGACCCCGGCCAGGACTCATAAAGTGACTGGTCATCCCAGCATCTTGGGATGAGTTGAAATCAGGCAGAACCAAGCACTAAATTAAGAGGGTCACACCAGCACAGGATAAAGATTTTCATGTATTCTCTCTATTCCATAAATAAAGTCAGCAGTTAGCTCATGGAATTTAAAACCTATTTTGAGAAAATCTGAGATTTACCTTTGCCAAAAATACTTACACAAAAAATTAATCTCTTCTTTTATATGTCTAAACATATCTAAGATGCTTTGAACCACATACTTTTCAAAAATCTCAAAGTATTAGTCTCCCATAGAAATACACTTGTGAAAATAGATCTTCCATCAACATATATAAATGGAGTGAGCAAATTTCAACTCAGTTTTATTTATCACAGCTTTATTGTTATCACATTGGTAGGTTATTTTACACATATTAATGTAGAATAAATTGGAACTGGTAACTTTACTTTAGAAGTAAAACAATATATTAAGATATTAAAATAAATGTATTTTAACTTAAATCTTTGTAACGTTAGCTTATTTTCTAAATATAGAATTACACTGAGTTTTTCAGCAATGAAAAACAGTAAGCTCTGCTATTTCTACCCTTGCTAAGTTAGTCATGAAGTCATGACACAAAAAAGGAATGCATATTACTAAGGTAACCAGGGATTAGCAATCAGATTTTTAAATGTAAAGTATTCTTATTTTATGGATTATTTTAAATATTACTGATTATAAGTAACATTTTAAAGATTTTACTTAGAGCTTATCTCACATAGAAAATGTACAGGAGGACAAATAAGAGATCAATTGTATACAATAATTCTAAAATAAAATTAACAACTTTTAACTGACCAATGATAATTATAAGACCAGTTTCTAAATACCCTTATCCAGTAAAAGAAATTAGGTATTCTTAAAGAAATAGTTGTTCCAGGAGCTTGGAAGGGAAAGTACTAGACCATCTTGTGCCAGAAAATAAGAAAATTCTCAAGAATAATGGTAAGATATCAAAACCCCTCCAAGAGATAATCTAATGAGGCTTTAACAGTCTAAAGTTGCAAAATTCAAGAATCAAATTAAAGACATACATGAATTAGAACTCATTATATAAAATAAAAATTCATACTGATATAAATAATAGGTAAACAAATAAAAAAACTCTACCTTAGAGCTTTACTAATAAATGTTGAAGAGATGATGGAATTAGAAAATTACTGAAAAACAAAGCTGGAAGATGATGGAGTAGGAAGACCCTGAGCTCACATGCTCCTATAGGATATTCACCAAGAAACTAGCTCTGAGAGCCACAAGAAGATTATCAGAAAAGATCTTCTGCAGCTAAAGATACAAAGGAGGAACCACAATAGGGCAAAGAGGAGGAGTAGAGATGTAGTTAAATCAAGACCCACATCCCTAAAGAAGGGATCCACAAACGAAAGGATAAATATAACCGTAGAGGTTCTCCCCACGGTGTGAGAGGCCTGAACCATAGACTGAGCTCCTCAGCACTGGAAAAAGAGCCCCCAGAGTGTTTGACTCTGAAGGCCAGTAAGGCTTACTTTCAGGAGAGCCAGAGGGCTATGGGAAAGAGACTCCACTCTTAAAGGGTGTCCCTCAAAATCTCACATATGCTAAGACCCAAGGAAGAAGACGTAATTTGAAAGGAACCTGGGTCAGACCCACTGACTGATTGTGGAGAGCTTCCCAGAAGCAGGAGTCAATTGAAATTTATCTTGGGCTCATAGACGAGCCACTTTTGCCAATAAGAGGATACTGATTCTGGCAAGCACCATTTTGGAATCCTCCCTCTAGCTCACTAGTGCCAAGACCTAGCCCTGCCTCCCTCCCAGCTGGCACAAGTACGAGGAAGCCCAGGCCAGGCAGCCAGCTGGAAGGGGAAATATCCTGTCCAACAGTGAACCAGCTGCTATCAGATCTCCTGAGCCCCCAGTCACCCAGGGACCTGACCCCACCCAACAGAGGGACAGTAGTAGCTACAGGACCCAGCCTTATCCAGCATGAGAGAGGCATGAGCCCTGGAATCCCCAGGCCCTGACCCTGTCTACCTGTAGGCTGACACTAGCTCTGGAACAACAGGGCCCTGCAGGCAGAGACTTCAGGATTAACTTCACTCATCACTGGACAGGCACTAGCTTCAGGACACACTGGTCCTTGGTACCACTGACCAGTGTGCTGACGCCAGCTCCAGAGCTGCCAGGCTTCCAGCCAGAGACTCCAGAACTTTACTCCACCTACCAAGGGAACAGACCTACTCCTGCCTCAACAACGAGTGGGCCTATATCAGTCTTGGGACAGCTATAGCTGTGTCAACTCTCACCTACTAGTCTCAGTTCAGTTCAGTTCAGTCACTCAGTCGTGTCCGACTCTTTGCGACCCCATGAATCGCAGCACGCCAGGCCTCCCTGTCCATCACCAACTCCCGGAGTTCACTCAGACTCAGGGCCATCGAGTCAGTGATGCCATCCAGCCGTCTCATCCTCTGTTGTCCCCTTCTCCTCCTGCCCCTAATCCCTCCCAGCATCAGAGTCTTTTCCAATGAGTCAACTCTTCACATGAGCTGGCCAAAGTACTGGAGTTTCAGCTTTAGCATCATTCCTTCCAAAGAAATCTCAGGGCTGATCTCCTTCAGAATGGACTGGTTGGATCTCCTTGCAGTCCAAGGGACTCTCAAGAGTCTTCTCCAACACCACAGTTCAAAAGCATCAATTCT
This sequence comes from Oryx dammah, assembly GCF_014754425.2. Classification (NCBI taxonomy): domain Eukaryota; kingdom Metazoa; phylum Chordata; class Mammalia; order Artiodactyla; family Bovidae; genus Oryx; species Oryx dammah. Next base: position 40,196,967 of record NW_024070196.1, on the reverse strand, counting down.
TCAGTGCTCAGCCTTCTTCACAGTCCAACTCTCACATCCATACATGACCACAGGAAAAACCATAGCCTTGACTAGATGGATCTTAGTCAGCAAAGTAATGTCTCTGCTTTTGAATATGCTATTTAGGTTGGTCATAACTTTTCTTCCAAGGAGTAAGCATCTTTTAATTTCATGGCTGCAGTCACCATCTGCAGTGATTTTGGAGCCCCAAAAAATGAAGTCTGACACCTTTTCCACTGTTTCCCCATCCTACTAGTCTAGTCATCACCAAAGGACACCCTGGGCCATTGCCATACCCAACAGCAGGCTAGCACCAGGTTCAGGATATCATGGGTCCCTCAACAAGCTGTGTCAGGACCTGGCTCTACTTACCAGTGGGCAGTCACCAGCTCTGGGTCACTCCAGACCTGACAGCCAACAATATCAAGAATCAGCCTCACCTACCAGCATGTCTACAGCAGTCCCAGGACTTCTCTAGGCCATGACCCTGCCCATCGTTAGACGAACACATACTCCAGGACCTCCTGGGGCTCAGTAGCCAGTCACATCACAACTCAGCCCTACAGAACTTGAGCTGGCACCAAAATTGAATCTCCCTTGGCTGTGTAGCCACCTATACCAGGACCTGTCCCAAGCTACTGGCAGCAGCAGGCTCTACACAAGCAGGGCCTGGAAACAAATCAATCAGATCAGGTGCCAGCCACAGCTCCCAGGGCACCCACAGTAGCCAGCTCACCACAACAGAAGGAACCAACAGCCTACATGGTGGCACCCCTAGAGCATATACATCTAGCGGCTAAACAGGAGTACACTGCTGGGCCCCATAGGACATTGGTTACATGAGGTCACATCTCTAGATTGGGAAAAACAAAACAAAATCTATTGAATACATAAGAATAAAAACAGCAAGTTAGGCAAAATGAGGTGACAGAAAAATATGTTTCAAAAGTCAGAACAAGATAAAATCCATGAAAAAGAACTAGATGAGATGGAGATTAGCAATCTACTGGATAAAAAGTTTAAGGTAATAATCATAAAGAGGCTCAATGAACTCAGAAGACTGAATAAAAAGATAGATTTTTTTAAACAAAGAGCTAGAAAATATAAAGAAGAATCAAAAAGAGCTGAAGACATAAGTGAAATATGAAAATTCACTAGGAGGAATCAACAGTAGTGATATGGGAAAATGGGTCCATTAACTGGAAGACAAAGTAGTGGAAATTATTATATCTATGCCAAAGCCTTTGACTGTGTGGATCACAATAAACTGTGGAAAATTCTGAAAGAGATGCGAAGACCAGACCACCTGACCTGCCTCTTGAGAAACCTATATCCAGGTCAGGAAGCAACAGTCAGAATGGGACATGGAACAACAGACTGGTTCCAAATAGGAAAAGGAGTACGTCGAGGCTGTATATTGTCACCCTGCTTATTTAACTTCTATGCAGAGTACATCATGAGAAATGCTGGGCTGGAAGAAGCACAAGCTGGAATCAAGATTGCCAGGAGAAATATCAGTAAACTCAGATATGCAGATGACACCACCCTTATGGCAGAAAGTGAAGAGGAACTAAAAAGCCTCTTGATGAAAGTGAAAGAGGACAGTGAAAAAGTTGGCTTAAAGCTCAATATTCAGAAAACGAAGATCATGGCATCTGGTCCCATCACTTCATGGGAAATAGATGGGGAAACAGTGGAAACAGTGCCAGACTTTATTTTGGGGGGCTCCAAAATCACTGCAGATGGTGATTGCAGCCATGAAATTAAAGACGCTTACTCCTTGGAAGGAAAGTTATGACCAACCTAGATAGTATATTGAGAAGCAGAGACATTAGTTTGCCAACAAAGGTCCATCTAGTCAAGGCTATGGTTTTTCCAGTGGTCATGTATGGATGTGAGAGTTGGACTGTGAATAAGGCTGAGCGCCAAAGAACTGATGCTTTTGAACTGTGGTGTTGGAGAAGACTCTCGAGAGTCCCTTGGACTGCAAGGAGATCCAACCAGTCCATTTTGAAGGAGATCAGTCTTGGGTGCTCATTAGAAGGGCTGATGCTGAAGCTGAAACTCCAGTACTTTGGCCACCTCATGTGAAGAGTTGACTCACTGGAAAAGACCCTGTTGCTGGGAGAGATTGAGAGCTGGAGGAGAAGGGGATGACAAAGGATGAGATGGCTGGATGGCATCACCGACTCAATGGACATGAGTTTGAGTGAACTCCAGGAGTCAGTGATGGACAGGGAGGCCTGACGTGCTGTGATTCATGGGGTCGCAAAGAGTCAGACACGGCTGAGCAACTGAACTGAACTGAACTGAACTGGTCTTAAGTGATTTAATAGTTATACATTGATACATTACATCCAAAAGCAGTAAAATACATATTCCTTTCAAGTGCACACTAAATATTCTTTAACAGAGCCACAAAATAAGCTTCAGTAAACTTTAAAAGAGTGAAATCATATCAAACATTTTCTGAGCACAGCATAATGAAACTAGAAGTTAAACACAAGTAGAAAACTGCAAAAACAAACACACATGGAAGCTAAGCAAATGGTACTATGAAACCAATGGATCACTGAAGAAATCAAAGAGGAAATAAAAAAACCTGGGAACAAATGTAAATGAAAACAAAATAATTCAAAATCTATGGAATTCAGTAAAAAGTTCTAAGAAGGAATTTTATAGTAATACAAACCAAGTTTAGGAAACAAGAACAATCTCAAATTTAAACAAAAAACTCACTTTTTAGAACAAATAAGAACAAACAAAATGTGAAGTTACTAGAAGAAAAAAAGATGAACAAAGATCAGAGCAGAAGTAAATGAAGTAGAGACTGAAAATAAAAACAATAGGAAAAAAATCAATAAATCCAAGAACTGATTGCTTAAAAAGACAAAACTGATTAACCTTTAGCCAGACTCAGTAACAAAAAAAGAGAGAGGGCCCTAATCAATAAATTCAGAAATGAAAAAGAATAAATTACAAATGATATCATAAAAATACAGAGGACCATAAGAGATAACTACAAAAAAATTATATGTCAATAAAATGGACAGCCTAGAAGAAACTGACTAATTTCTATAAATGTATAATCTCCCATGGCTGAATTTAGAAGAAAGAGAAACTGACAAATTAACAGAAATGAAACTGAAATACTAATCAAAAAACTCCGAATAAGCAAAAGTCTAGAACCAGATGGCTTCACAGGTGACTTCTACAAAACATTTAGAGTTAATACCTATCCTTCTGAAAATATTCCCAAAAATTGAAGTTAAAGGAATGCTTCTAAACTTATTCTGAGGCCAGCATCATCTTGATTAAAAAAAAAAAAAAACTGAACTGAACTGAACATCCATTTCTGTTAACAATTCTCATCAAAATAGGTACAGAGATCATACCTTAACCTAACCAATGCCATATATGACAAGCTCACAGCTAACATCAAACTCAGTGGTTAAAAAGCTAACAGCATTTCCTGTAAGATCAGGAACAAGACAAAGATGTCTACTCTCAAGACTTTTATTCAACATAGAATTAGAAGTCCTAGCCACAGCAATCAGAAAAGAAACAAAAGAAATTCAAAGGAAAGGAAGAAGTAAAATTCTCACTGCAGATGATATGATACCATAACTCAGTTCAGTTCAGTTCAGTCACTCTGTTGTGTCCAGCTCTTTGCGACCCCATGAATTGCAGCACGCCAGGCCTCCCTGTCCATCACCAACTCCCGAAGTTCACTCAAACTCACGTCCATCGAGTCAGTGATGCCATCCAGCCATCTCATCCTCTTGTTGTCCCCTTCTCCTCCTGCCCCCAATCCCTCCCAGCATCAGAGTCTTTTCCAATGAGTCAACTCTTCGCATGAAGTGGCCAAAGCACTGGAGTTTCAGCTTTAGCATCATTCCTTCCAAAGAACACCCAGGACTGATCTCCTTTAGAATGGACTGGTTGGATCTCCTTGCAGTCCACGGGACTCTCAAGAGTCTTCTCCAACAACACAGTTCAAAAGCATCAATTCTTCGGCGCTCAGCTTTCTTCACAGTCCAACTCTCACATCCATACATGACCACTGGAAAAACCATAGCCTTGACTAGACAGACCTTTGTTGACAAAGTAATATCTCTGCTTTTCAATATGCTATGTAGGTTGGTCCCTTATGGCAGAAAGTGAAGAGGAACTAAAAAGTCTCTTTATGAAAGTGAAAGAGGAGAGTGAAAAAGTTGGCTTAAAGTTCAACATTCAGAAAATGAAGATCATGGCATCTGGTCCCATCAGTTCATGGGAAATTGATGGGAAAACAGTGGAAACAGTGTCAGACTTTATTTTGGGGGGCTCCAAAATCACTGCAGATGGTGATTGCAGCCATGAAATTAAAAGACGCTTACTCCTTGGAAGGAAAGTTATGACCATACCTAGAGAATCCTAAAAACTACTAGAACTCATCAATGATTTTTTTTAATTGTATGATACAAAATTAGTGCACAGTAACAACAAACTAGCAGAAAGAGAAATTAAAGAAACAATTCCATGCAAAAGCACATAAAAAAGTATAAAATAGCTAAAATAAATCTAACTGAGGAAGCCAAAGACCTGTATTCAGAAATATCTAAGACACTAAAAAGGGGAGGGGGTGGAGAAAGGAAAGAAATATGCGAGGGAATTTAAGAGGTACAAAGCTTTCACTAATAAAATAAATAATAAACAAGTATGAAATGTACAGTGTGGGGAATATAGCAATAATGATGCATTTTTATGGTGAAAGACATCTATTCTTATGGTGATCATTTTGAAACGTATAGAAATATTGACATACTATACCATGAACTAACATAGCATTGTGGGCTTCCCTGGTGGCCCAGATGGGAAAGCATCTGCCTGTGATACAGGAGACCTGGGTTCAATCCCTGGGCCAGGAAGATCCCCTGGAGAGGGAAATGGCTACCCACTCCAGTATTCTTGCTGGAGAATTCTAGGGACAAAGGAGCCTGGCAGGCTATGGTCCATGGGGTCACAAAGATTTGGACATGACTAAATGACTAACACACACACGCACACACACACACACCATAGTATTGTATGTCAGTTACACTGCAAAAACAAGCAAAATCATAGAAAAAGAAGTCAGGCTTGTGGTTACCAGAGGTGGAAGGTGGAGGAAGCAAGTTAGATGAAGGTAGTCAAATGGCAACCCACTCCAGTGTTCTTGCCTGGAGAATCCCAGGGACGGGGGAGCCTGGGGGGGCTGCCGTCTATGGGATTGCACAGAATCGGACACGACTGAAGCGACTTAGCAGCAGCAGCAGCAGTCAAACTATAAAAAGTTTCAGTTTTAAGAAAAATGAGTACTATGGATAAAATGTACTGCATGATGATGAATGTTGACATACATTATAAATGAGAGTTGGTTCAGAGAGCAAGTCCTATGAATTCTTATCACAGGAAAAACTATTTGGTTTCCATTTCTTTAATGTTTTATTTATATGATATATGGCAGTTGTTCATCAAGTTGCTCATCCAATGTGGTAATCATTTCACAATACATGTAATCAAATCATTATGTTATACACCCTAAACTTATATAGTGCTATGTGCCTATCATATTTCAATAAAAGAGAGGAATAAAAAGAAAATCACTATTTGGCAGCCATCATAATAATAGTAATAATTGATTCAAGAGGTGAAATTTTAAATATATATATTTGTACATATACACACACACACATACACACATACAGAAAGAAAGAGAAAGAATGTCATGGAAAATATAATAGAATATTGACAAGTTTCTGGGTAATGGGGGGTGCCCCTTCTGCCACTTTAACCTACCAACCCTTTGTAGGACACCTTTAATGGGCAAAGCCTTCTCTCAGGTTCTGTGTAAAAGACAATACAACTGACACAAAGATTATCTTCCCAGAATTCAAATTTAGAGAGAGGAGATGAAATTATTACATATACATAATTCATGCTAAGCATGGAGATCCAACACATGGAACTTTGGAAAAAAGACACAAGGAAGAAAATGCTAATTCTCATTGGGAGATATGTTGTAGTTTCTAGAAGAAAGGGAGGTGACTGGCTGCTTTAAGGATGCTGCTTCTATTTATGGCTATAAAGATGCAGTAGGTTGATGTAGACAGAAGGGAAAGCTTTATTTAAAAAAAGTCTGGAAAATACATATAATATTTTGAGAAAACAGAGTAAAATCATAGGGCCATATCATAAACGAAAGCTAGTCAACCATTCTCCCCTGCTTTGCCATTCTTTGGAATCCAAGAGCCTGTGAATTCTTAAGAGACTCCTTCAGTCTCTGAAAGTGTATAAGTCAAGCCATCTCTATAAATTAATATGAAATAATTTTCTTTGCTTTTTCTCATAATTTCAGGTTGAGAGTAATCAGATACAATCATGAGATTCTAAAGTTTGAGATTTTGTGATCATATTCATAATGAAAAGTAATTCTATTAGACATAAACCTGGAAATTATATCTGACATGAAAATAATTGTCAGAAACAGTTAAAGTAATGATATTTTTGGCATATTAATTTGTATTAATATATAACAACTGGAAGAATGTTTTCTAAGATTTTTTTTCCTTTGCTTACTGCAGTGTAAAACAAGTCCTGGTTTTGGTAAATGCTATTAATAATAATATATGTTAAGAAGCATTTATTTTGTGAAACTTTAAAATATCTAAGCATAGACAATGTGATATAAATATATGAGCATCTTCATCTTAATTTAGACTCAAGATAGTTAGTTGATATTTGAAAAACTCTAATCAAAGCCCACACTTGGGGGATAGCTGCTGAAAATATTTCAGGTCTCTTTTTCTCCAATACTAAAGAATTTCTTATGTAACATAAGTGATATAAGATACTTTTCCCTATTGGTGAATTAAGTTGTGGTCAAGATGTGAATCAACTAGAAATACTACACAGGTACATCAATTCTCACAAGAAGGGAGTGTATTTTGCAAGGCCAAGAGCTAATATCTTCAAGAGTCATTCCCTAGGCCTAAGGAATCTCCTAAGTCTGTTACTGAATTACATGGAGGTCCCCCATCTTGGGGCCTTAGCTGAACCCACCCACACTGGTCAGTCGAGGAGTTCTTTCTGGCTCAGGAGCCTGCTAACAATAAGGAAACTGAGTTTGGTATAAGCAAGATAGACATTTGTTCAATGGCTGGAGAATGGAGAAGGAGCTTATGCTGTAAAGATACCTTCTCCCTTATGACAAACGGGGAAGAGCTTTGCACAGAAAAGGGTGAGGAGGTCATAGAAAGCAGGGGTCTTTTGTCAGCCATACTGATGGACATGGGTGGTGATCTTCCAGAATGCCTCCTTCTGCCATGGTGTGGCCCTTTGGTGTCTAGATCTGAGGCAAGTGGAACCAATATGGCCTGGTGAACAGAGATCTTATCGCAATGACATGATGATGCACTGTAGACTGACCTTTGGCTCAGTTTTGAAGTTCAGTCAGTTTATACTGATGACTTGCGGTTAAACCCTTTGTTCCTGTCTTGTAAACACAGCTAGAAGGTACAGCATTGTTTTCTGCAAGTTTGCCTAGAGCAAGGTTTTTCCTGGAAATGGCGGGGTGTTGGGGTATGCTTCCTTGCCGCCTTGTGACTTGTTTTACAGAGATAAGTGAGGCGATGTGTTAGGGACCCTTAGCCAGAGCTTGGTGACAAATCTTTTGAATACTTATCCTTGAAAAACTATGTCTCCCAGTGCAATTTGAGGTTTAGCTGAATGAAGCTGTCAGCATATTGTTCCCACTGCCTTAAATGAACCTTCATCCGTGGTACTGGCAGAATGTCCAGAATGACAGTAAGCTGGGCTTCATCCATCTTGCAGACTCTTTGTCCCTTCTTTGGCTTCTTTGGTAATAAATTATTACATATGTGACAAAACTTTGCCTGAGACAACAGGGGTTGTTATACTCCACCTGAAAGCAAGATCATGGACAACTGTAGCTCTCAATGACCATTAAATCCTGGAGGTCACCAATAACCTGCCAAAATAATGTCATAATTTTCAGTGACCAAACCAAAATATCTCTTACTAAAATATTTCAGTAGCCCTATAAACAATATAATATTTGGAGCAAGTGAATATTTCATGCAAAGGTGTGCACAATGAAGAACAGAAATGGTATGGACCTCTAATAGAAGCAGAAGATATTAAAAAGAGGTGGCAAGAATACACAGAAGAACTATACAAAAAAGATCTTCATGACCCAAATAACTACAATGGTGTGATCACTCACCTAGAGCCAGACATCCTGGAATGTGAAGTGGGCCTTAGGAAGCATCACTATATACAAAGCTAGTGGAGGTGATGGAATTTCAGTTGAGCTATTTCATGTCCTAATAGATGATGGTGTGAAAGTGCTGCACTCAATATGTCAGCAAATTTGGAAAACTCAGCAGTGCCCACAGGACTGGAAAAGGTCAATTTTCATTCCAACCCCAAAGAAAGGCAATGCCAAGGAACATTCAAACTACCTCACAATTGCACTCATCTCACACGCAGTAATGTTCAAAATTCTCAAAGCCAGCCTTCAACAGTACATTAACCATGAAATTCCAGTTGTTCAAGCTGGATTTAGAATAGGCAGGGGAAACAGAGATCAAATTTCCAACATCCGTTGGATCATCGAAAAACCAAGAGAGTTCCAGAAAAACATCTACTTCTGCTTTACCGACTATGCCAAAGCTTTTGACTGTGTGGATCACAACAAACTGTGAAAAATTCTGAAAGAGATGGGAATACCAGACCACCTGACCTGCCTCCTGAGAAATCTGTATGCAGGTCAGGAAGCAATAGTTAGAACTGCACATGGAACAACAGACTGGTTCCAAATCAGGAAAAGAGTACATCAAGGCTGTATATTGTCACCCTGCTTGTTTAGCTTATATGCAGAGTACATCATGTGAAATGCTGGACTAGATGAAGCACAAGCTGGAATGAAGATTGCTGGGAGAAATAGCAATAACCTCAGATATGCAGATGACACCACCCTTATGGCAGAAAGCGAAGAAGAACTAAAGAGCTTCTTGATAAAGGTGAAAGGAGAGTGAAAAAGTTGGCTTAAGACTCAACATTCAGAAAATGATGATCATGGCATCCATTCCCATCCTTTCACAGCAAATAGATGGGAAAACAATGGAAACAGTGATAGACTATATTTTGGGGCTCCAAAATCACTGCAGATGATAACTGTAACCATGAAAGTAAAAGAGGCTTGCTCCTTGAAAGAAAAGTTTTGACTAACCTAGACTGCATATTAAAAAGCAGAGACATTTCTTTGTCAACAAAGTTATGTCTAGTCAAAGCTTTGGTTTTTCCAGTGGTCATGTATGGATGTGAGAGTTGGACCATAAAGAAAGCTGATAGCCAAAGAATTGATGCTTTTGAGCTGTGGTGTTGGAGAAGACTCTTGAAAGTCTCTTGGAGTGCAAGTCCATCCTAAAGGAAAACAATCCTAAATATTCATTGGGAGGACTGATGTTGAAGCTGAAACTCCAATCCTTTGGCCTCCTAATGCATAGAACTGACTCATTGGAAAAGACCTTGATGCTGGGAATGACTGAAGGCAGGAGAAGAAGGGGACAACCGAGGATGAGATGGTTGGATGGCATCACCGACTCAATGGATATGAGTTTGAGTAAGCTCCAGGAGTTGGTGATGGACAGGGAAGCCTGGTGTGCTGCAGTCCACTGGGTCACAGAGTCAGACAAGACTGAGCGACTGATCTGAATTGAAAGAGCTGTATTCTGTTACTTTAGCAGTGGTGGCAATGCTGGTGGTGTTGTTTTCCGAGTGAAGATGGGGAGTCTTGTTGATTTACAATGCAGTATTTATTGTGAAGTGATAGTAAATGTTTTGCTAAAATTTCTCATATTCTATCACATAACCCCGATTGCTTAATCATTATATTTTAAGATAAATTATGGGGCTTCCCTGGTGGTTCAGATGATAAAGAATCTGCCTGCAATGCAGGAAACATGAGTAGGATCCATGGGTTGGGAAGATCCGCTGGAAATTATTGAATGATGAAGCACATTGTAATCAAGACCTATGAAGCCAACTTGCTACTTCCATTCCCCCAGGGTTTTTGGGGGGATTAGCAGAAAATAATTTTAATTCAATCAAAGGGAAGAAAGATGTCAAAACACTGTACCAATTTAAACATGTATTTAGTTAGGTTTCACAAATGTGTTGAAGATTATTTCTATATATTGAAAATTTTAAGACCTAAAATTATGTTCAACATTTGGAGAAATCTGTGCACGGCAAACTCTGAAACCTCTTCTACATAGAGAAAAGGCAATGGCTTTAAAACTTGTTTAAAATACACAGGTCAAACCAGATGTCATTTAAAAAAAAAAAAACACACTTTCTTTTCACCATGTTACTGCAAGCTTGGCTTCAAATGAAGTAAATTTCCAAACACAAATCACCTAGAGATCAATGCTATTCCTGAACATTTCCCTGTGTCAGACAAAGAGCACACAAGTGGGCTGCTTCCTTTGTAAAAGGCACTGTATGGTTGTTGTGGAATACAGCCACCCCACCCCGTACTTACCAGAGATGTAACAGTGTGTCTCAGAAACTAAGAAGTTAGTAGTAATTTGAGCCCCAGCAGTCTGGCTGCTGCTCTCATGCTGATGTACCAGGTCAAATCACTTCACTTACTTGTTTCATTATCTTTAAAAAAGAATTATAGCAGCAAGACCCCCTCCAAACAGAACTCTAATTTCCTGAGAAGGTACAAGTTCTTCTAATATTGGTTCACTAACAGAATTCTCCTAGCCTAGTATCATGAAAGGTAATTTCTTTATAGATTAGTAGGATGATGCCTGAGGAGTATTGAGGGTTTATTTGAAAATTTAAGGCACTTAACATACACTTTTTAAAAATACGATATGCTATAGATGACCAGTGCAAGTTCAATGCATGAAGCAGGGCACCCAATGTTGGTGCTCTGGGACAAGCCAGAGGGATAGGGTGGGGAGGGAGGTCAGGATCGTGAGGGACACATGTACACCTGTGGCTGACTCATGCTGATATATGGCAAAAACCATCACAATGTTTTAAATTATCCTCCAATTAAAATAAATTTTAAAAATAAATAAATAAAAATATGATACTCTATAGTATAGTTGAAAAACCAATAGATCAACTGAGGTGATATCTTAAGCTTGAGACCATCTATGAAATTTTGTTAAGAATCAAGTGACTTATTTATTTTGAGATATAAAGTCAAATATCTAAACTAAAGACTATTCAGTTATATTTTTATTATGCAATGAATTAGAATAAACAATAGTATAAACAATTACCATTGTGATTTCCTAAAGTAATGAAGATACAACAATTTTTTGAGGAAAATTTTAATTTCTTTGAAAGAAGTTTAAATAGTCCTGGAAAGTAGAAACTTGGCCAATTTCAACATTACTTTCAAGAAATTTTTCTTCCCAGTTAATTGACCAGTCTAAATTGTAATAAAAATCATGAGAGTAACTCTGACCCAGCTAAGATATTATATATTGAAAACTATAGTTATGTATTAGAAGGCATAAGTGTACACTGGAGACTCTTTGAGAACCTAGCAATTTAATAGCACTTGGCCTATAATTACAAGGTAAAAAGTTGACCAAATTTATGACCAAGTTTATTTATGATTATTGTCATTTATAAACTACATACATCTTATAATACATTTTGTTGCAGATAAAATAATAATTATTTGTTATATATACCCCACTCCAGTACTCTTGCCTGGAAAACCCCATGGACAGAGGAGCCTGGTAGGCTACAGTCCATGGGGTCATGAAGAGTCTGACACGACTGAGCGACTTCCCTTTCACTTTTCACTTTCATGCACTGGAGAAGGAAATGGCAACCCATTCCAGTGTTCTTGCCTGGAGAATCCCAGGGATGGCAGAGCCTGTGGGCTGCCGTTTATGGAGTCGCACATGACTGAAGCGACTTAGCACCAGCAGCAGCAGCATATATATGTGTGTGTAATATATATGTATGTGTGTATAAAAACACAAACCTCAACACAAAGAATAATAAAACAAAATCCTGCCAATCACTCTTTTACTTTGAAAAGTTTAAAAATTATAAACAAGGACAGAGAATAATTCAATACATATTTATCTACCCATACACAGAATCAGCAAAAGTTAATATTCATTGGAAGGACTGATGCTGAAATTGAACTTCAATGCTTTGGCCACGTGATGTGAAAAGCCAACTCATTGGAAAAGACCCTGATTCTGGGAAAGATTGAGGGCAAGCGGAGAAGAGGGTGACAAAGGCTAAGATGGTGGGATGGCATCACATGAGTTTGAGTAAACCCTGGGAGATAGTGAAGAATGGGGAAATCTGGATTGCTACAGTTCATAGGGTAGCAGAGTCGGACACAACTTAGTGACTGAACAACAACAATATTGTATAAAAAATTTTGTTCCTGATATTTGTATACACTTGTGCAAGAACAGGTTTTTCTTGCAGCTGGACTGGAGCAGTGCTCTGTCATCTCCTGAGACATATGCAAGTCAGCTACAATCCTTGGCCCAGGCAGGATTCAGGTTTTCTAGCTGGTGATCTACACTGTGCTGATTAAAATTTGAGACCCTTTAAAATTTTTTTAGTTTATTTTGTACTATATTTGATTAACAATATTATATTAGTTTCAGGTGTACAGCAAAGTGATTCAGTTATACATATACATGTAGCTATCATTTTTCAAGTTCTTTTCATATTTCAGCTATATAATATTGAGCAGAGTTCTCTGTGCTGTACAGTATGTCCTTGTTGGTCATCCATTTTAAATACAGCAGGGTGTACATGGTAGGATCTCATGTAGATTATGTGATGATAAATGTTCTGTACATTTATTGTGGTCATCACTTCATGATGTGAGTAATTCCAATCATTGTGTTGTATACCTTAAACTTATACAGCACTGTATGGCAATTATCTCCCAGTAAAACTGGAAAGGAAGATAAAAAAATAGAAAATAAAAGAAAATCTGAGACCTCCTGGAGGCAGTATGAATAACTTGCCTGCTGTTTTTAAGCTGTATAGGTTGATGGTTTTCATCTGGTTTAACAAGTTCCACAGATGACTTTAGCTACATGAAAGAAGTGAAAGTCGCTCAGTGTGTCTGACTCTTTGAGACCTCATGGACTATACAGTCCGTGGAATTCTCCAGGCAGGCCAGAATACTGCAGTGGGCAGCCATTTCCTTCTTCAGGGGGAATCTTCCCATGCCAGGAATTGAACCCAGGTCTCCCGTTTTGCAGGCAGAATTTTTACCAACTGAGCCACTAGGAAAGCCCAATGTCCAGTGATGTACAAAAGCCTTCTTTGCAAGCTTGATCCTGGGCTTCCCTAAAACTAAGAGAGTTCCCACTTATATTAGTCATCCTTACTCTGAAGATGAAGCACACTGTACAGCTGAGAAGAGGCCCTGGGGTTGTACTGGGGAGCTTTCAGAACCCCCATGGTTGCCAGCACTTCCTCCTCCTGTTGGACCAGAGCTTGACTCACCCTCACCTGTCGCTGAGTCTTAGTCTTAGTGTTAGTCGCTCAGTTGTGTCCAGCTCTTTGCGACCCCATAGAATGTAACCCACCAGATGTCACCCAGGAAATTCTCCAGACAAGAATATTGGAAGGGGTAGCCAATCCCATCTCCAGGGAATCTTCCTGACCCAGCAATCAAACCCGGGTCTCCTGTATTGCAGGTGAATTCTTTACTGTCTGACCCATATAGAGAAACAATTGCTTCTAGTGCATTTATTTTATATTCAGAGAAACTGAATCAATTTTCATCAGTTCTAAAACATAGCTATAAATTATTTTGTATATAAATACACAGTCATTTGTAAATAATAATGATTTTTATTCTGTCTTTCCAGTCCTTATTCCTTTCATTATTATTTTCTTAACTGCACAGGATAGGAATTCTAGTGCAATGCTAAATGCTGTTGACAGCAAAGTATCTCATGACAGCAGGTACTTTGACAGCTATTCAAAGATGTTTTCAATAAGTCACCATTATTTATGACATTTTCTATAAGATTTCTGGTAGCTATTCTAATCAGATGAAGGGATTTTATTTTATGCCTAATTTGTTTAAGGTTTTCTTTTTTCTTTTCACTCATGAGTTTATTTTATCAATTTTTTATCAGAAATGATGACATGATTTTACTTTTTCTGTTTTTTAGTATAGTAACTTATGTTGATTTTTTTATTGGTAATCTTTTGTTTTTTGAAAAAAATCAGTTTTGTTGTGAATATATGTACCCTCCCCCACACACACATACACATACTAATTTCACAAACATCATTAGATCCAGTTTAGTGATATTTTAATATTTTTGTTTCTTTTATGAAATTTATTTTATTGAAGTATAGTTAATTTACATTGTTGTGTTAATTTCTGCTATACAGCCCAGTGATTCATATATATATATATATATATATGTATATCCTTTTCATATTCTTTTTCATTATGGTTTATCCCAAGATATTCACATATTGACTACAGTTCCCTGTGCTATATGGTAAGACATTGTTGTTTATCCATTCTCTGTCTAATAGTTTCCATCTACTAATCCCAGTAGAGACTTTGTTATTTTGGACTCCAAAATCACTGCAGATGGTGACTGCAACCATGAAATTAAAAGACACGTTACTCCTGGGAAGAAAAGTTATGGCCAACCTAGACAGCAAAGCAGAGACATTACTTTGTCAACAAAGGTCCGTCTAGTCAAAGCTTTGGTTTTTTCAGTTGTCATGTATGCATGTGAAAGTTGGGCTATAAAGAAAGCTGAGCACCAAAGAATTGACACTTTTGGACTGTGGTGTTGGAGAGGACTCTTGAGAGTCCCTTGGACTGTAAGGAGATCCAACCAGTCCATCCTAAAGGAAATCAGTCCTGAATATTCATTGGAAAGACTGATGTTGAAGCTGAAACTCCAATACTTTGGCCACCTGATGTGAAGAACTGAATCACTGGAAAAGACCCTGATGCTGAGAAAGATGGAAGGCAGGAGAAAAAGGGGACAACAGAGGATGAGATGGTTGGATGGCATCACTGACTCAATGGACATGAGTTTGAATAAGCTCCAGGAGTTGGTGATGGACAGGGAAGCCTGGTGTGCTGAAGCCCACGGGGTCGCAAAGAGTCAGACACGACTGAGCAACTGAACTGGACTGAATTGAATCCCTCCCACCTTGACAACCACAAGTCTGTTCTTTATGTTTGTGAATCTGCTTCTGTTTCATAGATATGTTCACTTGTATCACATTTTAGATTCCACATGTAAGTGATATCATATGGTATTATCTTTCTGTGTCAGACATACTTCACTTTGGATGATAATCTCCAGGTCCATCCATGTTGCTGCAAATGGCATTATTTAATTCTTTTTTATGGTTGAGTAGTATTCCATTCTATGTAAATACCACATCTTCTCTTTTAAGATTTTGGTTTCTTAGCTGGCAGGCAAGTTTGGCTTGTGATTTTCCTTTTTTGTACTTCAGTTGGCAGTTGTCAAGGGGATGATGAGATATTGCTCAGGAGCTTCAGGTTGCATCTGATGGCTGAATACTGTTGCCTAACCTCTGCTCTCTGGATTTTGCCATTCCCATGGGAACTAAGGAGCCCTGTCTGTAGCAAGCCCCACTGTCAGCTCTAACACAGAGAAAGCCATCACCATGGATCTTCCATAAACCTCTTTCCCCTTGTCCATGGCTTCTTATTGACTTGGTGAACAGTGCCCTCCAGGTCTTCAAAGAAAGATATTACCTTTCCACATGCTCTGAATTCCCCTACTGAATTCTTCTCTGAATGACTTCCTCCTCATTCTTCCTCTTTATTTCCTCTTTATTTAGTGCAGGTCATAACTTTCCAGTCTTCTAGGGGATAATCTAAAAGGTATTGCAACTGCTCATGCCAGAGAGTAAAAGTCAGTGCCACAGAAGAATGCCCTGCATTGACAAAATCCCCTGCATCTCTCAGGACCCCCAAGGCACATTCTTATCCATATTGCCCTGCTTCCCACCAGTCCTCAGGTTATGCGGTTCATCAGGCCTATAATCACTCCTTCTTTGGAAGGTTCATCACTTCACTCAATCAAGTTATGCTAACATTGACTTTATTTATGGTTTGGTTGTTGAGGTGGAAATAAAGACAGAGGCTAAGGACAGCATTTTTTTTTCTGCAGCTTTTGTCCTCAAACATGAGGAAATGGGCCATTTCTGCAGAGGATGCAAGGGGACCTGTGGGTTAAAGTCTCTCAAGTGTATCTACTCCGAGAAACCTATTTCATACCCCATGTCTCCGTTCTTCATGAAAAGAGCCCTGACTTTGGCATGGAGACTTACCTCAGCTGAAAACTCAGTCTCCTGAAGTCTTCTCCAATTGTACAATTAAGTCCTGTGCCTAAGTGATGGTTTGCCAAGACTATTAGTTGCAAAGGAAGGTCTCTTAAAATATTGTCAAAAAGTTTCTTTGACGGTCACACTAAACTTGAATTTGCTAATTAATATATCCAAGCCTGCCATTTCTTCTTGGCAATAAATCATTGACAATTAGCAGCAGACATCCAATTCTTCTGTTCTTATAGGTACTATTCCACTGAGACTTTCAAATGCTGGCAAAATTTCAATATCTAATACATCCTCTTTCACCTGTAGTCTATCCCAATCCACTACAGGTAAAAGTCTTTGCAAATCTTATCGATAAAGCAGGCTAGGACACTTCCTGGTGGTCCAGTGGTTAAGAATCCACCTGCCAATGCAGGGGACATGGGTTTGATCCCTGGTCTGAGAAGATTCTGCATGCCATGGGGCAACTAAGCCAGTGTGCCACAACTACTGAGACAGCACACCCTGGAGTCTGGGCTCCACAGCATGAGCTGCTGCTGCAATGGAAGCCAACACACCTGCTCACTGCAACTAGATAAATTCCACAGGCAACAACAAAGACCCAGAGAAGCCAAAAATTAAAAGAAAATAAAGTTTTTTTGAAAAAAAGAAGCAGCCTAGGGACCATCAGTATTTCCTCCATTACCAATAATGGGATTCCTTTCTGCAATCCAGTTGAAATTAACCAAATCCTATCTTTATAGTCTGTTTCATAGGCCCAGCATAGCACCAACCATCTCAGATGTGATTCCCAAAAAGCAGAACCTGATTGAAAATTTCCTGCTCAAGATTCATTGAGTGAATATTATCAGGAGGAGAGGAAAGAAGACAGCATGAGGAAGGGGAGACAAAACTAAGAGGAACATGGTTTCAGCCTGATCCCACAGGAAAGCTTGAGAGCATATATCACCCTATGGGGCTTATCACCCTCGAGGTAAGAAGACTGGCTTTTTGCATCCTCTTGTCATCAGACATTGCCTGAGGACTGCCCCTGGAAAGGGCAGATAGCTTTCTAGGTGACCTAGGCATTTCTTCAGAGAAGAGGGGCAGCTCTGATCTGTCAGAGGCCAATGCTCATAGCAGCTAAGTCATGGGTGTGTTAGTTGAATAAAGAGGATTCGGGCATTGCAGAAAACACCATGGCTACCCTCAGGAAGCTAGACAGCATATTAAAAAGAAGAGACATTACTTTGCCAGCAAAGGTCCATCTAGTCAAGGCAATGGTTTTTCCAGTAGTCATGTTTGGATGTGAGAGTTGGGCCAACTCTGAAGAATTGATACTTTTGAACTGTGGTGTTGGAGAAGACTCTTGAGAATCCCTTGGACTACAAGGAGATCCAACCAGTCCATCCTAAAGGAGACCAGTCCTGAGTGTTCACTGGAAGGACTGATGTTGAGGCTGAAACTCCAATACTTTGGCCACCTGATGTGAAGAGCTGACTCATCTGAAAAGACCCTGATGCTGGGAAAGATTGAAGGCAGGAGGAGAAGGGGACAATAGAGGATGGGATGGTTGGATGGCATCACCGACTCAATGGACACGAGTTTGGGTAAACTCTGGGAGTTGGTGATGGACAGGGAGGCCTGGCATGCTGCAGTCCATGAGGTCGCAAAGATTCAGGAGTGACTGAACTGAACTGAACCTTTGGGACTGGGTTACTAGGGTTGCCATCTCTTCTGGAATCAGGAGATCACTTGTTTCAGAATTCTCCTTTCACAGCAAACATGCATCACCACAGTGAGAAAAAGACGACCTACAAGAAGCCACCACAAACAAAAAGTCCTTGTAAGTCTGTTACTAGTCTCGTCTCAAGGTTCAAGCCAAACAGCTACAACCTGCATTTAAAAAACACGTTGCCTCTCAACATGGACAAAAAGTATCTCATGGTACCTTGGACTCCACTAACACTCCAGCGAGGGAAAGAAAGTACCACAACTCCGCTTGCCAACAAAAGCAGCGAAAACAGCTAATTCAGATCCTGAATGGACACATGTGATCGACTAAGTGAGAGAGGAGCCTGAGAACATCATTTGGCTTCTTCAGCCTCTTGGTTCTGGAGGGTTCCCCAAAAGGTGGGAGCAGTGATTGTCAGCATCAGTTCACCAAACCCATCTTCATCCACTCTTATTCAGAATCTACAGCCAATGTTTAAAGTTCCAAATAAGGGATTTCCCTGGTGGTCCAGTGGCTAATACTTCACACTCCCAATGAGTGTGAAGCTTCTGGATTTGATCTGTGGTCAGGGAACTAGGGAGAAGGCAACGGCAACCCACTCCAGTACTCTTGCCTAGAAAATCCCAGGGACAGAGGAGCCTGGTAGGCTGTAGTTCATGGGGTCGCTAATAGTCGGGCACAACTGAGTGACTTCACTTTCAATTTTCACTTTCCACTTTCATGCATTGGAGAAGGAAATGGCAACCCACTCCAGTATTCTTGCCTGGGGAATCCCAGGGACAGACGAGCCAAGTGGGCTGCCGTCTATGGGGTCGCACAGAGTCGAACATGACTGAAGCAACTTAGCAGCAGCAGCAGCAGCGGCAGCAGCAGCAGCAGCAGGGAACTAGATCCCACATGCTACAACAAAGTACTCACAATCTGCAACTATTTGACCTGATGCAGTCAAATAAATTTAAAATTTTAAATATGGAAATTAAAAAATAATAGTAATAAAGTTTCAAATAAAAAATGTCAGTACCAAAAACGACACCAAAAATCAACTTATCCCTAGGAATACATCTCAATCTTTCTTTTTTTTTTTACCTAGTTTAAAATTTTAAACTAACACACAAAAAAGATGTCCTTTCCATTATAGGGGACTGGAATGCAAGAGCATGAAGTCAAGAAATACCTTGAGTAGCAGGCAAATTTGGCCTTGTGGTAGAGAATGAAGCTGAGCAAAGGCTAATAGTTTTGCCAAGAGAATGCACTGGTCATAGCAAACACACTGTTCCAGCAACACGAGAAGACTCTACACATGGACATCACCAGATGGTCAATACTGAAATCAGATTGATTATTTTTTTGCAGCCAAAGATGGAAAAGGTCTATACAGTCAGCAAAAACAAGACCAGGAGCTGACTGTGGCTCATATTGTGAACTCCTTATTGCCAAATTCAGACTTCAATTGAAGAAAGTAGGAAAACCACTAGACCATTCAGGTATGACTAAATCAAATCCCTTACGATTATACAGTGGAAGTGAGAAATAGATTCAAAGGATTAGATCTGATAGAGTGCCTAAAGAACTATGGACCGAGGTTCGTGACATTGTACCAGAGGCAGTGATCAAGACCATCCCCAACAAAAAGTAATGGAAAAAGGCAAAATGGCTGTCTAAGGAGGCCTTACAAATAGCTGTGAAAAAGAGACATGAAAGTCAAAGCCGAAAAGGAAAGATATACCCATTTGAATGAAGAGTTCCAAAGAATAGCAGAGAGAGATAAGAAAGCCTTCCTCAGTGATCAATGCAAAGAAATAGAAGAAAACAACAGAATGGGAAAGACTAGAGATCTCTTCAAAAAATCAGAGATACCAAGGGAACATTTCATGGAAAGATGAGCTCAATAAAGGACAGAAATGGTACAGACCTAACAGAAGCAGAAAATATTAAGAAGAGGTAACAAGAATACACAGAAGAACTATACAAAAAATATCTCCATGACCCAGATAATCACGATGGTGTGGTCACTCACCTAGAGCCAGACATCCTGGAATGTGAAGTCAAGTGGGCCTTAGGAAGCATCACTATGAACAAGGCTAGTGGAGGTGATGGAATTCCAGTTGCGCTATTTCAAATCCTAAAAGATGATGCTGTGAAAGTGCTGCAGTCAACATACCCAGAAAATTTGGAAAATTCAGCAGTGGCCACAGGACTGGAAAAGGACAGTTTTCACTCCAATCTCAAAGAAAGGCAATGCCAAAGGATGTGCAAACAACCGCACAATTGCACTCATCTCACACGCTAGTAAAGTAATGCTCAAAATTCTCCAAGCCAGACTTCAACAGTATGTGAACCATGAACTTCCAGATGTTCAAACTGGATTTAGAATAGGCAGAGGAACCAGAGATCAAATTGCCAACATCCGCCAGACCATCGAAAAAGCAAGAGAGTTCCAGAAAAACATCTACTTTTGCTTTATCGACTGTGCCAAAGCTTTTGTTGTGTGGATCACAACAAACTGTGGAAAATTCTTCAAGAGATGGGAATACCAGACCACTTGACCTGCCTCCTGAGAAATCTGTATGCAGGTCAAGAAACAGCAGTTAGAACTGGAGATGGTACAATAGATTGGTTGCAAATCAGGAAAGGAGGGCGTCGAGGCTGTATATTTTCACCCTTGTTATTTAACTTCTATGCAGAGTACATCATGAGAAGTGCTGAGCTGGATGAAGCACAAGCTGGAATCAAGATTGTCAAGAGAAATATCAATAATCTCAGATATGCAGATGATACCACCCTTGTGGCATAAAGAGAAGAACTAAAGAGCCTCTTGATGAAAGTGAAAGAAGAGAGTGAAAAAAATGGCTTAAAGCTCAACATTCAGAAAACTAAGATCATGGCATCCGGTCCTATCACTTCATGGGAAATAGATGGGAAAACAACAGAAACAGTGACAAATTTTATTTTGGGAGGCTCCAAAATCACTGCAGTTGATGACTGCAGCCATGAAATTAAAAGATGCTTGCTCCTTGAAAGAAAAGTTATGACCAACCTAGACAGCATATTAAAAAGCAGAGATTTTTTTTTGCCAGCAAAGATCAATCTAGTCAAAGCTTTGATTTTTCCAGGAGTCATGTATGGATGTGAGAGTTGGACTATAAAGAAAGCTGAGCACTGAAGAACTGATGCTTTTGAACTTTGGTGTAGAAGAAGACCCTTGAGAATCCCTTGGATAGCAATGAGATCCAACCAGTGCATCCGAAACGAAATCAGTCCTGAATATTCATTGGAAGGACTGATGCTGAAGCTGAAACGCCAATCCTCTGGCTACCTGATGCAAAGAACTGACTCACTGGAAAAGACCCCGAGCTGGGAAAGTTGAAGGCGGGAGAAGGGGACGACAGAAGGTGAGATGGTTGGATGGCATCACCGACTCGATGGACATGAATTTGAGTAAGCTCTGGGAGTTAGTGATGGACAGGGAAGCCTGGTGTGTTGCTGTCCATGAAGTCACAAAAAGTTGAACACAACTGATTGACTAAACTGAAGTTGTTGTTTTTTTTTTTAATTAACGTAGAACGTTACTTCAAAATATAAACAAGAAACAGTACAACACATTATGCTTGTATATACATGTTTCAGTTCAGTTCAGTTCAGTCCCTCAGTCGTGTCCAACTCTTTGCGACCCCATGAATCGCAGCACGCCAGGCCTCCCTGTCCATCACCAACTCCCGGAGTTCACTCAGACTCGCGTCCATAGAGTAGGTGATGCCATCCAGCCATCTCATCCTCTGTCGTCCCCTTCTCCTCCTGCCCCCAGTCCCTCCCAGCATCAGAGTCTTTTCCAATGAGTCAACTCTTCGCATGAGGTGGCCAAAGTACTGGAGTTTCAGCTTCAACATCATTCCCTCCAAAGAAATCCCAGGGCTGATCTCCTTCAGAATGGACTGGTTGGATCTCCTTACAGTCCAAGGGACTCTCAAGAGTCTTCTCCAACACCACAGTTCAAAAGCATCAATTCTTCGGTGCTCAGCTTTCTTCACAGTCCAACTCTCACATCCATACATGACCACAGGAAAAACCATAGCCTTGACTATATGGACCTTTGTTGGCAAAGTAATGTCTCTGCTTTTGAATATATCTAGGTTGGTCATAACTTTTCTTCCAAGGAGTAAGCGTCTTTTAATTTCATGGCTGCAATCACCATCTGCAGTGATTTTGGAGCCCAAAAAAATGAAGTCTGACACTGTTTCCACTGTTTCCCCATCTATTTCCCATGAAGTGATGGGACCAGATGCCATGATCTTCATTTTCTGAATGTTGAGCTTTAAGCCAACTTTTTCACTCTCCTCTTTCACTTTCATCAAGAGGCTTTTTAGTTCCTCTTCACTTTCTGCCATAAGGGTGGTGTCATCTGCATAGCTGAGGTTATTGAGATTTCTCCCGGCAATCTTGATTCCAGCTTGTGCTTCTTCCAGCCCAGTGTTTCTCATGATGTACTCTGCATAGAAGTTAAATAAGCAGGGAGACAATATACAGCTTTGATGTACTCCTTTTCCTATTTGGAACCAGTCTGTTGTTCCATGTCCAGTTCTAACTGTTGCTTCCTGACCTGCATATAGGTTTCTCAAGAGGCAGGTCAGGTGGTCTGGTCTTTGCATCTCTTTCAGAATTTTCCACAGTTTATTGTGATCCACACAGTCAAAGGCTTTGGCATAGTCAATAAAGCAGAAATAGATGTTTTTCTGGAACTTTCTTGCTTTTTCAATGATCCAGCCAACAATCTAGATAAACATGCTGTGGCCAGTTAATAGAATACAGAAGAGAAGGAGAAAAGGCATCTTAATCTTCACGTGGCAAAAGAGTGTGTTAATTTTCCCTTCACTCTCAGGTTAGAGCTTGGCTGTATAGAATTCTAGGTCAACAGTGATTTTTACTCAGAACATTGAAATTAGAATTTCATTGATTTTTAGTATTGATTGCCAACCCTGAGAAATCTGTTGTCTGTCTAATCAGCCCTCCTTTATAAATTGGCTGGTTTTTCTCTCTGGCAGATGAAGTTTTCCTCTTCTTATTTGGTTCTGCAATTTCCCTGTGGCTTATAGTTTATTGTTCTCTTTCATATTAGATCTTGGTGCACCCCTTCAGCCTCAGAACCATCTTCAGTTCTAGGAAGTCCTCAGCCATTATCTCTTCTAATGTCCTTTGTCCTACCCTCCAGTTTTGTTATGTTTTCCTGAAATTTTATCAGCATATGTTGATGGATGCTTTTATTTTTCTCTTCTCTGAATCTTAGCATCTCTTTCATATTTTTCATTTCTTTATCTCTGCTTAATGTTTTTCTGGAGTTTTTAAATTAACCTTTCAATGATTATGCTGTTCACACTTTTAGTTTCATTGTTAAAACTTTAGTTTCAGTGAATATAACTATTCTTAACATTGGGCAGGTGAGGGGGTGTATGTTCCAAAGTTACCTGTTCTCTCTGTGACCAGCTGTGACCCCATAGTTTCTCAAATGCTTTATGCCTACAGTATTTATGCATATAAATGCTCCCAATTTTTGCATTTCTGAGTGTTGTTAAAGTCACTTATTCCTGCTTGCTATTTGCCATTTTTATTATATATGGGGGAGGTGCTTACTTTCCAAAGTAGTTCAGAGTTAAATCTGCTTTGAGGCAACTTAAAACTAATACTTCTGCTTTCTATATGCTTATAAACATTTCCATTGCCATGAAAGGAAAAAACAAAACAAAAATGAAAAACTTCAAACTGCAGAGATAAAGGGGTATACAGCAGAAATTAACACAACATTATATAAATCAACCATTCTTCAGAAAAAACATTTTTTAAAAGAGAAAAGAAAGTTCTTTTTAGTTGGAAAAAAAAAAAGCAACTCAGTGTTTCTTGGGTCTGGAGAACAGCTACAAAGTAATTTTGAGTTTCTTCTTCCAAGAGCCCTGTGGATTTCACAAGTCCAGGGTCAACTCTGTGCAGTTTCACCTTGGTGCCCAGAGTTAGGTGGGGATTTCAGGTCCAGCTCTCTGCACAGAGCCACTTCTAGACCCAATTCCCTTGGCAAGCCCTCATATCTCAGCTAATTCACTTACCTGGATGGGAATTCCCTCTTCATTATTTTACCTGATGGTTCTCCTTGCTTCGAAGTAAAGTTAAATATATATATATATATGTTTTGAGGGGTTGTTGTTCTATTTATTTATTTTAATTGGAGGATAATTGCTTTATAATGTTGTGATAATTACTTTATAATATTGTGCCATACACCAGTATGAATCAACCACAGGTGTACATGTGTCCCCTCCATCCTGAACACCCTCTCCCAAATTCTTCCCTCCTGCCTCCTTCCTGGTTGTCACAGAGCACTGGCTTTGCGTGCCCTGCTTCATGCACTGAACTCGCACTGGTTATCTATTTTATTTACGGTAATGTATGTGCTGTGCTTAGTCGTTCAGTCGTGTCTGACTCTTTGCAAACCCATGGACTGTAGCCTGCCGGTCTTCTCTGTCCATGAGGATTCTCCAGGCAAGAATACTAGAGTGGGTTGCCATGCCCTCCTCCAGGGGATCTTCCCAACCCAGGGATCGAACCCCTCGGTCTCCTGCATTGCAGGCAGATCCTTTACCAGCTGAGCTAAAAGGGAAACCCCATGATAAGGTATATATTCTATCCAATTTTTGTATTTTTATATGTGGAAACTTGCAAAGGATTTCCCATACAGTTTGTCGTAGCAATCAAATGTATTCTCAATGAATGCTTGTCTTCCACACAGGCATTGTGTAGGTTTTCTTAAACTGAGTTGCAGCCAGCCCAGCTGGGCACACACACTTCTGTGACGTAGAAACCCTTGGAAGAGGGCCTGAGGCAGTTCTCCCCACCACATGACTACAGTGAGTACCTTATTTTTGTCTCTTATGCTCATTAAAATCACTAACTGATCACACAGAATGTGGTCCTGGGGGTGGCAGGGTCCATCCCACCGTTGCTTCTCTTCCATTTAGCTCTAACCACAGAGGGAAGCAGTTCAGTAGGAACTGGGTGTGCTTCCACCAAGGCTGCCATCACTGTGTGGGGTGCATTATTTTTAGTCTAATTCATAGACTTAATCCCAAGTGAGCCAGTTAGCCTTTGTGTTGCTCGCTGATCTCAAACCCCACCAGCTTTCTTTCCTGCACAGACACCTGAAGAAGCAGGCAAGAAGAGGTGAATGAAGGTTGGAAAAGTCATACCTTTTGCTCCTTCTTGTTATTGTTAAGTCACCAAATCATGTCCGACTGCGATTCCATGGACTACAGCATGCCAGGCCTCCCTGTCCCTCACCATTTCCCGGAATTTACCCAAGTTCATGCCCAGTGTGCCCGTCAAACAGCACCATCCTCCAAAAGTAAGATGGATGGTTTTTTAGCAGTTCATTTGAAGAGTATTAAAAAGAAAGAGCAAGTATTACTTCTTCCTTGGGTCTTCCATTACTATTTAACGTAAGCTAAAGGAAGAAGATTATTATTGCTTTTTTTCTTCCTGTTAAATATGCCTCAGGTTGCCCACTACTGCAGGAGCTGCTATTTAATCATAGCTCCTCAGAGGTCTATGGGTTTGTCCTGCCAGAGATGTCATTCAAGGTGGCTTTATTAACTTTTACATTTCTTGATGATGTCATCACTGAATAACCCTTTTCACATTACATAAACATTTTAGTTTAAAAGTCCCTAAGCTGTTGGTCCACTTTTTCAAGACCAACCAATTTGGAATGCCTTTAATGTATCATTTGTTTTGCTTTATTGTGAGTTTTAAAAAAACTGGTAAGTAATTCCTGGCCTATTGCTTCAGTCTGGTTCTAATAAGGACTTGTACTTAACATGTGTGTGTGCTTAGATTGTACAAAACAAAGCAGCCACTCCAGATTTTATTGCTGGAAGACACGGGAATTACTGGGCTAACCCCACTTCCGTTTGTTTTCATAAATCACAACGTAGATGAATGTGCCTGGACTGGTCACAGTGTCGTTAACCAGCCCCAGCCTAGAATGATTTACGTTAGCTGTCAAACCAAGCAAACTGGGGCAATGATTTCACCTAAAAGTACATAAACTTCTCTGATGCAAATACTTTGGCCAATGCTGTTCCAGACTAAAAGCAATTCCCTGGTTAATTTCACAAAATCAGAACACCTGGTCCAAAAAAAGTGAATTCAAAAGACCTAATGTTACACAAAAATTACAGAATTAATACAATACAGATGAAGCTTTGCTGCCATATTGTTGTTGTTGTTCTGTTCTAATGAAACTTTTTTAATATTTATTTTATTTTGGTTGCTTTGCTGTGTGCAAGCTTTCTCTCGTTGCAGTGAGCAAGTCAAGCTCCCCAAGTAACTGCCATGCACATTAAAATTTGAGGATCTCATTTAAAGAATTAGCAGATAGGAAAAGTACCAGATGCTTCTTGTAAGTATACAGAGTGCACAATAACCAAGAAGTAAATTGAGAGAGGACAAATCTGTACGGGCTGATATCAGAAGTTGTCAATGAAAACAGAGAACTTAAGCTGAAACTTCAGACAGAAGAAGATGCTCCTTTCAGATTTTAGAAGCAAAATGATAGAAGACAAAAAGAAGGCACAAGCCTGCAATGCGAAAAGTCTGGAAAGAGAATGGCCAGAATCTTGTAGGGACATAGACTGGGTGATAAGTGAGGCAAAATCATATAGATGATGGAGGGTTTGATGTAGTGTTTATCTTCTTAAATTTGATAATAATAAGATTTTTAAAAGCAGGTAAGGAATTAGATCTAGCAATGGTACAGATAATTTTATACACACACACACACACACACACACACACACACACATAGCCCACCAGGCTCCTTTGTCCATGGAAATCTCCAGGCAAGAATGCTGGAGTGGGTTGCCATTCTCTTCTCCAAGGGATCTTCCTGACCCAGGAATCAAACCCAGGTCTCCTGCACTGCAGCAGATTCTTTACCATCTGAGCCACCAGGGAAGCCTCATTTATATGAGTAGTAATGGAAAACAACACAAGCAAGGGGTTTGGCTAAGTAACAGCTTCAGTGATGATGCACCATAGGGAAAAGAAGGATCCAGGCTTCACATGTGTCCTGCTTCAGAGATGGAATAAATGTGACAGGGTGTATTTTGACTGTCTCCACTGGTCATTCCTTATACCACAGAGTATAGCCAAATGGACTTTGTTTTTCATTTCATGGAAAAGAACATAAAAACAGAACAAAATCTAAAGTGTCAATTTGTTTTATTAGCCATAATGCTGCTGCTGCTAAGTCGCTTCAGTCGTGTCCGACTCTGTACGACCCCATAGACGGCAGCTCACCAGGCTCCCCCATCCCTGGGATTCTCCAGGCAAGAACACTGGAGTGGGTTGCCATTTCCTTCTCCAATGCATGAAAGTGAAAAGTGAAAGTGAAGTCGCTCAGTCGTGTCCGACTCTTCAGGACCCCATGGACTGCAGCCTACCAGGCTCCTCTGTCCATGGGATTTTCCAGGCAAGAGTACTGGAGTGGGGTGCCATCGCCTTCTCTGATTACCCATAATAAATAACTCCAAATATTTAGTAGTCAAAAGATTTCACAAGCATTATTTTTCCAGTATACAAATCAGATTCAACAAGAGCCTTTGCTGATAAAGAGGGTACCAAATTAAGACAGTAAAGATGCCAACTTTCCATTCACTGCCATCTTCTACTCTTCCTTAGCAATGCACATTTTGAGTCATTAAATTGCATATTTGTTGTTGTTTAGTCGGTAAGTCATGTCCAACTCTTTTGTGAACCCATGGACCGTAGCCAGCCAGGCTCCTCTGTTCATGGAATTTCCAAGGCAAGAATACTGGAGTGGGTTACCATTTCCTTGTCTAGGGGATCTTCTTGACCCAGAGACCGAACCTGTGTCTCTTGAGTTGGCAGGTGGATTCTTTACTAATGAGCCACCAGGAAACCCCTTGAATTGCACATAACACATAAAAGAAAGGTTAAGTCAATCTTTAGTAATCTAGATGTTAAAGATAAACACATTCTGAGAGATTTCCTTTTATGTATTGCATGCCTGTCTAATGGGGTTGTTGGCTTCATAAACCTGGGTCTGTCATCCATCTTTCCCTTTAAAGACCCTTTACAAATTCACTGTATTGTCAATGCAGTAAAAGACTCTTCTATTTTATGTTTTTAGGAATTGATGTTGCATAATATGCCTAACATATAACAACTATGAAGAATTCTTCACAGGACTTCATCACTTCTAACTTCCTTTCCAAAGTTACTGATAGTAAAGCTTGTATTTCATCACTAAAGAGTATCACCACTTAAATAGTATTTGGATGTCTTTTGTGTAATCTAAACATATTTTGATTTGTGGTAACAGTGGAATGGTAAAATAACAGCAAAGCAATCACCACAATCCCTCAAAAAAGTCCCCATTGCGAACATATTGTTCATGGGAGCTGGGCTCTCAGGAAGCCCACCTAATGGGCATTTCTGTTTATCAGCTGAACTGGTGCCACCATGTGGCAGAAGTGTAAACATCATTTGCAAGTCACTTGCCAGAACAGCCTTAAAATTATTCTGTTTTCAAGTGCTACACATAATATACATTATTTCACATTTTTCATAAAGAAAGATTTCATTAATATTTTATATTACTTGGTTGACAAGTCCCATAAAATAATATAGACACTGTTGAAATGAAATTTTTAGAAAAATTTTAAATCATAAAATTGTCAGGGTTCAAGATTGATGGTAAATGAAAAGTTGGTCTCTAGTAATAGTGAGTGAAGTTGCCCAGTCGTGTCCAACTCTTTGCAATCCCATGGACTGTAGCCTACCAGGTTCTTCCATCCATGGAATTTTCCAGGCAAGAGTACCGGAGAGGGCTGCCATTTCCTTCTCCAGGGGATCTTCCCGACCCAGGGATCGAACCCAGGTCTCCCACACTGCAGGCAGATGCTTTACCATCTGAGCTACTAGGGAAGCCCCGTCTCTAGTAAAAAGACAATCTAAAATCTTTTATGAGTCTTATGACAACTAAGCATGAATTCTGACCTGCTATATCAACATCATAAGAACATGTAAGAAACAAATGAGAAGCTAAAAAAATAAGTCTTCTGGATAATCTGCACATAGGTAAAGTTAGAATTTTGTTTCTGCTAGCTTTGTCAGGAAGTTCTTTGTTTGAGATATTGGTGATCAGAAAAAAAAAAGTAAGTAAATATGGAAAATAAGGAAAAGGGTTTGCTTAATCTCTCATAGGCATAATGAGATATAAAAATATGTGAGTATTCTGTTATAATCATAGCTTTAATCTTAACTTTAGCTAAACAAAAAAAATATTTTACTGGTACTAAAATTTCTTCCAACACAATAAATTTTGTTTATTTTAGGTGTAAGCTAAGATTTTTTAAAGAGAAATCAAATTCGTTTTCACATTTGTTTAGCCCAGCATGGTCTTTGAAACTTTGATAAAAAATTTGGTAAAGTTAACAGTAAAAGGCTTACTTTGTAGTCGCATCTATTTTCTGAATTTAAAAAAAAAATGCAGGAGACACTGTGACTCTAAAAAGGATACATTTCTCTATAATTTTATTTCCTTATCTTGCTTGGCTGAACAAGGGTGAGAAAGAAACTGCTTTGCATGCATGAGATAAACTAAACACACAGAAAATGAGAAGATATGCTGGATATTAATAGAAAAGCTGGATGTAAAAAACTATACTCCATTTAGTTGACTATCCCGTGAAATAATAAAATGATTACAAAGTAGAGAAATGGACTTCACTGGCATCTTTGGTTTTGCATATTTAAAAAGCAACACTTACTCTTTTTCTGTTTAGTTTTTAAGTGAAATGAACTAAGATTAGAAATTTGTGGACTTTGGAAATCAACCTGGGTGGGTAGACACCCAGTTACCTGAGATATCCATCACAAACCAGGTGTTCTATAACTCACTGAGCCATCAGACTGGGTGTGTGGTCCATCACCAAGAGGACATTGCAAATATTCAATAGAGTTCAGACAGGTACTAAAGGCAAAGGCAGGTGCTGTGAGCAACGTCATCAATCCTATAGCACGACTGTCTCATCACAAGTGCCCCGGATGCCCTTGACATAGTGCCAGATACAGATAGGAAGAAGGCAAAGGAGAAGCAGCAAAAAAATTCACCAATGGAGTGACTGGAAATATGATTTACAGCAGCAATGGCAACCAAGTATACTAGAGAGTTTTCTTCTCCAGAGCACGTCCATAGCACATCAGCTCTGTGGTTGCCAGGAGATGTTACACATGAGCACATAGGATGAGTTCTGGACTCAGTTAAGTTTGAGGAACTCTTGGGTTCACCAAACTAAAGTTTGTTTTTGTGTCCTTGCATTTTCACAGGCAGTTTTCCCTCACCTCTGAGACTTTCCTAGTTCTGATCATGTCACCGACTAGTTTCCCTCTCAAAGAATAACTAGCTCCTCCCAGAATGGTGCTTGTCACCTCTCCAGCCTAATCACCATGTGGCTGGTGGGACACCATTATAGTCCCTACTGATTTTTGTTTGACACTTGGCACAAAATAAATAGGTGAAATTAAAAGACTCTTGCTCCTTGGAAGGGAAGTTATGACCAATCTAGACAGCATACTAAAAAGCAGAGACATTACTTTGCCAACAAAGGTCCATCTAGTCGAGGCTATGGTTTTTCCAGTGGTCATGTATGGAAGTGAGAGTTGGACTATAAAGAAAGCTGAGCGCTGAAGAATTGATGCTTTTGAACCGTGGTGTTGGAGAAGACTCTTGAGAGTCCCTTGGACTGCAAGGAGATCCAACCAGGCCATCCTAAAGGAGATCAGTCCTGGGTGTTCATTGGAGGGACTGATGCTGAAGCTGAAGCATCTGAGCTGTTCCCATACCTCCACCCTACAATGGCAGAGTTGGAGAGCTGTAACAAAACCAAGGGACCCACAAAGCCTAAAATACTTACTATCTTGCTATTGCAGAGATATCTGACGCTGACCCTAGAGCATCACCTGGGCACTTGTTAAGTGCATCAACCCTCAGGTCCACCCCAAACTGCTCATTCAGAAACTCTGGAGGCAGGGCCCAGCAATCTGTATTTTGATTAGCTCTCTAGACAATGATCATACGAGGCATGCTAGAAGTGTGGTTTGGTTCTCAAACTTTAACTTGTACCAGAATCACTTTCAGGCATGGTTGGTGGGAATGTAAATTGGTGCGGCCACTGTGGAAGACTATGAAGGAGCACTACCATATATTCTAGTAATTCCACTTCTGTGTATTTTTCCAAAGAAAATGAAAATATTAATTTGAAAAGATATATGCACTCCTATGTTCATTGCAGCATAATTTGCAATAGTCAGACATGGAAACAACCTAAGTATCCATCAACAGATGAATGAATAAAGATAATATATATCATGTATATTCTATTGTATGTATATACACAATAGAATGTCAGTCAGTCATAGACAACAATGAAATTTTGCCATTTGGGGCAGCATGGAAGGATTGAGAGGCTATTATGCTAATGAAATGTCAGACAGAGATAAGAGGAATATGATTTCACTTATCTATGGAATTTTTGAAAATATGACAAAAGAACAAGCATGACAAAACAGTAACAGATTCATAGAAACAGAGAACTAACTGATGGTTGTGAGAGGGAAAGTGTGTGGAGGGGTGAGTGACACAAATGAAAAATATTAAGAGGTGCCAACTTCTAGATATAAATTAGATAAATAATCAGATGAATGTACAGCACAGGAAATATAATCGATACTGTAATAACTTTGTATGGTGACAAATGATAATTAGGTTTCCTATGGTGATCACTGTGTAATGCATGGAAATACCCAGTGACCATGTTGTACACCTGAAACTAATGGGCTGCAGCCAGCCAGGCTCCTCTGTCCATGGGGATTCTCCAGGCAAGAATACTGGAATGGGTTGCCATGCTCTCCTCCAGGGGATCTTCCCAACCCAGGGATCGAATCCAGGTCTCCCGCATTGCAGGCAGATTCTTAACCATCTGAGCCACCAGAGAAGCAATACTATATTGTAAGTCATTTATATCTTTCAAAAGAAGAGGTTATGGCTAGAGTGACAGGCAAGGGTCAGGGGATGCAGGGCCCTGAGACAGTGGTAAGGAGTTCGAATATAAATAGTCTCTTATGTGATTCTATTATACTAAAACAATGAGTCAATGCATTCAATGTTACTGGTATAGTCTGGAAGAAAAGCCCATAGGTATTTAAGTAAAATAAGATGGTACCATTGCAACAAAACTTTGATGCGCAGACTGCAAACAAGGTAACTATAGAATTGCATTCAATGCTGATTTTATGTGGAATTACTTGCTATTTTATGTGAAAGAACAAATGACCCATCTTCTTTATTTGTCCTCAGAGCTTCCTCCTTTGATTTTACATCTTAAAATAAAGGGGACTTTGATATTTGGCTATCTAAAGGTGTCTGCAACAGATCACTACAAACTTAGTGGCTTAAAACCACACAAAGGTGTTATCTTACAATTCTGTAGGCTCAGTGCCCACCCCAGGTGTGATCAGGCTAAAGTCAGGATGTCAGCAGGGCTGCTTCCTTTCTGGAAGTTCTAGAGAAGAACCCATTTCCCTGCCCTCTCCAGATCCTCTCTCTGCTCTCTAATCCTGATTCCTTCCTTCATCTTTAAAGACAGAAAGATATCAGCAGCTTCTCTCTGACACTTCTTCCATCCTCATCCTCTTTCTGACCACTGCCAGGAAGTTTCTTTACTTTTAAGGACCATGGTTAGACAGGACCACCCAGATAAGCCAGGAATATCTCTCCACTTCAGGGTCAGCAGCCTTAATCACATCCACAAAGTCATTTTCACCATATTAGGTAACATGTTCAAAGACTCCAGGGATTCAGGAGAAGACATGTTTTTGGAGGAAGAGGGCATTAACTGCCTCCAACTGGTAGGGAAGAAGGAGCACAGCAGAGTTAAAAAAAAAAAAAAAGCAACAGGAAGAAAGGAACCTCAAAGCAAGTCTTAAAGGTGGTAGGTGGGAACTAGACAGCTGGAGAAAGTGAAGGGATATTTTTTGATAAAGTGTTAACACTGATTCATCAACAAATATTCACAGTGCCCCCACCATGTCCCAGGCACTATGCAACAGCGAGTTCAGGATGTACTCAAGAGACTGCAAGGGGAATATATTGAAGGATAATTGCTTTACAGAATTTTGCTGTTTTCTGTCAAACCGAAGAATTTATTTCCAAGGCAACAATGCAAGGGTAATATAATAAAATTACAATACAGGGGGACCTGGGGTGATTGGAAGATCAAAGAAGGGAGGTAGGCAAGTGTCAGGTCATTAGAGGTTTGAATCCTGTTCAGAAGTTTGGAATTTTATGCCGAGAGTGATGGGGAGCTGCTGAAGTATTTTAACCAGGAATTGATGTAATCTGACATCTTTCAAAAAGATCATTCAACAATGCAAATTATAAGTAGATAAAACAGGAACCAGCATAGTAGTAAGATATTATTGGTAGTGAAGGGGGAGAGATGATTAATTCAAGAGATACTAAGAAAGTAAAACTCACAGAGATGTTTCTGAGGTGAAGGGTGGGCAGAAAGAGTTGAAGACAACTGCCCGGATTCTAGCTTGAGTGACTGGGAGGCGGAGGCTCCATCAGGACAGACTGAAGGAGGAGGACCAAGTTGATGGGGGACGTGAGTTCTGCTTTGCTCTCATTCAGTTTGAGGTTGTTAGGACCAAACTGAAGCCAGGACAGACCCTAAGGGGCAGGCTAGGCCTGAGAACAGCTGAGGCTCTGGGAACTCCCGCAGGCAGTGTAGCTCGACCAATCAGAAAAATCCCCGTAGCCCCCGTCTGCGCCAGACCCGAGCCAATCCAGATAGGGATGTGAGGTTTAAAAGTCCCACGCGCGCGTGCGTGCGCACATATGGTTTAACCAATCAGCTATGCTGTTACAGAAACAAAGAACCGTCTGTATAAAAGTATATGTGATTCAGAGCTGAGGGCCTTTGTCGGATTTCACTGTACTGGATGAAACCTAGGCCCTGGCTCGAGCTAGTAATAAACCCCTTTATGCTTTTGCATTGCTGTGGACGTGTTATTCTCTCAGTTTTGGGGACTCAGACTCTGGGCATAACAAGGTGAAGTTCTTCTTAGAATATTTTCTAGGTATTTAGTTATAACCAACTAGAACTCTGATGAGGTACCAGGGCAGGGTTAAATATTTGAGTCTTCAATCAATAGTTGGTAACTAAAACCACAGAGGTGGATCAAAGCAAATGATGAGAGGATACCAAGTGACCCGGAAGAAGGATGGGACTGACATCAAGGACGGACAGAGGAAAGGGAGTCTGTGGGTGGTGCTAGGAAAAAGATGCCAGAGTAAGAACATCCACCACAGGGTCATCGTGTCAGGCAGAGGAGAGAGTTGTCACAATGATCCGTCAATCGGATACAATGAAGCAGAAAGGCCAAGTCGGGAAATATTGCAAAGGACCGTTGGATTTGACAGCTAGGGAGAAAACATCATTGTTAAGCTTTGTCAGTTCTCAGAGCGATTTCAGTGGTGTGTAGGGCCTGCTCTATCTTACACTGATCATCTCAGGAAGTAAGGAAAGGAAGCAACTTGGAGAGAGAAGCACACCTCCAAAAAGACGGGCTGGTTCTCAGCACCAGAGGTGTGATCCGTGAAAGAGAGAATTGACAAACGGGACTTCATTAAAACTTAAATTTTCTGCTCGGCAAAAGATTCTGTCAGGAGAATGGAAAGACTAGACACAGACTGGACGAAAATATCTGATAAAGATGACAGTTATCCAAAATATACAGAGAAGTCTTAAAAGTATACAATCAGGGGCTTCCCTGGTGGCTCACTGGTAAAGAATCTGCCTGCCAATGCAGGAGACACGGGTTCGATCCCTGGTCTGGGAATATCCCACATACTGACAAGTGACTAAGCTGGTACACCACAACTACTGAGCCTGTACACTAGAGCCCCTGAACCACAACTACAGAAGGCCTGCACAGCAACAAAGATCCAGGACAGCCAATAAATAAATGAATTATTTTTAAAGTACACAATAAGAGAACAACCCAACTTGCCAAAGAAGAAAATATCTTAAGATCCAAGAAGATATATACAAGGCAAATAAGCATACAAAAAGATGTTCCACATGCTATATCTTCAAGGAAATTCAAATTTAACAAGCAATGAGATCCCACTACACATCTAATTGAATGGTGAAAATCTGGGACACTAAAAACACCAAATGCTGACAAGGACATGGAGCAACAGCAGTCAGCTCTCCTCCACTGCTGGTGGGAATGCAAAATGGCACAGCCACTTTGGAAAGCAGTCTGACAGTTTCTTATAAAACTGAACGATTTATCATACAATTCAGCAATAATGTTCCTTGGCATTTTCCCAAAAAAGTTCAAAATCTCTGTCCATACAAAAATTTGTACATGGATGTTTATAGTAGCTCCAGCATAAATGCCCAAACTTGGAAGCTACCAAGAAGACCTTCAGTGGGAGAATGGGTCAATAAGCTGTGGTCCACCCAGGCAGTGGAATATTATTCAGCACCAGAAAGAAATGAGCTATCAAGGCATGAAAAGATATGGAGCAATCTTACAGGTGTATTACTAGACAAAAGAAGTCAATCTGAAAAGGCTACACACTGTATGATTCCAATTATATGACATTCTGGGAAAAGCAAAACTACAGAGACAACGAAAAGATCATTAGTTGTCACGGGTTCAGAGGGAGAAAGATGATGAACAGGCAGGTCACAGAGGATTTTTAGGGCAGTGAACATATTCTGTATAATACTGTAGTGATGGCTACCTGTCATGATACATTTGTTCAAACCTCTATAATATACAGAGTGAGCCCGATGTGAACTATGGACCCTGGGTGAAGATGATGTATTCAAGCAGGTTCACCGATTTTAACAAATGTACCATCTGCTGAAGGTGTGACAATCGGGGAGACTGTTCATGTGTGGGGGGAGGGGGTTATGGGAAATCTCTATACTTTTCCCTCAATTTTGATGTGAACCAAAAACTGCTCTAAGATATGAAGTCTGTTTTCTTAAATCTGGGCTGGGGAAGATGGTCCAAGAAAACAGCATCTGGGGGCTTGAGGATGGAACTGAGTCTGTGTGTTTTTGCAGAAGGAAACAGAACAAAGAGCATTTTCAGAGAGAGAAAAGATCCCTGTAAAAGCAAAAGGCACCAGGAGGGCTCGAGCCCAGGCACTGGCTGAATTTTAGTCTGAGCAAGAAGATTTCTGACTCTTCTCTTGAGAGGGAAGGAAAAGAAGAGTAGGTTTAGATGCACTGATTATATTTTTATAAGTTGAGGAAGTTTCCAAATGAAAGATGGTATTCTCTGTAAAGTTGTACTAGGCTTTTAAGTGTAGGAGGCTCCAAGAGGGTGGAGATAAGAGATGAACATCTGAACACCCTCTGAGGAGCTGGGGGAAGGAAACTTGATGGTCAGACTTATCGGGGTCCAGCTTAGGCTGACGGTCACAAATTCGCACACATGGCCTTCTGCACAGCCTTCTGGCCCCCTGAGCTTCTCACTGGCCATCCAGCACACAGTGCAGGTTTTCGCCTCAAGACTTTGGCAACAGATGTTTCCTCTCCCTGCAGTGTCTTCCTTGACCTTCTCCTGACTGAGAGCATCCTGGAATTCTGGCCCCAGCTCCAAATGTCACTTCCTTAGAGAGCCCTTCCCTGATCAACCTAAAATAGCCTCTGGAATCACTCTCTATCAACGTGCCCTCTGTAGAATTTCTCTCTCTCTCTTAATACCTCCTTGCTTGCTTGTTAATCACAATTAGGGAAGCAGTTTTCATT
Source organism: Oryx dammah (assembly GCF_014754425.2). Classification (NCBI taxonomy): domain Eukaryota; kingdom Metazoa; phylum Chordata; class Mammalia; order Artiodactyla; family Bovidae; genus Oryx; species Oryx dammah. Next base: position 40,159,941 of record NW_024070196.1, on the reverse strand, counting down.
TCAGCATAACAATGGTATTTAGGTCTTTTAGAGATGTATCAAAACATTTACAGGTAAAATGGTTCCTGTCTGCTCCGTTCCCACCAGAATCTACCCTCCACAGCAGCAAGAACCTTCCCAGTCTCGTTTATAGTCCACCTCCTGCCCAGAATATCGTAGGGAACCAAAAAACAGTTGCCATTGAATATTGTGTGATTTTGCTCCAGGGGCTCCACAGAGTCTAAGAGAGGAATAAACAGTGGCATGAGGTGACAGGAAAAGGGGACTGATAGTTGAGAAGAAAGCAGGCAGGTAAAGGGAGCCCCAACAATAGGTCCAGTGAGAAAAATCATAGGAAGATGTTGAAATACCTTAAAAACATTTTATTAAAAAAATTTATGATGGAAAACTCCAAATATATTAAAAACAATAGGAGAACTAGTATGAGGCCTTGTCCTCATCAGTACAAGAACAATTATCAACTATTTGCCAACCTTTTACTCTAACCTCTTACACAACTAACATTTCCCTGCTGCTGCTACTGCTGCTAAGTCGCTTCAGTCGTGTCCGACTCTGTGCGACCCCATAGATGGCAGCCCATCAGGCTCCCCTGTCCCTGAGATTCTCCAGGCAAGAACACTGGAGTGGGTTGTCATTTCCTTCTCCAATACATGAAAGTGAAAGTGAAGTTGCTCAGTCGTATCCGACTCTTAGCCACCCTATGGACTGCAGCCCACCAGGCTCCTCCATCCATGGGATTTTCCAGGCAGGAGTACTGGAGTGGGGTGCCATTAACACTTCCCTACACTCTAGTATTCTTGCCTGGAGAATTCCATGGACAGAGGAGCCTGTAAATGTTTGCTATGTCTCTAAAAGATTGAAAAAATGTTGACATACTGAAATGAAAACTGCTTGCCTAATTAATATTTTTAATAATTTTTTCAATTTTATTGAAAATAAAAATAAAGGCAAACACCAAAATTATTCTCCAAATCACTTAAGATATAGAGATGCTATACAGTAGGTCCTTGTTTGGTTATCCATTTTGAATATTGTAGTATGTACTTGTCCATCTCTAACTCCCTAACTACCCCTTCTTCCCAGCAATGACAAGTTTGTTCTCTTTTTTTAGAGTCCAGGAGGTATGGAAATTTCAGCTAACAAGTCCTAGGACAAACTCATGGGTGTGGGAAGCTGAAGGTGATTAGATATGGGTTTGCATGGCATTAATGATTTCCTGAATCTGAGTTTGGCTGCAAAATATAGCACTAATACCTTCCAGGATGATGGTAGAATCTGTGAAATAAAGAGGAGTCAGTCACTCAGCGAATTGAGGGGAGGGGAGGCGAAGAAGGAAGTTGTAAGATTCCACAGCTGTGCAGCTCTGAAAGGAATAAAGACTACTTTTTATTGAAGTATCATTGATTTATCAATATTGTGTTAGTTTCCTACATATATATGTATTATACATATATATTCTTTCTTATTATAGGTTATTATAAGATATTGAGTGTAAGCCCTTGTTGTCTCTCCATTTTATATATGGTAGCTTGGGAAAGAGAGAGGGATAAATTAGGAGTTTAGGATTAGCAGATATAATACAAACTACTACATATAAGACTCCATTACTTTTAATTCTACAGTAAACTCTTCCCAACTGCAACATCTTATGTGGCATTCTAGCATACATGCTCATCCTTTTAAATGTGGTTCCTTCCATCAAATATGAGAACTTGAGTTCTGATTTATACTCACTGTGGCTATACAAATTGTCAGACATTCTCTGGGCAGATAATTACCAGAAGCGACAACATACTAACAGTCCTGGACACTGAGGCTGGATCCCAGGCATGCCCACACCACTGCGTTTGGAGGGCAGGGCAACCTTGTAAAGAGCAAGTGACAGTGTGACCTTGGCATGAAGCACAAAGGACAGGAACAAGATTGTGCTTGTGTACTGGGAAGGACTGGGAAGTCATCACTGTGCTGGCTCAATAGAAATGACTCAAAGCACCTGAGACCCCAATTTACTCTGTTTCTGGGTTCACAATGAAGCCAGGAAAGCAGGAAGAAGGAAGAAAATCCATGTCCTTAAAATCATCATGGTATTAAACATTTGCAAGGAGACCAAACACTAAAATAGCATCTTTCATCATTGATATTATCTGTAAAAAGACAAAAGAAATTTACAACAATCTCATTGAGATAGGGAATGGAGATCCTAAAAATCTTCTGAGAAGAATCCCAAAAGAGGGGCTATATGTACGTACATATCTGATTCACTTTGCTGTATAGCAGAAACTAACATAACATTGTAAAGCAACTATATCCAATAAATTTTTTTTAAATGAAATCATGTTCAAAGCCTTAATTGAACAGTACCAGGATTACTGATTTATATGTACAAAATGCCATTGTGGCTTTCTTTAATATACTTTGTATCATTTCGTTTTTATGAACTTAAAGATATCTGGAAGTCTTTTCAAACTATCCATCTTAATTTGACCCTCCAAATCTTGTTTGCTTTCTCTCTATTCCTCAACTCTTTCCAGAAGCGTTTTCAGGGAACTTATCTTCTGGATTACAGAGGGACCACCATTGTACTTAATTCATTAATGCCTTATTTATTTGAAGCCTGGCTTAATCTCTTTTCAGTTTGAGGCTGAAAATGTGTATGATTGACTTAAGCTAATTTCACAGTTCTGTTATTTTCATGCAGTGACGTTCAGTGGTTCCAAGGTTATGTGTAACATTTTAGAAATCTTAATAGAAAAGAGTAATTCTTCTCTTTGCAGTCCCACGGACGGTAGCCCTCCAGGCTCCTCTGTCCGTGGGATTTCCCAGGCAAGAATACTGGAGCAGGTTGCCGTTTCCTCCAGGGGATCTTCTGGACCCAGGGATGGAACGCGTGTCTCTTGCATCTCTTGCAATGATAGGCACATTTATACCACTAGCACCACCTGGGAAGAGCTATTACTGTTCACTTCTATTAAGTGGTACAAAAAACATTGGCAATGAGTCATCTGACAGAACGAATCTACTAGAAGAGTGTCTAATCAAAATCAAGAAAGCACCTGCCTCAAATGCGGCTCAGAATAATGAAGCTTTGTTGTGCGTGTTTTCTGCTTCAGTTGTCAGAAAATTTAACCCAGAATGTCCTTATTTTCCCCCTTATTTTCTCTTAGAAAGAAATCATTGATGAGTTCCTAAGTCATTTTTTAACTCAGTCTTCTTTAGTCTGTTTACTTTCTGTCAAGAGATAGGGTTTCCATAGCTCGTGTTTGCTGAATTTCATCAACATTAAACATTGTACATTTTATAGCTCAATACCACAAAAACAAACAATCCAATCTAAAAACATGGGCAGAAGACCGAAACAGACATTTCTCCAAAGACATGCAAATGGCTAATAAACACGTGAAAGATGCTCAGCCTCCCGTGTTACTCAGTTCAGTTCAGTGCAGTCGCTCAGTTGTGTCCGACTCTGTGACCCCAGGAATCGCAGCACGCCAGGCCTCCCTCTCCATCACCATCTCCCGGAGTTCACTCAGACTCACGTCCATCGAGTCCGTGATGCCATCCAGCCATCTCATCCTCTGTCATCCCCTTCTCCTCCTGCCCTCAATCCCTCCCAGCATCAGGGTCTTTTCCAATGAGGAATGCAAATCGTAGCTACAACGAGGTATTACTTCCCACCAGTCAGAACAGCCATCATCAAAAAGTCTACCAACAATAAATGCTGGAGAAGGTATAGAGAAAAGGGAAATTTTTGCACCGTTGGTGGAAATGTAAATTGATACAGCCACTATGGAAAATACTATAGAGATTCTTTAAAAGACTAGGAATAAAACTACCATATGACTCAACAATCCTACTACTGGCCATATACCCTGAGGAGACCATAACTGAAAAGAACATATACCCTAATGTTCACCGCAGCACTGTTCGTAATAGTCAGAGCACAGAGGCAATCTAGATGTCCACCTACAGAAGAATGGATGAAGATCTGGTACATATACACAATGCAATATAACTCTGCTATAAAAAGGATTGCATTTGAGTCAGTTCAAATGAGGTGGATGAACACAGAGCCTATTATACGTGAGGACGTGTCACCTCTGGTAGGTGGATGTGGTGGGGATAAACGGCCCACAAAACACATCAAACATTTTACCTCCATGATGCCACTCTGGCTAGTTCTTTGTTTGGAATTCTCCTCCCCCAGAGGTTGTGGTTCAGTGCTAAGTCGGGTCCAACACTGGTGTGTAGAGGATTCTCCTCATTCCTTTATGTCTATCTAGATTCCATAGCAAGGTACACCACACATTTGGGTTGTGTTGTTTCTTTTTTACTGTTACTATGTATATATGCAATTGTATTTGTATGTATTTACTTGTATAGGTATATGTGATTCTTTACTATATTACACATACATAACACATATTATATACACAAATAACAGTGAATAAGCTTTTGTTGACACCAGTTCTATTTATATCAATGGCTACAGGTTAAAGCATCTGCCTGCAATGTGGGAGACCTGGGTTCGATCCTTGGGTTGGGAAGATCCCCTGGAGAAGGAAATGGCAACCCAATCCAGTATTCTTGCCTGGAAAACCCCATGGACAGAGGAGCCTGGTGGGCTACAGTCCATGGGATAGCAAAGAGTCGGACACAACTGAGAGACTTCACTTTCATTCTTGGATTATACTCTTAGAAATTGGGACACTGGATCAAAATAATAAATAAATGTTTAATTTGGAAAAATATTGCCAGGGGAATACAAGAATTTTGCATTCCCACCAGCTCTGTATGAGAATGTCTAGTTTATCAAAATTTTGCCAACAGAATGTGCTGCCAAACATTTGGATCGTTGTCAACCTGATAAATGGGAACTAGCATCTCAATATAGGTTTAATTTGCACTTTTTCTATTGTAAGTGAGTTTGAGGATCTTTCAGTTCAGTACTCAAGTTTTACCTCTGAAATGTCAAATTACTTACCCCTTTTTATATTTCTGTTGGTATTTCTTTTTCCTGTTTCTAGTACCCCCTTTAAAAATTAGAAATACAAGATAGAAATATTTCCTTCCCAATGTGTTTTTTCTTTTATTTGTTTATTTGCCATGCAATTATTTTTAAATAGTCAGATATGTCAACCCTTCATTAAATGAGGGAACGGTGAAGTTTTAGCTGTTTTTCCACAATAGCAATAAATTTTGGATAATCCATTCTCTTACCCAGACACTTTTGTAAACAATATTAAAAAACAGTGACAATAATGATATCACTATTCTATCTAATTTAGTGCCCAATTTTGACTTTATTAGTACTTTCTATATAGCCACACTATATAGTTCTGCACGAATTCCTTCATTTTTCTAAGGATGTAACTGAGGCTGGTTTATCAGCACTCACTCACTGAGTTAGCAGAGTGGTTCTTGTGCAGAAGTCAACGTTTCTAATTGTTGCTTTACTGACTTAAGGGTAGTTGGTTTCTGTGTTCATAAATCACTATGATAATGATAAAGAACTGTATTATCCCCTGCTTCTTAATGAACAGATTCTTCTTTCCAAAGCTTACCTCTTTGGAAATCTAACCGGAGTTATTTGGAGTTTTTCTTGCTGGATGGGAAAAAGGCACAGGTGGGAACACGATGGTGGCATTTACAGTCTCTTTATTATACATTCTTTTTTCTACATGCAATAAAGAAAACCTGCCAGGTAGATATCATTTTCCAGATTTCTTATCCCAACTCTTCCCAATATAATGGACTGCATTTTCCTGCAGTTTCTCTCTCTCTAAATAGGTATTTAAATAAATGTAATGAGAGAGCTTTCTCCTTTTCTAATAAAATTGAATCTTACCACATTGTCTAACCATATTATTATAACTTTTAGTTCAGTCTAATCACATAAATATTGCTTTCAATAATAGGAAAACTTTAGAATGTATTTTAAAAACTGAAGAAGAGAAAAAATAAGAAGGAAAGACATTTATACTTTTACCTTTATCCAGCAATCAATAGTAAACTCAATGATCCATTTCACAACACACACATATACACACTTCCCCACATCTTACTGATGACTAGTATACTCACTCTAATGATTCTACTTTCTCTACTACATTTGTCATTTGTTGCAACTCCACTGTCTCTGATTTAATTTATTCTCATATTTTCTAATCTAAAATTGACCAGATGGATTAAGAAACCCCAAAAACCAAGTACTCCATGGATTTCTTTACAAAGCAGTAGACATGCCCTGTGTTTAATAAAAAGAAACAAAACTGCTTACCATGATTATTTTTACTGCTTGGGTCACTAATATTTTAAAAGATTTCTCATTCACTACTTTAATAAAATTATTCACACAATGACTCATTACTATACAATTTCCTTAACCAACAATTACACTTTTTTCTTTTTAATCATAAGAACTCAACTATGTATTTTGTTTAAAACATTGTTTTATTTCATAACCAAGCAAAGCATGTTTTAGAAGAATTCATCATTACCCACTGTTTGCAATAAGTATTATAAATTAGAGTGCTATGTTTTAAAAAATGTAAATACAATTCTCCATTGCAAATGAGAATTTACTAAAGAGTTATTCCTCACAGGCCAAATAAATTATTAAGAGGAACTGAGACTAAAGCAATAAAAATCTTACTTAATCATAAGAATCACTGACCAGTGGAGGCTAGTAAGAAGAGCAAACTACATCTGCTTCTCAGAATTGAACATCTGGAGTTCAATAAATGTTAACTAAATAGCCCACTCCAATTAATATCTTGTTGAAGAATTATAGATCAAAGTACAAATTCTAGACTATGAGAAATGAGAAAAAACAAACAAAACCACACATCCATTGTCAAGTAATCTTATATCACAAGTCATTGTCACAAGTTACCAGAATTTTAGAATGTTTCTGAGCCTGAAAAGCCTTGTCCCTCTGCCCTATAATAATGAGTCTCCCTTGGCCAAGCTATTGTCTTTTTCTCAACGCCATAAGATTAGGATAATCTGCCCAAACCATCTTACAAAATTTCAAAGTACATTTGGCTTAAAATACTCAACTACATGAATCAAAATTGACAATGTTCCAGAATTATCCCAGACATATATCTCAACTTTTCGCTTTACTTTGCTTCTGTAATCATGCCCATAATGTGTACAAAATCTAACACGTGTTTCACATATGTATGCATACATCAGTTCAGTTCAGTCACTCAGTCATTTCTGACTCTTTGCAACCCCATGGACTGCAGCACGGCAGGCCTCCCTGTCCATCACCAACTCCCAGAGCTTGTTCGACTCATATCCATCTAGTTGGTGATGCCATCCAACCATCTCATTCTCTGTCGTCCGCTTCTCCTCCTGCCTTCAATCTTTCCCAGTATCAGGGTCTTTTCCAACGAGTCAGTTCTTCTCATCAGGTGGCCAAATTATTGGAGTTTCAGCACCAGCATCAGTTCTTCAAATGGATATTCAGGACTGATTTCCTTTAGGACGGACTGGTTTTATCACCTTGCTATTCAAGGGACTTTTAAGAGTCTTCTTCAACACCGCAGTTCAAGAGCATCAATTCTTTGGTGCTCAGCTTTCTTTATGGTCCAACTCTCACAGCCATACATGACCACTGGAAAAACCATGAATTTGACTAGATGGACCTTTGTTGCCAAAGCAGTAGCTCTACTTTTTAATATGCTGTCTAGGCTTGCCACGGAGAAGGTGATGGCACCCACTCCAGTACTCTTGCCTGGAAAATCCCATGGATGGAGGAGTCTGGTGGGTTGCAGTCTGTGGGGTCACGAATAGTCGGACATGACTGAGTGACTTCACTTTTACTTTTCACTTTCATGCATTGGAGAAGGAAATGAGACGGGGGAGACTGGTGGGCTGCCATCTATGGGGTCGCACAGTCAGACACGACTGAAGCGACTTAGCAACAACAGCAGCAGGCTTGCCATAGCTTTTCTTCCAAGGAGCAAGCATCTTTTAATTTCATGGCTGCAGTCACCATCTGCAGTGATTTTGGAGCCCAAGAAAACAAAGTCGCTTACTGTTTCCATTGTTTCCCCATCTATTTGCCATGAAGTGATGGGACTGGAGGCCATGATCTAAGTTTTCTGATTGTTGGATTTTAAGCCAACTTTTTCACTCTCCTCTTTCACTTTCATAAAAAGGCTCTTTAGTTCTTCTATGCACAGACATAACCAGATGGTCAATGCCAAAATCCGGTTGATTATATTCTTTGCAGCCAAATATGGAGAAGCTCTATACAGTCAACAAAAACAAGACTAGGAGCTGACTGTGGCTCAGATCATGAACTCCTTACTGCAAAATTCAGACATAAATTGAAAAAAGTAGGGCAAGCCACCAGACCATTCAGATATGACCTAAATCAAATCCCTTACAATTATACAGTGGAAGTGACAAATAGATTCATGGGATTAGACCTGATAGACAGAGTGCCTGAAGAACTATGAATAGAGGTTAGTGACATTGCACAGGAGACAGGAATTAAGATCATCCCAAGAAGAAGAAATGCAAAAAAACAAAATGGTTGTCTGAGGAAGCCTTACAAATAGCTAAGAAAAGAAGAGAAATGAAATGCAAAAGAGAAAAGGAAAGGTATACCCATCTGAATGCAGAGTTCCAAATCATAGCAAGGAGAGATAAGAACGCCTTCCAAAGTGAACAATGCAAAGAAATAGAGGAAAACAATAGAATAGGAAAGACTGGAGATCTCTTCAAGAAAATTAGAGATACCAAGGGAACATTTCATGCAAAGATGGGCACAATAAAGGACAGAAATGTTATGGACCTAACAGAAGCAGAAGATATTAAGAAGAAGTGGTGAGAATATACAGAACAACTATACAAAAAAGATCACGACCTAGATCACCATGATGGTGTGGTCACAGACCTAGAGCCAGACATCCTGGAATGTGAAGTCAAGTGGACCTTAGGAAGCAATACTATGGACAAAGCTGGTGGAAGTGATGGAATTCCAGTTGAACTATTTCAAATCCTAAAAGATGACACTGTGAAAGTGCTGCACTCAATATGCTAGCAAATTTGGAAAACTCAGCAGTGGCCACAGTACTGGAAAAGGGTCCCAAAGAAAGGCAATGCCAAAGAATGCTCAATCTACCACACAATTGTACTCATCTCACATGCTAGTAAAGTAATGCTCAAAATTCTCCAAGCCAGGCTTCAACATATGTGAACCAAGAAATTCCAGATGTTCAAACTAGATTTAGAAAAGGCAGAGGAATCAGAGATCAAATTGCCAAAAACCATTGAATCATAGAATAAATAAGAGAGTTCCAGAAAAATATCTACTTCTGTTTCACTGACAACACCAAAGCCTTTGACTGTGTGGATCACAGCACTGTGGAACATTCTTAAAGAGATGGGAATACCAGACCACCTTACCTGCCTCCTGAGAAATTTGTAAGCAGGTCAGGAGGCAACAGTTAGAACCAGACATGGAACAACAGATTGGTTCCAAATTGGGAAAAGAGTATGTCAAGGCTATATATTGTCACTCTGTTTATTTAATTTATATGTTGAGTACATCATGCAAAATGCCAGCCTGGATGAAGCACAAGCTAAAATTCAGGTTGCAGGGAAAAATACCAATACCCTCAGGTATGCATCTATATATATATAATGCAGACACTTATTAAAGCCATAGCTGGCAGAATGGATTGAATTGTATTCCCCCAAAAGATATGGCCAGGTTCTAACCCTGGTATTTGTAAATGTAACATTATTTAGAAATGGAGTCTTCACGACTTTAACGAAGTTAAGGACCTTGAGATGAGCTGAGTGGGACCTTGAGTGGGACCTTGAGTGAGCTGTGATTACAGCCTACTGTAAATTCAATAATTGGTATCCTTATAAGAAAAAGGTTAGGAAGGTTTGAGACACAGACACACAGAGGAGAAGGCAGTGAGAAGATGGAAGAGAGATGGGTGTAATGAGCCACAGGATAGTGAAGATTGTCAGTAGTTTCCAGAAGCCAGGTGAGAAGCAAAGAACACCTCCATGAAGGAATATACATTTTTGTTACTTTAAGCCACCGAATTTGTTATAATTTTTTAGCACAGCCTTGGGAAATGAACATGAATGTTTCAATATAAGACAAATAGTAGTTGCAAAGGATCTCAAAACTAGTCATTCATATGCAGAAGGTATAGAAGGTACCCCAGTTACTACACTCAAACACTCAAAGGCAGGTCTGGCTCAGTCTCTTGTGGGGTCCCTGGGTCCTGGTGCACATAAGGTTTTGTTTGAGTCTGCTGAGTGTCCCTGGTGAATATGGGTTTGATTATAAATGTAACATAGCCCCTCCTATGATCTTGCTGGTCTTTTCCTTTGCCCTTGGACATGGGGCATCTTTTTTTGGTGGGATCCAACTTTCTCCTGTCAATGGTCGTTCAGCGGTTAATTGCAATTTTGGAGTTCTCTCAGGAGAAGATGAGAGCCTGTCCCTCGGCTCCACTATCTGACTGACCGGTTATGGGGAAGAGTTCTGACAAAATGTGGTCCAGTGGAGAAGGGACTGGAAAACTACTTCAGTATTCTTGCCTTGAGAACCCCATGAAGAATACGAAAAGGCAAAAAGGTCATTAAAAGATGAATTCCCCAGGTCGGTATGTGCCCAATATGCTCCTGGATAGAGTGGAGAAATAGCTCCAGGAAGAAAGAAGAGGCAGAAGCAAAGCAAAACTACACCCAGTTGTGGATGTGAATGGTGATGGAAGGAAAGTCCAATGCTGTAAAGAACAATATTGCATAGGAACCTGGAATGTTAGGTCCATGAATCAAGGTAAATTGGAAATGGTCAAACAGGAGATGGCAAGAGTGAACACTGTTGACATTTTAGGTATCAGTGAACTAAAATGAACTCGAATGGGCAAATTTAATTCAGATGACAATTATATCTGCTACTATGGGCAAGAATCCCTTAGAAAAAATGGAGTAGCCCTCATAGTTAACAAAAGAGTCCAAAATGCAGTACTTATGTGCAGTCTCAAAAGTGACAGAATGATCTCTGTTCATTTTGAAGGCAAACCATTCAATATCACAGAAATCCAGATCTATGCCCCAACCACTAATGCCAAAGAAGTTGAAGTTGAATGGTTCTATGAAGACCTACAAGACCATCTAGAACTAACACCAACAAAAAGATGTCCTTTACATCATAGGGTAGTAGGAAATCAGATATTAGGAGTAACAGGCAAGTTTTGGCCTTGGAGTACAAAAAGAAGCAAGGTAAAAGCTAACAGAGCTTTGCCAGGAGAACACACTGGTCATAGCAAACACCTTCTTCCAACACACAAGAGACAACTCTACACATGGATGTCAACATATGGTCAATACTGAATTCAGACTGATTATATTCTTTGCAGTTGAAGGTAGAGAAGCTTTATACAGACAGCAAAAACAAGGCTGGAAGCTGACGGTGGCACAGATCATGAACTACTTGTTGCAAAATTCAGATGTAAACTGTAGAAAGTAGGGAAAGCCACCAGACCATTCAGGTGTGACCTAAATCAAACCCCTTATTATTATACAGTGGAAATGACAAACAGATTCAAGAGATTAAATCTCATAGACAGAGTGCCTGAGGAACTATGGACAGAGATTCGTAACATTGTACAGGAAGCCATGATAAAAATCATCCCCAAGAAAAAATGCAAACAGGCAAAATAGTTGTCTGAGGAGACCTTACAAATAGTTGAGAAAAGAAGAGAAGCAAAAAGCAAAGAAGAAAAGGAAATATATACCCATCTTTGGAATGCAGAGTTCCAAAGAATAGCAAGAGATAAGAAAGCCTCCCTAAGTGATCAATGCAAACAAATAGAGGAAAACAATAAAATGGGAAAGACTAGAGATCTCTTCAAGAAAATTAGAGATACCAAAGAAACATTTCATGCAAAGATGGGCACAGTAGGACAGAAACAGTATGGACCTAACAGAGCAGAAGATATTAAGAAGCAGTGGCAAAAATACACAGAACAACCATACAAAAAAGGACTTAATGACTCAGATAACCATGATGGTGTGGTCACTGACCTAGAGCCAGACATCCTAGAATGCGAAGTCAAGAGAGCCTTAGGGAGCATCACTAGGAACAAAGCTAGTGGAGGTGATGGAATTCCAGTTGAGCTATTTCAAATCCTAAAAGATGATGCTGTGAAAGTGCTGCACTCAATATGCCAGCAAATTTAGAAAACTCAGCAGTGGCCACAGGACTGGAAAAGGGTCAGTTTTTATTCCAACCCCAAAGAAAGGCAATGCCAAAGACTGTTCAAACTACTGCACAATCGCACTCATCTCACATGCTAACAAAGTAATGCTCAAAATTCTCCAAGCAAGGCTTCAATATACATGAACTGAGAACTTCCAGATGTCCAAGTTGGATTTAGAAAAAGCAGAGGAACCAGAGATCAAATTGCTGACAACTGTTAAATCATAGAAAAAGTAAGAGAATTCCAGAAAAGCATCTACTTCTGCTTCAAGGCCTTTGACTATATGGATCACAACAAATTGTGGAAAATTCTTCAAGATATGGGAATACCAGACCACCTTACCTGCCTCCTGAAAAGTCAGTATGCAGGTCAGGAAGCAATGGTTAGGACCAGATATAGAACAACAGACTGGCTCCAAATTGGGAAAGAAGTATGTCAAGGCTGTAAATTGTCACCTTGCTTATTTAACTTATATGCAGAGTACATTATGTGAAATGCTGAACTGGATGAAGCAAAACTGGAATCAAGATTGCCAGGAGAAATATCAATAACTCCAGATATGCAGATGACTCCACGCTTAAGGCAGAAAGCAAAGTGGAACCAAAACACATCTTAATGAAAGAGGAGAGTGAAAAAGTTGACTTAAAACTCAACATTCAAGAAACTAAGATCATGGCATCCAGTCCCATCACTTCATGGCACATAAAGGGGGAAACAATGGAAACAGTGACAGACTTATTTTCTTGGGCTTCAGAATCACTGCAGATGGTGACTGCAGCCATGATATTAAAAGACGCTTACTCCTTGGAAGGAAAGTTATGACTAACCTAAACAGAACATTAAAAAACAGAGACATTACTTTGCCGACAAAGGCCCACCTAGTTAAAGCTACGGTTTTTCTAATAGTCATGTATGGATGTGAGAGTTGGACCATAAAGAAAGCTGAGCACCGAAGAATTGATGCTTTTGAACTGTGGTGTTGGAGCAGAACTCTTGAGAGTCCCTTGGACAGCAAGGAGATCAAACCAGTCAATTCTAAAAGAAATTAGTACTGAACATTTATTGGAAGGACGGGTGCTGAAGCTGAAGCTCCAGTACTTTGGCCACCTGATGCAAATGACTGACTCATCTGAAAAGACCTTGATGCTGGGAAAGATTGAAGGCAGGACAAGAAGGGGATGACAGACAGTGAGATGGTGGAATGGCACCACCGATTCTATGGACATAAGTTTGAGCAAGCTCTGGGAGTTGGTGATGGACAGGAAGGCCTGGCCTGCTGTAGTCCATAGGGTCACAAAGAGTCAGACACGATCAAGCAACTGAACTGAACTGAATAAATGTTGTGAGGATGTGGAGAAAAGCGAGCCTTCATATACTATTGGTGGGAGTGTAATTTGGCACAGCCATTATGGAGACCAGTATGGAGGTTTCTTAAAAACTAAAAATTGAACTATCCTGTAATCCAGCAATTCAACTCCTGGGTATTCATCTGAAGAAAATGAAAACTAATTCAAAAAGTAAGTGCACTCCTAATGTTCATAGCTGTAATATTTACAATAATCAAGGCATGAAAGTAACCTGTGTCCATCAACAGATAAATGGATAAAGAAGATATGGTACCTATATACAATGGCATGTTACTCAGTCATAAAAATAACAAAATCTTTCCCATTTACAGAGACATGGATGCACCCAGAGAGTATTACGCTAAGTGAAATAAGTCAGACAGAGAAAGACAAATACTTTATTACTTATAAATGAAATCTAAAAAACTTTTTAAGTGAATGCATACAATAAAACAGAAACAGAATCACAGACATAGAGAACAATCTAGTGTTTACCGATGGGGAGAGGGAAGAGAAGAGGGAAAGATAGGTGTAGGGGATTAAGAGACACAAATTACTATGTATAAAATAAAGAAGCAACAAGGATGTAGCACAGCATAGGCAAATACTTCCCTTATTTTCTAATAACTTTAAAGGAAATCTAAGCTGTATAAATATTGAATAACTATGTTGTGAACCTGAAACTAATTTAATATTGTAAGTCAACTATACTTCAATAAAAGAAAATGACTCTAGAAAAGAAAAATAAATGGGCCTTTCCCTCAAGTGGATAGAGGAAATTGGAGAATGAGAAAGTAAATTACAGTGTGGGATTAAAGAGAGCCATTACAGAGATGTGGACAAAATGTTACGAAAACAAAACAAGAAAATGGAGCAATTAACTTTGCCTGAAAAGGCTCGGAATGATAGCACCATCCAGATTTCCAGGAGGGACTTGTGGAGGTGGCTGTTGCCATGTGAGAGATAAAGGCAGTGGAGGGGATAAGGAGGAGGGTGAGGGGGTGTGCAACGTTCCAGGATTTCCAAACACCTTGCAAAGGGAAGGATGTGTTCTCTGGCACAAAAGGGAGAGTTAGCCTTATTCAAATTAATCCAATTTGCATGCTTGTCATGGTGAAGACTAAGCTGTTGGAATCTGAACCTCTGAACCAGCAATGCCAAGAGAGAGAACTGGCCAGAAGCAGCCAAATCAGAAGCCACAGGTCTCCCTCTCCGTGCTGTTGGCTGTACTCCCCCGGGAAGCCAGAGATCACATACCCAGAACGTGAGACATGGCTTCATATCATTGAAGAAGAAAATGTTCCAGAAGAGAAGGAGGCAGCTCTAGCCCAAGCAGGAAAAAAGAATCAAGCTCATCACAAAAGAGAGAGATTCTAAGTTAAAACGTTCACATTCTTTAATGCTGAACACACTGAATTTTTGGTTGTCAGATCCACCTTAGTTAATCATTGCTTGGCCCCACACTTACATGTGCCTGGGAACTGTACCTAGGCATTTCTAAAAAGGGATGAAGCTAGGTTTAAAAAAAAAAAAAAAAAAAACCTGCATGAACCTGCAGCGTTGAATGAAGGGTTCTCTCTTCATAATCACCCAGGAAGGTTACCTACTATCGTGGTGAGATGCTCAGCTACAAATGAAACTTGACTCTCTCTGTTTTCCTTTTCTCTGGCTGGAAGTGTGTCAAATAGTGCCCAAGGAATCACTGGGGGAGGCTCTGATTCCAAGGGGAGAGTGGGAATTTGGGAATAATCAGAGGCTGAGGCCTAGAATGGTACCCTTCAGAATGGGGGTGTTTCAAAACTGAAAGCTTGAGAATATCTTTTAAGGAAGTGTTTAATAGTTCTATCCTGTAGTTAGAGGCAGTTCATTCAAACTTCTCAAAAGTTCTTATGAGCAAAAGCTGCTTGTCTCCTAGTGAACCATGAGACCATGAGAATGGGGCTTGTTGGATTCCTGAGAGGGAGATGCTTGCATCAACCCTGGACCAGTGCCTCAAGCAGCTGGGGCCGTGGGAGTCAGGCAGATACAAAATTGGACAGTGAGAAGTGAAATTAAAGATGTATTCCTGTAACTACACTTTAGGGGGTGGGAGGTAAATTCATCCAGCTAAATCTTCATGTACCAAAACAGGAAGTCAAAGAGAAGGTCTTAAACTGATCAATAAAAACAACTGTGAGCAGTTGCTTTTCATGTGGGCATCATTGAGAAATATGGAAATAAAAACCATAGGTAACAGCTCAAGGAGTTCTGAATGGTTGCTTCCGGACAGCAAGATGGAAAGGCAGAGACATTTAAGCCAAGGGGCATCCTTTTAAAAATATAACTTTTTGTAAGTAATTAGCATACACTTCCTTTTAAAAAATGTTTAAAGAACCAAAAGGAAAACATAATGTATTATTTTTAAAGAGTCCACAACTGATTGTTTTTAACTAATGATAATGAAGTACATTTTATATAAATCAAAGTGCTTTAATCCCTTTTGAAAAGATTAGTAATTTTATATTTTTTCTATAACTCTTCACTTACTGGTAAGAAATCCGCATACACTCAGATTCATAACAAAGGATAGGAAGTTAGTAACTGAGGTGCACCCATCAGGGTTTAAGAATCTGCCTCTCACGACATCGGCCCAGTTTCTGATTCCTGTTGTCTCTCTCTACTTATCTGGGCCTCTGCAGATGTCATCTCTGGCTTGGATTCAACCTCATTATCTCCATAGCCATAGAGCAGTAGGTCTCTGACATACTAATACTAGATCATTTTGAGGCTGGATTTAGAAAAAGCAGAAGAACCAGAGACCAAATTGCTAACATCTGTTGGATTATCAGGAAAGCAAAAGAGTTCCAGAAAAACATCTACTTCTGTTTCATAGACTATGCCAAAGCCTTTGACTGTGTTCACTTCAGTTCAGTTCAGTTCAGTCGCTCAGTCGTGTCCGACTCTGCGACCTCATGGACTGCAGCATGCCAAGCCTCCCTGTCTATCACCAACTCCCAGAGTTTACCCAAACTCATGTCCATTGAGTCAGTGATGCCATTCAACCATCTCATCCTCTGTCGTCCCCTTCTCCTCCTGCCCTCAATCTTTCCCAGCATCAGGGTCTTTTTCAATGAGTCAGCTCTTCCCATCATGTGGCCAAAGTATTGGAGTTTCAGCTTCAACATCAGTCCTTCCAATGAACACCCAGGACTGGTCTCCTTTACGATGGACTGGTTGGATCTCCTTGCAGCCCAAAGGACTCTCAAGAGTCTTCTCCAACACCACACTTCAAAAGCAAGAATTCTTCAGTGCTCAGCTTTCTTTATAGTCCAACTCTCACATCCATACATGACTACTGGAAAAACTATAGCCTTGACTAGAAGGACCTATGTTGACAAAGTAATGTCACTGCTTTTTAATATGCTGTCTAGGTTGGTCATAACTTTCCTTCAAAGGAGTAAGTGTCTTTTAATTTCATGGCTCCAGTCACCATCTGCAGTGATTTTGGAGCCCCCCAAAAATAAAGTCTGACACTGTTTCCACTGTTTCCCCATTTATTTGCCATGAAGTGATGGGACTGGATGCCATGATCTTAGTTTTCTGAATGTTGAGCTTTGAGCCAACTTTGTCACTATCCTCTTTCACTTTCATGAAGAGGCTCTTTAGTTCTTCTTCACTTTCTGCCATAAGGGTAGTGTCATCTGCATATCTGAGGTTACTGATATTTCTCCTGGCAATCTTGATTCCAGCTTCTGCTTCATCCAGCCCAGTGTTTCTCACAATGTACTCTGCATATAAGTTAAATAGGCAGGGTTTGACTGTGTGGACCTCAACAAACTCTGGAGAATTCTTAAAGACATGGGAATACTTGACCATCTGGCCTGCCTCTTGAGAAATCTGTATGCAAGTCAAGAAGTAACAGTTTGAACTGGACATGGAACAACAGACTGGTTCCAAATAGGGAAAGGAGGACGTCAAGGCCGTATACTGTCACTCTGCTTATTTAACTTTTGGGAGTGTTAGTTCCAGAAGGTTTTGTAGGTCTTCATAGAACCATTCAACTTCAGCTTCTATAGAGTTACTGGTCAGGGCATAGACTTGGATTACCGTGATATTGAATGGTTTCCCTTGGAAACGAACAGAGATCATACGTTTTTGAAATTGTATCCAAGTACTGCATTTCAGTTAGAACTGGACATGGAACAACAGACTGGTTCCAAATAGGAAAAGGAGTACGTCAAGGCTGTATATTGTCACCCTGCTTATTTAACTTCTATGCAGAGTACATCATGAGAAACGCTGGACTGGAAGAAACACAAGCTGGAATCAAGATTGCCGGGAGAAATATCAATAACCTCAGATATGCAGATGACACCACCCTTATGGCAGAAAGTGAAGAGGAACTAAAAAACCTCTTGATGAAAGTGAAAGAGGAGAGTGAAAAAGTTGGCTCAAAGCTCAACATTCAGAAAACGAAGATCATGGCATCTGGTCCCATCACTCATGGGAAATGGGGAAACAGTGGAAACAGTGTCAGACTTTATTTTTTGGGCTCCAAAATCACTGCAGATGGTGACTGCAGCCATGAAATTAAAAGCCACTTACTCCTTGGAAGAAAAGTTATGACCAACCTAGATAGCATATTCAAAAGCAGAGACATTACTTTGCCAACAAATGTCCGTCTAGTCAAGGCTATGGTTTTTCCTGTGGTCATGTATGGATGTGAGAGTTGGACTATAAAGAAAGCTGAGCACTGAATAATTCATGCTTTTGAACTGTGGTGTTGGAGAAGACTCTTGAGCGTCCCTTGGACTGCAAGGACATCCAACCAGTCCATTCTAAAGGAGATCAGTCCTGGGATTTCTTTGGAAGGAATGATGCTAAAGCTGAAACTCCAGTACTTTGGCCACCTCATGAGAAGAGTTGACTCATTGGGAAAGATTCTGATGCTGGGAGGGATTGGGGGCAGGAGGAGAAGAGGATGACAGAGGATGAGATGGCTGGATGGCATCACTGACTCGATGGATGTGAGTCTGAATGAACTCCGGGAGTTGGTGATGGACATGGAGGCCTGGTGTGCTGCGATTCATGGGGTCGCAAAGAGTCAGACACGACTGAGCAACTGAACTGACTGACTGCATTTCGGACTCTTTTGTTGACCATGTTGGCTACTCCATTTCTTCTAACGGATTCCTGTCCACAGTAGTAGATGTAATGGTCATCTGAGTTAAATTCCCCATTCCAGCCCATCTTAGTTTGCTGATTCCTAGAATGTTGCCGTTCACTCTTGCCATCTCTTGTTTGACCACTTCCAACTTACCTTGATTCATGAACCTAATATTCCAGGTTCCTAAGCAATATTGCTCTTTGTAGCATTGGACCCTGCTTCTATCACCATTCACATCCACAACTGGTGTTATTTTTGCTTTGTTGTTTTGCTTATTTTAGGCTCTATAAGGAATAAAAATCTAAAGAAGACAGACTTTTCAAGTATCTCCCTAGCAAGTAGAAGACTCAACATTATGATACAAACTGCCATAGAAAATGGGCTTCATTGTTCATACTGAACAGATGAAGTGAGAGATTCTTCCAAGTGAGGTTTTTGCTGCAGAGTTCATTGCACCTAATGCTCTGACTTAAGACTAAATAAATCCACAGTCAGAGCTTCCCAGGTGGCGCTAACAGTAAAGAATGTGCCTGCCAATGCAGGAGACATAAAAGGCGTGGGTTTTATCCCTGGGTCTGGAAGATCACCTGGAGAAGGGCGTGGCAACCCATTCCAGTATTCTTGCCTGCAGAAGCTGGTGGACAGAGCAGTCTGGCAGGCTACACCATGCCGGGAGCCACCACGGGAGATCCCACCCATGACAAAGTCATGTGGAAGAGAACTGTTAAGCAAGGCTTCAGAACTCAACGGGCTCCCTAGGCTTTCTCGAGCATCTACCCCAAAACCAGAATCTGTCTGTTTTACTATTTCAGGACTTTCACCAACTCCTCTGACATTAACAGGGGTCTATTCCTGATCACCTTTCTCTGGAGAAAATCAACTTAGGGCTATAGCTAATGAGTCTCCTGGACATGAGAGGAATATTTCAAATCAAACCCCTTCGGTTAGCATTATAGCTTGCTTGGCAGGTATATCCAGACCCTTGCAGCTACGCATATGATTATTTACATCCTCCCAACTGTGAGAGGCACGGAAAGCCTAAAACATAGAGCCTTTCAAAGAGTTAAAAGTTATTAGAGTAGTGCTAATGTAGGATTTCATTATTGGGCCAAATGCTTGGTGCTAAGTTCCCATATCTCTTATCCACTGTGCACCTGGGAGTGCATTAGTTAACATAGTTAGAAAGGAAGGAAAACAAGTGTAGCCTTGAAATTAACCACATCAGACTTTTGAGCTAATTGGTTCTTTCTTGTAACTCACTGCACCTTTGCTTCGTGAGAATGTAACTCTGTTTAATACTTTTTGAGGCTGACATAGATTAGAAACATAAGAAAAAACATTTCAAGGGAAAATAAGTTTTCTGGTTGAGAAGCCTTTATCAAAAGAGGGTCATAAAATGTTCACAGGCCTCCAAGGACAGAAGATAATGTACACAATATTGTTTATCGGAAAGGTTTGCAAAAAAATCCTAGTTTTGATAAAGACAAAACAGATATAATGTTTGGGCTGACTCTGTATGACTTTGCATCTTTCATTTCCCTCTATGTACAAGTAAAGGTATAAAAGACCCTTTTAAAAATAAAAACAATGGGCCTCGCTTGAAGAAGCTTGGTCACCCCGTGTTTTTCTTTTTTCTCTTTTTTTCTCTGTTACTTTCTTTTTCAGGCTGATCTCTTGGAACATGGAGGCTCCCTGCGTTCACTTATCTGCCCGGGTTTCTAAGACCTGAACAGGAAGACGTTCTGCGTCTTCACTCCCTCGGGAGACCGGGGAGGCACCTGTGGCCTCCGTGAACAGGGCAAACTTCTTGTCTCGAAGTTTTATTGGCTTTCTGTGTAAACCAAGGAATATCAGCCTCTTTCTCTCCTCTATTTTCTCATCTATAATATTCTTTCCTTATCTCTCTCTCTAAATCATCTGCCGACGCCGTTTTTCCTTCAGGTTCCCCTGGATCCTGCAGGGGCTGGACCCCAGCAACACCAGATAGGGTCGCAGAGTCTGACACAACTGAAATGACTTGGCATGCATGCAAGCAAGCCCACAGACAGACTGTACCCCACAGATTCGAGGAGAACATGTCTAATCTTCCCATGAACAGAGCAGTTCTCCAGATAGCTGCCTTCCTTTTCATACCCGAACCATCAGTCAGACACCAGGAGCCCAGTAAAGTTTTCTTTTCCAGCAGACTGTGGGGCAAGCTGCACTTTTTTAAGTGTTCCAAAGGATTGAGTCAGAATTCGCTGCCATTCTGAAAATGGCAAGACACCTGTTCTTTAAAAGTGACTGTTTTTGAAACGGAAGCTTCAGGTTTCACCGTAAACTGTCATATGGAGAACTGAGAGCAGGGAACTTATAAAATTCCCCATGCTTTAGAAGAATCAGAAGGAAGTAAAAAAGAATAAAAGACTTTACTGGATAGCTT
Organism: Oryx dammah; assembly: GCF_014754425.2. NCBI lineage: Eukaryota > Metazoa > Chordata > Mammalia > Artiodactyla > Bovidae > Oryx > Oryx dammah. The sequence goes on along the minus strand of NW_024070196.1, from coordinate 40,138,779 downwards.
TGAAGAACTAGCTTTTTTTTATACATATAGTGAAAGAGTTTAGTGAACTTATTCGATAATTTAGAATAGAATACACAGATAAAAATTGGGTAAGAATGTACAAGAGTTAAATAATAGAATTACAAAACTGCATCGAATTGACATAAATAAGATACTACAGCTGTCAAATGCAACAGGAAGTATCCACACAATTAAGTTAGAAAAAGGAAAGAACAAGCCCAAATGACATAAAAGGAAGGCAATAATACAAGTAAGAGTAAAAATACTAATATAGAAAATAAGCATTGGCATTAGAATCAGCAAAAACAAAGGTTTTGTAATTTGAATAGTTTGATGTGTGCCTAGTGGGCCACAGTCAATGGGGTTGCAAAGAGTTAGACACGGCTAAAAAGACTTAGCACACACACACAACATAGTTATTAATCTGTGTATCTGATTCTGTATTTGAATAGTGCAGAATGTTATTGATAAAACACCAAAACACCCAACTTGGTTTTCCGATACTTCATCCAGATGTCTTTCTTCTAACAGGGCAACTTTGGTTCTGCCTGCCATGCTACCAGACAACAAGTTTTGTTTTGATTTGTTTTGTTTTGTTTTTCAGATACTCTCAAATTCTCTCATTCTAAACACAGAAATGCTTATATTTTTAAAGGGAGTGGATCTTTCAGACATTAGCTGAATTATTTTATGCTATAGACTCTCTCTGAAAATCTCTCAGAAATGTCAAAAACATTGAAAGCTTTATGGATCAAATCTATAAAAAAAATCCCTTGATTTCCACCTCTACTAAATCAAAGCTACTTAAGGTCTCTAATCTTGTCTTCTTATCAACAGACACTAACCAAGAGTTGTTAAGTGGTACTCTGGGGATGCTGCAGTGAAGATCAAATGACCCCTCAGGGCTCATCAGCACTTTGCTCTTTGAAGTTGTCCTCTGGGCCTGATGTTTCTCTGACAGATTGGAGTGGATCACTGTTTTCACAGGTTATGTTCTCCTGCCATTTCAAAGACTTGGGACAATAAAATCCCAAACCACTGGCTCTGTTTTTAATTTGAAATTTATTAGCCTTTTAATAAAGTAAGTCATGTTAATTATAGGAAAAGTTAAAAAAATAAGCAAAAATGTAATGTGCGTGTGCTCAGTCATATCCGACTCTTTGCAACCCTATGGACTGTAGCCTGCCAGGCTCCTCTGCTCATGGAATTTTCCAGTCAAGAATACTGGAGTGGAGTGGTATTTCCTACACCAGGGAGTCTTTGCAATCCAGGGTTCAAACCCATGTCTCCTGAGTCTTCCACAGTGGATTCCTTTACCACTGTGCCACCTGGGAAGCCATTTTAAATATTTATAATTCCAACTCACGAGAGCAGTTATTGTTAACTCATTGGTGTATATAGTTCCAGACCTTTCTGCACACCAGAAAAAATTATAACACTATGTCTATTGTTTTGAATCACAATGTTCTAGACAACTTTCACTGAACAAATATAACTGAAGAGCAGCTTCTTTTCAGATGGCTGCACAGTATTCCACTGCATCAATATACATATATTAATTTAACAGATTGCCATGATTTTTACAAGTGCAGATAGATATGTTATTTTCTTATTACAAACAACATTTTAAGGAATATATCTGGTACTAAGTATTTATACATCTCTTTAGTTATTTCCTTAAGAAAATCTATATTTTGAAACACTAAATCTTTATGTGCTTTTTCTTATTTCTTTAAAACAGACAGAGTCATAGAGTCTTTAAAAGTTATTTGGCATATTTGAATAGAGCTATGTTTCATAATTAATGAAAGTCATTCAAATTTGTTACAAGCAAATTTATATACATAAACCAGAAAAAGTATTAAAGGTAAAAGAGATGAGAAACACACTGAGAAAGAAGAGAGTTAATTTTAATATTGTTACAGCCAAGGTAAAAAGAAAAAATTACAAGTGAGGAAATTCTTTGTCTAATAGAAAGTAATGCATCAATTCAAGAGAATTAAACTTTTTATCTGACAATAGAAACATGTTTTCCAGGGTCTTTGTATAAAGAAAGAAATTTTTCATCAAACGTTTCTTATTCATAAAGTCAAGGACATGCTGTTAAAATTATTTCAAGAAAAACACTTTTATAGAAAAAGCTAATCTAGTCCAAATAGGTAGCTTTTGATTGAACTTGCTACCAGGGTAGAATCTAGAGGAACTTAACTTAATGGTGTCATATATGGTTTCTTTGCATCATCTCATTTTAATCAGAAATTTGCAAGAGCTTAATAGCTAGGGACCCCAGAACTGCCTGACAGCTAGATAAACATTTACCTCAAATCTCTGAATTTGTTTGAGAGCTTACGTAACCACCAACTTGAGACCCATAGAGCAAGATGTCCGTAATTTAACCTGGAAAAATTTAAGGGCAGCTATATTGTCAATGAGCTGCCTTGACCAAAGAGGAATTTCAAGATAGTTTGGGTAGAAAGAAGGTTGCCAACTCAGAAGTCACTAAATGTGTAACGGGGACAGGCGTAAGCAGTGGCAAACTAGAGATGTTTACCTAAACACATGCACATTCAGAAATACCAAGTGTGGCAGCCTGGCTCCTGGTGATTCTGGGGCTGTGGGCAGCCAGCGGGGACCCCTGTTGACAATAAACAATTTGGAGCAGCAGTACTTCCTGTTGAACCAACCAAAAAGAAGTTCACTACAAAATGTACAGCCAAGTTGCTGAATAAAAGTATTCCAAGTATTCAGTATATGAATACTGGACTTCATCAGCTAAGAAAACCTATTTTAGTTCTTTTATCAGTAGTAGGCAATCAGGAAGAAGAGCTACTTCTAGTCCATAAGAGTACCACCACATCATCCACATAGAAGTTTGTCTGCTTTTCTATTTACTGTAACAAAAAGATATGGATTCAGTTAATCTAAATAACAATAATCAGACCATTGGTTTGTGTTAATAAGAAGAGAGGATAGAACATAGCTTTCTTGCATCTCTATTTGAAATGATTCAGAACACCATCTTATCCCTTTCGGTTTTGGAGAGAGTAGCATGAATTCTTAAGCCCTAGAAAGATCCCTCTACTCTCTTGGCCTCCTTTGTTCCTTAGTTTAACCATTTTTCAGTATATAAACAGTCAAACTGTAAGACACAATTTAAGGAACAGAATAAATTTGGGAGAGAACTGATAACTTTTAACCTTACTCTAAGGTCAAAGCAAATATTTCTGGAAAGTAACCCATGGGATAATCATCTCTGAATAAAGATTTTCTATGGCTGTTTCCAGGCATTCCATTCTTTCCACACTTTAGTTAACAAATGAGTCATTAAACATGTGACTTCTTTTTAAAACTGTAAAGATTTCCTTTAAAATAGATTAAAATAAGCCCTAGTCAAGTTAGTATACATTGATGCCTCTACATTATCCTTTTAAAAATAAATTCACAACAGAAGAAAAACACCTATCAACATAGAGCTTTCCTTATCATTCCTTTGCCTCTATCCCAGTTTATTTCAAGAATCTAGACCAGTGCTGTTTAATGCTTTAGTTACTAGCCACATGATACCATCTATATTTAAATTTAAATCAAAATTAATTGAAATTAAAAGTTCATCTCCTTAGTTCTATGAGCCACATATCAGAATGTCAGAAATACGGTACACACATGTGTGTACTGTATACCGTGATGCATGGCACAAATTTAGAACATTTTCATCACAGAAAGTTTTGGATATCTGTGGCCTGGATAACCTAAGATTCACTGATACCTTGTTCATAAAGAAAATTACATAGAAAGTTGCTGGGGGAAACAATTTGCTTATAAGTATACTTGCAAACTGGAGCATCTCAATTTGTTAGAATTTAATTACAAAAATTTTTTTTTTCAGCAATGCTCACCAGCAATCTTGAATTGCTAACTTAACAATGTCTTAATTCCATAATCATCTTCAGTTATTATAGCAATCTTTTCCCAGTAATTAGGACTTGATGCTATTCATTTTCTTAAAACTTAAATCTCAGACTTGACTCATAACCCTTGCCCCTCTCTTACCTTCTTCCCTCACCTCACACAAGCTTTTAGTCTTTGAAGCAGAAGGGGTATGGTTTGTCCTTGACACACCTCCTTCCTTCCTTCTTATGGATATTTACTACTGTAATTTGAAAACAAATTGGAAATAGGAGTGAGGATGACAACATTTTTATGTGATTATCTCCACAGTACTGGAGGAAAGAAGGGTCCCTACTGTACTTCTAGTTTGGGCTGATTCCACCCCAGGGTGGTGGTCTCTCATAAGTGATATACATGTGAAGTTTCACACTGGACCCCTCTGTGTCTGAAATGCTCCCAGTCTCCAAGTGCCCTGCTAAGGGGCAACTTATCTTCTTCCTTGTCACCATGACATGACTTCAAATATCAGAAAACATGGTTTTAAGCATCTCCCTCTTCTCCCAGAATGAGGGAAGAGAAGTGAAAAGAGAAGTGTTGGAGAGGAAAAACCTTTGCTTTACACACATATGTTCGGTTCCTGGGGGCCTGCAAATTAATTTAATGAAAGATAGATTTAAAATGATAAAAGACATAATTTTTATTAATATCTTTGTGCAAAGGAGTTCAGAGAAAAGAAGTGAAACTCAATAGACTTGGGGTAGGGTAGTATATATCCTTTTAGCAAAGGAAAGAAGGCTTGGGTTTCTAGGGACAATAAATTATAGGAAAGTGACTAGGAAATATAGGGGGGAACTAACAGAAGATAAGAGATATTTTAGTAAGATTTAGTAAGTGTATGCAGACTCACCTTCGTGCCAACTTCCCATCTTCAGTGATGAGTTATTCTCCTCTGGTGTGGTGGGAAAGGAAATTTATACCCTTCCTCAAAGGGAAATTTATGCCCTACATTTAGGCAGATAAGGAGAGAAGGGAGAATTCTCCCTGTATCTGTTGATTCTCAATTGCCTTCAGCTCAAAAGAACCTTGGAGAAGGCAATGGCACCTCACTCCAGTACTCCTGCCTGGAAAATCCCATGGACAGAGGAGCCTGGTAGGCTGCAGTCCATGGGGTCGCTATGAGTCAGATACGACTGAGCGACTTCACTTTCACTTTTCACTTTCATGCATTGGAGAAGGAAATGGCAACCCACTCCAGAGTTCTCACCTGGAGAATCCCAGGGACAGGGGAGCCTGGTGGGCTGCTGTCTATGGGGTCACACAGAGTTGGACACGACTGAAGTGTCTTAGCAGCAGCAGCAGCAAAAGAACATTTATGCCAATACAATATATTTGGGGCAGCATATTCTGATCCCCTTCAGTTTCCACATATTTGATTTTGAAAAAAATGACTTTACCTATTGTGTTGCCTTGCCCATATTTCACACTCTGAATGAATTCGTTCTCACAGTGCACCAGAATGTGTTTTTTTCTATGTTCTGCTTAGAGGCAGATCAGGGAGGACAGAGATATCCTCCAGTGTTTGCTTTTCCTCCATTGCCTTTGGCTCAAAATAATCCTTATGCCAATGTGTAGGCTTCCAGGTGGCATATTCTAGTGTCTTTCAAAAGCACTCATACATTTAGCAACAGAATAAATCTGCAGATTCTGCAACTAAGTAAATATCCAGAGGAGTAAACAATGTGTTAGTCCCCACCTTTTTTGAGACACCCCAATCTTCGTAAGATTTTATTGAAGCTGACTCACTTGGCTCTGTGGATGGAAAAGCACCACTGTCTCTTCCTCCAAGGGCAGGGAGGGAAGGACCTCCAGTCATCAGCTGTGAATGTCCTGCCTTCCTCAAATTCCTGGACAATGTGAGGCAATGCAAGTGGGGACGGGGGGTGTGGAAAAGAGATGGTAACTAGTGGTGGCATTCAGGACAAAGGCCACTTAGCAAGCCCTGGCAGCTCGTAAGAGCTTAGGAGTACTCAGTGCCTCGTGTCCTCAGCTTTGGGTTTCAGCGACAATTCTGAGGCATCAAGAAAGTCAAACTCCACACCCTCTTAACATAGGCAATAGATACTAACATCAGCCTTAAATTTATGCCTTAAACTTTCCATCCAGTCATAATAAAGAATGTTCTTTATTTGGAGCTATGTTCCAAGACAGTTTCCAAGTCACAAAAGCATGGCCTTGGGGTCAAAGGCCTGAGCTGATATTTAATCTCATGTTAACTCTGAACCTGGACCAGTTGCAGAACTTTCTGAGCCTCTTTGACACCCTGAAATCATAGGTAGCTGTGAAGGCTTCTACTATGGTATATTACACAAATGTAATACACAATAGTATATTGTACAAGTTGCATGGCTTGTATTACACTTAAACAGTTGTTACTAAATTTCACAATACATTCTAAGAGAATCAGAATCCATGAATTATTTTAAAGGCTTTAGAAGGAAGAGGAAGAGAAAATGGAAGAGGAGGAGGGGAGGTGAAGGAGATGACTTTCAAGAAAATATTTGATGGACTAATTGCAATCAGTAATTTTGCTGTTTGCCACACACACTGCCCATCCTCTGGATGGCATTATTCTCCATTGCTGGACTGGGCTTTTAATGTCACTCTTTTGTTCAGGTACCACATCATTTTTGGTGCAGTATTTCCTTTTTTGAACTTATATTACTGTGTGACATTTATCCAGATTGCTTTGTCCATAGGAGTTACTGAGATCAATTACTTTTTGAAATGCATATATCTTTTTATGTAAATCAGAAAGTCACAAAGATTCAGGTCACAAAATTAGACATAAGAACAAATTTAATATAATCAGGCCTCCATATTCACAGATTCCTCATCCACAGATTTCACCAATCACAGAACAAAATTATTTCAAAAAAATTTTTAAATTCCAGAAAGTTCTAAAAAGTAAGACTTGAACTTGGCAAATGTGCTGGTAACTATTTACATAACATTTCCATTGTATTTACAACTATTTGCATATCATTTTCATTGTATTAGGGATTATAAGTGATCTAGAGATGTTTTAAAGTATTTGGGAGGATGTGCAGAAAGTAAAAATCGCTCAGTCGCCTACAACTCTTTGTGACCCCATGGACTATATACAGTTCATAGAATTCTCAGGTCAGAGTACTGGAGTGGGTAGCCTTTCCCTTCTCCAGGGGATCTTCCCAACACAGGGATAGAACCCAGGTCACCCACATTGCAGGCAGGTTCTTTACCAGCTGAGCCAGGAGTTTTGGGGAGGCTGTGCAGAGGTTATGTGCAAATACAAAAGCACTTCATGTACAGGACTTGAGCATCAGTGTATTTTGGTGTCTGAGTGGGAGCTGTCCTGGAACAATCCACACAGCCCTGCAACCTATGGATACTGAATGATGACTGTACTAAGAAAACTCTCCAGCACCTGTTTTTATGTCCAGCCCACTATTTGTAGCAGCACTAGAATAAATATTTTTCTGATCACTGAAAAAATCAGAAAGGTATCACCTTTTTAAAAATTAAGTAAAACGAATTTATTTTTCAAATTCTTTTAACACTTTAACAAAATTCTTTGAACCAAATTAAGGTTAGTTTATATGAGAAGACAATGGTGAAAAAATATAATAGGCACTGCTATGGACTGATATGTGTGTGTATTCAGTTGCTCAGTTATATTTTTGCACTTCCATGGACAGTAGCCACCAGGCTCCTCTGTCCATGGGATTTTCCAGGCAAGAGTACTGGAGTGGGATGCCATTTCCTGCTCCAGGGGATCATCCTGATTCAGGGAACGAATCGGAGTCTCTTGCATTTTCTGCATTGGCAGGCAGATTCTTTACCACTGTGCCACCAGGGAAGCCCAGACTGACTTATACCCCCACCCAAATGTGTATGTTGAAACTCTAATACCCACTGAAATATTATTTAGCAATGGGACTTTTTGGAAGATAATTAGGTTGAGATAAGGTCATGAGAATGCAGCCTTCGTGATTCAGTTAGTACCCTTATAAGAAGAGACACAAGAAGGCACTGTCTCTCAATCCCCACCGGGTGGAGACAGGGAAAAGTGGCCGACTGCAATCCAGGAAGAGAGTCTTCTCCAGAAACCGATCGTGCTGGCACCCTGCTCTCAAACATTCCAGCCTCCAGAACTGTGAGAAATAAATGTCTGTTGCTTAAGTCACCCAGTCTGTGGATTTTGTTACAGCAGCCCCAGCTGGCTATCTTGGCATTCCACATACTTTTATTATCAATAAAAGCTTTTTATTACGTTGAAATAAATGTGTGTATTATTACAGAAATAAAGATATCAATGTATTATTTTGAGTGGAATCCATGGACGTTTAGAAATATAGTGTAAGAGGGGAAAGGAATATCATTCTAGAATAATTTATGAAGAGCAAAGTAAAAAGAAATGGTCATGTTCTCTTGGCTCCCTCGCCCAGGGTCATGTGAGTTTCGTGTCCACCAGTGAAATATCCTGGACCTGAGCACACAGCAAGAGGGCAGATGGATCCTCAGCTGAGGAGATTCATTCAGAATCCACTTGCCATGCTGTGCTGTGCGAAATCGCTTCAGTCGTGTCCCACTCTGTGCAACCCTATGGACCGTAACCTGTCAGACTCCTCTGCCCATGGGATTCTTCAGACAAGAATACTGGAGTGAGTTGCTGTGCCTTCCTTCAGGGGATCTTCCTGACCCAGGGATCGAACCTGTCTCTCTTGTTTCCTGCATTGACACGCAGGTTCTCTCCCAGTCACCTGGGAAGCTCACCTGCTATCCTGGCTGACAAATTCAGCCAAAATATAAGAGGTTTACATCTTCCTCACTGCTGTGAAAGATTGAAATAAAAATACAATGCCAGTGCCAACACACTGTAAGTGAGTAAGAGTACTTGGCTTTTTAATCAGAATAAGGAAGATTCATGCTGAGTCACTTACTGAGGACCTTGGGTTAGTTCCCTACCATCTCTGGAGTTCAGTTTCCTCATCTGTAAAAATCAAAAGGATAATAATAGAGCCTACACTACCGAGTTCTGAGAATACAAGGTAAGTCCCTGACAGCAAACTCCTCAAGGATGTTTAATGTTCTGACCTAGCTGAATATTGAATTCAGTTCATAAACTAACATTCATCCAATAACCTAAGCATAGACTCCAAAGACTCTGGAAAGCTGTGGGGGGCGCTCCGCAGAAAAAGAGAGGCAGTGGAACTTCCCTCAGCAAAGCTGAGGGGTCCCAAGGAGAGGTGAGCCTGCTGTCCCCCAACCCAGCCCCTCCGCGAGCGAGAGGCAATCAGATGCGACAGGGGTTCCCTCTGAGCAGTTCCACTTTATTATTGTAAGCTCTTGGTTTATATAGGCAAGCAGGGGGGTTTTGCAAGGGACTTTCCATAGTTGCACCAACCACGATAAAGGTCAAATCGTCATGTGCTTTCATTATAACAGGAGTCTATGGTGATCACACACTGTCCACGTGCACGGAAATCAAGAGAGCCAATCAAAAACTTTGACAAACAACATAGACCACGCCCCTATCTCTTCCACCAGGCGCCATCTTAGTTTCCGACCGCAAAGCTAGCCCTTCTTTTTAAGGTTTCCCATTTAGGGCCCCACAGAAAGCTTTAACAAATCTTTTGTTGTTGTTGTTCAAATGCTACTGAAAACTCAGTAGACCTTTTACCAGTAAAAAACAAACAAACAAAAATAAATCCTGTCCATGGAAACAGTAAGCTCCATGACATCAAAAGATATGGAAAATTTTTGTGGCACATATCTATTGATCCACAATTTTCAATGAGAACTGAAGAAATTTTGAAAAACCTGTCAATCCCTCATATGTGATTCATTTCATCAGAACACAGATAGAACTGAAACAACTATATCTTAATTTTGGTATGTTTTACAAAATTATGCAAAACTTCCCGATGGTCATGAATCCATTTTCCTTACAGACAAATTTTTTTTTTTTAATTCAGGGAAATAGCTTCATTTTTTTAATGTATTTGTTTATTTATTTTGGCTGTGCTGAGTCTTTGCTGCTGCATGGGTTTTTGTCTAGTTTTGGAGAGTGGGGGCTACTCTCTAGTTGGGGTGTGCAAGCTTCTCATTGCAGTGACTTTTCCTGTTGTAGAGCAGTCTCTAGGGTACTCAGGCTTAGGTAGCTGTGGTTCCCGGGCTCTGGAGCACAGGTTCAATAGTTGTGGCGTACAGACTTAGTTGTTTCACGGCATGTGGGAGCCTCCCAAAACAGAGATCAAACCTGTGTCTTCTGCATTAGCAGGGAAATTCTCTACCACTGAGCCTCCAGGAAAGTCCCAAGCAAATAAGCTTTGACTTACAAAATATTTGATTGTTCTTTCATGGTTTCCATTTTAGATTCCAAGCACATTGCTTTTTTATTCAATGTGAGAATTTCTGCCTTTTATGTGAGTGTTCAGACTATGCAAATTGTACCTTCTGAATCTTCAGGGTGTCTTTCTCCTCCTTGACCTCAGGTAATTTCCTTACACACAAGACTGGTCTATAGACAGGGGAAGGCTCTAGAGGACCCTCTGAAGTTCTTTGGAGTTCTCTGAAGCTCCCTTCTCTCAGGTACTCAGCCCTATAAATATTTTTATTGAGATATAACTGTCATATAACACAGTGTGAGTTCAAGATGTACATATTAATTTAATACATTTATATATTGCAACATGATAATCACTGTAGTTTTATTTTATGCCTCAGCTACATCATGCAATTATCATTGCTTTTTGCAGTAAGAAAAATTAATATACTGCCTCTTAAAAACTTTGAAGTATGTAACACAGTGTGGTTGATTATAATCACTATGCTGTGCATGAAATCTCCAGAGCTTATTCATCCTCTAGTCACAAGTCTGTATTCTTTAACCAAAATCTCCAATTTTTTCCCCCAGCCCCAGCTCCTGGTAATCACCACACTACTCTCTGTTTCTACTAATTCAGAGTTTTTAGATTCTACCTGTGAGTGACACTCTGCAGTATTTGTCTTTCTCTGACTTCCCTCACTGTGCACAACACCCTATAAATATTCATGCCTCAGCTTTCCAATCACCTCCATCTCCTCAACTCAGGGTACAGTGAACTCCACCTGGGTGGCCCCTCCCTCTGCCACAGCCTGAAAACTCTCTCTGGTAGTGAACTGGAGCAGCTGAGAGCTTATCTTATTTATTTCTCTCCTCTTGGGCATTCCTGTCCTTTGTTACTTGATGCCTCACATCTTGAACAACCAGTGTTTCATGTATTATGTCCAATTTTCATCATTCAAGCAAGAGCCTAAATCAAGTTCCCTGTTACTACAAAAGGCTTCTCACCTTGAATTCTGAAAATTAAAATGAGCACCTGTAATGGGAGAGCTTTGTTTGTCCTTTCCCTGTTGATCAACTTGGAACTCATGATTGCCTTCAGCTAATCTTGTGATGCTTCCCAACACCACGAATGTCCATCTCACTTCTACTGCGGCTGGATGGTGGTGGCCCAGGAATCTTCCTCATTGCAAGCAGAACAGTCTGGGGTGGCCTGTAAGGCACCAGAAGGAGGAGATACCAGGGTAAGCCCAGTGTGCCTCATTTAAAACCCCTTGACCTTGGCAGTTGACTTGACTATCATCTTCTCAATGTACTTTAAAATTTTCTTATTTTATATTGGAGTACAGCTTATTAACTAAGGTTACAGAAAAGTGATTCAGTTATACATATATACATGTTGTTTTGTCAGTAAGTCCTGTCTGACTCTTTGCAACCCCATGGAGGCAGCACACCAGTCTTCCCTGTCCTTCACTATCTCCCAGAGTTTGCTCAAACTCATATCCATTGAGTCGCTGATGCCATCCAATCATCTCAGCCTCAGAGCCCTCTTCTGCTTTCAATCTTTCCAGCTTCAGGGTCTTTTCCAATGAGTCAGCTCTTTACATCAGGTGGCCAAAGTATTGGAGCTTCAGCTTCAGCGCCAGCCCTTCCAATAACAATTCAGGGTTGAGTTCCTTTAGGATTGATTGGTTTGATCTCTTTGCAGTCCAAGGGAATCTAGTGCAGGCAGATTCTTTGTCATCTGAGCCACCAGGGAAGTCCAACACATACATGTATCTATTCTTTTTTCCCTGGGTGGCTCAGCTGGTAAAGAATCCACCCGCAATGCAGAAGACCCCAGTTCCATTCCTGGGTCAGGAAGATCCCTTAGATCTTGGGTTGCATGGCAACCCACTCCAGTATTCTTGCTTAGAAAATCTCCGTGAACAGAGGAGCCTGGTGGACTATAGTCCAAGGGGTCACAAAGAGTGGGACATGACTGAGCAACTAAGCACAGCAGCACATTCTTTTTTCAAATTCTCTTCCCATTTAGGTTATTACAGAATATTGAGCAGAGTTCCCTGTGCTATACCGTAGATCTTTGTATTTTTATTTAAACTCAATGCTATCCATTCCCTTTACACATTGTATATAAACTATTTTACAGAAAAAAACACGTGCACTTCAGCTTCTCAAGGAGTCTTCCTTCTCCACCCAAGGCTCTACCCTATTAATTACAGCCCAGAAATAATGCAACCCCAGGTCCCTATGTCCCCCAGATGCCACCCATCACCACCCACATCCAGTTGGTTTCCCAAGGGGCCTCTGTGCACAGCTGAGGGGAAGTCAAGCTACATCTCCACAGCCCCAACAACGTCTCTTGTCCCTGCAGCCACAGGTGAAGCAACTCAAACTAGTTGCATCTTGGGTGATCTGTCTGGGGAAGATGGCTGTGTGTGTGTGTGTGTGTGTGTGTGTGTGTGTGCGTGTGTTAGTCACTCAGTTGTGTTTGACTCATTGCAACCTCATATACTGTAGCCCACCAGGGTCCTCTGTCTATGGGATTATACATGCAAGAAACCTGGAGTGGGTTGCCATGCCCTCCTCCAGGAGATCTTCCTGACCCAGGAATCGAACCAGGATCTCCTGCATTTCAGGTGGATTCTTTACTGTCTGAGCCACCAGGAAAGCCCAGGGAAGATGCCTGAGCATCCAAGACAGGTCTGGAGCTTAAACCCCAGCCTGTGAAGAATCTGAGCTGGGGGGGGAGTAGTGAAGCAGGGCACAGAGGGAAGAAAGAGGAACTCCTGGTGGCAGGTGCCCTGACCCCATGAGAGGGGCAGCACCCAGGGCTCCAAGGCCAGTAAACCTCTCACTAAGGAAGGGTCTTTAAAAGTAACTGTTTAAATGCTTTTGGTAAGAAACCTTGTTCTCTGTATCTAATGTAAATTACTTGGGGGGAAAATAGACTCATAAACTTAGTAGGGACAAATAGTTTTTATCTTAAAAAACGCAAAGACTCTAGCAGAAAAATCATCCCCACACTGGTCAAGTACGTTTCCAGCAGACAGTGACTAAAATAGCAAGGATGTGTCTGGGGAGAAGATTGCAAGAACGAGAATGAAATAAAGTGTGCTTCTTCACAAACAAAGCATTGGCCATCATGCTAACCAGCATTTGCTTATGAGTTGTGGTTCTATTTGTCTGCAGTGAACAAACTCCAGCAAATTTTATTCCCATAATGGACTTGGACCCACAGCAGATGTCCTCATGTAGATGTGAATCCTACTGGGAGACCTTCATTTAACTAGAAACCATCAGAGGAAGAAAAATTCTCTGCCAAAGGCTCTCTCCAACCCATGTCACCTCAGGCACTTGGCCAGACTTCACCAGCATCTAAGTTTATCATGTGGAAATAAAAGGAATTCTTCTGTATAAAAACATGACTGTGCCCTGCCAAGAAAATTCATCACTAGTTTGTTGACATACATTTACAGCTAACTGAAAGGCAGTTTATTATTTCGTTGGGCAAGTAGAGTTTCTTATTGTGGTGAAACAATCCAAAACAGTGTTTACAAGCTCACAAGCTATTTTTATTGCCTTGGATCAGGAATAAAATTAAGATATTTGCTTTTTCGTTTCCTCTATTACTTTCTTTAAATGAAATTCACAAAACAAACAGAAAGCCTAGCTTCATTAACCCATGACAGAGGAAAAGTGTCATATCTGAAAAGAATTTGGGAAACTTTTCCAAATTTCACACAATTTTTGCAATGTATTACAGTGACAGTAAAAGTCAGAAACCAGGTTTGATTTAAAGTCACCCAACAGCAATACAAACTGACATTTTACACAGAAAATGTGCTTCCTATCTTCAGAAGAAGAAACAGAGGGATGGCAGGAACTTTCAAAGGGGAAAATGATTAGAAATTATCTTTAAACTCCAGCCAGATGTGCACATTGCTGTGTCTGACAGTAATACTAGCTGAAATATAAATGAATCTCATCAGAAAATTGGTGGAGTGATTAGAATAAAATAGTTAAACCATTATGTCTTTGGCTTGTCAGGAAACTTGAACTCAAAAAGATAGAGGACTGAAAAGGGACTAAGAGTTACAGGCCCATCTGTTCAGAGTTAAGACCGCAAAGGAGATGGTTCTAAAGGGAAATGGTTATGTGAGAAGAATCAGGTCTACACTTTTAAGGACTGAGGTTTGCTTTAAAAGGTGTCAAGTGCCAATGTTTGTGCTGAATGAGACAAGATGCACAATGTCCCTAAAATTACAGAACGGAACACAGTGGGGCACCCTTCCCGTGGTGTCAGCACATGATTTACCCACAACTGCCCATCTGGAAGGTAAAGCACGTCAAGGAGGTATCTCGGCTGCAAATGTCACCCCATACACACATCCTGACACCCAAGAGACGTCCCTTTCACAAACAGAACACACTTCTGCTCCAGGAAAAGCCTACCCATGCAACCTTAAGAGAATACACGGCCGCAAAACAAAAGTGTTTTGTCGATCCACAGCTCTTTCCAGTCAACTCTGGTTAATAATTATCCTCTAGATATATTTATCCTTCTTTCCGAAGCAGTAGCCTTCTGCTTCCAGCCAAAATGGGATAACAGATCAAAATCCCCCTCCTGCCTGAAGTGATCAAGAATAGCAGCCAAAATGCATGGATTTCAAGGGGGAATGGGGTGGGGTGGGAGGAGGAGAGATTGGGATTGACACGTATACACTACTGATTGCTGTTGTTTGGTCGCTAAGTTGTGTCTGACTCTTTGCCATCCCATGGACTCTAGCCCACCAGGCTCCTCTGTCTGTGGGATTCTCCAGGCGAGAATATTGGAGTGGGTTGCCATCTCCTTCTCCGGGGGATCTTCCTGACCCAGGGATTAAACCCGCATCTCCTGCATTAGCAAGTGGATTCTTTATCACTGAGCCACCAGGAAAGCCCCACTATTGATACTGTGTATGAAATAAACATCTAATGAGAACCTACTAGGACAAGGAACTGTACTCAGTGCTCTGTGGTGACCTGAACCGGAGGGAAATCCAAAAGGGAGGAGATATATGTAGAGTTGACTAATTTTGCTATGCAGAAGCCAATACAACATTGTAAATCAACTATACTGCAATAAAAATTAATTAACAAAGAATAGTGGCCATTATATATAAAACATAATCTTAAATAAAAATGCTTTATTACTAAAAACACTAACACCATCATCTGAGCCCTCAGTGAGTCATAATATTTGCAGTAATAACATCAAAGATCACGCATCACAGATCACCATGACAAATACAATAAAAATGGAAAAGTTTTAAATTGTATAGGAATTACCAAAACTTGACACAAAGACATGAAGTGAGCAAATACTGTTGGAAAAGTGGAGCTGATGGGTTTTTTGATGCAGGATTGCAGCAGACCTTCAATCTGTAAAACACACAGTATCTGCAAAGTGCAATAAAGTGAAGCACAATAAAGCTAGGTATGTCTATAATTGCTTCCATAATGTTTCCATTTGTTATAATATATTCCTCAAAACACCCCTTTAAAGGCAAGTATTAATCTTCTCTTTTTTCTGATGAGAAAACAAGTTTAGAGAGATTGATCTTGCTCCGGGGGAAACTGAGTGAGATTAGTAGACAATAGAAAAGATATTTGAATTCAAGTCTATCTGCGTCTGAAAGATGCCTCATTATTGCATTACTTTATTCTGACCCTCCAGTAAAAAAGAAATGAGTATGATGAACTTTTAATATACAATCTTCTGTTAAAAAGCATTGGTAACAGGGATCTGAATGTTCCTTCCCAGGAGAGGGTGGCCAGTCTCCAAACTGGACGGCTGCTGCCGATGTGCTGTAGAGTGAGGTGTGGATGGTTCCCACCAACTCGTGCCTGGTATGAGGTTTACATCTTTTCTGCCAGGCTGAGCTAGATTCGATGCTGACTATAGGGTGTGGCAAGAGGCAGCCGCTCATCAGTTCAGTTCAGTTCAGTCGCTCAGTCGTGTCCGACTCTTTGCGACCCCATGAATCGCAGCACGCCATGGGGCATCCTCAAATTGGATTACAGAGAGCTGGTAAGACGCAAATGGTTAAGACACGAAGATGAGAAGAAGCCCTTTGTTCCATCTCCTACCACTCACGTGCTCTCCTGGCTCTTGTAAGGACCCTAGGGACTGCCTCAGGCCGGCTTGGATAATTCAGGACACTCTCACTCCAGAGCTGCAGTGTATGTCACCTACAAAGTCCTTCTGCCTGTATAAGGTGACACTCTCAGATTCCAGGGATTAATTGTGGACACAGAATGAGGAGATGATTCCCCCTACCATGGGGAAGAGCCGAGCACTCTTCTAATTCAGGCACCAGAACCCAAGGAGAACACCACATCCGCTCTTGCAAATTAGGGTTAGGACGAGGAGACCACGCCCTCATCGTGAGTGCTCATCCCCACACAGCTTGTCCTGACTTCCTAACCTAACCCTGCACATCGGTGTGTAAGGCAGACTGTGTGTATAAAAGCAGGTGTGACAAACAGTAAAGGAAATCTTGATTGAGCTCCTACTGTGTGCCACGGACTGTTTGGGCACGAAGGATGCAGCAGTGATGGGGACAAAACCCCTGCCCTCCTGGAGCGCCGGTTCTAGCAGGAGAACCGTGTTCCAGGATTGCTTTTACTACCACCAGCTATGCCTGCCTTGACTGAGATTCACATACTCTGTATGTCTCCAAGGTAAAGATGTGGAAAATATTAACATTCATGACTTCCAAGAAGACTGCCTGAGATAGGAAAGTGCTAGCTCAAAAATGTTAGGACTTATTGTAAAAAAGGAAAAATAAACATATCTGAAGAGGTGAATTTTTAAACACCCTCGTCAAAGGTAGAAAAGAATATTTAGAAACCTGAAAAAATCCTGTAGACAATTACTACTTGGTGGCAGATGAGGGTCCCAAAGAGTCAGACACAACTTAGCACAACAGCAGAGTGAAGGGAGGGATAAATTGGGAGTTTGTGCTTAACATATATGCACTGCTATATATAAATAGATAAGCAACAGGGACCTCCTGTATAGCACAGGGAACTATATTGAATATCTTGTAGCAACATATAATGGAAAAGAATCTGAAGAAGACTCTATCTATACTTATGTATATATAACTGAATCAGTTTGCTGTATACCTGAAACACTGCAAATCAACTATATGCTAATAAAAACAGTTGATTAATGAACTAAATTATGCAGAAGAGAAGCTGTTACCTCTTTTAGTTTCAACTTTATAACTCAGTTTAAGACACAATAAAACTGGGCTCTGTGACACCCTATATGGGATGGGAGGTGGGAGGTGGGAAGGAGGTTCAAGGCGGAGGGGATATAGGTATATCGATGGCTGATTCATGTTGATGTATGGTGGAAATCTACACAATATTTTAAAGCAATTATCCTTCAATTAAACATAAATAATTTTTTAAAAAATCTTCTAAAATATAATGAGGAGGGAGGTGGGAGGGGAGTTCAGGAGGGGGGACACATGTACACCTGTGGCTGATTCATATCAAAGTATGGCAAAAACCACCACCATATTGTAAAGTAATTAGCCTCCAATTAAAATAAATTAATTTTTTTAAAGTTAAAATATAAAACAGAATATGTCATGTGAAGGAAAAAGAAAACGACTTCATTTTTCTGATGAAATTTTACATTAATTAAAATATGAGAAAAGAGAATCCTACATTTTCTGGTTACTTTAAACTCACAGTGATTGATTTGAAAGGTTAACCAAAAAAAATGTGATTAAAGGAAAAGATGAGAGAGGCAGATTCAAAGGGATTATTGCTTCTTGATACAAAGCAATTTTAGCTTAATATCCTCTTAGACATTCCAATAGCCCTTTCAGTCTTTCTCCTAATAGCCTATTTCTCTTGAGTTTTCTTCTCTGGTTTAGTGTTCCTTGGTTGGAAGGGTTTTTTTTAACATATATATGAAAGAAAGTCATTAAGTAGCATCTTAGCAATTCTCTGAGCCTGATCATCAAGAAACCAAAATAGAAAAGCTATTTCAAGCACATCAAATTTTTTTATTATTATTATTTTTTTTTATTTTACAATATTGTATTGGTTTTGCCATACATTGACATGAATCTGCCATGGCTGTACATGTGTTCCCCATCCTGAATCCCCCTCCCACCCCCTCCCCATACCATCCCTCTGGGTCATCCCAGTGCACTAGCCCCGAGCACCCCGTCTCATGCATTGAACCTGGACTGGCGATTCGTTTCATCTATGATAATATGCATGTTTCAATGCCGTTCTTCCAAATCATCCCACCCTCGCCCTCTCCCACAGAGTCGAGAAGATTGTTCTCGACATCAGATTTTTGAAATTCTTCTAGAAAAATTAACTCTCTCTGTTTGGAAGACTGAGGATAAATTAAGAGTTTGGAATTAACATAGACACACTGTGTGTGCATGAGCGCTCTGCTGCTTCAGTCATGTCCGACTTTGCAACCCTATGGATTGCAGCCGGCCAGGCTCCTTAGGCCTTGAGATTTCCCGGACAAGAATACTGGATGGCCTGCCATGCCCTCCTCCTGGGGAGCTTCCCAACCCAGGGATCAAGCCCATGTCTCCTGCGACTGCTGCATTGCAGGTAGATTCTTTATCGCTTGAGCCACCGAGGAAACCCATATACACACTACTAAATAGACCTACTGTATAACACAGGAAACTATTCAATGTCCTGTAATAACTTATAATGGAAAATTATCTGAAAAAGAATTTATATGTTAGCCAAAAAGTTCATTTGAGTTTTTCCCTAACATAGTATGGAAAAATTCCAACAAACTTTTTGGCCAACTCAATATGTATACCTGAGTCACTGTGCTGTGCACCTAAAACTAACAGAGCATTATAAATCAACTCTATTTCAAATAAAAAGTAGGGGATAAAATTAACTTACCATAAATTGCCAAATTAAAAGTTACCCTCATTTTCAAGGCATCAAGAAAACCTCCACTGAGATGTTACAGAAGACCCAGAAAGTAGCAGGTGGAGCGAACCACAGCTGCAAGCTGGATGCAGGAACTCTGTGCACTCAGTAACTATGTCAGTCAGGGTTTAGTTAGGGAATCAGGATCACAACAACTAATGGGGAATAAGGGATTCATTGTGAGGATTAAATTTAACAACAATGGGAGAAGCTGAGGAAAGAAAATTTTAGACAAGAGCAGACTTGGGGAATCAGAGAAGCCCCCAGGAACACAGGGAGAGCTGGTGTATTCAAAGCTGTGTGTCTGTATTAGGCTGCGAGTCTGAAGCCTTGTAGGTCAGCTGAGCCAGAGGGAGGAGAAGAATCTAGCTGCTAAGATAGAGAAACTAAGGGAAACCTAAACTCATGAAGACCAGCTGGAACTGACAAAGATGAACTGAAACCCACCAGGACCAGCGGGACTGTGCCTCGGTCCCCATGGCAACTGCAGAGATGTGCGGAGGTACCTGCATCTTGCAACACAGGGCCCACACACAGGTGCTCGCTGCTCCCCATACCATGCACATCCATAGACTTTGGACGGCAGCAGCACTTGGATCCTGCTCTGGACCTTCCCAGTGCCATCACTGGGGCTTCCTCAATCTTCTAATCGCTGCACCTGTTTTTCCGGTGGCCAGACATAGCCCAGAATTGCCCAGGAAAGGAGATTTCAGCACAGTTTCCCCTTATGTGTGCAATTAATTCATTCTCATTACCTGTGTCTCAGTTCAGTCACTCAGTCATGTGTCCGACTTTTTGCAACCTCATGGACTTCAGCACACCAGGCTTCCCTGGTCCATCACTAGCTCCCAGAGCTTACTCAAACTCATGTCCATTGAGTCAGTCATGCCATCCAACTATCTCATCCTCTGTCATCCCCTTCTCTCACCTTCAGTCTTTCCCAGCATCAGGGTCTTTTCCAGTGAGTCAGTTCTTTGCATCAGGTGGCCAAAGGATTGACGTTTCAGCTTCAGCATCAGTCCTTCCAATGAATATACAAGACTGATTCCCTTTAGGATGGACTGGTTGGATCTCCTTGCAGTCCAAGGAACTCTCAAGAGTCTTCTCCAACACTGCAGTTCAAAAGCATCAGTTCTTCAGTGCTCAGCTTTCTTTATAGTCCAACTCTCACATCCATACATGACCACTGGAAACACCATAGCTTTGACTAGATGGCACTTTGTTGGTAAAGTAATATCTCTGCTTTTTAATATGCTATCTAGGTTGGTCATAACTTTTCTTCCAAGGAGCAAGCTTCTTTTAATTTCAGGCCTGCAGTCACCATCTGCAGTGATTTCAGAGCCCCAAAGAAATAGTCTGTCACTGTTCCCATTGTTTCCCCATCTATTTGCCTTGAAGTGATGGGACCAGATGCCTTGTTCTTAGTTTCCTGAATGTTGAGTTTTAAGCCACCTTTTTCACTCTTCTCTTTCACTTTCATCAAGAGGCTCTTTAGTTCTTCACTTTTTGCCATAAGGGTGGTGTCATCTGCATATCTGAGGTTACTGATATTTCTTCTGGCAATCTTGATTCCAGCTTGTGCTTCATCCAGCCCAGTATTTCTCATGATGTACTCTGCATATAAGTTAAATAAGCAGGGTGCCAATACACAGCCTTGACATATTCCTTTCCCAATTTTGAACCAGTCCGTTGTTTCATGTCTGGTTTTAACTGTTGCTTCTTGATCTGCAAACAGATTTCACAGGAGGCAGGTAAAGTGGTCTGGTATTCCCATCTTCTTAAGGATTTTCCATTTGTTGTGATCCACACAGTCAAAGGCTTTGGTGTAATCAATGAAGCAGAAGTCATTTTTCTAGAATTCTCTTGCTTTTTCTATGCTCTATAGGATGTTGGAAATTTGATCTCTGGTTCCTCTGCCTTTTCTAAAACCAGCTTGAACATCTAAGTTCATGGTTCATGTACTGTTGAAGCCTGGTTTGGAGAATTTTGAACATTACTTTGCTAGCATGTGAGATGAGTGCAATTGTGTGGTAGTTGGAACATTCTTTGGTATTGCCTTTCTTTGGGAATGGAATGAAAACTGACCTTTCACAGTCCTGTGGCCACTGCTGAGTGTTCCAGATTTTCTGGCACATATCCTATGTCTGCTGCTGCTGCTGCTGCTGCTGCTGCTAAGTCGCTTCAGTCGTGTCCGACTCTGTGCAACCCCAGAGACGGCCGCCCACCAGGCTCCACCATCCCTGGGATTTTCCAGGCAAGAACACTGGAGTGGGTTGCCATGTCCTTCTCCAATGCATGAAAGTGAAAAGGGAAAGTGAAGCCCCTCACTTGTGTCCAACTCCTAGTGACCCCATGGACTGCAGCCTACCAGGCTCCTCTGCCCATGGGATTTTCCAGGCAAGAGTACTGGAGTGGGGTGCCATTGCCTTCTCCTGTGCATCAATTCTTATTTGGTCTCCATTCCTATCTTAACATCCCCTAAATCTTCCAAAGTGGTGCTTCTCAAATCTGAGTGCATCTAGAATCATCTGGGAGGACTTCCCAGGCAGTACAGTGATGAGGGCTTTGCTTCCACTGAAGGGGGCAGAGGTTGATCCCTGTTTGGGGGACTAAGATCCCACATGCCATGGGGCAGGACCACAAATAAAATATTAACAGAATAGAATAAAAAAGACTAAAACAGAACAGAATAGAATTTATAAAAAGGTCACCTGGCAATCTTTCTAAAAATCACAGTCCAACTAAGTAGGTGGTAGATATGACCTGAAGGACTGCATGACCAACCCGCCGTGTCTTTACACAATGAGATTTAACCCTCAGAAGGGAACATGCCATGTTGACAGTTTCTAAACTGTGTACCATTGAACTGTTGCCTCTGCAGAAGAACCTGATGCCGCAGGTTGGTGAGGGAAGGGCAGTTTCATATCAGCATTATTCTAGGCTGCTCCAATTTTATGTTTTTTTGTTTGTTTGTTTTATTGTCGCTGCTGCTGTTGTTGTTAAAGAGCATTTTTATTGCTTATTTTATATATTAGAACTTGTATAAAATATCATATACAGAAACATATGCATTAATTCCCTGATGCAACAATAAAAAAGCCCAAAATTCAGTTGAGTTTAAATGATCACGAGCTTAATTGCAAACTTATTTTGGCATTGTTTTTGAAGAAGGAAAATTAAATACCACATTCTGCATTATCTACATCACATTATAAAAACAATTTTGGAATGACATTTTGAGAGCATAGGATAGATACTTTATTAGTGATCTTTGCCTATTGTGTAATACCAGATCTTCCTCAAATATGTTTAATAGATTAACTGACTCCTCACCATATCTTTGGGCTAATCACTAAACTAAGAGATATTATTTCTATATCTACAGTCAATCAGTTCAGTTCAGTTCAGTTCAGTCGCTCAGTCGTGTCCGACTCTTTGCAACCCCATGAATCGCAGCACGCCAGGCCTCCTTGTCCATCACCAACTCCTGGAGTTCACTCAGACTCATGTCCATCGAGTCAGTGATGCCATCCAGCCATCTCATCCTCTGTCACTCCCTTCTCCTCCTGCCCCCAATCCCTCCCAGCATCACAGTCTTTTCCAATGAGTCAACTCTTCGCATGAGATAGCCAAAGTACTGGAATTTCAGCTTTAGCATCATTCATTCCAAAGAAATCCCAGGGTTGATCTCTTTCAGAATGGACTGGTTGGATCTCCTTGCAGTCCAAGGGACTCTCAAGAGTCTTCTCCAACACCACAGTTCAAAAGCATCAATTCTTCAGCGCTCAGCCTTCTTCACAGTCCAACTCTCACATCCATACATGACCACAGGAAAAACCATAGCCTTTACTAGACGGACCTTAGTCGGCAAAGTAATGTCTCTGCTTTTGAATATGCTATCTAGGTTGGTCATAACCTTTCTTCCAAGGAGTAAGCGTTTTTTAATATCATGGCTGCAGTCACCATCTGCAGTGATTTTGGAGCCCCAAAAAATAAAGTCTGACGCTGTTTCCACTGTTTCCCCATCTATTTCCCATGAAGTGATGGGACCGGATGCCATGATCTTCATTTTCTGAATGTTGAGCTTTGAGCCAACTTTCTTGCTTTCCTCTTTCACTTTCATCAAGAGGCTTTTTTAGTTCCTCTTCACTTTCTGCCATAAGGGTGGTGTCATCTGCATATCTGAGGTGATTGATATTTTTCCCAGCAATCTTGATTCCAGCTTGTGTTTCTTCCAGTCCAGCGTTTCTCATGATGCATAGTAGTTAAATAAGCAGGGTGACAATATACAGCTTTGACGTACTCCTTTTCCTATTTGGAACCAGTGCAATTCAGCAAATATTCATTGAATGCTAAGTATGTTACAGATAAAATATCTTTGGATACAAGAGGTTAAGTCATAGTTTCTGTCTTCAGAGTGATTTGCTTTCTATTAGGAAGAAAAAGATGACTTACCATAAAAAAGAAAAGGATAACATAAAAAGAACAAGTTGCAGAATGCAAAAAAGAAAAGGGATGACCATCTGGGATGGTCTACTTGGGATGACCAGGAAGACTTCAGGAAGGAATCAGTATTGGAAGTGAATCTTCAAAGGTTGGTGAGGATTTCTCCTGTCACAAATAGGGAGGGAAAGAGTTTCTGGGGAAAGAAATAGACTGAGGAAAGGAAGTTAGAGAAATAGAGGTATATAGAGGACAAGATGTATGAGACAGGATTCAAATAGGGCAGGAGAGTTGCAG
Source organism: Oryx dammah (assembly GCF_014754425.2). Taxonomy (NCBI): domain Eukaryota; kingdom Metazoa; phylum Chordata; class Mammalia; order Artiodactyla; family Bovidae; genus Oryx; species Oryx dammah. Next base: position 40,114,808 of record NW_024070196.1, on the reverse strand, counting down.
TGAATGTTAGGGAATCTGGATTTACAGTCGGAATTGGGTCTCACATAGTTGTAAGAGGAGCCTGGAATTGAAGACCAGAAGGAGGTTGTGGAGAGGTCAGTCTGAAAACCAGGCACATCAGAGCAAACTGGTCAGGATGGGAGTTCCTAGGATGCGGCGCTCCCGAGAGGAGAACCGCTGGGAAGGAACACAGTGGAGGCATGATTTCCATCCAGTAGAATTTATTTTTAATTAGCTCCCAAGGGCATCATTACCAGTGACAGGAAAGTGATGCTGTGCGAACTTGGGTTGAAAAGCCTGAGACAATCCCAAACTATCCAGCCCAGCCTGGGAAAATGTCCCTTGGCAGGGTGTCCTAATCCATTCAGCCTTGAAAGGTCTTTATTTAAGAAGAGAGAACTCCCAGGGGAAGCCTGTTGTGCTGGTATTTTAGAGAGGGGTTCGGGTATGCTGGGAATGGCTATCCACTCCAGTATTCTTACCTGGAGAATTCAATGGACAGAGGAGCCTGGTGGGCTACAGTCCTTGGGGTGGCAAAGAGTTGGACACAACTGAGCGATTGAAACTTTCACTTTCACTCTGGTGTATTGAGACATGCTCCCCCAAGCCTACAGGGCTGTGCGCTGGCAGAGAGTTCCTAGTTCCCCATTGCCTCTGCTCACAAGCATCTCTGGGAGTGGACCTAGGAGGAACCCTAGCAGAGTGAGGACTGGACCAGCAGCCTTCCCAGTGCAAGCAGCGAGCTGGAGGAGCTACAGTCAGTCCTTGCTATGTCCTCACCTCGCAGTGACTCAGCGCTGGACGCTCCAGCACCTGGGTGTCTCCTTCAGCCGTCAACTGTCACATCATTGCTGCCCAGGATGGACAAGGGGCCTACAGAACCACTGAATTCATGTCCCCGATGCCCCCGGAGCATAGCAGGCAGCCCTAAGTGTCCTAGCAGGGGTGGGAGTGCGGACAGAGAGGCAGACAAAATTCTTGGCAGGAACCACCTAGGCAGTGGCTCTCAGCTTTTGCTTTTCACATATTTGTAATTTTTCTATGGGTTTGCCACTAATTTGCTGCTTTTCTGATTCAAACTAGCTTCAGGTGATATCCTTAAAGATGCACCCACATTCTGAAAATTAGAGCTTCAACGTTACTTTGCAATTCTGTTCCAGAACAGTTCAAGTAGATTCAAAATCCATTAACAGTAAAAATAATCTTAATGTTACATCTCTGAGGGGGAAAAAAGGAAGAGCTACTTGAAATACAATTTCAACTGTTACAAATTCTTTACTGGAAGAGCTGAAAAAATGTCTTTAATATTTTAAGTCTTATATTTACATGAACAAAATTTTCCTTTGATGGTGACCATCATCAAAGGAAAGATGAAGAGATTACCATCCTAAAGTATGAATCAGGAATTAAATATAACCATTGAAAGCAAATAACTTAATGTTCAAATGTTATATTCATGAAATCAAGTACAAGTTTCTCCTCAAAAAGATTTTATTTTGAAACTTTAAGTGCATTCATTATTTAATATCCATGAAGAATATAGTTATATAAAATAAGCGTAATGGATGTTTTCACTCAACAAACATGATATAATTGCCCCCAGATCTCCTCCTGTTTACTCCAGTGTAATGTACATTATAATTTTGGAGTTTTATATGTATTCCACAATGTTAAAAATTTGATGGTCATCCTTAAAAGGCTTAAAACAGAACTACGATATGATCCAGCAATCCCACTCCTAGGCATATATCCAGAGAAAACCACATTCTGAAAAGATGCTTGCACGCCTGTATTCACGGCAGCACTATTTACAATAGCCAGTACGTGGAGGAAACCTAAATGTCCACTGACAGAGGCGTGGATAAAGAAGATGTAGCGTATATACACAATGGAATATTACCCAGTAATAGAAAAAAAGAATGGAATAATGTCATTTGTAGCAACATGGATGTACCTAGAGATTACTATACTAAGGGAAGTAAGTCAGACAAAGACAAATATCATATCATTTATATGTGGAATCTAAAAAAATGATACAATGAATTTACTTACAAAAAAAGTTGGACTCACAGACATGGAAAACAAAATTATGGTTACCAAAGGGAAAAGGTAGGATGTTTGGAATAAACTAGGAGTTTGGAATTAACATGTACACACTACTATGTATAAAATAGATAACCAACAAGGACCTACTGTATAGCACAGGGAGCTGTACTCAACATTCTGTAATAACTTGTATGCAAAAAGAGCTTGGAAAGGAATAGATACATGTGTATGTATAACCAACTCATTTTGAAACTAACACAACATTGTAAATCAACTATACTCCAATATAAAATTAAAATTTTGTTAATTAAAATTTTAAATTGTAATAAAAGACTATTCTTAAGAGTAAAGGTTAGGACATTTTCAGAGCCAGAGAGACACAAATGAATCCTGCTGTTCTAATTCTGCATAACCCAATATTTTACCCCAACAGGCTGACAACATTAGGAAAGATATTGACCAACGAGACTCCTGGATGAAGACTCCTGTGCAATTACACATCTGATCCAAGTTCATCCAATACAAATGGTGGTGAGGAGTAGCTAATAATTCATTCTCTCAGTATATCAGTCTTCCTCTGAAGATCTATTACCTTCATTTCCTTAATTTTTTAAATTGGAGTATAGTTGATTTACAATGTTGTGTTAGTCTCAGGTGTAAAACAAAGTGATTCATATGTGTATATATATTTTTATAGATACTGATACATATGATGTATATATATTTCTTTTTCAGGTTCTTTTCCATTTATTACAAGATACTGAATATGGTTCCCTATGATACACACTAGGAAGTTATTTTATATTTGGAGGGAATGATGCTGAAGCTGAAACTCCAGTACTTTGGCCATCTCATGCATAGAGTTGACTCATAGGAAAAGACTCTGATGCAGGGAGGGATTGGGGGCAGGAGGAGAAGGGAGCGACAGAGGATGAGATGGCTGGATGGCATCACTGACTCGATGGACGTGAGTCTGAGTGAACTCCGGGGGTTGGTGATGGACACGGAGGCCTGGCATGCTGCGATTCATGGGGTCGCAAAGAGTTGGACACGACTGAGCGACTGAACTGAACTGAATGTATATATGTTAATCCCAAGCTCCTGATTTGTCTTTCCTCCTCTCTCTCCCCCATCTCCTCTTTGGTAACCATAATATTGTTCTCCTTGTCTGTGAGTCTATTTCTGTTTTTAAATAAGTTCATTTGTATCATTTTTTAGATTCCACATAAGAGTGATATCATAATGATATTTGCCTTTCTCTCCCTGACTTACTTCATTTCACTTAGGATGCTAATCTCTAAATCCATCCTTGTTGTTGCAAATGGCATTATTCCATTCTTTGCTATGGCTGAGTACTATTCAATCGTATATATGTACCATAACTTCTTTATCTATTTATCTGTTGATGGACATTTGGATTGTTTCCATGTCTTGGTTGTTGTAAATAGTACTTTTATAAACTTTGGGCTACATGTACCTTTTTGAATTAGAGTTTTCATCGCTTCTGGGTATATGCCTAGAAATGGGATTGCTGGGTCATATGGTAGCTCTACTTTTAGTTTTTAAGGAAACTCTGTACTGTTTTAACAGTGGCTGTACCAATTTACATTTCTACTGACAGTGTAGGAGGGTTTTCTTTTCTTGACACCTTCTCTGACATTCGTTATTTATAGGCTTTTTGATGAAGACTAATTATCTTAACTGAGTCTTTTAAAATTTGTAGATTTCAGCCTAGCGCCTGTTATACAGGGTGAAGTATGTCAGAAAGAGAAAAACAGATACTGTATATTAACACATATATATGCATCTAGAGAAATGGTAGTGATGAACCTATTTACAGGGCAGGAATAGAGATTCAGATGTAAAGAATGGACTTGTGGACACAGCAGGGGAAGGAGAGGGTGAGGCAAATTGAGAAAGCAGCACTAAAATATATCCATTACCATATGTAAACCAGACAGGTAGTTGGAAGTTGTCGTTAACACAGGGAACTCAGCCTGGTGCTCTGTGATGATCTACGGGGTGGGATTGGGGGCGAGGGTGGGAGGGAGGTTCAAGAGGGAGGGGATACATGCATACTTATGGATAATTCATGTTGTGGTGTGGCAGAAATCAATACAACATTGTAAAGCAATTATCCTCCAATTAAAAAACAAAAAAGTGTAGATTTGAAACTGCTCTTTAAGAAGCTCCATTGGCTGGAACACTACATAGTGCAGTAGAAAGGGGAGAGACCACGGAAGGAAGGAGCTGTAGTGTGTTCTTCCCACAATCGGAGGAACAGAATGACAACGTGGCATCAGAGTAGGGCAGGCATGGGAGAGAGAAAATCGGTTCTTGAGGCACTCTGCAGACAGCATCTTCACAGCTTGGGTGTAAGGGATAAAGAAAAGTTGGACAACATCAAATATGGCTGAAAGCTGGATTCTTGAGAGGATGGTAAAATAGAATTAAGGAAGAAAAAAGAAGAGCTGGTTTCAGGAGGAGAATGATGTATTGGAATGCAGACATGTTGAATTCAGGTGGCAGAGGGAAACAACACAGAATACAGAATCCATCCACAATATAAAATAGTCTTCAGAAAATGAGCAAAACATGCTCAAATATACAGCAGCATTTTCACACAGAAAGAAGAACAAGTTGAATTATTAGTAAGTAACTCAGACAATAATAATCCAGGTAAAGGTTTTGAGATTCAAAAAGTGTGTTCTGTGTTTTGTGCTCTTCGTCTGGACAGGCCTGTAAACGGTTTTCATCTCCAGACTGTACCTGTGGCCTGAGGATTATCTCACACAGGCAACATGCAGAGGCACTGAGAAATTTGTTGGCCTGCAATATGTTTAAAAGTTTTTTTCATATCTAAAATCTTTTCGGCTCCTCCCTATAGCTGCTGCGTCAATATCGGTGGGAGCCCCAGCTCAAGCTTGGTAATAAAAACTCTCTTGCTTTTGCATTGGATATCGGCTCCCTGGTGGTCACTGGGAGATTTCGCGACTTGGCCATAACATCTGGGGGCTTGTCCAGGATCTCCCGCCGGCTCCACGGGAAGACCGATCCGGAGAGTCATCTGCAGCCGATCAGATGCCTCATGACCTGCAACCAGGACTGGGAAAAGACATAATTTAAGGGACTGTCTCCAACATGGATGGAAGGACTTTTTTATCAGGAGAAACTACACTACAACACTACACCAGGATGAGAAGACGACGACATCAGAGGTAGACAGCTTCCCCAAGATGCTGGACCTAATTTGTATGATCATTTACGTTTTCTTGACTTCTTAGACCTTTGCATATAAGTCAAATGCTTTTCTATCATAGGCCTGATCCTATGCTAGTTTTTAAAATCAATCCAATTGTTGGGTTTGTGGCCAATTACCTGTGTCTAGTTCTGGGTTACCTTGGTAAATTTCTCTACTACCAGACTCTAACTGGTTGGCCCTGAGAAAATTTACTTAAAAAATTAAATCATACTAAAGATAATCAGTCTAGTAACACTAGAAAACTGGGCTATGTGCCTTATAGATGGTGCCAATATATAATTACCCTGAAAGATAAAGATTCTACAGGGCAGACTAAGTCAGATGACCTGAAGATATACTGGGCTACATCTAATGGAAGTTCTTAACATAAGTCTTACTTGTGACTTTACTAATACTGCTGGCTATGTTATTTGTATTTCACCTGTTTTACAAAATTGCTTTTTCTTACACTGTCAAATATGTGTATGAGGCCTCTAATAGAATAATATATAGTCCCATATGAGATCGATGATGATAACAGTGTAACTCTAGATACGGCAAGAAGCAACAAGAGGGAATATTTTCCTGGACCAAGAAGCTAGTAAGACAGGTGGTCCAGAGAATTTTGGATACTGTTTTATGGCCTAGTCCAGTAACAGCACATTGAGTGGCCTGTTTACGTGAGAACGGACACTCTCAGCACCATGGGATAAAATGGTCATGAAGTGCCCCCCTCATAATCATGGTCAAGTTTATGAGCAAAAAGGGGCTCTGCCAACTGAAGACTGACACTCACCATCTGCATCTACAAAGATTAAATCATGGCCACAGCAACTGCTGACTTTCAACACCCATGAAAGGAGTTCAGGGTGAAAATCAAGAATGAGGCACTCTGTGCTCTGAGGAAAAACTGGCAGAACAGGCCTTCAGATAGTTAGATCTTTTCAGGAGAAGATTTTATGAGTCCCAATTCTTGCATCTTCTCATACCTAGAGAAACACTGAGGTCATTAACGGTGAAATCTGCTTTGGCTATTAAGGAAAAGTTTACAATTAAAAGTCAAAATAGAGTAGCTATGGTTCAGATATCCTGGGAAATAACTAGGTGATGCTATGGGTGTACTTTCAGATTAGAGCTTATATTGCTACAAGCTGGGGCAGTCCTATGCCCCATTTGACAGGAAGTTATCACAGTCATAGTTGCCTAGTTCCCTAAAATTAAAACTGAGCGGGATTCTCTGGGGCTCTGGAGTACAAATCTGTTCTGTGTTCTCCATTTCTTATCTGTAGGATATAGACTTTGTTCAGCCTCCTTGCCCTTCTCTGAATTCCAAAGCTGGATTCAAACAATTGCTAATCAGGGAAGGGAGGGGATACAAAAATAGAAACAATCAAAGGTTGGTATAGCCTCCAGACAGAGTCCTGGTTCCTACTCAAAGAAATATGCATAACAATGTCTTTGAGCTCCCACCCAGGTGGAAGATGGTAACTTCAGACTGAACACAAGATTCCTGGAGCACAGCCCTGTTGCCTCACCACCAACCCATCAGAAGGTGTCACAAAGCCTGCAACCCTCACCCCAAATGTTGCCTTCTATTTCCGGGGACCAGAGATGACCATCCTATTAGGTCTCCTGTTTGGCCCTTGTCTATTTCATCTCTGAGAGGGGCCAACTAAATTGCTGTTACTACGAGGGTGGAAGTTGGTTTCAGATGTGGAACACCCCAACTTAGATCAGGTAGAGCGAGAGACTTCTGCTCTATTAGGCAGGCCTACGCCCATGCACAGCAGGAAGAAGTTACAGAAGAAAGAGACCTCCACCCCAATTCCCAAGAAGTATCTTGAGTATGAAGTCTCTCGGGGGGGCCTATGTGCTGCGTTAGGGGAAGAATGTTGTCTTTATGGGAATCACTCGGGGGTAGTCAGGGAGCCCCTGGCCAAGATAAGAGAAGGGCTGAGTCAGAGAAAAAGAGAAAGAGAAATGTCTCAAAATTGGTTTGAATCCTGGTTCAACTCATCCCCCTGGTTCACAACTCTCATATCCTCCTTGGTGGGGCCCCTGATTATCTTGTTACAGCTACTCACCCTCAGGCTATGCTTACTAAACTAACTAGTGGCCTTCATTAAAAGCCGCATCAACGCGGTGCAGCTCATGGCACGCAGATCCCAATATACGGCCTTGCCAACGGTCCCCTTAGTGGGAGACAGTATAGAGCTGACCCCAGACCCATGATTGGGTCTGTCCTGGATCCCAGAGAAGGGGGGAATGAAGAATCTAAACTACTCCATTTTGTAAGGTTCCGGGAAAAGAGCCTTTGGAAATCCTCTGACCTCACCCCACCACCTGTGAACCAATCAGAACCCTTGGCCAGCCTGGGAAATTCGAATCAAGCCCGGGAAATGGGAACCAATCAGCACCCGTGGCCAGCCCGGGAAATGAGAACCAATCAGAACTCAACACCTAACCCTTCACCAGAAGGTGACCAATCAGACCCGGAGACTCCCGTTTTTCAAATTTTTTGCAAGAATACCCTATATAAGCAATGTAACCCAGAGCTCAGGGCCCCTCCCTATAGCTGCTGTGTCGATATCAGTGGGAGCCCCAGCTCAAGCTTGGTAATAAAAACTCTCTTGCTTTTGCATCGGAAAAAAAATAAATAAATAAAAAATAAAATCTTTTCCATTTCTAGTATTTCCTTAAAATGATTTTCCCTTCAGCCATAAGAAAAAATGAAATAATGCCATCTGAAGCAACATGGATGAACCTAGAGATTATCATATTGAACCAAGTAAGTCAGAAAGAGAAAGCCAGACACCAGATGATATTATTTATACATGAAATCTAAAATATGACACAAACAAACCTATGAATGAAACAGAAACAGACTCACAAACTAGAGAACGGACGGGCGCTTGCCAAGAGAGAGGGGTGTTGGAGAGGGAAGGATTAGATTTTAGGATTAGCAGAAGCAAACTATTATATAGAGGATGGATAAACAACAAGGTCCTACCGCACAGCACAGGGAACTATATTCAATATCCCGTGATAAATCATCATTGAAAAAATATGAAAAAGAATGCATATATATATATATGTTTAACTGAGTCACTTCACTGTATATCAGTAATTAACATTGTAAATCAGCTATACTTCAATTTAAAAAAGAGTTTACCTTTTAAATATAGTAGGTAGTCAGAATCATATTAGCTCTGAGCAAATAACACAGCACTGTGAAGGAGAGAATGTGCCTCTCTCAAACGTCAACTCCATAATCAAATAGTATGTTAGCTTCCTTATTACAGACCAGTGTGAAAATAATTCACCATCCTGTTGAAGAGGAGTCCTTGGGAAAATGGTAAAATAAAACCTTAAGCAGTTATGCAAAATCTCCTGACTGCACTGCAGGCATAATAACTAAGTGTGAATAAAAGTCCAGACTTACTGAAGTGTGAAGTATGAAGAAGAATCTCGCTGGTGTGTTTACAATGGCACCAAGGGAAACACCCTTCAACACGTTCCCTTGACCAGACAGATGAGTCCAGGAGGCACAATATGATGATCCCTGTCGAAGCCTTTCTCTCTAGGGGCTTATATTGTCCCAGAGACAAAATGAGTGCAAATTTCTCATGAATTGCAGATACAGTAGATAGTCTATGAGACATAAAAGAAGCAAGCAATACTTCATTGTTGAGTTGAAATTGTAAACTGATGAGTACAATCTTCTTTTTCAGGTATTGCACTATTCAGAGGGATAACTGTGCTTTCTTTGGGAAAAAAATATGGAACAAGACAAAAAAATTACCCTTTAGGACAGTATAATAGTTTTTCCACTTTTCAGTAACTCTAGAAGTAGGTCATAGAGTTCAGGAGAAATGACAGAGAAGACTGATAACTGATAATTTTGACCTATTTTGTATGTTCCATGATTTGTCAGAAAAAGTAAACCAATAATGAATAAAAATTTTTTGCAGTTTTATATTTAGTAGAAAGCTGTGGGATGATTTTTGTATTTACTTATAATTTACATGTGATATATTGCACAGATTCTAAGTTTGTTGAGTTTTAATAAACGTATGCATCTGTATAACTGAAATGTATATATATAACTGTGTGCGAAAGGGCCCCACACAAAGTTGAGTGCTCTGCTCTTACTGCTGTCTTGAAGTTCTTACTAATTTCATCTTTGAACTTGTGTTTGGTAATTCGAGTCTGATTAGAAGATATGGGAGGACATGCTGCCCCATTGGCATATGGCCTTTGCAAAGCCCCACAAGGACAAAGTTCCAGGGAACAGATGATTAAGTGGGAGTTCAGCTCAGCAAGACTCAGTGTGAGGGAATCATGTTACCTCTAGGAGTGAAGAAATGGCACCACAGTCTCAGAGGCCACAATTCCCACATCAATCAGAACTTGCTTCTTGGGACCTCCCTGGTGGTCCAGTGCTTAAGAATTTGCCTTGCAATGAGGGATGCAGCTTCAGTCTCTGGGCAGGGAACTAAAACCCCATATGTTACAGAGAAACGAAGCCCATGCAACGTAACTAGAGAGACTGCATGGTGCACCACAACTAGAGAATCTATGTGCTGCAGGGAAAAACCCCACACACCGCAAGTAAGACCCAACACAGTCAAATAAACAAATTTTTTTTTTTTAAAAAAAAGAACTTGCTTCCAACACACGAAGAAGAAACTGTAATGTAGGAACCACCAATGACCAAGGAAGATGTCATATCTTTTCCTAGTTTCATGACTTCCTGCATTGACCAACCACTTAGGTTTCCAGTGATGCTGTAAAGGAAACGGGAGATAGGGGTACCTTATTCAACATTAAGTGAAATGTACAGAGCACCCCACTCCAGTACTCTTGCCTGGAAAATCCCATGAACAGAGGAGCCTGGTAGGCTGCAGTCCGTGGGGTCGCTAAGAGTCGGACACAACTGAGCGACTTCACTTTCACTTTTCACTTTCATGCATTGGAGAAGGACATGGCAACCCACTCCAGTGTTCTTGCCTGGAGAATCCCAGGGACGGGGGAGCCTGGTGGGCTGCCGTCTATGGGATCGCATAGAGTCGAACACGACTGAAGTGACTTAGCAGCAGCAGCAGCAACAGAGCATTAGTAAAATGTTCATGAGTCAAGAAGTGAAATTAAAATGGTTAAATTATTTTTGTGCACCATTTCCACTGTTTGGATAAGAACAAAAGACATATGCATATATGAGCTACACAATACAAATGGTATCATTTTAGTTATTCTGCATACAAGATAAATGTCCTATTTGCATTTAAAACCAGCACTGTGCAATGTAAAGATGAATAATAAATTTGAATATTGGATGCTAAATTTTAATTTAGCCATTTTAATTGTTAATTTTTCTTTACTTTGAACCACATTAAATAACAGAAGTGCCATGATAGTTTAAATGACTGTGGCAGAAAGAAAAAGCTCTACATCTTAGTACATTCCAGGGTACTTTTTCCTGCTCTTTGTACAAAGTCTCCACACTTTTTTTTTGCACAGGGCTATTCAAATTATGTGGCCAGCCCTGCTGCCCCATAAATAGAATTCATAATATTATTTCTTGAGTGTCTTTTTAGTTCCATATAGGTTTTTATGAGATACATACATGTTGTATGTGCAGCAGCGGTTTATTTTCTCCTATTGTTGGAGAGCATTCCATTGGATAACCATTCCATTCCCTGTATAGATGGACATAAGTATTATTTCAAGTTTAGAGCTAGTAAGAATAAAATTGTTGTGAACATGCTTGTATAAATCTTTCTGTGGATATATGTTTCATTTCTCATAGACAAATACCTAGGAGTAGAACTGCTTGGTCATTAAATATACATATTCACAAATACACATGTGAATATGACAGGTACGACGAAGGATTTTTTAAAGGAGTACAAAGGTTATTTACCCTCACAGCCTTACCGTTCTGATTTTTAAAAATTTTTTATTGAAGAATAACTGCTTTACAGAATTTTGTTATTTTCTGTCAAACCATTCTGATTTTTACAACATTGACATTTCCCCTTGTTTGCCTCAGATTGCTTCTTTCAAGGAGTAAAACATCTGTTACAGCTAATTCTCTACCCACAGCTAGGTTCCCAATAACCCCAGATGTAACATGAAACCAAAGTTGGATCATGCCATTTCAAACGTATTTTATGCAAGTACATATCCAAAAACTATAAACTATGTATACCTTTTGTAAATATGATAGAATTTATGTAGGAATGGTATCACACTCAACACATTATTCTGTAGCTTGCTTTTCTTCACTTAACATTATTGAGACTAGCCATTTTGATAACTTTACTTTTTATTTCATCTTTCCCTTTAACTAAACCTTTCACTGTCTGCAGTTACCATGAGGTTTTGATGCTGCAGTCTATATAGATATATGATTGTTTTACATTACTGGTCTCTTAATTTCAAAAACATTTCAAATATCCTGCATTTGTATGCTCCTCATGATTGCTGGTTTTTTGCTTTTATTTTTTAGTTTGCTTGGCTCTGCAGGCTCTTCATTGCAGTGCACAGACTTTCCCTCTGGTTGTGGCACAAAAGATCGTCTCTAGCTGCAGAGCATGGGCTCCAGAGCACGGGCTCCAGAGCACACCAACTTAGTAGTTGCTGCGCATGGGCTTAGTTGCCCCATGGCATGTGGAATCTTAGTTTCCTGACCAGGGATCAAAACCATATCCCCTGCCCTGGAAAGCAGATTCTTAACCACTGGACTACCAGGAATGTACTACAATTGCTGGTTTTGGTATCATATTTGTGTGTGGATGTATTTACATTCTACCTTCACTGGATATTTGCCTTTACCAGTAAGACTTCCCATTTTGTAATGTTCTTGTTTCTACTTGTGGACTTTTCTTTTTTGCCTAGAAAAGTTCTTTTAGTGTTTATTGTACACCCGGTTTGGTGGCGCTGAATTCTTTTAGCTTTTGCATGTTTGTAAAGTTTTTTATTTTTCTGCCAAATCTGAATGAGAGCCTTGCTGTGCAGAGTATTCTTGATTGTAGTTTGTTTTTGTGTTTTTCTTTTCCTTTCCTCACCTCAAGTATATTGTGCCATTCCCTTCTGGCCTGCAGAGTTTCTGCTGAAAAATCAGTTAATAACCCTATGGGGATTCCCTTGCATACTATTCGTTGCTTTTCCCTTGTCGCTTTTACTATGCTCTAGCTTTAATTTTTGTCATTTTGATTACCAGCCGTCACAGTGTGTTCCTCTGTGGGTTAATCCTGCCCGGGGTTATCTACATTTCCTGGACTTGGATGGCTATTTCCTTTTCCATGTTAGGCTATAATGTTTTCAAATATCTTCTCACGCCCTGTCTCTCCCTCTTCTCCTCCTGGGACCCCTATGATGCGAATGTTGGTGCGTTTAATGCTGTCCCAGATGTCTCTGAGACTGTCTTCATTTCCTTTCATTCTTTTTTTCTGTTCCATAGCAGTGATTTCCACCACTCGGTATTGTCTGCTAACTTTGTTCTTCAAAAGCAGTTGTTCTGTAACTGATTCATTCTAGTATATTTTTTGTATTGTAGTCAGTTATTGTATTCTTCAACTCCGTTTGAATGTTCTTTATATTTTCTAACTTAAAAAATAAAAACTTCTTATACATTTTTGTTTGTACATCCATTTTTTCCCCCACGTTTTTGGATCATATTTACAATCATTACTCTGAACTCTTTCTCAGGTTGGTATTGTGTTCAGTACTAAGTCATGTTTGACTCTTTGCGACCCCATGGACTGCAGCATGCCAGGCTTCCCTGTCCTTCACTATCTCCAAGAATTTGCTCAAGCCCATGTCCATTGAGTCGGTGATGCCGTCCAACCATCTCATCCTCTATTATCTCCTTCTTCTCTTGCCTTTAATTTTTCTCAGCATCAGGGCCTTTTCCAGTGAGTTGGCACTTCGCATCAGGTAGCTAAAGTACTGGAGCTTCAGCTTTAGCATCAGTCCTTCCAATGAATATTCAGGGTTGATTTCTTTTAGGATTGACTGGTTAGATCTTCTTGCAGTTCAAGGGACTCTTAAGAGTCTTCTCCAGTGCCACAGTTCAAAAAAATCAGTTATTCAGGGCTCATCTTTTTTATGGTCCAACTTTCACATCCATACATGACTACTGGAAAACCATAGCACTGACTCTATGGACTTTTGATAGCAAAATGAAGTCTCTGCTTTTTAATGCACTGTCTGGCTGGCAATAGCTTTCATTCCAAGGAGCAAGAGTCTTTTAATTTCATGACTGCAGTCACCATCCACAGTAATTTTGTAACCCAAGAAAATAAAATCTGTCTCTATTTCCACTTTTCCCCCCCATTTATTTGCCATGACGTGATAAGACCAGATGCCATGATGTTAGTTTTATGAATGTTGTGTTTTACACTAGCTTTTTCACTCTCCTTTTTCACCATCATCAAGAAGCTCTTTAGTTCTTTTTCACTCCTTCCTCAGGTATTTTGGCTATCTCCATTTGACATAATTGTTCTGGGATTTTATCTTGTTCCTTTATCTGGAACATATTTTTATGCCATCTCACTTCGTTTAAATTTCTATTTGTGTTTTGATGTACATAGTAGTTATGTTTACTGAAGGCCTGAAACCTAATCACAGGAGTCCTGAAAATACCTTTTCCCCTCACATCTTACCAACAAATTACTTAAAGTCTATTTCCAGCAATTCATTTTACCCAGTAAATCATGTTTGGGTAAGAAGAAAAAAATTACAAGACACACTAAAAAGCAAAAAAAAAGTCAGTTTAAAAAGATAAAGCAAGTATCAGAACCAGAGTGAGATATGGCAGGAATGTTGTAATTATCAACCTAGGGAATTTAAGACAACTGTTATTTATCTGTTAAAGGCTCTAATGGAAAAAGTAGAGAACACATGAGAGATGGAAATTCTAAGAACCAGAAACAAATGCTAGAAACCAATAAGACTGCAGCAGAAATGGAAAATGCCTTTGACGGGCTTGTAAGTAGACTGAAGAATAGGCTGGAGAGGTGTCTACCAGACATCTTACTGGAAATGTCCAAAACTGAAAAGAACACAGTGTCTGCTCTCAAACCACAGTGGAATTAATCTAGAAATCAATAGCAAGAACAGAACTGAGAAATTTCAAAATACATGGAGATTTAACAACACACTTCTTTATAAGACATGGTTGAAAGAATAAATCTCAAGACAAATTGTAAAATATTTTTAACTAAGTGAAATTGAAAGCACAACTTATCAACAGTTGTGGGATGTAGCAAAAGTAATGTATGAAAGATATTTATGTCATTGAATGCATGTATTAGGAAGAATATTTAAAATCAATCATCTGAGTGCCTACCTTAGAAAACTAGAAAAAAGTGAGCAATTAAATACAAAGTGCTCAGTCACTCAATCATGTCCAACTCTTTGTGACCCCATGGACTGTAGCCTGCTAGGCTCCTCTGTCCATGGAATTTTCCAGGCAAGAATACTGGAGTGGGTTGCCATTTCCTTCTCTAGGGGATCTTCCCAATCCAGAGATTGAACCCATGTCTTTGTGTCTCCCGTATTGGCAGGCAGATTCTTTATCATTAGCACCACCTGGGAAGCCCAAAAAGTACATAGAATAAAAGAAATAATAAAAATTAGAGAGCAGAAATCAATGAAAATTGAAAACAAAAAATCAAGAGTGAAAATCAGTAAAGCCAAAAAAAGTAAATAAAAGGTGTACTGATTTAATTGGAAGACACAAAATCTCTCTGTTCACTTTAGAATATCTAAATCAACAAAATAATTCCTGCAATTAATAAGCTATTATAGCAAAGTTGTAAGATACATGGTTAATATACAAGAGTCAATTATTTTCCTATATATTGACAATGAACAAGTGGAATTTGAAATTAGAAACATAACACCATACAATTAGCACCCACCCCAAAGATAAAATATGTCAGTTTAAATCTAACAAAATATGTTTAAGATCTATATGACAAAAATAAAACTGAGAAATGAAATCAGTTTTCATTTCTGAAGAAAGAGAACTAAATCCATGGAGATGTATATCATGTTCAGACATAGAAGGGTGCAGTATTGTTAAAATGTCTGCTCTTCCCAACTTAATCGATACATACAATGCAATTTCAATCAAAATGCCATCAAGTTATTTTATGGATGTAGACAAACTGATTCTAAAATTTGTGTGAAGAAGCAAAAGACCCAGAATAGCCAAAATAACACTAGAGAAGAACAAAATTAGAGCACTGACACTACCTAACTTCAAGACTTCCTGAATAGCTACATAATCAAGTCAATGTGAATGAATAAATTGGTATTGGTGAAAGAACAGACAAACAGAGAAATGGGACAGAATGGAGAGGCAAGAAATAGACTCGCACATGTTTAGTCAACTGGCTTCTGACAAAGGAACAAATGCAGCAAAAATATTCTCTTCAACAAATGGTCCTGGAAAAAATGAACATCAAAATGTAAAAAAATCTAGATGCAAACATTTATCCTTCATGAACGTTGAATGCTAACTCAAAATATATCATAGATCTAAATATAAAATACAGAACTATAAAAGTCCTAGAACAAAACATAGGAGAAGACCTAGTTGACCCAATACACCACCAAAGCCATGATCCATGAAATAATTGATAACCTGGCTTTCATTAAAATTTAATCAGAATAAGATCCTCTTTGACCCACCTCCTAGAGTAATGAAAATAAAAACAAAAATAAGAGACCTAATTAAACTTAAAGGCTTTTGCACAGCAAAAGAGACTATAAACAAGATGAAAAGACAACCCTACAAATGGGAGAAAATAACTCCAAATGAAACAACCGACTAAGGATTAATCTCCAAAATATACAAGCAGCTCATGAAACCAAAAAAACAAACAACCCAATCAAAAAATGGGCTGAAGACCTAAACAGATACTTCTCCAAAGAAGACATACAGATGTCCAACAAACACATGAAAAGATATTCAACATTGCTCATTATCAGAGAAATGCAAATCAAAACTACCATGAGGTATGATGTCACACCAGTCAGAACGGCCATCATCAAAAAAATCTACAAATAATAAGTGGTGGCTGGAGAGGATGTGGAGAAAAGGGAATCCTCTTACACTGTCGGTTGGAATGTAAATTGATATGACCACTGTAGAGAGTAGTGTGTGCACGTGAGTGCAGTCTCTCAGTCGTGTCCAACTCTTTGTGACCCCTTGGACTGTAGCCTGCCAAAGTCCGTTGTTTATGAGATTTTTCAGGCAAGAATACTGGAGTGAGTTCCCATTTTCCTCTTCCAGGATACCTTCCCAACCTAGTGATCTAACTCATGTCCTGTACATTGCAGGAGGATTCATCCCACTCTTGGCTCCCCTGGTGGCCCAGATAATAAAGAATCTGCCTGCAATTCAGGAGACCAGGGTTTGATTCCTGGGTAGGGAAGATTCCCCTGAAGAAGGGAATGGCTACCCACTCCAGTATTCTTATCTGGAGAATTCCAGGGACAGAGGAGACTGGCGGGCCACAGTCCCTGGGGTCGCAAAGAGTCTGACATGACTGAGTGGTTAACACTTTCATTTCACTTTCTTTACCCTCTGAGCTATCGGGGAAGCCCATATAGAGAGCCTAGTTTTTTGAAAACTAGGACTAAAACTGTCATATGACCCAGTAATCCCACTACTGGACATATACTCTGTAGCAACCATAATTGAAAAAGATACGTGTACCTTAAGGCTCACTGCAGCACAATTTACAACAGCCAGGACACAGAAGCAACCTAGATGTCCATCGATAGATGAATGAATAAAGAAATTGTGTTACATATATACAATGGAATATTACTCAGCCATGAAAAGGAACAAATTTGAGTCAGCTTAAGTGAAGTGAATGAACCTAGAGCCTGTTATACACAGTGAAGTAAGTCAGAAAGACAAAAACAAATATTGTATTAACACATATATATATGGAATTAGAAAATGGTACTGATGGACCTATTTGCAGGGCAGGAATAGGGACATAGATGTACAGAATGGACCTGTGGACACAGTGGGGGAAAGAGAAGGTGGGTGGAATTGAGAGAGTAGCATTGACTTTTTTCTTTTTCTTTCCTAAAAGTTGCTCAGTTGTGTCCAGCTCTTTGCAACGCCATGGACTATACAGTCCATGGAATTCTCCAGGCCAGAATACTGGAGTGGGTAGCCTTTCCCTTCTCCAGGGGATCTTCCCAAGCCAGGGATCAAACCCAGGTCTCCTGCATTGCAGGCAGATTCTTTACCAGCTGAGCCACCAGGGAAGCCCAGGAATACTGGAGCGGGTAGCCTATCCCTTCTCCTGCAGATCTTCCTGACCCAGGAATTGAACCAGGGTCCCCTGCATTGCAGGTGGATTCTTTACCAACTGATCTATCAGGGAAACCTGCATTGATATATATACACTGCTGCTGCTGCTGCTGCTGCTGCTGCTGCTGCTGCTGCTGCTAAGTCGCTTCAATCGTGTCTGACTCTGTACGACTATTCAGCATAGAATAGATAGACAGTGGGAAATGTCTGTATAGCACAGGGAACTCAGCTCAGTGTTCTGTGATGATCTAAAGGAGTGGGATGGAGGTGGGGTGGGAGGGAAGTTCAGGAGAGAAGTGATATATGAATCATTAAAGATGTTTCACGTTGTTGTATGGCAGACACCAACACAATGTTGTAAGACAACTATCCTCTAATTAAACATAAACTTCAAATATAAAATAAAATTTAAAACTTCTGCTTTGCAAAAAACAGTATCAAGAAAATTTCAAGACAAGCCACAGGCTGAGAAAAAATACTGCAAAGGACCACATATGATAAAGGAACACGACCCAAAATACACAAAGAACACTTGAAACTCAACAATAAGAAAACATCCAATTTAAAAATGGGCCCAACACCTTAACGTATACCTCACTAAAGAAGATATACACATGGCAAATAAGCATATGAAAAGCCCCACATCTTATATCATCAAGAAATGCAAATTGAAACTGAGATGCTGCTACACACTTATCAGAATGGCCAAAATTCAAAAGACTGACAAGACTAAACGCTAATGATGTTGTAGAGCAAACAGGAACTCTCATTCATTGCTGATGGGAACGTAAGATGGCACAGCCGCTTCGGAGGACCACTTGGCAGTCTCTTACAAAGCTAAACATCCTCTTAGCACTCAGAACGGTGCTTCTTAGTGTTTATCCAAGGAATCGAAAACATGTCCACACAAAAGTCTGCATCTGGATGCTTACTGTAGAAAGGTCCTTTGTTGGTGTGCCTTTATACTACTTAGAATGGGTTCCTCTTCCTCAAGACAGTTTATTACCATCATAAGATATGATTTTGTTAAAGCAAGACACAGCACTGCCATCCACAGGAAATTATCATAATGTGTATACAAATGTACAATGTCTTTGGTGTGCATCCCCCTTACCCCTGACTTAAGCAATGGCATAAAAAAAACCCTGCGGTCTTGAGTCAGGTCACCACAAGCATGTAAATCAGTTAAGTGTTTCCTTTGATTAAAGTGATTATTTATGGTCTACCAGCTTCAACTAACATTTGCATGCTAAGTATTCAGAGCAGTGCAGAGTATATAGTGAGTGGTATTGACATCATGAGAGATTATAAGAGGAATAACCCATTTGATCCACAAAAAAAATTAAGATATATATTCTGAATACCAAATAGATACTAAAATAAAATGTACATAGTCCTGAAAAACATCACATTCTGCAAAGTTTTGCACTAAATCTATCAGGGTTTACAGTGGAAACAGGATTCAAAGGAAAATTGTTCAAAATGTATACAACTTTCTAAGCACTGCATTAACAAAATCAATTTAAAATAACACATTTTAAAAATATGGTAATTGCCTAATAATCACAGAAGTTTGCCTCTTTCTCTAGAATATAGAAGAAATGCTATAGAAACACAGGACAGAGGGTAGTTGGACAAATTGGGAGATTGGGATGGACATATATACACTACTATGTATAAAATAGATGGCTAATGAGAACCTTCTGGACAGCACAGGGAACTCCACTCAGTGCTCTGTAATGACCTAAATGGAAAAAAATTCCAAAAAAAGATGTATGTAATGTATACATATGATTCAGTTCTGATTCACTTTGCTATACAGCAGAAACTAACACAACATTGTAAAGCAACTAAACTCCAATAAAAATTAATTTAAAACAAATAAAACAGGGCTTTACCTTCCTAAAAATGTGTAGTTTGAGGGCCTGAGTTGGGTATAAGAAAGGATGAAGGTGCACAGAGCCACATGCACCAAAGTCAGGAAGAAGCCTGCAAACAATCACTGCAATGCAGACTGTAGGGTTCAATACCCCAAGTGTGTGTTATACAAACACCATCATAGCCAAACAAGGGTATCATCCCCTTTTTGCAAATGAGGAAACTGAGGTGTAGAAAGGTTGAGAAACTTGCCTGAGGTTGACAACCGGTAGTGCAGAAAACATGATTTGAACCTGAACTCTATCACTTTGTTGAACTGCCTTTGTCAGATTTCATAAATGGTGTCAAGAGTGAAAGACACCCTCCCCTGTACAAAAGCACACATAATGGGAACTCAGGAAGCAGCTACTGATTGATTGAATGATTCAAATTTTTCATAGAATGAGGGGATAAGCAATATTTCCCATTCTCAGGTACTACAGTAACTCCTGAGAGACTTGGAGGGGGGTTTTTGTTTTTTCACCTTTTTTTTTTTTTTTTTTACCGATTTTCCTATTGGCTATTCCTTTTTTCAGCTTTCTTGAGAAATAATCGACAAATACAACCATAAGGTATTTAAAGTGTCCATCACTAGGATTTGATATTCATGCATTGTGAGGGGAAAATTAGTACATACGTCACTTCACGTTATTTCCCTTTTTTGGTGGGAACATGCTTTACTCACTTGGCAAGTTTTAATTGTACAATACAGTATTATCAACTATAGTCCCCATTTTTTACACAATTCCTCAGACATGATTCACCTTGTAACTGAAAGCTTGTAGCCTTTTACCAATCCTTCCCTATTTCCTCCACCTCCCAACCCCTGGCAACCACTTTGCTCTTTGTTTCTTTGATTTGACTCTTTTCAGACTGCAAATTTGTGGGACTCCATGCAGTATTTGTCTTTCTCTGTCTGGCTTATTTAATTTAACATAATATCCTCCAGGCTTATCCACTTTGTCATAAATTACATGATTACCATCTTTCTGAAGGCTGAATTATATTCATATATATCAACCACACTGATATATATATATATATATATATATATATATATATAATATATCACATTCTTTTGATCCATTCATCCATTAAGGGACATTTAGGGTGTTTCCATAATTTAGTTATTGTGAATAATGCTGCAACAAACACAGGAGTACACATTACTCTTCAAGATGGGGATTTCATTTCCTTTGGATATACGCCCAGAAGTCAAATTAGCTGGATCATATGATAGTCCTATTTCTAGCTTCCTGAGGAACTTCTGTGCTGTTCTCCACAGTGGCTGCCTCAACTTCCATTCCCACCAGTAGTGTAGAAGGGTTCCCTTTTCACACCCTCACCAGCATTTGTATCCCTTGTCTTTGTGTTAATAGCCCTCCTAACCAGTGTGATGGAGAAGGCAATGGCTGCCTGGAGAATCCCAGGGACGGTGGAGCCTGCCGTCTATGGGATCGCACAGAGTCGGACATGACTGAAGTGACTTAGCAGCAGCAGCAACCAGTGTGAGGGCTTCCCTTGTAGCTCAGTTGGTAAAAAATCTGCCTACCATACAGGAGACCTGGGTTCAATTCCTTGGTCAGGAAGATCCCCTGGAGAAGGAAATGGCAACCCACTCCAGTATTCTTGCCTGGAGAATCCTATAGACAGAGGAGCCTGGCAGGCTATAGTCCATGGGGTCACAAGAGTCGGATACGACTTAGCAACTAAACCACCACCAAACTACCACCAACAACAACCAGTGTGAAAAAACATCTCATGGTGGTTTTGTTTTGCATTTCCCTAATAATTAGTGATATTCAGTGCCTTTTCATGTACCTGTTGTTCACTTACAAGCCTTCTTTGGGAAAATGTCTATTCAAGTCCTGAAGGGCCTTATTCATAATGGTTAGGTGAAGACTGTGCCTGGATCAAGTCTGTACATTCCGAGTTCAGAGAGAGCATTCACTGGGGCCAACAGATGTACCTGGCTTGGGAAGACAATCTAGTCATATTACTATCGATCCAAGAGCAAAAATCAATGAAGATAGCAGATGTGACGCAGAGCTTAATAATTCTCCTGTGTGTTGGCACTCCAGTTCATTCCACAAACTTAGACAGAGAAATATATTCGGGTCTAATCTTACAGTAGGTTTTATACTATCTATTCTTTGCACTGTCATTCTTTGATATCAAATGCTCACTTTGCTGTCAGCCGCGGGAGGTACTATTCATCCTCTGAACAATGGAAATGACTCCCAGGAGGCAGGGAATTACCTGTCTTTCTCAAAGCAGCTCACCGCACATCCAGGTATGTTGATCTAAAGGCAAGATCTGCTCCAAAAGCCTGGTGCTACTATGTGATGTTAAGAAAAAGACGAAAGTGTGGAGGCAGTAAATAGATCAGTGTTGTGGAGACTGGGGAAGGAGTGGTAAATAGGAGAATCACAGAGGACTTTTTATTTGGGGATAAATAGGAGAATCACAGAGGACTTTTTTTAAATCACAGAGGACTTTTTATTTTGTATTGGAATATAACCAATTAACAATGTTGTGATAGTTTCAGGTAGACAGTGAAGGGACTCAGCCATTAACTCCCTCCCATCCAGGCCACCACATAACATTGAGCAGACTTCCATGTGCTATACAGTAGGTGTTGCTGATTATCTGTTTTAAGTATAGCAGTGTGTACATGTCCATTCCAAACTCCCTAGCTATTCCTTCCTCTCATTCTCCCCCTGGTCAACCATAAGTCCATTCTCTAAGTCTGTGAGTCTCTCTTTTTTTTAATAAGTTCATTTATACCATTTACTTTTAGATTCCACATACGAGGGATGTCATACAATATTTCTCCTTCTCTGTCTGACTTACTTTATTCAGTATGACACTTTCTAGATCCATCCACGTTGCTGCAAATGGCAGTATTTCATTCATTTTAATGGCTGAGTTATACCCCACTGTATATATGTACCACATCTTCTTTATCCATTCCTCACAGAGGATTTTTAGGGCAGTGGGAATACTCTGTAATGATAGGTTATACATTTCTTTATACATTTGTCCCAAACCATAGATGGCAAAGACTCGGACAACACCAAAGTGACTTAGGATGGATGGATAGATTGTGTAACACCAAGAATGAAACCTATGGTATACTATGTAATCTGTGTGATAACGCTATGTCAGTGTAAATTCCATTGTAACAAACGTCCCATCTGGCGAGGGATGTTGATAATTATGGTGGCTGTGCATGTGTGAGGGTCAAGGGTATATGAGAAATTTCTGTACCTTCCTCTTAATTTTGCTGTGAAACTAAAACTGCTCTAAAAGTAAAGTTTTAAAAGATTTTTAAAAATAGCCAAGTGTCCTAATTCCTCCAGCCCCTTCATTCTCTCTCCATCTCTTTTCTGTTTAAAAACAACATAAATTTATAGAGTAAAAAGAAGGAGAAAAAGTATATATAGAGTCATTCAATTATAGGCCAGATATTAGTTCATTTTGTTTTTAAGCACATATATGCTTGGAGAATCGCAGGGATGGGGGAGCCTGGTGGGCTGCCATCTCTGGGGTCACACAGAGTCAGACATGACTGAAGCGACTTAGCAGCAGCATGCTATATTTTCCAAAAAAATTTATCTCATTAGTTTCTTACCTATGGCCTCATATCAAAAATTATATTTCAGATGTAGTGTATAAAATTCTGAAAAGTCATATCCATGTGTTCAAATTAACTTTGGGGGATTTGAGTGTTTAGATTCTTATTTCCAAGTTTTAAAAATCACTTTGGTCATTAGAAATAGCTTTATCTTTTTTTACTTACTAGATCACTGGTTTATTATAAAAGGACAAAACTCAGAAACAGCCAGATAGATGAACTGCATAGGGAAGGGCTGGGTAGGGAAGGTGTAGGGAAGCCCTCTCCCAGGCCATTCTATCTGTTCTTCCTTGTGTTAACCAACAGAAATAGTGTTAATTTTTACTACAAATATAAATCCATGAACCAATATCTTCATCCACAAACACTTCTAACTCTGATATTTTCTATTTACTGTCATTCTATGTGGTGCTAGTGGTAAAGAACCCACCTGCCAATTCAGGAGATGCCTGAGACAGGGTTCGATCCCTGGGTCAGGAAGATCCCCTCTCCAGGAAGATCCCCTGGAAGGGGTCGTGGCAATCCATTCCAGTATGCTTGCCTGGAGAATTACATGGACAGAGGAGCCTGGTGGGCTACTCTCGCAAAGAGTCGGACACAACTAAAGTGAGTTAGTTCACATGCACAAAAGAAAACAAAAGGGGTTTCCCAGGTGGCATGAAGTGGTAAAGATCCCATCTGCCAATGCGGAGACGTAAGAGACTTGGGTTCCATCTCTGGGTCAGGAAGATCCTCTGGAGGAGGGCATGGCAACCCATTTTAGTATGCTTGCCTGGAGAATCCCTTGGACAGAGGAGCCTGGCGGGCTACAGTCCATAAGGTCACAAAGAGCCAGATATGACTGAAGCAACTTAGCAAGCATCCACAAAACAAAAGAGAGAAAAATGCCCTTTCAAATTCATGCCTTACTTTTTGATTTTGAACTAAACATCTTTGAATGTTTGCTTTGTTTTTTAATTAGAATGAGAGACTTTCAATGCACACGCGCATGAACACACACACACACACACACACACACTGTTTCAGCCACATAACCTTGTTACTATGAGATGGTCTTCTTCCTGTTCTCCCCAGCCTCACATCATCTTTCTGACAGAGGCAGAAGAGGTCATGGAAAGCCATACTTCAGAAGCTTTTTCCAATTTTTAAAATATCCTCAGCCATTTCACAAGGGACTGCAATTTCAAGCACACAAGTCGGATGAGTTTGAGGCTGGCTCCTTATGGCTCTGCACATTAATTGAAAAATCCTGTGAAGTTGTATCATTTGCCCAGAAACCTCTAGACCTGACTCTGAGTCTGCTTAAGCAAAACCAGAAGCATTGCAGAACAATTTTTTTTAATTTTTATTTTCACTTTATTTTACTTTACAATACTGTATTGGTTTTGCCATACATTGACATGAATCTGCCATGGGTGTACGTGAGTTCCCAATCCTGAACCACTCCCCCACCTCCCACCCCATATCATCTCTCTGGATCATCCCCATGCACCAGCCCTAAGCATCCTGTATCCTGTATCGAACATAGACTGGCGATTCATTTCTTACATGATAGTATACATGTTTCAATGCCATTCTCCCAAATCATCCCACCCTCTCCCTCTCCCTCAGAGTCCAAAATTCCATTCTATACATCTGTGTCTCTTTTGCTATCTCACATACAGAGTTATCATTACCATCTTTCTAAATTCCATATATATGTGTTAGTATATTGGTATTACTAACACATTGGTGTTATTGGTGTTCTTCTTTCTGGCTTACTTCACTCTGTATAATCAGCTCCAGTTTCATCCATCTCATTAGAACTGATTCAAATGTATTCTTTTTAATGGCTGAGTTATACTCAGAACAATTTTTTATCTGTTTAAGTCAGATTCAGTAGCTATTTTTCATTGATCTATCCATACCATCTTAAGATGGTATAATAGCCCAGTGGTTAAGAGTGCAAGCTTTGGTGATATCTTGTTCAGTCACCTGTTGGTTGGGTGGGGCTAGAAACTTGACTCAGACAGTAAAGAAAAGTTGTTTAGCCTCCTCCAATTTTATTTCTCTTGTCAATAAAATGAGGAATCAAGATCAGTAATTTGTGTAAAGCATTGACACAGTGCCTGGCAATAGCAATTTATTTAATAAATAATAAATTTTATTTATTAAAATAGTAGAGTAAATCACACTTATAATTTTTGCTAATATACACAGCATATCCAGATCACAGATCATCAAAACATTGGAAAATAACTTAGAGTCACTCTACAGTGGGTCTGTTGCCACAAACTAGAACAGCCTGAGGGAATGTATTTTGGTTCAGGTTTAGTAGAATTAAAATTCCACAGATTAATTGAAAAATTCATGAAAGGCAAGCAAGGAAAGTTTTACACACTGTGAAGTTATTCTCCATAACTTTCCTTAAAATTAGAATTTTTCCACAGAAAGGTCAATAAGACTTGCAATGAATGAATCCTGTTTTGTAACTAAAATATTTGTGATACATTTATATTAAATATTTCTAGGTACTTAAAGAAACTATGAGTGTAGACAAATATTTTAAATTTTAATGCAAATTTTAAAATGATACCCTGAGGACTTTTGAATTAGCCATTATCAGGCTAAGTCATCCATCATGTCAGACATTTAATGTTAATTTAAAAAAATGAAGAAATGTAGAAAACAAACATATGGCTACCAGGCGGGAAAGGAATAAGGGACAAACTGGGAGATTGAGATTGACATATACACACTACTATATATAAAATAGTTAGCTAATAAGGATCTGCCGTATAGCACAGGAAATCAACTCAGTGTTCTCTGGGGGTCTAAATGGGAAGGAAATCTAAAAAGGGGGGATATAAGTATGTGTAGAACTGATTCACTCTGTTGTACAGCAGAAACTAACACAACATTGCAAAGCAACTATCCTCCAATAAAAAGTTTTTTTTAAAAACCATGATTCAGTGAAATACATGAACTTTATTAGAAATTCAGTGTATCTCAAATTGGGTACTAGGAATTGAGAATTATAAGATAGAATCCTCAGCTGCAAAGAATTCATAGCTGAAAGAGGAAACAGACAACAAAGTAATAATTTAAATACACGTTTTAAGTTCTGAAATAGACATATAGATAAGGGAAGCAAAAATAGGGGCAATAAGAAATCTTAGTGGAGTGGGGAGATGGTAGGAGCCTACAAGCTGGAGACAGCTGATCATCCTCAAACTGTACCTTACAGAATGCGTAAGAATTTTCCAGGCTGGCAGAGTGAATGGACGTGGAAGAGTGGACATACTGTATGACATACCTGTGCCTTCTGACACACTGGTCTTTAAATCACTAGAACACCCACACAGAACTTTCCCACAGGGCTCAAAAACGTAAGTTTAAAGATAACAGAGCTTCTCAACCTCGTGTCCCTCCCACACTGCTCACTAATTCATCCCTGATTTGCCTGTCCCTGCACTTCTGCTCCATACCCCAACTTTCATAGCTACATATTCCCCCCTTCAGTATCTGTGACCTGATGGATGGTTAGAAATTTCTTAGACTCTGGTATACTCACAAGAGTTTGGGCTTCATTGTTTCCTTTCATACATTGAGAATCACAACCAATATTTTAGAACATTCCCTCTCAGTTTATTTCCTAAATAAAGACACATATAGATATTGATTGGATATATGCATCCACACATGGTGAGGAGCAAAGGATAGACCTAGTGACTGTCATACAAAGAGAAGTAAGTCAGAAAGCAAAAAAATGATTATGGTATATTAAAGCATATAAGTGCAATCTAGGAAAATGGTACAGATAAACCTATTTGCAAAGCAGAAATAGAGACACACACATAGAGACCAAATGTATGGACACCAAGTGGGGGAAGGTGGGTGGGATGAATTGGGATATTGGAATTGACATGTATATGCTACTGTGCATATAAAATATACAATTAATGAGAACCTACTGTATAGCACAGGGAACCCTACTCAGTGCTCTGTGGTGACCTAAATGAGAAGGAAATCCTAACAAGGGGATATATGTGTAGGCATAGCTGATTCACTTTGGCTGCACAGCAGAAACTAACACAACATTGTAAAGCACCTTGACAGATTGGGATCTAGCAATATGAGCCCAGAGTAACTTCAGATTTCATCATAAATAAATGAAGCATTGCCCCTTCTATAAATAGGTGAGAAACAGAAATATAAATCCACCTTTGATTACACTACTGCTGCTGCTGCTGCTGCTAAGTCGCTTCAGTCGTGTCCGACTCTATGCGACCCCATAGATGGCAGCCCACCAGGCTCCCCCGTCCCTGGGATTCTCCAGGCAAGAACACTGGAGTGGGCTGCCATTTCCTTCTACAATGCATGAAAGTGAAAAGTGAAAGTGAAATCACTCAGTCTCGACCCCATGGACCACAGCCCACCAGGCTCCTCCGTCCGTGGGCGTTTCCAGGCAAGAGTATTGGAGTGGGGTGCCATTGTCTCCTTCTTGATTAAACGAGAGAAATTTAATCCTCCAAATCATAAAACAAAAAAAAAAGTAGACAAAAAATTGAGACAGGAAATACAAAAAACTGCAAAGAGAGAACAACTGCTGCTGAAAAGCTCACAAACCTTGGGTAGGGCATTTGTGAGATAAAGTGGGTGGCATGCCCTGGCATAGTTTTAGGAACTATTTCATACTTGAAACAAGATAAATGACATATTTAGGCTAATAGTAAGAGGCTCTCTGGGTTATATTTGCTATCAAGTGTAAAATATCTCAGACAGTGGAGGTAATTTAGGAAACACCCAGACAAGCTAGATTTGGGCAACCATCTGAGTGGGAGATAAGGTTGATTAAAACCAGACTACAGTGCTATTTTTTAATTGACTAGAAAGGAATATAAGCAAAAAGAATGTATTTAGCCCCATGGCAGAAATAGAATTCTCTTTATCAAACTCCCCTGAAAAGAGCAATTCTGGAACAGTTCAGGAACAATTCACCTTTCAAAAATAAAAAATAATGAAAAAAGAAAACTGTGTAAGATCTGTTTTTTAAAGGGGAAAGCAACAAGGAAAATAAATGGTATGCAGACTAGTTACAGAAGAAACAATTACACGGAGAAAATAAAAACAGCAGCCAAATAGAACTTGCTTTATATGAAAAGCATAAGGAAGCAAATGCCTGTTTAAAATGAAAACACCAATCAGAGACACTAGAATTCAGAGCACTCATGGCAAAACAGTTGAAGGTGGAAAATAAGATAGATCAGCTCAAAACAGAAGTGCAAGGGGAAAAAAAGTCATCATAGGAATGAGAATCGAATTGGAAGCACCACAGCAAAAAAATAATACACAATAAGAAAATAGAGCACAGGGACTTCCCTTGTAGTCCAATGGTTAAGAATCAGCCTTGTAATGCAAGGGACATAAGTCTGATCCCTGGTCGGAGAGCTAAGATCCCACTTGCTGCAGAGCAACTAAGCCCACGTAGGCAAATACTGAGCCCATATGCCACAACAAGAGCATCTGTGGGCTGCAGTGAAAGATCCCACATGGTGCAACCAAGACTAGATGCACCCACATAAATAAATAATTTTAAAAAAGAAACTAGCGAACAGTTATATAAAAACCGAGTAAAATTAAAAGAGCAAGGATTTTTAAACGTTAGAAAGGAAATGGTAGTTTAGGAAAATAGGTGAAGGAGATCCAACATTTGCATATATAGTGTTACCAAAGAAGAAAACCAGAGAACTTGGGGAAAAAAATAACCTAAGGAAATGTTCCAGAAATAAAAGAAGCAAATGATTGAAAGGAGTATTTCCACAAGAAAATAGAACCACATTAATAAATTGTGATAGTAATGATAACCATTTAATTTATGTTTTGCAGGTAGTATCTCATTTAATCCCCACAACACTGAGACACTATCAATATCTGCATTTTCAATCGTACTAAAACTAAATTAGAGAAATATGTCTAAGCAAAATGATCTAGTGACTTCTATAGTAAGAATTCTGGCTAACTGTGACTTCTCTAGAACAAACCATTTACTGTTAGAAGACAGTGGAATAACACTCACAAAACCCTCAAACAAAGAATTTTATGTAGAGACAACCCAATTTATACACATGTAACTCAAGAATTTTATACACAGCCAAACTGTCTTTCAAGCATAAAGACAACTGAAAAATACTTTTCAATATTTTAAAACCCAGAGAACAAAATTTGCTCAAACCTACTAGAAGATAAACTTCAGCCAAACAAGTAATGAATAGAAAAGTTACCTCTTGTAGCTCAGTTGGTAAAGAATCTGTCTACAATGCAGGAGACCCAGGTTCAATCCCTGGTTTGGGAAGATCCCCTGGAGAAGGAAATGGCAACCCAGTCCAGTATTCTTGCCTGGAGAATCCCATGCCAGTCTCTTCTGTCCATACGGTCACAAGATTTGGACATGACTAAGTGACTAAACCGCTAAACAACCATCACACTTCAAAAGAAACAGCATTGAGTATTGATTCCACTTAAGCATAAGACCAAGAACAAAACAACTATATTTTCAGTCTACATTGCCAAAACCTAGTCAAAAGATAAATTAAAACATGGCAAAAAAAGAAATCAAAACACAAAGCAAGAATTTCTGTACTAAGGAGATTGTTTCCATACTATAATCTAAGTGTGTTGAATTGAATTATTTCTCAAATTTTCAATTCTCCCCCCATAGAATAATTATACTTCCTCTGCCTTGTTGGATACAGATGGAGCCATCTGTGCTTTTACCAATTGATTAGGGGCAGGACTGACATGTGTCACTTCCAAGCACCATGTCATCTTTTTGCTTGGCTTCTCTTGCTGAACACAAGATTTTTGAGATTTGCTCATGCTTTTACATACATCAGTAGTTTGTTTCTTTTTGTTGCTGGTTCATAATACATCGTGTGAGTAGACTGCTGTGTAAGTATCTTTCTTCCTGTGGATGAACATTTGGGTTGTTTCTAGTTTTAGACTATTATGTATAATGCTGATTTTAACATTCTTATGCAAGTATTTGTGGACATGTGCTTTCAATATCTTGGGTAAATATTAATACTTAGAAGTAGAATTACCAGGTTGTAAAATGCCATTTTAAAAAATCTATGTTTAATTTTATATAAAACTACATGTTGGAGGAGGTCATTGAGAGGACATGACCAATACCCCTCATCCTCTCCCAACTTTGGAACATAGGCTCTGCCCACTGTTCCTATACTAGGAGACATTTCAAGGGTGCAGCCTTGAGACAGTAATGTATTGCCAGACCAAATACATGAAAGAACCCTGTTAAGGCCTCTATATAAACTTTGAGACTTCGAGGAGGACTTCCTTAGTGCTCCAATGGATAAGAATCCACCTGCCAATGCAGGGGACACAGGTTCTATCCCTAGTCCAGGAAGATTCCACATGCCTTGAAGCAACAAAGCCCACGTGCCATGACTATGGAGCCTGCCTGCGCAACCACTGAGCCTGTGCTCTGGAGCCCGAGAGCTGTAACTACAAAACCTAGAGCCATTGCTCCACTGTGAGAGAAGCCACCACAATGAGAAGCTTGTGCACCGCAACAAAGAGTAGCCCCTGCTCCTGAAACTAGAGAAAGCCCAAAAATTGTTAGTTAATTAAAAACAAAAAAGATTCCAGGGATCTACTCATCTCACAGAGTCCAAGACAACATCTTATGTAGGTCTCCTTGTTTGTTTTACTGTCTACCAATCTGGAGGGTTCTGCCTTTTCCTTCAGTCTCTCCCTGACTTCTGTGTCCAGGGACCAGCTTTGAATTTCACCTGGCAAACTCTGAAGTTTTCAAACCAACTGTCACATATCTCCAAAGAGAGAGCACCTCATCACTATTATTTGGTGCTACCAGTCTTCTTAGTTTCAGCCATTTCAGTGGGTGTAACACATGAATTCCAGAGAAAGCAATGGCACCCCACTCCAGTACTCTTGCCTGGAAAATCTTATGGACACAGGAGCCTGGTAGGCTGCAGTCCATGGGGTCGCTAAGAGTCAGATATGACTGAGCGACTTCACTTTCACTTTTCACTTTCATGCATTGGAGAAGGAAATGGTAACCCACTCCAGTGTTCTTGCCTGGAGAATCCCAGGGACGGGGCAGCCTGGTGGGCTGCCATCTATGGGGTCACACAGAGTCAGACACGACTGAAGTGACTTAGCAGCAACACATGAATTCATTGTGGACTTAATTTGCATTTCCTTGGTAACTCATTCTATAACCTCTCTAGTGAGGTATCTGTTCAAGAGCTTTGCTTTTTTGTGTTGGGCTGTTATTGAGCTACTGTTCTTTATATATTTATTTCAGTGAAGTAAAGTTCTTCATTTTCTTTCTATTATAGCTACTGGATTCATTGCCCTCTCTAAGAAATTTTTGCCTACCCCGAGATCATGAAGATATTGTAAAAGTTTTCATTTGTATGGTAGAAGTTTTTATTTCCTCTAGAAACTATAACTAGTTTTTAAGTTAGGTTCATGCTTCACTCAAATTAATTTTGAGTGCATTCTGCAAAGTGTGAGACGAGTGTCAAGGTTTACTTTTTCCCCAGATATTTACCAGTTATTTCAGCCCCATTTGTTGAAAAGACTTTCTTTGTCCATTGAGTTAAATTGAGCTGGCAAGTTTCAAAAAGCAATTGATGTCTGGGTGTCTGTTTGTGGCCTGTCCATTCCATTTCATTGATCTCTTTGTCTATCCTCATGTCAGTTCCTCTCTGTCTCTATTACTGTAGCTTTACAGTAATTGTAGAAATCAGATGGTGAGAGTCCTCTAACTTTTCTTGCAAGACTCTTCTAGCAATTCTAAGTTCTTTTTTTTCCTCCATAGAGAGAAAGTTAATGATCCAAGAGAGAAAATAATTGTTTACAGTATGTATACAAGATCATCCACATTCATTGTGTTGGCCATATTTTCTTATTTTCTGTATTCTGGATGTTCTAGCATCTGGGGCCTTGCTGATGGGGAGGAGTCACTAATTCCAGGTTATCTAATTCCTGGAGAGACTAAAAGGTTGCCTGGGAGCATGTCTTTAATATGAAAACAAATCAATATGAGTCATATCCCCTTCTGCCTGATTTTATGAGGCTCTTGCTGTGTGGGAATGCTATCCCCCTACCCTAATCACCCCAAGACCAGTTACTGGACAACTAGGGTTCACTCTATCAGCCCTGAGCCCGCCAAAATTATTCAAAGTGTCCATCTCCAAAACTGCTTAGTTTGCTTACCTTGTCTATTCCTTCCCAAGAAAACCACAGTAAAGTCTTCTACCCCATAGCTCCTCTCTGTCTGCTCATCTTGCCCTGGTGCTTCCCTCTGTCCCCTGCATGGCAGCCAGGCCTCCTGTGTCCAGCGGATTATGAGTATAGCAGAAACTTCTTCCTTCGTGACAGTCATTTCTGTGTCTGTATGCTTACCCTACCTGCTCGACAAACATCCAGGTACCATTAAAACTATCATGGATCACTGATACTGGGATTTATCATTTGAAAGTTTTGTAGAGCATACAAACCAGTCAATCCTAAAGAAAATCAACCCTGAATATTCATTGGAAGGACTGTTGCTGAAGGTGAAGCTCCAATACTTTGGCCATCTGATGTGAAGACCCGACTCATTAGAAAATAACCTCATGCTGGGAAAGACTGAGGACAAGAGAAGGGGACAACAGAGGATGAGATGGTTGGATGGCTGACTCACTGGTTGGATGGTTGATCACTGACTCAATGGACATGAGTTTGAGCAAGAGCAGATGGAGATGCAGGTAGAAGCCAATAGATGAAAGATCATATGTTGCACGTGCAGGAAATTGTGTGTGAAGAGAGCAATGTGACAGCTGAAGAGTTGGGCAGGACTGGAATGCAAACAAGTTAGTGAGCAGTTATTACCCAGGATAGACAGACTTTCAAGGAAAGCACATCCAAGACCAAAAGGAAAAGTCTTATCAAACAGAGCCAAGATCATGGAAAGACAACAAAACTGCAAGACAGATACAGAGGCTGGAACAGAGCACAAAGAGTGATTGGGGTCAGAATGAAAGAACACACGCTTTAAGATGACCCAAGTGAAACAAGCTGATGGTGACCAAATGCAGACACAGAGCAAACCCAGGTCATTAGGATGGAAATGAACAAATCCAGTCTCAGGAAACCATGGAAACAGGGATTATGTACTCAAGAATATTTCACAAAAGAATACTAATTATTAAAAAGTAAATAAAATAGGATTAAAGTTTGGAAGTGATTAATATGTTTATGGCATAAATTGTGGTGGTGGTTTCATAGGTGTACACTTATCTCCAAATTCAAGTTCTGTGCATTAATATACATATACATACATATACAGAGAGAAAGAGAGTTTTTATTTCAATAGAGAAGGTTTTTAAGTGACGAACTAATGTGTGGGGAAGAAGGGGGAAGGAGGAATATGAGGCAGCTTTTGTGAGAAATAGGAAAAAGGATTTACAGACAAAGTAGGAATTCACAGATTTGTAATGGAGCTAATCATTGTTTTTGTAGGATTTTCTACCAACATTGAGAATATCAGGAGCAACAATGAAGAAAGTGGGGAAGTTCCAAGTTAAAATGTACAAATTCTCTAACTGTCGTGAAGCTTTTTGTCTTTTTTTAATCAACCAGATTGTAAATTCTTAGAGAGTGGGGACCTGTGTTACACAAGTTCTCGTACCTTGCAAATGAGCACCTAATATGTAGGTATTAAACATGATGGTGATATTCCTGTCCTGTTTCTTTAAGTGCAGACTGCAATAGTGTTGAAGACATCCAGTGTCACAGAAAGTTCATGTGTTCATCCCCATCATGTAAATTGAAATATCTTTCCTACTTTATTTGTATACGTTGTAATCAAAATGCATGCTGCACACTCTGTCACTTCAGACGGGTCCAACTCTTTGTGACCCCATGGACTGTAGACGCCCAGGCTCCTCTGTCCATGGGATTCTCCAGGCAAGAATACTGGAGTGGGTTGCCATTTCCTTTTCCAGGGGCTCTTCCCGACCCAGGGATCGAACCTGCATCTCTTATGACTCCTGCTTTGGCAGGCAGGTTCTTTACCACTAGCACCACCTGGGAAGCCCCCTAATCAAAATTCAACTCCAAACAATAAAATTCATATAACATAAAACAGTAAATGAAAAGTAAAAAATTGAGACTTCCCAGGCAGTCCAATGGTTAACGCTTCACCTTCCAATTCTGGAGGTTCGGGTTCAGATCCCACACGCCTCGTGGCCAAAAAGCCAGAACAGGAGAAATATTTTAACAAATTCAATAAAGATTTTTAAAATGGTCCACATCAAAAAAAATTTTAAAGACTACCCTCTGAATTTCTTTCCAAATATATAATACCAATTACCCAGCCCTCTGGTAGACACATGGGTCAGAATGGGTAGCAGGCAGAAGAGAGGTGCTGATTCCTGCAGCCCATCACAAATTGAGAAAAAGACCTAGACCAATGGACAGAGAGACCCAGAGATGGAACAAGAGAGACTCTGAAAGGAGGAAAAGAGGAGAGTATTAACACATCAAGGAAAGAAAACACAGGAAGCAGAAAGCATCTCTGGCACCTGTTTATGATAAAAGTGTGGTTTCAGGGCAGAGAAAAACTTTAGGATAAAGGGTTTTTGGCCTTCCCCAGTCAATAGAAATTGATCAGAGGCCAGACAAGAAATTCAGGCAAGGCTTTATTAGGGCCTCTACTGCGGCACTGGAGGTTAAGAACAACCAACAAGTTCCCTTGCTCACTCACTCCCCAAGAGGGTGCAACTTGTTCCTTTTATGGGGTAAGGATAGGACTATGTCCAGGGGTCAAGCTGGAGGGATGGCTTAGGTGGTCTGCCCAACCCTTAAGAGGTGTTGTTTCCAGGGAGCTTAAACAGCATCCTGCTTTTTCTCCAACACCCAATTTTTGCTACAGGCTCTTCAAAAGTGGCAGTTGGATTGTTTGATCTCTTTGTACCTTTGGGGTCCAGGATTTGCCCCAAATGCACATGCATGCATTTTTGGTCCCATACGGTTTTTTTATATTTCATTGCTCGAGAAGAGGCGTATCTAGGTGCAAGCACTGCACCACTGCAGCAAAGAGTCCCAGGTCTCAGACTGTCTCAGTAGGATGGATTTTAAGCCCTGTAAATCGGAGATCTTGAGGTGAGTTCTCACCATGAGCCATATGACTAAGACTCAAAGACAACCCAACTCAATAATAGAGTATCAGATTCATACCGCCAATAGGAATAAGCTTGTTTTTCATCTAATTTAAGCTACATATGGTTTTCTTATTTAAAACACATTGCAATTTGGAAGAATCACACTGAAGTAGTTTGTGAGGCTTAGATACAAAAGAAGCACTAGTGAAGTTTATGACTAGCGTAAACTACAGTCTAACTTTGGAGATAAAATGAACAGCAAACTCTGATAAGTATCTCAGCATTAGTAACCTGTCTGGACCACTGCATTATTAGAGGTATTTGCTTCAGGTCACTTTGCATCCAGCCTCTGTGTTTCACAGACCATCTCTTCCAGCCTACGGCAACTACAAAAATAAGACATAACAAATAGGAAGCTTCCAATCTCCTTGTCCTTAAATTAACAAGAGATGCTGAATTAGTAAATCATGTTAGTAAAATTTTAACACTATTAAAATTGTACCAAATATGTTAGTAAATTTTAATGACAAATGAAGGTAAGTCCATAAAACATTTTATTATTAATTTTATCAAGGATGATTCTTGAGAAATACTATAATCGTAGTTTAAATTTTAGAGAGTGATCTCAGAGCCAAATCATTACTCTAAAATACCACAGACTCAATCTAAAAGACAAATTTGTTTATAAAATATTTAGGTGGTGGTGGTTAATCGCTAAGTCGTGTCCAACTCTTGCGACCCCATGGACTGTAGCCTTCCAGGCTCCTCTGTCCATTGGATTTCCCAGGCAAGAATACTGGAGTGTGTTGCCATGTCCTTCTCCAGGGGATCTTCCTGACCCAGGGATCAAACCCAGGCTTCTTTCATTGCAGGCGATCTCCTGCATTGCAGGCAGCTTCTTTATCAACTGAGCCACCAGGGAAGCCCGAAATATTTAGGAGGACCTATTTAAAAACACATGATTAATTTACAGTGAAACACAATGAGCAAATTCAAATGATTCTTGAAAAATAATTTGAAAGGAGTAATTCTATTTTGCTCAAGAAAACTGGAACATGTCAATTTTCCAAAATTGACATGAGGGAAATGTCAATGAACAGTAAATTCCATTATTTAAAATTATTTTATTTGTTTATGAATAAATCATTTTATTTTAATAAATTTATTTTAATAAATTTATTTATGAAATTATTTTATTATTAGTTAAATTTTAATAAATTTATTTATTAAAATAAAATTTAGTAAATATTTAATAAATTTATTTATTAAAAATAAATTTTAATAAATATTTTAATAAATTTATTTATTAAATTATTTTATTATTTATTACTGATTTAATTTAGTAAATTTATTTTAATAGATTATTTAAATATTTTAATATATTAATAAATAAAATTATTTATTAATAAATTAATTGATTTATTTATTAATTTATTAAATATTTAAATCAATTCTGTTATTTCTGTTTCAAACAAGGAATAAACAGGACATGCCATTTTCATGTCTGATTTTTATGAAACTTCACTGGCTTATGAATTCATTTGGAAGATAGACAGTGTCATTAGTTTATACGAAATACCTAAAGTTCCAGGGATGAGACATAAACTTTTATTTGTACTGTGTCAACTTAATTTACATGTTCACAAAGAAGAATTGAGGTTCAAAGACATTAAAAGACCCATATAAGTTCAACCCAGTAAATTCAGTCAGAGGGAGAGGGAGAAATGAACTGTAAGTTTACTAATCTAGTATCATAATACTGCGATTATCTCAGTATCCCAGAATCCCAGTAGTTTTCACAATAGCCTCTTTTTCCATGAATGCATCCCAATTTATACAAATTATTATTCAAAACTCTTGCCAGAGTTTCAAAAATCTCTTTTTTAAAAAGTAAACACATATACCTCTTTCAAAGCTCTGCTCTATGAGATTTCCAAGATTAATGGTAAAATTTAGTCTTTTGACATTGGTGATTGGAAACATTCATCCCTGACGGGGAAGAAGACATCCACATCCAATAAGCCACATACATTTTTCAAGAGCGATTCATGTTTATGGAAAGATCCTCATTTAGTGTTCCCAAGTCTGCCTTTCTAGGCCAGCTGCTGTGTCTATCATCAGACAATTTGCATAAACCAGCACCTGGCTTTTCCAAAAATTGCCTATTTTGCACCCACGAATCATATTGCTGACCTCATCAAGTGGTTGGTAACTCACCTGGCCATCAAAATTGGAGAGTTCTGACACAGCAAGGATAATGTGTGTTGATTAGGAATGGGTTCTATAGGGAAAATGGACTGCTTGTTTTCATGAGAATACAAGCCTCAGACTGGAAATTCTATAGTAATTTCATGCTTTCCTCTTTATCTACTGCAGAGATACATTTTAGATTATCAAAAAACAAAGACAAAAATTACTATTTAAAAGATGGGCAAATATTTATAACTGAAACTCTGATCATAGACAGTTTAGCCAGTATCTGGCACCAAGCATTTGATATTTATTTAATGCCATAATTCCCAAGTGAACTTTAGTTACCAATGTTATATTATTATTCCTTAATATATACCAGTCAAGAAGTCAACACACAACATTACTTAAACTTCCTCCTTATTTAAATGATTTACAAAAATCCTCAATGCCACACCTTTCTCTAGACTGGGAAGTATTGAGTTTGTTACAGAAAAGCCTGAATGAACTTTTGGCCAACCCAATACCACCCAGCTTTCAGAGTCTACTGTTTTCCAAAGATGAGGAGTTATATCCATGTAAGACATCTGTGTGGACTCATTAAATGTTATTGCACTCTGAGACTTTCTGGTTTCTGTATTCCTGTTTTGTTAAATCCTATTTCCTGGCCTCTTATTCTAATTACATTACCACCTCCAGCTGTCTCCAGGTCTGCAGTAGAGCTTCCTGTGATACCTTTGATGTCACCATCACTTGACTCTGATATCAGCGTGATCCTTTGGATTTATAGTACTTGCTTTTCTCAGATTCAATGTAACTCCTTTTTCTTTCTCCAGCTTGTAACATCATGCTTTCCTCTCTGTGTCTCATCCCCAAGCTCTCTGGTATTGTTTCATTTTGTCCTGACCAGTCTCCATATCAGATTGCAATCAGTCATGCAGAACTGATAGTTATGCATGAAATACATATTACTGACATATACAACTGGGAATTGCACATATTTACCAAGTAGGACACTAGTGGTAAAGCACCCACTTGCCAATGCAAGGGACATAAGAGACACGGGTTCAATCCCTGGGTCAAGAAGACTCCCTGGGGGAGGGCACAGCAACCCACTCCAGTATTCTTGCCAGGAGAATCCCATGGACAGAGGAGCTTGGTGGGCTACAGTCCATAGGGTCGCAGAGTCTAACACAACTAAAGTGACAGCTCAGCACAGCACCAAGTAAGGCAGTGGTGATACTTTAAAAGACAATAATGGCCCTTACTTCACATGCTAACATAAATCCCTCTATAAATAATTAAATGGGCAACACACTGATAGACAACTTTAAAAATAACAAGTAAATAAAACCCAGAGAGAAAAACAATGTGTCAGAGACAGCTGATGGTCAAATAATACAGCATGTATAAAACATTTGTGTAAAAACCAACTTGCTGAGTAGAGTGGGTAGAAAAAGCCAAACAAAATATACTAGAGAGCTTCGTAAACAAAACGAGATGCGCATTTTTCAGAGAATCATTTCATTGAAATAGGAGGACAATTAACCTTGTGCTTTTATACAGCTATTTGAATCTTTTTGGAAAAAAACTTCTACAGAAATCCAATTTTCTCCCCATATTCAATTTTTTTTAATGAATACAGTAAAACCAAAGCATTTTAACTGGTGCAGTACTCAGTGTGACCTTCCTTAGTTTCACATGTGATTCTCATGCAATTCCTAAAGAAAAGGAAGAGATCTTAAGGTTAGCAAAGATTTATCATGTTTTATCTTTGCTCTTCCAGTATGTATGCATACATAAACTCTCAAGTCACCCTGGGAATAATAACCAGGTTCACCCCAGTTTACATCCTTTATGGGGCTGATGGCCAGGGCAGGTCATGCAGCAATTGCTTAAGGAAACTTCAGTTCAGTTCAGTTGCTTAGTCATGTCAGACTCTTTGCAACCCCATGGATGGCAGCATGCCAGGCTTCCCTGTCCATCACCAACGCCCAGAGCTTACTCAAACTCATGTCCATGGAGTCGGTGATGCCATCCAACCATCTCATCCTCTGTTGTCCCCTTCTCCTCCCACCTTCAATCTTTCCCAGCATCAGGGACTTTTCCAGTGAGTCAGTTCTTTGCATCAGGTAGCCAAAGGATTGGAATTTCAGCTTCAGTATCAGTCCTTCCAGTGAATATTCAGGACTGATTTCCTTTAGGATGGACTGGTTGGATCTCCTTGCAGTCCAAGGGACTCTCAAGAGTCTTCTCCAACACCACAGTTCAAAAGCTTCAACTCTTCCACTCTCCACTTTCTTTATGGTCCAACTCTCACATCCATACATGACCACTGGAAAAACCATAGCTTTGACTAGACATTACTTTCTTGACAAAGTAATGTCTCTGCTTTTTAATGTGCTGTCTAGGTTGGTCATAACTTTTCTTCCAAGATGCAAGTGTCTTTTAATTTCAAGGTTACAGTCACCATCTGCAGTGATTTTGGAGCCCCCCAAAATAAAATCTCTCACTGTTTCCATTGCTTCCCTATCTATTTGCCATGAAGTGATGGGACCAGATGCCATGATCTCAGTTTTTTTAATGTTGCCTTTTAAGCCAACTTTTTCACTCTCTTCTTTCATTTTCATCAAAAGGCTCTTTAGTTCTTCGCTTTCTGCCATAAGTGTGGTGTTATCTACATATCTGAGGTTATTGATATTTCTCTCAGCAATCTTGATTCCAGCTTGTGCTTCATCCAGCCCAGCATTTTGCATGATTTATTCTGCATAGAAGTTAAACAAGCAGGGTGACAATATACACCCTTGACATACTCCTTTCCCTATTTGGAGCCAGTCTGTTGTTCCATGTCCAGTTCTAACTGTTGCTTCTTGACCTGCATACAGATTTCTCAGGAGGCAGGTCAGGTGGTCTGATATTCCCATCTCTTTAAGAATTTTCCACAGGAAAATGGAAACCTCAGCCATCCCTTTAATCTTATGTTGCAGAGACATGAAAGCAAATCACTCCCCCACGTCAAACTGGTGTCATAACCTTCAAAGGAAACATAGAACAAGGACTGTGAACCTAAAGCTGAAAACGTTTACAGGCAATATGCCTAAGAATAGGAGATAGCGTTAAATGAATGCCTAAAACCAATCTGAGGAAGGACACTAAGTTTTTAAGAGGTAACATCTGACCATGCTCAGATTTCCCTGATAGCTCAGCTGGTAAAGAATCTGCCTGCAATGCAGGAGACCCTGGTTTGATTCCTGGGTCTGGAAGATCCCCTGGAGAAGGGATAGGCTACCCACGCCAGTATTCTTGGGCTTCCCTGGTGGCTCAGCTGGCAAAGGATTAGCCTGCAATGCAGGAGACATGGGTTCGATCCCTGGGTTGGGAAGATCCCCTTGAGAAGGGAACAGTTACCACTCCAGTATTCTGGCCTGGAGAATTCCATGGACTATAGTCCATAGGGTCACAAAGAGTCGGACACAACTGAACAACTTTCAATTTCAGAGGGATCTACTGAGATATTTGCTCTCTTACAGCACTGAGGCCACTGTTTCCCAAATGTATTGATAATAATAACAAAGAATATTTCCCTTGTCAAAAGCATAACACTGTCAATTTAGACAGAACTAGTTTCAAATCCCAACCACTGAAATGTCACTGAAGCTATGTGACTTGAAGCAAGTTGCTTTATTCTCTAAGTCTTAATTTCCTTTTCTAAAAAATGGGGATAATAATATCTTTCCTTTAATTACTATTACATGGGAAACCCTTGGTTCTGGTGTTTGTCACAGAGTACATGCTCAACAAATGTTAGCTAGAGTGATAAACGTGAATAACTTGATATACAGAAGTATTCCATTGGTTTCTTACCAGATTCCTTTGGCTCTCCAAAGACCCAACTATGTGTCTTACAACGTTGTGGACCCCTCAGGAGTGACAAAAGAGCCCTGTCTAAGACACAGTAGGCTAAATTCATGGAACAGACTAAGGCAGGTGGTATTATACTGATTAAAGAGGGAGAGAGAGTGAAAAACAGATATAAGTCTACTCCAGGACAAGAGGTATACACATGCCCATGGAAAACTATAAAAAGTTAACTATATACCAGAGCATAGTGACTGGTTGAACAGCAACATGGGACTGCGGTCAAGTTCTAAAGAGAAGGCAGCTTCATGGCTGGGTCATCGTAGATTTTTGAGGATTTTGTTCTGTTTTTGTTTTAAGAAGTGGATTTATTTAGAGAGAAATACTCCACAGACAGAATGTGGGCCATCTCAAAAGGAGAGAGCAGCCTTTAAATTTTATTTTATATTGGAGCATAATTGATTAACAATGTTGTGTTAGTTTCAGA
Organism: Oryx dammah; assembly: GCF_014754425.2. Taxonomy (NCBI): domain Eukaryota; kingdom Metazoa; phylum Chordata; class Mammalia; order Artiodactyla; family Bovidae; genus Oryx; species Oryx dammah. The sequence continues at coordinate 40,072,910 of NW_024070196.1, read as the reverse complement.
TGTACAGCACAGTGAGTCAGATATACATATACTTACAATCTACTCTTTCTCAGATTCTTTTCCCATTTAGACTATTACAGAGTATTGAGTTTAATTCCCTGTGCTATATAGTAGGCCCTTGTTGCTCACCTATTTAAATACAGTAGAAGGTATATGTCAATCCCTCACTCTTGGGTTGGGCTGTTGTGATGGTGACTTTTGTGTGTCAGCTTGACCAGGATTGCCCAGGCACCTGGTAAAGTGTGATTTCTGGGTGTGTCTGTGGAGGTGTTTCAGGAGGAGATTAGCATTTGAATTGGTGAGCTGAGTAAAACAGATGAACAGATGGCCTTCCTCAACGTGGGAAGGTGTTCTCAATCTTTTGAAGGCCTGAAGAGAACACAAAGGCAGAGGAAGGTTGAATTTCCTCTCTGTGGGACTGACTCAGTTGGAACAGGCCCTTGGCATGCCTGGTTTTCAGGCCCTGCAACTCAGCTTTTAATCTACACCATTGATCCTCTGACTCATGCGTCTTTCAACTACATCACCAGTAACCCTGGGTCCCCAGGTGCAGATGGCAAATTGAGTGACTTTTCAGCCTCCATAATCACACGAGCCGATACCCTAGAATGAAACTCTTTATATGTGTGTGTGTCTGTGTGTCTGTGTGTGTCTCTGTGTGTGTGTATTTCCACTTTGTCATTCTGTCTCTGTCTCTCTTCTACCTCCATCCCCCTCCATTGATTCTGTTTCTCTGGAGAACCCTTACTCACACAGCAATGTAGCATATTTTCCCTTATATCCTGTATAAAAGGATGTGTCTTGGTAGCTTTCCCAGTTCTACAGAAGAACTAGGTCTAGATGACTTAGAGTGGAAAAACCATGTTAACTATCTGAACTATGATGGAATATTAACACTAAATTTTTCTCATAGATTACCTATCTTCCAGCTAATGAGTCCACCATGATTATAACTCACTAACATATATTTTCTGTATGATGCCCCTGGATACATATCAATTATTATGGAGTTGGCCCATAAAGAAAGCAGAGAGCGGAAGAGTTGAAGCTTTTGAACTGTGGTGTTGGAGAAGACTCTTGAGAGTCCCTTGGACTGCAAGGAGATCTGCTGAAGAAGGGATAGGCTACTCACTCCAGTATTCTGGGGCTTCACTTGTGTGGCTCAGCTGGTAAGGAATCCGCCTGCAATATGGGAGACCTGGGTTCAGTCCCTGGGTTAGGAAGATCCCCTGGAGAAGGAAAAGGGAAGCCACACCAGGATTCTGGCCTGGAGAATTCCATGGACTGAACTGTCCATGAGGTCTCAGAGTCAGACATGACTGAGCAACTTTCACTTTCACTTATTTCTTAATCTTCTGCCATTTGTAATAACAAAATCATCCACTCATTGTCCCTCGTTATTCAGTTTTATAGATATTGTCTATAAAACACATCTTTGAAACATAAAGACTCAATTCTGATATTTATCACCTAGAAAGCATTTGTGTCTTCCTCTTGGGTCATACAGTGTGTCACTTTGTATTCATAGCACCTATAGAGATGAGAAGAAAGATATCTAAAAACATTTAAATTTTATCAAAGTAGGCAACAGGAAAATATCCAAAGGACGTATTCAAAAAGAATGCCAGAATTATTAAAGGAGGAAAAATTAGTATGTACACACATATTTGGGCTCCAGGCTTGACACTGAGTGCTTTGTGAATGTCAGTATTTGAAAGAGACCTGCCTGAATAATTAAACGGTAAATCAGTGAAAATGAGATCTAACACAGCAAAAATAATGAGTGCTTTTCTATCACATCCCCAGCTCTTCACTTTGTCAAAGGTTCACGTTTTTCAATTCCTCCTTAACTCAATGGGACAGGAAAAAGGGTTTATCTTTGTCTGTTCATTTGGACTTCCCTGGTAGCTCAGACAGTTAAGCGTCTGTCTACAGTGCAGGAGACCCAGGTTCAATCCCTGGGTCGGGAAGATCCCCTGGAGAAGGAAATGGTAATCCACTCCAATACTCTTGCCTGGAAAATCCCATGGACAGAGGAGCCTGGTAGGCTACATGTAGTCCATGGGGTCGCAAGAGTTGGACACGACTGAATGACTTCACTTGTTCCATCTCATTACTTCTAAACTATTTATCTGTCTCCTTCCTTCAAGTTGTCTTCATTTGACTTCAAATTCACTATTTCCTCCAAATCATTAACTGAAGTCTAAGAACACTTTTGACCCTCTGGGATAACCTAATGACTGACTGAAATTTCCCTAACTCTCAGTCCTGAGTGTCACTTCCCCACCCACTCAATTTATTGATCCATTCATCCATTCAATCAATAAATTCCATGGGTAAGTGAGGAAGGACTCAGGACTGAGAGCTAGAGAAATTTCCACATAGGGCTTCCCTAATGCCTCAGTGGGTAAAGACTCTGCCTGCAGTGCAGGAGACCCAGGAGAGTTGGGTTCAATCCCTGGATGGGGACGATCCCCTGGAGAAGGAAAATACCAACCCACTCCAGTGTTCTTGCCTGGAAAAATCCCATGGACAGAGGAGCCTGGCGAGCTACAGTTCCTGGGGTCGCAAAGAGTCAAACATGACTGAGAGATTAACACTTCCACTTTTACATCTAGCCAGTAAACTTGCTTGCTAGGTTTGCAGGATAAAGTACTGCAGATTGAGTAATTTATTTTCTCATAGTTCTGGAGGCTATAAGCCCAAAGTCTGGATGTGAGCAGGGTTGATTCCTTCTAAGGAATTCAAGGCAAGGATCTACCCCAGGCATGTCTCCTTGGCTTGTAGTTGACCACTATTCCCCTGGGTTTCTTCACATCATCTTGCTTCTGTGTGTGTCTGTGTCCACATTTCCCCTTTTTCATAAGTCATGTTGTGTTAAGGCCCCATTCAACTCCAGTATAAAATCACCTTCATTAATTACATCTGCAGGGACTTTATTTCCAAATAAAGTCACATTTTGCTGTCCCGAGAATTAGGACCTCAACATATGAATGTGGGGACATTTAGAGGCAAACAATTTACCCATAATAGCCAACTGTAGGGCTAAATGCTGAGGACCAAAAACCTCATACAACACCTCCTCCCAGCAATATAACAAGAGGCCTTTGCCTTCTATTTTGTTGTAAAACAAGATCCATCAGCAGTTATCGGCTTCACATCTTCATTATTGATAATTCATCTCATATTCTTTGTCCTTCCATCTTTCTGAAAGTGAATCCCACCCCTGTCCTAGATTCCAAACTTCTCCAACTATTCAGAGCTCTGAAAAACACACTTACATCTTCTCTCTCTAGCATTTTTACCTTTCCATTGACTCACTTCTCTATGCTCATAAGGAAGCAAAGAATTTTCCATCCTGAAAGCTCCATTCAGGGGGCCCTATTTGTTGTTCAGTCACTAAGTCATGTCCGATTTTTTGAGACCCCCCGGACAGCAGCATGCCAGGCTTCCCTGTCTTTCACTATCTCCCAGAGTTTGTTCAAACCCATGTCCATTGAGTCAGTGATGCCATCCAACCCTCTTCTCTTCTGTCACCCCCTTCTCTTCCTGCCCTTAATCTTTCCCAGCATCGGGGTCTTTTTGATACACTGGGAGCTACAGTCAGAAATAAGACTCACTAAGCAGAAGCTTCCAAATATTTCAGATGGTGATTCTTTTCGTTTCTCTCAGACAATGTTGCAATTATTTTATTCTGTCCTCTACCCTCTTAGATTCATTGTCTGGTGGCCTACAAATTCAACTGATGAAAGTCAGATTAACAAGAGAAAAGAAACACAGATTTTATTAGTGTCTTATCTGCATAGGAGTTCACAAAAAAATACATGAAACACAAGGAGACACTTAGATTCAAGGGTTTATATACTATTTTAGCAAAGGAAAAGAGATTTGGACTTTGAAAGGCAATAGACTGTGGCAAAATGACTAAGAAATATGTGGGAGAACTAACAGAAGGTAAGCGTTGTTTAGTAAGATTGCTATGCAGATTGTTGATAAGAATCACTCACGGCTTACTGAAACAGAAGAGGACACCTTCACAAAGGGAAATTTATGCTCAACTGTTAGACAGAAAAGGAGAAGGAAGAGAATTCTTCCTACGTCTGTAGATAACCATTTGCCTTCAGCTCAAACTAATCCTTATGCCAAATAATCCTTATGCCATTTTGGAGTAACACGTCCTGACCCCCTTCAGTTTCCACATATGTGATTCTGAAAAAAGTGACTTTACATATTGTGTTTGTCATGTGAGTGTATGTTCCTCGGTTCTTTGTGTCATCACAACAAAGATTTGGAGTGACGAACATTAAAGCCCTCGGTGTGTCACAGCTCTTGGGTCTTGGACAAACCGTGTTATAGCTCTTAGGCAAATCAGTGTTACAGCTCTATTCTATTTAGAAGATAGCAGGAGAATCCATCCTCGAAGCGTGAGGGCATGCCAACCCAAAGATTTGAAGGGAAGAGAGTGGAGAAGCGCGTGGGAGAGGGGGAGGGAGAGAGAGAGAAAGAGCGCACGCATGCAGGAGAGGAAGAGAGAGAGAGAGCACGCACGCGGGAGAGAGAAAGAGAGAAAGAGCACACGCACGCGGGAGAGAAAGAAAGAGAGAGAAAGAACGCATGCACGCGGGAGAGAGAAGAGAGAGAGGGCGCTTTGGCTCCTCCTTTTATATGTTTTTTCCTCCACCTGGGCCTGCGCTATGCAAATTGGGCTTAGCCAGGAGTGCTGTTTGTTCTACCTGAAGTCTTCACTCTGGTCCTCAGACCTTCTTTTGTTCTATTTTTGCGGGCTTTTCCCTTCCTTGTCTTTTAGCCACCGCCATTTTGGACTCCTTTTCCCTATTCTACCTACCTAACATTTTCCCCCCTCAAGAGATGGGAGGCCCAATTCTTTGGGAATAGGGGCGTCGAGGTCTTTCTGGCTACTTCCTGCTGAACTGGGGTGGCAAGGGGTATTGGGCCTCCCCCTCTTGCTAGTCTCAAGCCTCAGAGTCCTTATAGCAGTGTCCATCTAAGGGTGTGATATTTTTCGTGGTCGGCTGTAGTTTTATATCTTTGTTGAACTGGCACTAAATGTTGTAGCTTGTTGACCTGGGCAGAAAAAAAACAGGTTAGACAATTGACAGTACATGGAATAATCATAAGCAGCATCAATATAGCATAACAAGGACTAGTAGAGGCATTAGTCATTTTTAAATTCACATCACCAGGAAGGCTCAAGTTCCTCCGTGTTCAGGGATCAGAAGATCTATCTCCTGTCTGTTTTGGAATACAATCTCTGTCAAGCTGGGTTGGCTCTTTAGAGCTACCCTGAGAAATCTTATCCCCAGAAACCAGATTTTGGGGGTGTTCATTAGAATGGCACTCATTGGTAGTCCTGAATAGGTATCTGAGATCTCCCAGGGGCTCACAAATGTGTTGAATGTCCTCTTCTGTCTTCTTCCATGGCTTGACTCATGAGTAGTGAATCCAGGAGTCATGTCCTGGTACCTTGACTGCTGTGGGGGTAGAAACTATTACAGGGTAGGGGCCCTTCCATGTGGGCTGGAGTTGAGCTTTTGGGGACCCATCTTTCCAGACTTTAATTAGGACTTGAGTCCCTGGAGCATATAGTGGTGACTCCTTAGAATCTTTTGGGTCCTAGTTTATACCCCACAAGCGTATATCCTGTTGGAATTGCCCAATGGCCATGGTTTAAGACTGGAGGGTCTGAACCTTTGGATCTAGGAAGAGGTCATTGACATAAACAAAAGGTCTCCCATATAGCATCTCATAAGGACTAAGACCAAGCTGTTCCTTAGGGGCAATGTGGGTGTGGAGGAGAGCTATTGGTAAAGCCTCCTTCCATCCCAGGGAGGTCTCCTGGGTTATCTTTTTTATCGCTGATTTTAAGAATTGATTGGCTGTTTCTACTTTTCCCGAAGATTAAGGCCTCCAGGCACAATGGAGATAATAAGTAATGCCCAATGCTTTTGAGACCCCTTGGGTGACCTTGGAAGTAAATTATGTCCCACTGTCACTTTGTAATGACCTGGGCAGACAAAATCTTGGAATGATTTCATGAAGCAGTTTTTTTACCACCTCCTCAGCCTTCTCAGTCCGGGTGGGAAAGTCTTCAATCCATCCTGTGAATGTATCTATCATGACTAATAAGTATTTATACCCTTAAGAAACTGGCATCTGGGTGAAGTCCATCTGCCAGTCCACTCCTGGGTAGGTCCCACGTCATTGGACAGGCTGGGCCAGCTGGGGTCTTCGAGCTCCTTGGGGGTTGTTTAATTGGCAAGTGGGACAAGAGGAGACCACCTGTCTTATAATTGTTTGGAAGCCTGTTCCTCTGAAGGACCTTTCTAGTAATCTTTGGAGGGCTTTTTCTCCTAAATGAGTAGTGGCATGTAAGGAGTTAACCAACTTCCATTGGAGGTTCCCAGGCAGAAAAAGGAGTCCCTCCTTTTGGAGCCACCCCATATGATCTTCTTGAAAGCCCTCGCTCTTAGCTTTAAGAGTCTCACCTTCAGTATAGGAAGGAATTTCTGGCAAATTAGTCTGTGGAACTAAGGTGGCAACCCCTATTAGGTCATGGTTCTGTAATGCTGCTCTCCTAGCTGCCTGATCAGCTGCTTGGTTCCCTCGTGCCACTTCTGTGCTCCCTTTTTGGTGTCCTCTACAGTGGGAGACTGAAACCTCAGTGGGCAGATGGACTGCCTCCAAGAGTCGAAGAATCTGATCATCATATTTGTTTGGGGACCCTCGGGTGGTCAAGTGGCCCCTTTCTTTCCAAATAGCAGCATGTGCACGTAGCACCAGAAAGGCATATTTGGAATCAGTGTAAATGGCTATTCTTTTTCCTTTTCCCAGCTCTAAAGCTCGAGTCAGGGCTATGAGCTCAGCTAATTGGGCTGAAGTACCTGGTGGCAGAGGCTTAGCTTCTATGGTCTCAAAATTGGAGACTACTGCATACCCAGCTCTTCTTTTTCCATCCAAGACAAAGCTGCTTCCATCAGTGTACCAGATTTCCCCAGGATTGGTCAGAGGATCTTCTGACAATCCCTCTTGGGGTTTTGTCCAGTGGTCCAAAGTTTCTAGACAAGAGTGAAAGGGGAGAGAGCCCTCGGGGGTAGGCAGGAGGGTGGCTGGGTTAAGAACCTCACAAGGGGATATAGTGAGGTCTGGATTTTCCATCAGCATTACTTGATATCTGAGGATTCTTTGATCAGACATCCATAAATGGCCTCTCCCATTTAGGAGTTGTTTTACTTGGTGGCTGGTAAAAATAGTTAGTTTGCCCCCAAAGGAGAGTTTTAAAGCATCTTCTATCATGATTGCAATAGCTGCAAGATTTCGAAGGCCGGGGGGCCAGCCTCGGGCAGTTGGATCTTACTCTTGGATAAGTAAGCTACAGGCTGGGGCTCAGATCCCAACCTTTGAGTTAACACTCCCAAGGCTATTCCCTCTCTTTCATGGACATAAAGTTGGAATGCCTTTTCTGGGTCTGGCAGCCTCAAGGCAGGTGCCTGAGTTCAGGCCTGTTTTAGTGTAGCCTCTGCCTTCTTTTGAGGAGTTCCCCACATCAGTGGGATTGAATCATCTCGTCCCTTTAAGCTTTCATATAAGGGCTGAGCAATTAGACCATAGCTGGGTATCCAGATTCTACAATATCCAGTTAGCCCCAGGAAAGCTCGCAATTGTTTTCGAGTCGTGGGGGAGGGCAACTGGAGGATTCCTTGTACCCGATCAGAGGACAGCCCCTGGACCCGTGTGTAATCTGAACTCCTAGGTAAGTAACCTTTATCTCGACCGTCTGTGCCTTAGCATGGGAGACCTTATATCCTCTTTCTGCCAAGAAGTTTAGAACCTGAATTGCATGTTGTTGGGCACTTTTCTCATCTGGAGAGCAGATTAGTGGGTCATCTACGTATTGTAATATTTTTCCATTAGGTCCCAGGTCCAGATCTAGGAGATCCCAGCTAAGGGCCTGTCCAAACAGGTGGGGGCTATCTCTGAACCCCTGAGGTAATACTGTTCAAGTCATCTATTAGCGTTTTTCTCCTGGGGCCTCCCATTCAAAGGCAAAAAGATATTGGGATTCTTTAGCCAGTGGTATGCAAAAAAATGCATCTTTGAGATCCAAGACTGTAAACCACTTGGCACTGGGTGGGATTTCTCCCAAGATTACATAGGGATTGGGCACTGTGGGATGGAGGGGGACCACAGCTTCGTTTATGATCCGGAGATCTTGAACCATTCGCCAGGTTCCATCTTTTTCTTTACTGAGAGGATTGAGGTGTTACATGGCGAACTGGTGGGGACCAATAGCCCACAAGCAAGGAATTTATTTATTAAGGGCTGTAATCCCTCCCGAGCCTCTCTTTTGAGAGGGTATTGTTTCCAGTTAGGAAACCGAGTGGGATCTCAGAGGACAATGATGACCGGTTTGGCTAGGTAGGCTCATCCAGGAATCCCCTGGTCCCACACCTGGGGGTTAATTTTGTCTTCCCATGGTTTTTGGTCCCTCTCTATTGAAGGTGTAATGGGTTGCTCAGTAGTAACCAGGAGCTGTAGAGCTCTAGGGGCTGAAAAACTTCCCATCACAAGGGTGATCCCCAGTTTAGTGAGTATATCTCTTCCCAATAAGGGAGTAGGACACTCAGGGACCACAAGAAACTGGTGGGAAAATATGTGTCCATCCCAGCAACAAAGAAGTGCTCAGGTGAATCTTTTATGGTTGCTTTTCCTGTAGCACCCAAAATGGTACAGGTTTGGGAGGAGAAGGCTCCGGAGTAGGAGATCAAGACAGAGTAGGTAACCCCTGTGTCAACCAAGAAATTTTCGGACCTATCTGCCACATCCAGTTGCACCCTTGGCTCCAGCCCCGTGATGGTTATCTGTGACAGGCAGGCTGGCTGGAGTGGGCCGCTTCAGTCCTCTTGAACCATTAGAGGGTAGGCTTGGCGCTTGACCTTGAAGCCCTTGGGTCCCAAGGGCAGAGTCCCGCCCAATGCCCCAGTTGATGGCATTTGTGGCAAGCCATTCTAGGAGACTTGTCGCAGTTTGGACACTCTTTGGCCCAATGCCCCGCCTATCTACAGATCAGGCATTTGTCTCGTGCCTTGTCCTTCAAGGACTCGGGGTTTGCTACAGGGCTTCTCTGGAGGCCGGCCAGCATCTGGGCATGCTTTGTCTCTTTCTTTCTCTCCTTCCCCTGGGCCTTGGCCTCCTTCTCTTGTCCTCTGTTATAAAAGGTATTGGTGACTGTCTGGACCATCTCATCTAAAGAGGCAGCAGGGTCCTGCTGTTGTAGCTGTTGTAACTTAATTCTGATATCTGATGCACATTGGGACAGGAATGTGTCCTTTAAAATCACCTGTCCCTCATCTTTGCAGCCAAAGATGGAGAAGCTCTATACAGTCAGCAAAAACAAGATTGGGAGCTGACTGTGGCTCAGATCATGAACTCCTTATTGCCAAATTCAGACTTAAATTGAAGAAAGTAGGGAAAACCACTAGACCATTCAGGTATGATCTAAATCAAATCCCTTATGATTATACAGTGGAAGTGAGAAATAGATTTAAGGGTCTAGATCTGATAGATAGAGTGCCTGATGAACTATGGAATGAGGTTCATGACACTGTACAGGAGACAGGGATCAAGATCATCCCCATGGGAAAGAAATGCAAAAAAGCAAAATGGCTGTCTGGGGAGGCCTTACAAATAGCTGTGAAAAGAAGAGAGGCAAAAAGCAAAGGAGAAAAGGAAAGATATAAGCATCTGAATGCAGAGTTCCGAAGAATAGCAAGAAGAGATAAGAAAGCCTTCTTCAGCAATCAATGCAAAGAAATAGAGGAAAACAACAGAATGGGAAAGACTAGAGATCTCTTCAAGAAAATTAGAGATACCAAGGGAACATTTCATGCAAAGATGGGCTCGATAAAGGACACAAATGGTCTGGACCTAACAGAAGCAGAAGATATTAAGAAGAGGTGGCAAGAATACACGGAAGAACTGTACAAAAAAGATCTTCACGACCCAGATAATCATGATGATGTGATCGCTAATGTAGAGCCAGATATCTTAGAATGTGAAGTCAAGTGGGCCTTAGAAAGCATCACTACAAACAAAGCTAGTGGAGGTGATGGAATTCCAGTTGAGCTATTTCAAATCCTGAAAGATGATGCTGTGAAAGTGCTGCACTCAATATGCCAACAAATTTGGAAAACTCAGCAGTGGCCACAGGACTGGAAAAGGTCAGTTTTCATTCCAATTCCAAAGAAAGGCAATGCCAAAGAATGTTCAAACTACCGCACAATTACACTCATCTCACATGCTAGTAAAGTAATGCTCAAAATTCTCCAAGCCAGGCTTCAGCAATACGTGAACCGTGAACTCCCTGATGTTCAAGCTGGTTTTAGAAAAAGCAGAGGAACCAGAGATCAAATTGCCAACATCCGCAGGATCATGGAAAAAGCAAGAGAGTTCCAGAAAAACATCTATTTCTGCTTTATTGACTATGCCAAAGCCTTTGACTGTGTGGCTCACAATAAACTGTGGAAAATTCTGAAAGAGATGTGAAGACCAGACCACCTGACCTGCCTCTTGAGAAACCTATATGCAGGTCAGGAAGCAATAGTTAGAACTGGACATGGAACAACAGACTGGTTCCAAATAGGAAAAGGAGTACATCAAGGCTGTATATTGTCACCCTGCTTATTTAACTTCTATGCAGAGTACATCATGAGAAACGCTGGACTGGAAGAAACACAAGCTGGAATCAAGATTGCCGGGAGAAATACCAATCACCTCAGATATGCAGATGACACCACCCTTATGGCAGAAAGTGAAGAGGAGCTAAAAAGCCTCTTGATGAAAGTGAAAGAGGAGAGTGAAAAAGTTGGCTTAAGGCTCAACATTCAGAAAACGAAGATCACGGCATCTGGTCCCATCACTTCATGGGAAATAGATGGGGAAACAGTAGAAACAGTGTCACACTTTATTTTGGGGGGCTCCAAAATCACGGCAGATGGTGACTGCAGCCATGAAATTAAAAGACGCTTACTCCTTGGAAGAAAAGTTGTGACCAACCTAGATAGTACATTCAAAAGCAGAGACATTACTTTGCCGACTAAGGTCTGTCTAGTCAAGGCTATGGTTTTTCCTGTGGTCATGTATGGATGTGAGAGTTGGACTGTGAGGAAGGCTGAACGTCGAAGAATTGATGCTTTTGAACTGTGGTGTTGGAGAAGACTCTTGAGAGTCCCTTGGACTGCAAGGAGATCCAATCAGTCCATTCTGAAGGAGATCAGCCCTGGGCTTTCTTTGGAAGGAATGATGCTAAAGCTGAAGCTCCAGTACTTCAGACACCTCATGCGAAGAGTTAACTCATTGGAAGGGACTCTGATGCTGGGAGGGATTGTGGGCAGGAGGAGAAGGGGACGACCCAGGATGAGATGGCTGGATAGCATCACAGACTCTATGGACGTGAGTCTGAGTGAACTCCGGGAGATGGTGATGGACAGGGAGGCCTGGCGTGCTGCGGTTCATGGGGTCACAAAGAATCGGACACGACTGAGCGACTGAAGTGAACTGAACTGAACTGAACTAAACTGTCCCTCATAAGAGTCTAAGTCCAGATTGGTAAACTTTTGGAGTGCCTCTTTTAGCCTTTCCTGAAAGGCAATGGGGTTCTCATTGGGCTCCTGAGTTATTGCTGAAACTGGGCACAGTCCCACAATAAGCTTCCTTCTGTTTCCATGGGTGAACTTCCTTAGGGGTGAGTCTTTCTGAAGCTTATCCTACCCAGAACTGTTGCAACCTGAGAGCCAGGCGTCCCTGGGTCAGGGTCCAGATCCCCAGGCAGGCTGAGGCGTGACAACCTCCTAGAGATCGAATCCCCGGGCAGGTCGAGGCGTGACGGCCTCCAGAGAATTGGGTCCCTGGGCAGGTCGAGGCATGATGACCTCCTGGGACCCCTGGGACTAGCAGATCCCTGAGCAGGTTGAGGCTTGACAACCTTTCGAGGATCAGACCCCTAGGCAGGTCAAGGTGTGATGACCTCCTGGGATCCTCAGACTGGAGTTTGGGCATCCTCAAGGTCTCCAGTGTAACCAGTACTGGGCAGGATTAGGGGGTTGGATATTATAGAGTATTTCCCTCCCAAGGCCAGCTATTTTCTGGTTGTCTCTCCAGAAGATTGTAGAGGCAACCTTGTGGGTCTGGATGGGGCTCAGGCAAAGAGCATGAAACAGGAGGGAAGGGGGAAGAGCACAACCTTTGAAAGAATGACATAGCACAACGGGATAATGTAAACCAATTAAAACCAACTGGGTCCAAGATGAAAAGTAAAATTCAAGTACTTAATCCCCAATCTGTAAGCCAACAGACACACCCAGAGGTGGGTGGTTCCCCAATGGTAGGGATGATCCTCCCACTCATTAGCATATGAATTCCATTCCTTCACAAAACCTAGCCAGGCCCAGCCCTTGGCAATGGTTCACACCCTGAAGAGTGGCTTCTCTCTGGATCCTAACAAATCCACCTCTTATCACTTTGTTTCTCAATGAAGTTTTGCAATGAGACATCAGGGCCTGAGTTTCATTAGTTTTGGCCGAGCTTGAGTCCTGGAAGAGAGCTGAAGGACAGGAGGAAAAAGCAGTGGGTAAAACGTGCCAAGGAATCCCCTTCATAGCCCACTGGAAAATTTGCTATATATCTGACCGGTGCTCACAATTTCATTGGTCTGATCCTTGGCACAGAGAAGAGAAAGGACACAAGAACCCCCACTGGCTTGTGTAACAGCTACTGGGGCTCAGCAGACAGCACCTTTGGGACATGCTGAGGAGCAGCCTCTCCAGAGTCCATCAGTTGTGCCCCCTGCAGTCTGCCTGTTCGCAGGAGGTTTGAGGGAACAAGAAAGAAGAGATTGTAAAGGAATTAAGATTTCCTTAGGCATGTCCCTCCAGCGAGGACCTCTTACCTTAACCAGAGGTCTTCTGGGATCTGAGACTGGGCCACGTGAGCTTTCTGCTGAGTTTGTTTTTCACTCTCCCGGTTTCCAGCACGATGGGCCTTCCCCTGCGCTGGATTTTCTTCACATTCCGCCTCTACCGCGGGAGCTTCCCTGAGTTGGGCTCCGGCTGTGCCTGGCCTCTTCCGCGTGGAGGTTGTTTCAGCCAGGTTACATCCGAGTCACGGCACCATAGATGTCACGCGGAAAAGGAACACAGATTTTATTAGTGTCTTATCTGCATAGGAGTTCACACACACACAAAAAAATACATGAAACCCAAGGAGGCACTTAGATGCAAGAGTGTATATACTATTTTAGCAAAGGAAAAGAGATTTGGACTTTGAAAGGCAATAGACTGTGGCAAAATGACTAAGAAATATGAGGGAGAACTAACAGAAGATAAGGGTTGTTTAGTAAGATTGCTATGCAGATTGTTGATAAGAATCGTTCACCGCTTACTGAAACAGAAGAAGACACCTTCACAAAGGGAAATTTATGCTCAACTGTTAGACAGAAAAGAAGGAAGAGAATTCTTCCTGTATCTGTAGATAACCATTTGCCTTCAGCCCAAACTAATCCTTATGCCAAATAATCCTTATGCCATTTTGGAGTAACACGTCCTGACCCCCTTCAGTTTCCACATATGTGATTCTGAAAAAAGTGACTTTACATATTGTGTTGATTTGTCCACATTTCTCACTCCTAATGAATTCATCTTCAGCGTGCACCAAGATATATCTTTTATAAGCTATGTAAAGTGTCATTAAGTGTTGTGGGTATCATGTTTTCACATATTTGTCATCAATGTATTAAATTCATGGCTGAGGCAGTTTTTAATTTTAGAATTTAAATGGTAGATATTTAGAATATGCTCCATCAAAATAATCACTCAAATATAATTTGTCAGCTATATTTGCAAGCATTTTATCTCTATTCAGTTATATTTTGCCTTTGTAGATAAAAACCCTTCACTATCTTTCTAATCAAAATTTTCTTTTAATAAAACTTTTTAAATGCTGTGATTACAAGGGGCAAAAAGGGTTGGGGAGGGAAAGACTGGGAGTTTGGGATTAGCAGAAACAAACTATTATACATAGGATGGATAAGCAAAGACCTATTATAAAGCACAGGGAACTATAAGCAAAGACCTATTATAAAGCACAGGGAACTATATTCAATTTCTTGTGAAAAACCACATGGAAAAAAAACAAGATACATAGCATATATGATGGTTGTATAACTGAGTCTCTTTGCCGTATCAAAGAAATTAATGCAATATTGTAAATCAACTATACTTCTACAAAATTTTCTAAAGTGACTCAATTATTGTAAAAGAGTGTTAAGAAACAGGGAGGCCTAGAGAAGAGCAAGTGACACACATTCACTGCCTGACAAGTAGGAAGTCAAACAGGAAAGTGAGAAGTGCTTTTGCAGGAACGAAAGAAAAAATCCTATCCATGAATGAAATCCAATATAATGGCGGTTAACAACCGAGTGAGAAATGTATTAGTCAGGAGCTGTCTCTTGGTACATGATTAACTTAATTCACTATTCAGATGTTAAAAAGAGCTTTAATCTTTGATCAAAGAGCTTCCAAAGGAACAGTAAACACAACATTCATTCATTTGTTCAACACTCAAAAATACGTATTGTGCCTCTGCTACGTGCCAGGCAAGGCACATCATATTGAGCAATAAACACAATTTTAATTATTCAACAGAAGAGGCTAATGAAGGAAAATTGTACTGCAAAGTAAGATACTGTCATAAATAAGAAAGGTGATGTGGAAATACTAGCCAAGATTTCTAAACTCATATGGCCTCTCTCCTATCTTCCTAAAAGGAAAAGTGTTTAAAAGATAAATAGCAGAACTTCCCTGGTGGCCCAGTAGTTAAGACCTTGTCTTCCAATGCAGAGGTTGTGGGTTCAGTTCCTGGTCAGAGAGCTAAGATTTCCACATGCCTCCTAGCCAAAAAACAAAACAAAACAAAACATAAAGCAGAAGCAATATTGTAAGAAATTCAGTGAAGACTTTTTAAAAGCAATAAGAACAAATGGAGAGGGAAGTGTGTTCCAAGTAGAAATTCAGTTCAGTTCAGTCACTCAGTCGTGTCCAACTCTTTGCGACCCCATGGACTGCAGCGTGTCAGGCTTCCCTGTCCATCGCATCAGTGATGCCATCTGACAATCTCATACCCTGTCATCCCCTTCTCCTCCTACTTTCAGTCTTTCCCAGCATCAGGGTATTTTCCAAAGAGTCGGTTCTTCATATCAGGTGGCCAAAAGATTGGAGTTCCAGGTTCAGCATCAGTCCTTCCAATGAATATTCAGAACTGATTTCCTTTAGGATGGACTGTTTGGATCTCCTTGCAGTCCAAGGGACTCTCAAGAGTCTTCTCTAACACCACAGTTCAAAAGCAACCATTCTTCGGTGCTCAGCTTTCTTTATAGACCAACTCTCACATCCATACATGGCTATTGGAAAAACCATAGCTTTGACTAGATGGAAATTTGTTGGCAAAGTAATGTCTCTGCTTTTGAATATGCTATCTAGATTGGTCATAGCTTTTCTCCCACAGAGTAAGCGTCTTTTAATTTCATGGCTGCAATCACCATCTGCAGTGATTTTGGAGCCCCCAAAAATAAAGCCTGCCACTGTTTCCACTGTTTCCCCATCTATTTGTCATGAAGTGATGGGACCAGAAGCCATGATCTTAGTTTTCTGAATGTTGAGTTTTAAGCCACCTTTTTCACTCTCCTCTTTCACTTTCATCAAGAGGCTCTTTAGTTTTTCACTTTCTGCCATAAGGGTGGTGTCATCTGCATGTCTGAAGTTATTGATATTTCTCCTGGTAATCTTGATTCCAGCTTGTGCTCCATCCAGCCCAGCATTTTGCATGATGTATTCTGCATAGAAGTTAAATAAGCAGGGTGATAATATATAGCCTTGACATACGTCTTTCCCTATTTGGAACCAGTCTGTTGTTCCATGTCCAATTCTAACTGTTGCTTCTTTACCTGCAAACAGATTTCTCAGGAGGCAGGTCAAGTGGTATGGTATTCCCATCTCTTTAAGAATTTTCCCCAGTTTGTTGTGATCCACACAGTCAAAGGCTTTGGCATAGTCAATAAAGCAAAAGTAGATGTTTTTCTGGAACTCTCTTGCTTTTTCAATGACCAGCAGATGTTGGCAATTTGATCTCTGGTTCCTCTGCCTTTTCTAAATCTAGCTTGAACATTTGGAAGTTCACAGCTCACATACTGTTGAAGCCTGGCTTAGAGAATTTTGAGCATTACTTTGCTAGCATGTGAGACAAGTGTAATTGTGTGGTAGTTTGAACATTCTTTGGCATTACATTTCTTTGGGATTGGAAGGAAAACTAACCTTTAACAGTCCTGTGGGCACTGCTGAGTTTTCCAAATTTGCTGGCATATTGAGTGCAGCAGTTTCATAACATCATCTTTCAGGATTTGAAACAGCTCAACTGAAACTCCATCACCTCCCCTAGCTTTGTTCGTAGAGATGCTTCCTACGGCCCACTTGACTTCGCATTCCAGGATGTCTGGCTCTGGGTGAGTGATCATACCTTCGTGATTATCTGGATCATGAAGATTTTTTTCTGTATAGTTGTTCTGTGTATTCTTGCCACCTCTTAATATCTTCTGCTTCTGTTAGGTCCATACCATTTCTGTC
This sequence comes from Oryx dammah, assembly GCF_014754425.2. Classification (NCBI taxonomy): domain Eukaryota; kingdom Metazoa; phylum Chordata; class Mammalia; order Artiodactyla; family Bovidae; genus Oryx; species Oryx dammah. The sequence continues at coordinate 40,056,219 of NW_024070196.1, read as the reverse complement.
CTTTATTGTGCTCATTTTTGCACGAATGTTCCCTTGGTATCTCTAATTTTCTTGAAGAGATCTCTAGTCTTTCCCTTTCTATTGTTTTCCTCTATTTCTTTGCACTGATTGCTGAGGAAGACTTTCTTATCTCTCCTTGCTATTCTTTGGAACTTTACATTCAAATGGGTATATCTTTCCTTGTCTCCTTTGCCTTTAGCTTTTCCCTTATCTTCATAAGTGAAGTAAAGTGAAGTCACTCAGTCATGTAGGACTCTTTGTGACCCCATGGACTGTAGCCTAACAGGCTCCTCCGTCCATGGGATTTTCCCGGCAAGAATACTGGAGTGGGTTGCCATTTCCTTCTCCAGGGGATCCTTCTAATCCACGCATGAAACATGGGTCTCCCACACTGCAGGCAGACTCTTTACCTTTTGAGTCACCAGGGAAGTCTTTATTTTCATTACCCACCCCCTCCCCCATAGTTTGGCCTCAGGTCAAGCAACAGGGAGGAACACAGCCCTGTCCATCAACAGACAGTTGGATTAAAGATTTACTGAACATGGCCCCACGCATCAGAACAAGACCCAGTTTCCCCCTCAGTCAGTCTCTGCCATCAGGAAGTTTCTGTAAGTCTCTTATCCTTATCCATCAGAGGGCAGACAAAATTAAAACCACAACACAGAAAACTAACCAAACCGATCACATGGACCACAGCCTTGTGTTGCTCAGTGGAACTATGAGCCATGCTGTGTAGGGCTACTCAAGGCAGATGGGTCATGAAGGAGAGTTCTGACAAAATGTGGCCCACTGGAGAAAGGAAAAGCAAACCACTTCAGTATTCTTGCCTTGCAAATTCCATGAACAGTATGAAAAGGTAGAAATTAGGAGAGTCAAAAAGACCCATTGGGAAGGCTGACATATTTCAGATTATGGCATCAGTTCAAGTGGTGGCAGTGAAGGTAAAGAAATAGGATGATTTTGAGAAATACTGTGGGATGGACTTGATGCTACTGACAGCTGGGGAGACCCCAAGGAGTGAAAACACAAAATGAGTCAGGAGTGGCCCTCAGATCTCTGACTTGAGAAAACAGGTGATGTTTTCTCTGGGTGAGGCCAGGACCACAGAAGGTGGAGCAGATGGAGGAGAGATGGTGAACAGCTCTGTATGTTCTGATGCAGGGATGGTGCTGGGATGACATTAGGGTGATGTTGCAATGCCACAAGCCTCAGCCACTAGGCAGGAAAGGAGCTCCAAAGAGAGGTCCCAGTTGCAGATACTGACTCAGGACTTAGCAGCAAAAGGATGATAACTGAGCTAGGATAGGAAGAGATTTGCCTGAAAATAAGGTGTGAACAAGGCCTCTGGAGCACCTTGACAATGAAGGTTTAACCCATTCAGAATATTTGCATCTTAAAGAGGAGCCAGTTGTGCCAGGGGTTGGGTAGAAAATTAATTCTGTTTCATATATACAAAGTTTGAAAAGACTAAAATTAAAAAAATAATAAGCTAGGTTACAATTAGTTGAATCACGCATCTTCCTGCTTTAGTAATGGAGAAGGCAATGGCAACCGACTCCAGTAATCTTGCCTGGAAAATCCCATGGACAGAGGAGCCTGGTAGGCTGCAGTCCATGGGGTCGCAAAGAGTTGGACACGACTGCAATTTCACTTTCACTTTTCACTTTCTTGCATTGGAGAAGGAAATGGCAACCCACTCCAGTGTTCTTGCCTGGAGAATCCCAGGGACTGCGGAGCCTGGTGGGCTGCTGTCTATGAGGTCACACAGAGTCGGACACGACTGAAGTGACTTAGCAGCAGCAGCAGCACCTGCTTCAGTAAATGTCAGAGTAACAAAGGTCAAAACAGACAAGAAACTGCAAGTATTGATGTTTGTTCTTTATTAAGACCATTTAAAATTATTGCAAAGGAATAAAATAGTTACAGACTCACTATAAACCTTATAAGAAGATACAGAATTCCAGGAAGAAGTGATCTCAGGAAAATATTTGCAGATGATATTATTCTTGAGAAGTTATTAAGAACTTGTGAATGTAATAAAAGCAGTCAATGCAACAAATCAGAAACCTAAGTAAAATCTTCAGGCAAAAAACAAAAGTTGCCTATAGAAAGAGCTAGAATCAAAGCAGAATGGGAGCCAGAGCAAAAGCAGTTACATAGTGATAACAAGGTAAACAGCATTTCCTGATTTTCCAGTTTCAGAATCAGTCACTAAATAAAAGCAGATGAATTAATTATGGTTACTAAATAAAATTAATATCTTATCAACCTTAGCAATTTAAAGTGAAATGCCAGAAATTTGGTGAAATAGAGACAAAAGGTGAAAGAGAATCATATTCCAGTGTGAGAAGTCAAGATTTACTGTCTCTAGTATGCAATAAGAATTTAAAATATGTGATTTAATTAATTATTTAAAACAGGCAGAACACTCTGACATAACTTGTAGCAGTTAAGATCTATCTCCTAAAGCAAAGGAAATAAAAGTGAAACTCAACAAATTATACCTAATTTAACTTAAAAATTTTGCATAGCAAAGGAAACTATCAACAAAATGAAAAGATAACCTACTGAACGGGAGAAAACAGCTGCAAATGGTACGATCAATAGGGGGTTAATATCAAAATGCATAAACAGCTTATACAACTCAACATAAAAAAAAAATTAAAATGGGCAGAAGACATGAATAGACATTTTTCCAAAGAAGACATACAGATGGGCAATAGCACATGAAAAGATACTCAGTGTCACTAATCATCAGGTCATTTCAGTTCAGTCGCTCAATCGTGTCCAACTCTTTGTGACCCCATGAATCGCAGCACACCAGGCCTCCCTGTCCATCACCAACTCCCGAAATTCACTCAGACTCACGGCCATCGAGTCACTGATGCCATCCAGCCATCTCATCCTCGGTCGTCCCCTTCTCCTCCTGCCCCCAATCCCTCCCAGCATCACAGTCTTTTCCAATGAGTCAACTCTTCGCATGAGGTGGCCAAAGTACTGGAGTTTCAGCTTCAGCATCAGTCCTTCCAATGAATATTCAGGACTGATTTCCTTGAATGGACTGGTAGGATCTCCTTGCAATCCAAGGAACTCTCAAGAGTCTTCTCCAACACCAAAGTTCAAAAGCATCAATTCTTTGGCACTCAGCTTTCTTTATAGTCCAACTCTCACATCCACACTTGACTACTGGAAAAACCATAGCTTTGACTAGATGGACCTTTGTTGGCAAAGTAATGTCTCTGCTTTTTAATGTGCTGTTTAAGTTGGTCTTAACTTTTCTTCCAAGGAGCAAGCATCTGTTAATTTCATGGTTGCAGTCACCATCTGCAGTGATTTCAGTGCCCAAAAAAATATAGTCTCTCACTGTTTCCACTGTTTCCACTGTTTCCCCATCTATTTGCCAAGACATAATGGGACCAGATGCCATGATCTTAGTTTTCTGAATGTTGAGGGGTTTTTTTTTTTTTTGAATGTTGAGTTTTAAGCCAACTTTTTCACTCTCCTCTTTCACTTTCATCAAGAGGCTCTTCAGTTCTTCACTTTCTGCCGTAAGGGTGGTGTCATCTGCATATCTTAAGTTATTGATATTTCTCCCAGCAATCTTAATTCCAGCTTGTGTTTCATCCAGCCCAGCGTTTCTCATGATGTACTCTGCATATAAGGTAAATAAGCAGGGTGACAATATGCAGCCTAGAGGTACTCCTTTCTCAATTTGGAACCAGTCTGTTGTTCCACGTCCAGTTCTAACTGTTGCTTCTTGACCTGCATATAGATTTCTCAGGAAGCAGGTCAGGTGGTCTGGTATTCTCATCTCTTTAAGAATTTTCCAGTTTTTTGTGATCCACAGTTGTGAAGCACAGTTTGTTGTTTTTGATAAAAATGAATTCTGTAAAATTCGACTCTCTGTTTATCTCATTTTATGTCTCAATCTCTTTCTCCATCTCTGTCATAAAATCTAACTGCAACCTTAACTGACTATCCAACAGGAACTCATCAGACCATGTTCACTCACATGCATCATGGAGGAGCTGTACTTTGTGCTGGAGACAATTAAATCCAACTGGAACACCATTTAGACTGCCAATAGAACTTGTCTGGTCCTCTTGCTTGCAGCTGCAAACACACTCATACCACTACCACCATGCTGCCACACACACTAACCAGCATATTTGTGAGAGCTGATGCCACTTGGCCAGCTTAGCTTAGATCTGTAGCTTTGAAACTCTCTGCTACTTCCCAGCTACCATGAAGTTGCTCCTGGTATTCAGCTCTGTGGAGCCCTCATTCCTATTTGAGTCATGGTCTCCTCTGCTAACTTAACACCACTTTACACTGTTGGTCTGCCCCTGATCCTCAGATTCTGATAGTTTCACAAGGAGGTCACTGTGTGACTTGGTTACTTCTCCATATGTCAGAATCTCACACACTCCCTAAGATTGTCATCAAATATGCATTTCTCACAAATATTCGCGGGGTCGCAAAGAGTCAGACATGACTGAGCAACTGAACTGAACTGAACTGAATAGAGGCGCAGACATAGACAACAGGCTTGTGGACACAGCAGGAGAGGGTGGGACAAATTGAGAGAGTAGTGTTGAACCATATACATTACCATATGTAAAATAGATAGCTAGTGGGTATTTGCTGTATCATGCACGGAGATCAACCTGGTACTCTGTGACAACCCAGAGGGGTGGGATGGGGTAAGAGGTGGGAGGGAGGCTTAGGAGTGAGGGAGTATATGTATACATACACTTCATTCATTATACAGCAGAAACTAACACAGCATTGTAAAGCAATTATCTTCTAATTAAAATAAATGAATACATTTAAAAAAAAAGCTGTCTTTATTTCATACCTTGATCCAGCACATTCTACCAGTACTGTCTACCTTTGACTGGATGACAAAGAAGAAAGGACTGGAAAGAACAGGAACTAAGAGTCGCCCTGTGTTTCACTCTCCTTCTCTGTAGTGACTTTCAAGGCACGTGGTCAGCTAGTGCATGGAAGTAACAAGAAGGACAGATTTGCTGGGGCCCTGGGTCATGGATGTTTCTTAGAAGCCATTGTCTGCTTTTGAAGCTTGTCTGACTAGAAAAGAAAAGGAGGCTCTTGAGGCTGTATCCTCTGCCACAGATGTAACAAGCCTTTTTTGTACCTCCTCTGAGTCTCACTGAACTCTCTTTTCCTAAACAATGATCAAACTTTCTGTTCTCAGTCTCAACTTGATGGTGGTGGGGTGGGGTGGGGGGGAATGCAACAGAGCAGGAGAGAAATGACCTCCTTGCCTTTTGGAAACTTCTTTTAGTAAAGGACCCCTGGGCCAGTTCAGGAAATGCTAAGGTTACAAGGTCCCTGGGTAAATGTCTGAACCAGCTACTCTCCACCAGAAGAGGGGCACAGCTCAAGGTTCAAGTGAGGAGTTTGGCTTCTGCAAGATGGGAGCTTCAAAGGATGGCAGGTTCTGTGAGTGCTGGGGGGCCTGTGCACAGCACTTTTTTTGTTAAGCAAGTTTTTTTTAAGTGCCTATTTGACTCTTGGTGTTTTCACCTTGAGTCTTTATGATTCCATTTGGCTTTATTCCATGGTTTACCTCTTGGTGCCATGATTGAAGAAACTGCTATTTCTCTAGGACCTACTTAACACCTCCCCTTAGTTCCAGCAATATTCTATCCAGAATATTTCTTATCCCCCTAAAGCAAATCTGGTAAGATATTTGATCCTTCTAAGTATATGACCATTTGATATGTTTATAGACTTGACACATTATGGAAAAAACCCAATTTCACATTTTGAAAGGTGAATAAACTCTAAACATGATAGGAGTGAAGAGATGCCAAAATATGTCTTAATTAAAGTTTTTACACCCAGATCCAATTGTGTGTTGTGTTTGACTAGTCTGTGGAAGATGCAATAGTTGAGAAGTTCCCTAGCTGTTCATGGCATGTTAACATCAGCAATAGTCAGTTATCTGGGACACAATTTAGAAATCATGGGAACTTAGATTTGAACTGTAGTAATTCTAAAAGAAAAAGGAGACACATGTTTGCTTTTACAGCTAGGATTTCTTATTCCAAAACCTTCTTATTTCAGTAGCAGAGCCTAAAGAGTGTTATCTCACCAAAAGAAAAATAATTTGGCTAAACTGGTCTGCCTGCACATAGCAAAGTCATTAACTTAATTCCCTAATTGCATATTTCTTTATAATGTTTGCATTTATGACTATTGTGATCATTACAATTACTTTTAATGTTCTCCACAAGATCCATGTGCACCAACTCACAAAGCCTGAAAATATCCTCATTCAACTTATAGTAGTTATTCATTTTTTATTTACCATATTTACCATGTGTTCTTTCCTTTGCCATCTTTCTTTTCCTCAGTTCTCATCCCCTCCCTTGCCCTAGTTCCTTCTTGCCAAAACTCACTAACTCTGAACACCTCCTAAGATACTGTCCGCTTTGGTACTATGTCTGTCTATACTTACTGGCATAGAAACTTCTGGACTGTAGTAGGCTGGGCATTTGCCCATCAATACTACTCATTCTCCATCATTTGATAATGTGTCCTATACTACCTTCTAATCCTCAAGGTAAATACACAATCTAATCTCTGATAATTCTAAAGTCCCTTCCCCTAGAAGTTAGCTCAGTAAGTTAGCTCAGGGCTAAGCATGGAGCCCAAAGTCAGAGACCTGACCAATAATTCTCTACTAGACTAGGAGATATGTCCATGCTTTGGGGATTGTGGACAATGGACATGAAAAGATAACAACCAGGTGTTACCAGCATCCATTTTTCCAACCACATGGAGAAAAATCTGTCTAAAGTAGCAAAGCAGAGAGAATCAGGGACAAAAAAATAGAGGAGAGAGACAGTGAAACAGAAAGAAAGAGATACAGATGCACAGAGAGAGACTGATGACCTCTGCTGAGTTGGATTTATGTCACTTGAACCCAGTGAATCCTGACAATATAAAAATGGGAACTGGGTCATAAGTGTGTGGGTACTTAATTGCTCAGTTGTGTCTGACTCTTTGTGACCCCACGGACAGTAGCCCAGGGTCCTCTGTCCATGGGGATTCTCCAGGCAACAATACTGGAGTGGGCTACGATGTCCTCCTCCAGGGGATCGTCTCAACCTAGGGATCAAACCCAGGTCTCCCACATTGCAGGCGGATTCTTTACTGTCGGAGCCATTAGGGAAGCCCTTGTCAATAAGTAAGATATGCTAAATGTGGGCATGACTAGTTAATTAGTGGAGGAAAGCAATGGCAATCCCTCAATCCAGGACTGGAAAGTTGGCAATTTATTCAGTTTAGAAAACGTCTGACTGAACTATTGTCTGCTGCTTCTTAGGACTGAGTGTGGTTCGCCACCTTCCTTTCTCCCCCGCACAACCAAAGACCAAAGAGATGTGTCTTAGGAAATAATCTTATCAGTTTGGGTCCCTGACTGATCACAGTATGAAAATTAAACATTTTTGCAGGTGGCTTTTTACTGAAGTGCAACTTAGCATGTACTGGCTGATTCAGAAATCAGTGTAAATTGAAAGATTGCGATTGACATATATACACTACTACATATAAAATAGAGAACTAATAAAAACCTGCTGCATAGCACAGGGCACAGGGAACTCTAATCAATACTCTGTAATGAACTACGTGGGGAAAGAATCTGAAAAAGACTGGATATATGTATAAGTATAAGTGATTCACTTTGCTATATACCTGAAACTAACGCAACATTGTTAATCAACTCTAGTCCAATAAAAATTAATTTAAAATAAGAAATTGGTAGTTACATGTGGTGTGCTATCATAACAACAAAAAGAAAACTCATGACCAAAGAGGAAGGAGGGAAGAGGTAAGATAGGAGACTGGGATTAATAGACATACACTACTATATATAAAATAGATAAGCCAGTAAGAACCTACAGTGTAGCATGGGGAACTATACTCAGTATTTTGCAGTAACTGATAAGGGAAAGAATCTGAGAAAGAATATATGTGTGTGTGTGTGTGTGTGTGTGTGTGTGTGTATAACTGAATTATTGTGATGTACACCTGAAACTGAAAGAGGAGGGTGAAACTGTTGGCTTAAAGCTTAACATTCAGAAAATGAAGATGATGGCATCTGGTCCCATCACTTCATGGGAAATAGATGGGGAAACAGTGGAAACAGTGTCAGACTTTATTTTGGGGGGCTCCAAAATCCCTGCAGATGGTGATTGCAGCCATGAAATTAAAAGACGCTTACTCCTTGGAAGGAAAGTTATGACCAACCTAGACAGCATATTGAAAAGCAGAGACATTACTTTGCCAACAAAGGTCCGTCTAGTCAAGGCTATGGCTTTTCCAGTGGTCATGTATGGATATGAGAGTTGGACTATGAAGAAAGCTGAGCACCGAAGAATTGATGCTTTTGAACTGTGGTGTTGGAGAAGACTCTTGAGAGTCCCTTGGACTGCAAGGAGATCTAACCAGTCCATTCTGAAGGAGATCAGCCCTGGGGTTTCTTTGGAAGGACTGATGCTAAAGCTGAAACTCCAATTTTTGGCCACCTCATGAGAAGTGTTGACTCATTGGAAGACTCTGATGCTGGGAGGGATTGGTGGCAGGAGGAGAAGGGGATGACAGAGGATGAGATGGCTGGATGGTATCGCTGACTCGATGGACATGAGTTTGGGTGAACTCCGGGAGTTGGTGATAGAGAGGGAGGCCTGGCGTGCTGCGGTTCATGGGGTCGCAAAGAGCTGAACACGACTGAGCGACTGAACTGAACTGAACTGAACACCTGAAACTAACACAGCAGTGTAAATTAACTATACTTCAATTTAAAAAATGATTAGAAAAACATTTTTTAATTTGAAAAAAGAAACAGAAGACAGTCATTAAAGGAAAACAATGCATGTAATGAAACATCAAGATTTAACAAAATTAATAATTTTTCAAAAAAGAAAATGGGTGATATTGGCTTAAAAGCTAGGGGGCAGAAGAGAAACTGCTATCAGAAGCTCTGAAGATATTCATCCATGGATGAGTAGTGGCAAAACATTTCTTAATATCATTACCAGTGATCACCCAGAAATTAGATAGTATACCTAATGAAGATGCCCTGGAGAAGGAAATGAGAACCCACTCCAGTATTCTTCTGGGAAATCTCATGGACAAAGGAGCCTGATTTGCTACAGTACTTGGAGTTGCAAAGAGTCAGACATGACTCAGCAACTAAATGACAACAAAAGGATGAAAGATTCTAGAAATGCAGTAGGATGCATTGGTTGCTGTTGCCTATGTTCTGCAAGATTTTATTTTTAAAAAATGAGCTCAGTATGGAATTTGCCAGTTTGCAAAAAATAAATAAATGAAAAGAAATAGAGTCTAGAAATTCATAATTTGAAGGATTAGGACTGTGTGCTTCTCAACCTCAACCAGTAAAAGACAAAACTGAACAATTCCCTAAGTGACAAAGGTCAATCAAAATCAGCCTTGTAGTAAGGAATAAACTAAGGTTATGGCCATGACATACATTGTTAAAATCTTTGAAGGCCCTAAAATATTTAACAGTACAGGACCAACTAAGAGTGTGGCTCAGAAAACCCTTTCAATTGGACTAAATGGATCAGGGAAAAGACAAAGGAAGGGACTATCAGCAAAGTTAACTAACTCAAGTTACCCTCAACAAATCAAAAAATGAAGAGAGAGAGGTGGGGGCCAAAAAACAGCACAGCAAATCAGGGAATTATGTTCACAAAACCTTCCTGATAAAAGAACTATGGAGGTGACTGCTGACACATGAAACTAATTGGAATCAAATAAGTACACAATCAAGTCCCTGAAAAAGTTGAGTTGAGTTGTACTACCACAAGGACTACCAACCTGAGCTTAAAATTAAAAAAGACAGTGACCTTCCTGTTTATAAAGCATTGTGGTGATACAGGAGGAAAGAAGGGCAGATGGCACCATTTAAAAGAATGACATAGCCATAGGACATGACAAAAGCTGGTTAGAACCAGCTAGGTCCAAGACACCAGAAGATTCGACTTCCAGTAGAGCTTGAGCCTCAGTATATGTTCGTTGTAGCACATTAGCTAAATGACACACCCACCAGTGCAATGACAGTTCCAAGGCCAACCATAAAAGGTCAAAAAGTGGGCAGTGGTCCAATTCCTGGAAATCCACATCCCTCCCCAAAATAACTGGAATAATCCTCCCACCCATTAGTCTATGAAATTACTCAACCCATAAAACCTAACTATGCTATATTTTGAAGTTCTCTCACCTTCTGAGATGGCCTTCACTCTGCCTGTTGAGTGTGTTTCTCTCTAAATAAATCTACTTCTTACTATAACTTCATCTCTGAATTCTTTAGTGATGAAGCAAGAACCTTAAATTCACTAGGAGTACTTGGGGGGTTGGAGCAGGAAATGGCAACCCACTCCAGTATTCTTGCCTGGAGAATCCCATGGACAGATGAGCCTAGAAGACTATAGTCCATGGGGTCTCAAGAGTCGGACATGACTTAGCAGCTAAACCACCACCACCACCCACCACTTGGGGTACCCAATCAAATGAAGGCAAAGAAGAGGTTATGAACTCTGCTCAGATAAAAACAATATTGTAACAAGATCAATAAAGACTTTTAAAACGGTCCACATCAAAAAAAAAAAAATCTTTTAAAAAAGTCTCATTAAAGTCAGAGTGCATTTATGATTACCCATGAGTAAAATGGTCCTCTGTCTGGCAGTGACTTGTTTGCGGGCCTTTGTAGTCGCATTAGACCACATATCTAACTTACCTCTGTGACAAAACAACCTCATCTTCCCAGCTACAACCTCTGCTTTTGCTCATCTTTGAAGCCCATGGTCATAAGACTGGTCTTGCTTGTTAGCAGCCTTTTGATTTATATCAATTCATTGCTCAGAAATGAATATCAACATGTAATATAAATCCTACTTTGTGGTCTAAATTAATCAACCTAGTGTCTGACCCTCTCCAACAAAACATTACCCCATGAATCTCTGCTATCATTTCTTGTTATTTTCTGACATAACCCATCCATTGCTGCTGTTTGCACATGCTTATCCCTGTACTCACTTGCTTTTGACATGAAATGTTGTTTCTGTTATGTGATATCTGTCAGTTCATGATCTTCTCTGTCTCCACATTCACTATGCCAAAATTCTTCTCTAAAAAATCTTCCATAGTTGAACCACCTAGTCCGTCTTGAAGCGGGTAGACTTAATTTGAGTAGAAGAGTCTGAAACTTGAGTGTGTTCACTTACAATAGTAAGTAAGTAAGGCAAGGCTAATATTACTAAATTCTAGATCTAGATTGTACTTAACAAATGCCATCAATTGATATGTACTGTGTAAGATGATAGATAGATGGATTAGATAATAAATTATATAATAGATTAGACAGATACATAATGCATAATAGATGATAGATACATAGATTAGATGGGGTTTCCCAGGTGGTACAGTGGTAAAGAATCTGCCTGCCAATGTAGGAGACACAAGAGATGCAGGTTTGATCCCTGGGTCAGGAAGATCCCCTGAAGTAGGCAATGGCAACCCACTCAGTATTCTTGCCTGGAAAATTCCGTGGACAGAGGAGCCTGGTGGGCCACAGTCCATGGGGGTCACAAAGAGTTTTCTGTGACTGAGCATGCACACATGCAGATTAGGTAGAGAAAAGATTAGCTTGATAAATGATAGACAATAGTTAGATAGATGTTTTACATAGATAATAGGTTAGATAATAGACTAATTAGATAGACTAGACAGATGATAAGTAATAGATTACAGATAGATTAGATAATAATACATTAATTATTAGATAAATAATAGATTAGATAGACACATGGTAGATAATAGATGATAGATTGATTAGTTATGTAGATTAAACAGATGTATAATAGATGATTGTTGTTGTTTATCTCCTAAATCATGTCAGACTCTTTGCAACCCCATGGACTATAGTTCACCAGGCTCCTCTGCCAATAGGATTTCCCAGACACGAATACTGGGATGAGTTGCCATTTCCTTCTCCAGGGGATCTTCCCAACCCAAGGATCAAACCGCATTTCCTGCATTGGCAGGTAAGTCCTTTACCACTGAGCCACCTGGGAAGCCCATAATAGATACAGATTAGATAAGCAATACATTAGGTAGATAATAGATTAGCTAGATATGTGATAAATGATAGATAGATAGATAGGCTATATTATAGATTAGACAGATAAATTGGTTAGATGCATGGTATATAACAGACAGATAGATGGATTGATAGATGGTGTTGAGCTTGCTAACTCTGACCCCATCTTCACACTGTCAGTTCTGCCGAGGATCACTTAATTCTGTTATTTCCATATTATATGCCTCAAAGACTACACATGAATCCATACAAGAGTTGGTTTACTGTTTCATTGTTGATTCTCTGCTAAAATGATATACATAATAGCTTTGGATCCCTTCCACCTGGGATGAAATTATTCAGATTTTGTATAAAATGTCTTCTGAAATGCCTGTACTTATTAGTTGCTCTGTCCCAGGTGTACATTTTGCTTGATATCATTCCCCAGAAATCATTGCACTCCAGAATTGTTTAATTAATGCTAAATCAAGACAGCCAAAATTGTCTTTTGCTATGGCTTAGCAAGTATCTCAAGAGTGTTGCTTGACTGACAGCTGTCAATTAGAAATGGATAAATAGGATGAGCTACATGACAGCATGCCTTTAGCTCTTGGATCTCACCTATTGTTAATGTATGAGTTGGCTTACTGTTTTCTGAATGTCTACATTGTGAAGCCCTGATCGAGATTTTATCAACCTCTTTCATTGGGACTTTCCCAGGTCTACATTCAAAAACAGACATTTCATAAAAATGACTGTTTCTGCTGCTGAAAATGGTGGTGGCAAATAGGTTCAGAAGCATGGACCAAAGCCCTTAAATATCATTATCTAATTTTTAAATATGCTGCTGAAGAACATTGTTGTATATTTCAGTAGTAGTGGGATGGGAAAACCACCAGGTTAGAAACTTGAATCTGCATAGTACAGACAGGTTAATAATGCTCATCTGGTTTGGCTCACCACGTTCTGAGAAGTAATCTTCAAACTGAAAATTGTGTTACTATTCAGAGAGCTGCAATAAGGTTTGAATAAGAGGTACTGACCTCTACAAGCCTGTGTCAGCACAGATGTGGGGTAGAAACCCGGATGCGTCCAGCCAAGCGGAGGCAGTGACGTCACAGATCCTGGGGCCAATGGTGCAGGTGATCATCAAACAACATGGACGAAAGGGAAAGTCAAGCATGTACAACATCCATTTGGGTTTTCTGTTTGTTTGTCCCATATGTCCTCTATTTTCTTAATTTAACTTTTATTTCATATTATAATTGATACAATGTTATGTTAATTTTATTTCATATTATAATTGATACAATGTTATGTTAGTTTCAGGGGCACAGCAAAGTGATTCAGTTATACATATATCCATTCTTTTTCAGATTCATTTCACATAAAGATTACTACAGAATATTCAGTATATTTGTCTGTGCTGTACCGTAGGTCTTTGTTGGCTATCTATTTTATGTATAGTAGTGTGTGTTCATCCCAAGCTCCTGATTTCTCCCTCCCCTCACCAACATCTGTTTGTTTTTAAAACTCTCTAGTCTTCAAATACTGCAAAACAAGAACACAATACTGTAAATCAACTGTACTCCAAGAAAAAAATTTTTTTTAATAAAATCATTTTTTAAAAATTGCCAAACAAGAAAATGAGAAAATACTTTGATTTAAATTCAGGGAGACTTTCCTGGTAGTCCAGTGGTTGAGACTTCGTTATCCAATGCAGGAGGTACAAGTTTGATCTCTGATTGGGGAGCTAAGATCCCACATCCCTTGTGGCCAAAAAAACAAAACATAAAACAGAGACAGTGTTGTAACAAATTCAATAAAGACTTTAAAAATGGTCCAAATAAAAAATAATCTTAAAAGATAAATAAGTAAATTTAGGTAGGAAGAATTCTCTTTCAATTGTCTGTTTATGTCAATCTATGCCAAAACCAATACAGAATTGTAAAGTAAAAATTAAAAATAAATAAATAAATAAATTTAAAAAAAAAATAAAATAAAATAAAATAAAATCAATACTTGAACACGGTTCAGGGAAATCTTTTGCTACAATGCACTTCTCAGCTAGAAGCACATTGCCCCCAGGAGGCATTTGCCAATGTCTGGGGACATTTTTAATTGTCACAACCAGGGAGTGTTATCGACATCTAGTGGGTAGAGGCCAGGGATGCAGATTAACAGACTATGAAGCAAAAAACAGCCCTTCGCAGTAAAGAAGCCCCTGACCCTAAATAAAAATAGTGCCTGCTATAATGTGTGATAGGAGTACTCAGATACACTTGCATTTTTTCCAGTGCTTATGTAAAACTAATATTCCAGATTTACTGTCTTTGCCAGAAATAAGAAAGATTTTTCATTTCCTGAAAAATCAAATGTCTAAAATTGTTCCTCTGAATAAATAGTTATTTTAGCAAAATCTATTTATAAAGTCTTAGAGAAATGAGAAACTATTTCAAAGTTTTGTAGTGGTAATTTGAGATTAAAAATACACGACGTGCTAAGTCGCTTCAGTTGTATCTGACTGCAGCCCTATGGACTGTAGCCCACCAGGTTCTTCTGTCCATGGGATTCTCCAGGTAAGAATACTGGAGGGGATTGTCATTCCCTCCTCCAGGGGATCTTTCTGATCCAGGGATTGAACCCATGTCTCTCGTGTCTCCTGCATTGGCAGGTGGGTTCTTTACCACTAGTGCCACCTGGGAAGCCCCAAAATACACTCCCTGTATATATTATTAAAGAATATTGGGGGAAAAAAAGAATATTGGTACTTCCTTGGTGGTCCAGTGTCTAAGACTTCCAGCTCCCAGTGCTGGGGGCCTGGGTTCAACCTCTGGTCAGGGAACTAGATCCCACATGCCACAACTAAGACCCAGTGCATCCAAGTAGATTTTTTTTTTTTTTTTTTAAGGAAAGAGTGTTTCCTGGCTGCTGGCCATTGTGTCTGTCTGTGTCATCAGCTCAGGCAAAACATTCAAAGCTGACAAAATAACATCAGGATTGCTTTGCAAACCTCTGTATTAACAGCTCACTTTATACAGACAGTTTCCAAAGCAAGTTCCTCAGCACTTCTGTTGAGAAGCTTCTGATGGGTCTGCCCTTGACATGTCCCACAGCCTCCTCCCAGGAAACACTACCTCTAAAGTAATTTTTAAAATTATTAACTTCTTAAATCAAGTATTATTACGAACAAAAAACATTAAAGGAACATTAATTGATCATGAAATGAGCACTCGAATCCAGTTAACTATAAACATTTCTGCCAAAAGAATGACATTTCACTAAGTAAGTCTGCTAAATGATAAGGAATTGTGAGCATTCATATATCTTGTTTCTCCTTTCATGATATTAATTACCTCTACCAGGGGAAAAAAATGGTGTAAATATGATCATTTAGCCACCATTTAGAATTAGACTTCTTATGTCAGAGTCCATGATATAGTTCAGTTCAGTTCAGTCACTCAGTCGTGTCCAGCTCTTTTCGACCCCATGAATTGCAGCACGCCAGACCTCCCTGTCCATCACCAACTCCCAGAATTCACTCAAACTCACATCCATCGAGTCAGTGATGCCATCCTGCCATCTCATCCTCGGTCATCCCCTTCTGCTCCTGCCCCCAATCCCTCCCAGCATCATAGTCTTTTCCAATGAGTCAGCTCTTTGCATGAGGTGACCAAAGTACTGGAGTTTCAGCTTTAGCATCATTCCTTCCAAAGAACACCCAGGACTGATCTCCTTTAGAATGGACTGGTTGGATCTCCTTGCAGTCCAAGGAACTCCCAAGAGTCTTCTCCAACACCACAGTTCACAAGCATCAATTTTTCAGTGCTCAGCTTTCTTCACAGTCCAACTCTCACATCCATACATGACCACTGGAAAAACCATAGCCTTGACTAGATGAACCTTTGTTGGCAAAGTAATGTCTCCGCCTTTGAATATGCTATCTAGGTTGGTCATAACTTTCCTTGCAAGGAGTAAGCGTCTTTTAATTTCATGGGTGCACTCACCATCTGCAGTGATTTTGGAGCCCCCAAAAATATAGAGTCATGTAATTTAAATAGATTCTACATGATGAATGTTTAAGAGACATTAACTGCACAAACAAGTTTATCATGTCAAAGTGCTACCCATTTCTTCCGGCAATAAATGATCAAGTTGCAAAATAAGAATGATACACCCTGATTTAAAGATAATGCATTTTTAATGCCATTGTAGCACTCCATCTCATGAATGGACCTAGAGATGATCATAGTAGGGGAAGTGAGTCAGATAGAGAAAGACAAATATCACACAATATTCATTTTATATGTGGAACATATAAAAAATAATACAAATGAACTTATTCAAAAAACAGAAATAGACCCACAGACATAGAAAGCAAACTTACAGTTATCAAAGAGGAAACATGAGAGAGGGATGAATTAGGAATTTGGGATTATCATATACAGTTCAGTTAGGTTCAGTCATTCAGTCGTGTCCGACTCTTTGCGACCCCATGAATCGCAGTACACCAGGCCTCCCTGTCCATCACCATCTCCCGGAGTTCACTCAGACTCACAGCCATTGAGTCTGTGATGCCATCCAGCCATCTCATCCTCGGTCGTCCCCTTCTCCTCCTGCCCCCAATCCCTCCCAGCATCACAGTCTTTTCCAATGAGTCAACTCTTCGCATGAGGTGGCCAAAGTACTGGAGCTTCAGCTTTAGCATCATTCCTTCCAAAGAAAGCCCAGGGCTGATCTCCTTCAGAATGGACTGGTTGGATCTCCTTGCAGTCCAAGGGACTCTCAAGAGTCTTCTCCAACACCACAGTTCAAAAGCATCAATTCTTCGGTGCTCAGCTTTCTTTATAGTCCAACTCTCACATCCATACATTACTACTGGAAAAACCATAGCCTTGACTAGACGGACCTTTGTTGGCCAAGTAATGTCTCCACTTTTTAATATGCTGTCTAGGTTGGTCATAACTTTCCTTCCAAGGAGTAAGCGTCTTTTAATTTCATGGCTGCAGTCACCATCTGCAGTGATTTTGGAGCCCCCAAAAATAAAGTCTGACACTGTTTCCACTGTTTCCCCATCTATTTTCCATGATGTGATGGGACCGGATGCCATGATCTTCGTTTTCTGAATGTTGAGCTTTAAGCCAACTTTTTCACTCTCCTCTTTCACTTTCATCAAGAGGCTTTTTAGCTCCTCTTCACTTTCTGCCATAAGGGTGGTGTCATCTGCATATCTGAGGTGATTGATATTTCTTCCGGCAGTCTTGATTCCAGCTTGTGTTTCTTCCAGTCCAGCGTTTCTCATGATGTACTCTGCATAGAAGTTAAATAAGCAGGGTGACAATATACAGCCTTGACGTACTCTTTTTCCTATTTGGAACCAGTCTGTTGTTCCATGTCCAGTTCTAACTGTTGCTTCCTGACCTGCATACAGATTTCTCAAGAGGCAGGTTAGGTGCTCTGGTATTCCCATCTCTTGAAGAATTTTCCACAGTTTATTGTGATCCACACAGTCAAAGGCTTTGGCATAGTCAATAAAGCAGAAATAGTAAACAGCAAGGATCTACTGTATAGCACAGAGAACTATACTGAATATTTTGCAATAAGGTATGAAGGGAAAGAATCTGAAAAAGAATGCATATATATGTATGTATGTAGGGCTTCCCTGTAGAGAATCCACCTACAATGCCCAGGGAGACCTGGGTTCTATCTCTGGGTTGGGAAGATCCCCTGGAGAAGGAAATGGCAACCCACTCCAGTACTCTTGCCTAGAAAATCCCATGGACAGAGGAGCCTGGTGGGCTACAGTCCATGGTGCCGCTAAGAGTCAGACATGACTGAGAACATGTATGTATGTATAACTGAATGGCTGTACTGCCCACCTGAAACTAACATGATATTGTAAATCAATTTAACTTCAATAAAAATTAAGATAAAAAGAAAATGCGTTACATGTAAATGTTCTTTACATTTACATGAGTTTTTAATCCCACTGCTAAAAATAATAGAACATCATCCTGCGAACAGCTGCCATTTATCAAACACCTACAATGTAGTGGGACCCATGCCAGAGTTCTCTGCTGGTCATCACAGCTACCTGGCTAGAGAGATGTCTTCCTCCAGGGATGCAAGGCTCAGCCAAGAATCAGTGGCTCCACAACTCACAAAAGGCTGGCTGTGACTCAAAACCAGGGAGGTTTTAATCTACCACCAATGACACAGCATGGTCTCCACCATAGTAAAACTAATGAGTCCAAGAAAATGTAAGATTTGTGTGGCATTCCTCTAGACTGTTCTGTGAACAATATCCTATCCTTCAAATGCCTAAACTCAGACAGCTCACAAAAGATTACTTGAGTTATAGTTTAACTCCTGTCTTATAGTTCATTCCGCAAAGGCATTTTGTGCTGCATAGTCCTGTACTTTTCCTAGTACCAAATCACACGGGGGAAAACAGTTTTGGTGCCTGATGCATCTCCAACTCGATTTCTGTCTCTCTGTGTAACTTTGATCAGTTCAGTCATTTGTCAGTGTCCGTACACATCCTCATTTATAGACCGTTGTCAGGGATGGAGGCTCGATGTTTAAAGTCGACAAGAACAGCCTGCGTGTTCTCTGAAACTTCATCTGTGGGTGTGTGAAGAAAAATATTAAGACTTTTACAGAAGGTGGGTGGGGAGGAGACATTGTGAAAGGGAAAGGAAGAAAGAAAAAAGAAGGACCGGGAAGAGAGAGGGAGAGGCGAGTGGGGAGGTTGCTGTGTAACTGCTAAGATTGCAGACAGAAATAGCATACAACCACCGTGAGCAGAAGCGACTCAGAAACCAGGACCAAACTGTATTCACTTTCATTAATCAGTTTCTCTGAGAAGGAAATGACATCTGGTCCTGTCTTCCTCTACATCTTGGTTTTTGGAAAATATTGTAAGTATACTCAGCATTTAATTTTGTCTACCTTAGGATTTTATGAAATAATCAAAAGGACAAATGTTGATTACTGACATGTATGCTTTTTAGGTACAAATGCTTTTTTCTGATAAAACTGTCATCTCACTTCAGAAGGATTCTTCAGAATACATTTCTGGTATTTACATTAAAAGCTGGAATACTAACATTCCATGTAAATCTATGCTTCATAACAGTCAGTTGGTATAGTTGACATTAACATTTGTTTCATAAGTCATGGTATATTTCAAGAGGAGTGGTCCTTAAAGAGATTGTGTTCAAGGAATGTGCCCAAGGACACATCCTGGGATGGTCTGTATTTTTGCTTCTGGTTCCTGTGTGTTTGCAATGCTTTTTTACCTTAGCCTTTTGTGATTTGTATCATAGGCTTGCCTCCTCACAGAGAGATCCCTTCAGAAAACTCCTTTTTTATTTAGCAAGGTTTCTCACTATTCCCAAGAAGAAAAACAAGGGAAAGGAGAAAGTGAAATTCGTAGACACATGAGGAGCCCAGATGGACAGTTTACATTTGTTATCCTGACAGTTTTTTTGCTTCCTCTCTGTATACATTATTTTCAAAACAAATCTATTTTTTAATGAAAGAAAAGAGTTGTTCTGCATTAAACTTTATTTAAACTATATTAATCAAACAGAAATAAAATGTTTTTGCTTCTTGGGTTATATATGATGAGAAAAGTCAAAGCAAATTGAGAAAGAAAACTTTCTAGGTCCCTTTCATACCTTATGGTGCTGGGAATTATTGTTATGACAAATTTAAGATTCACAAGCCTGTTTACATTGCTCTGTCCCTTAAAAGTTTGCAGAAATTTATTGACCCTAAGACACTGTACTGAGGAACGCCTCAAAGCATATTTCAGTTGTAACTTTCCCAATCCTGATGGCATACTCTGCACGCAAGTGATTTTTTTTTCCCTTTATCTCCAGTCTTTCTGACCTCTTAGTACACCTCACTTTGACAGTCAAAGATGGAAGACAGTGTGAAGCCAAGAAAATGATTCCAAATCCTGGAGAAACATGATAATTCCTAGCTTTCTCTATCTCTGATCTTACTGCTATCATTGCCATTTTTTAACTAGAGAGTGAAAAGTCAAATTGCACACCACCACCAAAAACTGAGTGGTTTTAGCATAACCCAAGTGTTGTGGATACTTGCAAGCAACAACCTCATAAGTCCATAATATATTTTGCCATCTCCTCTCTCATTTCAATGAAATGAGCAGGTAAAATAAACCAGAGGAATACTTCCAAATAGGCATTCTAGTATGAGGGATTCAAGGAAATGTTAAAAGGTATTTAGGGCAAGTTGAGAAGCAATTTGGCTAGTGTGTTACCAGTCATGTGGTAAAAATGTTCTATGTTTAGTAAAAAAAATAGTCCTATGTTCTTTTGTCAATAGAAAATTATTTTCATGAGCAGAAAATAGGTAATAGTGATGAAGACAATAATTGTCAAGACCCTCCAACTTTTTAAATTTATCTTTGGATTTTTAAAATAATGTTGATAATGCACTGTGAATACTTGAAAATGCCCAGCCCTCCTCCCTCCATGCCCTCCAGAAGCAGAATTGGGCAAGCAGGACTCCTGGCTGCATGCTCTCCACACAGTGGGCAGGCTGGAGGGAATTTGACAGGGACCCTCAACCCAGCAACCCACACCCATGACTCACCTGTTGGCTTATCCCATCACCAAGCCCTACCAAAGAGAGGATTTTCTGGGCATATAGCAAAAGAAGTCAACCACATAAGGACAACATCTTAAATCTCCCTAACTAACCCCGTGGTTGTTGCTGGTGGTTTGTTTATTAACATTATCTCCTGTTGGCTAGGAAAGGTAGTGCGTTGTCATGCAAGATTTAAGGTTCTTGATAGCAGCCCCCTGTACTAGCTTTATAACTGTCCACAAGGACTTACCCTCTGAGCCTTAGTTTGTGAAATGGCAATAAAGTCTTGTGTCCTCTCTACCTCCCACAGCCCCTGTGTTTCATTCTTTATTACATACATTACCTCCTTGGATCTTCACAACAACTCGATTAGGTAGATGTAATTAAGCACGTGAGCAAGGCAAGACCAAGGACATTCATTGCCTTGTCACAAGGATCAACCTAATAAATGCCAAAGTTTGAATGCTTTCATTGTCTACACTCTTTCTCCTAGACCATGAATGTTCTCGGTAGAGTTAATGTGTATAATAAGGGGACTTTGAAAACAGAAAGCCCCTTATAGACCTAAGCAATTGTTAGTCACCCTTTTACTCAAAAATGTTTATTGAATGCCAGTTACTTTAATAAACAATAAGACTAAAGGATGGCTACCGCATGATCCCTCCTCTAAAAGGTTGGAGTGGAGAAGAAAAGGGTATCTAGGATCACCAAGTTGTGAGACAAGGGCAAAAACCTAGGTGTGCACAGTAGGGGTTGGTGGGGGGGGCGGTGGAGATGACATGAAGATTCAGAAAAGATTTCCTTTTATCCTTGAGAAATTTTTATTCTTTAAAAGTTTCCTCTGTCTATGGTTTAGTTAGCTGTATCTTGCAATGTTAATTTCTCAGTTTTAATAATGTACTGTGGTTAGATAAGATGATTCCATTAGGCAAAGCTAGGTCAAGGATCTATGGGACCTCTTGCAGTATTCTGTAACATCTTGTGAGTCTAAAATTAAAAGTTACAGAATGATCCTCTGGGAGAATTGTATCCTAAAAAGTCCTTATCCACAGTGCTTTACTGTTACTTAAACAATATCATCAAGCAAAAAAAACAATCACTTTGCTAAACACTTTGGATAGGCAGAGAATAAATAAGGAAATAGCAAATAAAAGGCCCCAAATATGAACTTGATTCACTTTAGTATTTTGCCAAGGACTGACCCAGCTGGAAAGGTCCTCACTTTTAGATTTCAAGTGAATACGTACAAGACCACCTGATCTTTGCCTTGGGCCCTGGTACTGGCATATCTTCTAGCAACTGTCTCTTCTAACCACAAAGAAGGGGCCAGCAGGTTTTCTGAACTGACAATTGGTACACAGACCATTAGCACACAAGAAAAGGGAATACTGGCAATATTTATCTACCTCCAAAAGATGGAGAAAAATCTTTCCAAATGCAGGCTACAGAAATCTCTAACAGTTCACCTTACTTTTTTTAAGGTTGCTACAATTTCGTATTGTTCTTAATCAGGAATTTGGAATCACATCTTTATGTCTCAAACAGAAAGAAAATTAACAAATCTGTGCAAATGCAGTGCCATCATCTGTATGAAAAGAAACAAATGATTACATCTGGGAACTAAATCATTTTGCAAGCTTAATTTCACACATTAGGCAGACTTGTTAAACTAAATGGCTGGAGTTGTGTGTTCTATTTAGGCTTAATTTTTGTCCTTAGAAAAAGCATTTTTATTATATAATTTTTAGGTAGAATAGCATTATAATTCAACATCTGTGTACACTACAGAGTGGTCACAACTCCAAGTCTAGTTACCACAACTACAAGTCTAGATTGACCCATCCATTACCGTTGACCCACTTCTCCCACTCCATTTCAGTCACCCTGCCACCCTCTTCCCTTCTGGCAACCACTAATCTAATCTCTGTATCTATGAATTTGTTTTTGTTTTATTTCATTTGTTTGTTTTGTTTTTTTCAATTCCCAATATGATGAAATCATACAGTGTTTGACTTTCTCCATCTGACTTATTTACTTAGCGTTCAGTTCTTTCAGTTCGATCGCTCAGTCGTGTCCAACTCTTTGCGACCCCATGAATCACAGCACGCCAGGCCTCCCTGTCCATCACCAACTCCCAGAGTTCACTCAGACTCACATCCATCGAGTCAGTGATGCCATCCAGCCATCTCATCCTCGGTCGTCCCCTTCTCCTCCTGCCCCCAATCCCTCCCAGCATCAGGGTCTTTTCCAATGAGTTAACTCTTCACATGAGGTGGCCAAAGTACTGGAGTGAAGACAGCTTTAGCATCATTCCTTCCAAAGAACACCCAGGACTGATCTCCTTTAGAATGGACTGGCTGGATCTCCTTGCAGTCCAAGAGACTCTCAAGAGTCTTCTTCAACATCACAGTTCAAAAGCATCAATTCTTCGGTGCTCAGCCTTCTTCACAGTCCAACTCTCACATCCATACATGACCACTGGAAAAACCATAGCCTTGACTAGACGGACCTTTGTTGGCAAAGTAACATCTCTGCTTTTCAATATGCTATCTAGGTTGGTCATAACTTTTCTTCCAAGGAGGAAGCGTCTTTTAATTTCATGGCTGCAATCACCATCTGCAGGGATTTTGGAGCCCAAAAAAGTAAAGTCTGACACTGTTTCCACTGTTTCCCCATCTATTTCCCATGAAGTGATGGGACCAGATGCCATGATATTCATTTTCTGAATGTTGAGCTTTAAGCCAACTTTTTCACTCTCCTCTTTCAATTTCATCAAGAGGCTTTTTATTTCTTCTTCACTTTCTGCTATAAGGGTTCTGTCATCTGCATATCTGAGGTTATTGATATTTCTTCCAGCAATCTTGATTCCAGCTTGTGCTTCTTCCAGCCCAGCATTTCTCATGATGTACTCTGCATATAAGTTAAATAAGCAGGGTGACAATATACAGCCTTGACGTACTCCTTTTCCTATCTGGAACCAGTCTGTTGTTCCATGCATAATGCCCTCCAAATCCATCCATGCTGTCACCCATGGCAGGACTGCATTGTTTTTTTATGGCTTAATAGTGTCTATTATGGGGGGCTTCCCTGGTGGCTCAACAATAAAGAATCCACCTGCCAATGCAGAAGATGCAGGTTTGATCCCCGGGTCTGGATGATCCCATGGAGAAGCGAATGGCAACCCTCTCCAGTATTCTTGCCTGGGAAATCCCATGGACAGAGGAGCCTGGCAGGCTACACACACGGGGTCACAAAAAAATTGGACACAACTTAGCACCTAAACAACAACAGTATCCATTATGGACCTATATCCCATCGTCTCTATGCATTCATCCATCAGTGAATAAGATCTGCATTCAGTTCAGTTCAGTTCAGTCGCTCAGTCGTGTCCAACTCTTTGCGACCCCATGCATCACAGCACACCAGGCCTCCCTGTCCATCACCAACTCCTGGAGTTCACTCAAACTCGTGTCTGTATAGCCGGTGATGCCATCCAGCTATCTCATCCTCCGTCGTCCCCTTCTCCTGCTGCCTCCAATCCCTCCCAGCATCAGGGTCTTTTCCAATGAGTCAACTCGTCACATGAGGTGGCCAAAGTATTGGAGTTTCAGCTTCAGCATCAGTCCTTCCAATGAACACCCAGGACTGATCTCCTTTAGGATGGACTGGTAGGACCTCCTTGGAGTCCAAGGGACTCTCAAGAGTCTTCTCCAACACCACAGTTCAAAAACATCAATTCTTCGGCGCTCAGCTTTCTTCACAGTCCAACTCTCACATCCATAGACTTTACTGAAAAATTACTAGTAAGGAAATTGAAACAATAATCAAAAATCTCCCAACAAACAAACTGTACCCATTTATACCATTTTAATGTCAAGTTCTATATGATTGTGGTTATGGATGTGGTGGTTATATACATGGTGTTATATACACTGCCAGTTATTAAGAGCTTTCCATGGACCACAAACTATGCTAAATGCTTATGAACATGGTCTTTATCCCTGTAACAACCTTAAGAGATTTTCTCATGTTACAAAATAAGAAACAGAAAATGAGAAATATTAAATTGCAAGCCAGGCACCACTCCTTAGTAAGTGTTGCAAAAGAGATTTCAATCCAAGTTTGTGTCCTCAAACATCCTATGCTAGTAAAACACGATTCAGTGTTAATACCTTCTAAAGCTCAATATCTGAGAATTAAAGGAGACCTGAACAGATCCCCTGATCTAGCCCACTGGGTTTTTCTTTTAAGATTTATTTATTTATCTGTTGGCTGTGCTGGGTCTTCTTTGCTGTGCAAGCTTTCTCTAGTTGCAGCAAACAGGGGCTACTCTTTGCTGTGGTGTGCAAGCTTCTCATTGTGGTGGCTTCTCTTGTAGCAGAGCGCGGACTCTAGGCAGGGAGGTTTCAGTAGTTGCAACACTCAGGTTCAGTAGTTGTGGCTTGTGGGTTTAGTTGCTCCACGACATGTGGAATCTTCCTGGACTAGAGTTTATACCCATGCTCCCTGCATTGAAAGGTGGAGTCTTAACCACTGCACCTCCAGGGAAGCCCTAGCCCACTGGTCTTTAGATGCATTAGCTATTTCTATATTTTACTGATTAAGCAATAGAGAAATATAGACCAGCCCATAGTCACAGAACTGGTAAATCCAAACAAAAACAGTTTCCACTAGAGCAAGGTTATCCCCATCCCAGGAGTCTGAAAAATCCATGCCCCATATTTGTGCATCTCCTTCTGTTGGCTGGTACCATCTGCTTTGCATACACTTCTGATTATGCACCAAGAATTTATGGATGAGAAACGATGTGGAAATAACTTGAATGAATAGAACATTACACTCAACCTGTACTGATTCCAGGATTTTGCTTCAAAAGCACTTTTACTGATAGCACATGTCACATACACAGGGAGAACCAATCCATAGTGACGTAATTCTCATCTTAGCTCACCTCTCCCACCCCCTGGATGTTCTCTGCCTTCATTGTCTGCACAACGACAGCAGCTTATTCCCTGTTTTACCCACTGTGGCCCAACACGCTCTCATCATCTTCAAATCTGCACCTCTACCCATCATACTGATCAGAACAACACGGTGGCATCACTGAAACCAAAAGCTCTTTCCTTCTTTGGAAAAAAATGAGGGCAAGTTGTGAGCATTTAAAATTTAGGTTTTATTCTCTATCACAGCCAAGATAGATGTTGAATGAAAAATTTAAAAGAACAGCATAATGTGGGATCTCTGGCTATTTGTGTTAGAAATTGACATTTTCCTACAAAAATCATTGTATTTTATAATAATTTGGAGATTTTATTTTCTGCTAAATAAATTTATTTTATAATTATTTCATTATTACCTGAATTAACTAGAACCAAAGAAGGCAATATTTTTCTGGGCTTCACAGGTGGCTCAGTGGGAAACAAATCCACCTGCAATGCAAGAGAGAAAGGAGATATGGGTTCCATCCCTGGGTTGGGAAGAGCCCCTGGAGGAGGGCTGCTGCTGCTGCTCTGCTGAGTCGCTTCAATTGTGTCTGACTCTGTGCGACCCCATAGACAGCAGCCCACCAGGCTCCCCCGTCCCTGGGATTCTCCAGGCAAGAACACTGGAGTGGGTTGCCATTGCCTTCTCCAGTGCATGAAAGTGAAAAGTGAAAGTGAAGTCACTCAGTCATGTCTGACCCTCAGCGACCCCATGGACTGCAGCCTTCCAGGCTCCTCCATCCATGGGATTTTCCAGGCAAGAGTACTGGAGTGGGGTGCCATTGCCTTCTCCGGAGGAGGACATGGCAACCCAATCCAGTATTCTTGCCTGGAGAATCCCATGGACAGAGGAGTCTGCGGGCTACACTCCATGGGTTCGCACAGAGTCGGGCACAACTGAAGTGACTGAGCATGCGTGCAAAGAGTCAGACACAACTGAGCATGCACCCCCCCACACACACACACCTTATTTCTTAAATCTTCTCTAATAACGAATATTTTTTTTTTTTTAATATTCAGTGTTCTCAAAAAAAGTAAGGATTATTCTAGGGGAAGGGGACCCTTGGCTTCTCCACTGGCTGTTCCAGGCCATGTGGAATCCTGGTCACTATGCCAGCTCCTCTCTCCACCTCTCCCTCCCCATCCTCTCTCCCTGACCTCTGCCCACCACCTACATTGGCCCAAGAGCTCAAGTTCTCATTCTATGGTGAAGAACACACAGACATCTCTCCTTCACCTGTCTCCAAACTCAAATTCCAGGTCCACCTTTAGTCAAGGTGCCCAGGTGATTAGCCTCAAAATGGGACAGCAGATAATTTGATCCATTCTCTAATCGTAAGATTCACCCTTTTTATAAAGCAGTTGAGATTTTCTTTTATTTTTTAAAATTAGTGTATAATTGTTTTCAAATGTTGTATTAGTTTCTGCTGTTCAACAACGTAAATCAGCCATAGGTATATCCGGGCTTCCCAGGTGGCACTAGTGGTAAAAAACCTGACTGTCAATGCATGAGACATGAAACACAGATTTGATCCCTAGATCGGGAAGATCCCCAGGAGTAGGGCGTGGAAACCCACTCCAGTATTCTTGCCTGGAGAACCTCATGGACAGAAGAGCCTGGCAGGTTACAGTCCATGGAATCGCAAAGAGTCAAACACGACTAAAGCAACTTAGCACGACACATAAATATATTCCCTCCTTTTGAGGCTCCTTCCCACCCCCCATTCCCACCCCTCTAAGTCAAAGGCAGCTGAGACTTTATTTTTTAGTAGCAATGTATACATATTTATTCTTTGTTTTTTTCAGCTGATTTGAAATCTTTTTTCTATTTTTGGTAGAGAGTTAAGTGTGTGCTTGACCTGGGTGACCACACAATTACATGAGCTAATTCACTGATAAAAACATTTTGTTGTACTATTTTTCTCCTGACTGTTTGTTCTCCTGATTCTTACCTCATTCATGTAAAGTAACATTACATGAAGTCTCTTTTTCTGCCTCCAGCAGGCTGAGTCTCCAGTGAATTGCAATTTGATTAAACAGTTTCCTCATATCTCTCAAGTACTTTTTTGATTTGTTTCACATAATTAGACTTTTTGAATTCAAAGGAGATGTAAAGCTCATATCGTACAACGCCCTCATTTTCATGTAAGAAGAAACTGAGCCTAGATAGCTGTGCTCCTTTTAATTTCAGCTTTCTTATCTTTTACTTGCTTTTAAAAGTATGCCTCCAATTTCATATGTAGGACAGGATGGGCAAGAAAAATCAGAAGGGTAAAGCATCACCTTTAAATAGAAAGAAGCTAAACTACAGTTATTAAATTACATTTATTACCCACCAAAATCCTAGCCTCAAAAATTAAGATTTGCAAATACATTGATCTTGCATTATCGTGTGTCACACTTCCACACACCTGCCTGGCAGATAAACATTTTAAACCATTCTCTTCACCAAGGAGAGACTGGGCAGAGGAGAGAAGGGTTCTAAGGACACCTTCCAAAGTCCATGCTTGTGGTCAGGTCCAACTTTAAAGAAAAGGACTTTTCAAATTGTCAGAGGAAATTCAGAGCCCATGGATATGTCTGCTCTCCACATCCCTAGCTCCCATGCTATTCTCCAGACAAATATAAGATGCATCATTTTCATCACATGCCATGCAGATGAATGAATGTGGCCCCTGGGCAACCTCAGGAAGTGCAGGAGGCCTCCTGGCTGTGCTGCAGGCTGCGTGAGACTGATGGCTCTGCAGGAGTCCAAGAGGAAACCACCCACATCCCAGGAGAGGTTGGTACATGATCAGAGTCTCAGGGCTTCTCATTTCAAGACAGACATTTTCTTGTCTCCATACAGTAAGTCCCGCACATGTGAACAAGTTCCTTTCCAAGAGCCTGTTCGTTAAGTCCAATCTGTTCATTTAAGTCCCACAAAGTTAGCTTAGATACCCAACTAACACAGTTGGCTATATAGTACTAAACTGTAAAAGGTTTACAATATTTTCACACAAATAATACATAAAAAACAAATGCAAAAAAATAAAAGAAAACATTTTTAATCTTACAGTATAGTACCTTGAAATGTACAGTAGTACAGTGCAACAGCTAGCACGCAGGGGCTGGCATTGAGTGAACAGGCAAGAAGAGTTACTGAGTGGAGGAGGGAGATGAGGTGGGATACAGTAGAACTGAAGGGTCATGAGCAATATGAGATGGAGGGCAAGCAGCAACGTCACTCATGCCTGACACTGATGGAACACATGTTTGCATCTTTGAAAGTTCACAACTTGAACATTTGTATGCAGGGAACTTAATCTATTATCCTCAAATAGCCTGGGCACCAACGCTTGTGTGTTTAACCCTTCTCACAATCCCTTCCTTCTCCTCACCCCAAAATACCATGTCTTCTGTCTCAGTATCTGTGCTGAGGCTGATGCTGGAGGGGGAGAGGGAGGGGGTGGAATGGAGACTCTGTTCCTAAGGACACAGGCCCCTGAACTTCCTTTCCTCCTGCCCCCTCCCCCCGCCCCCGCAGCTTGCACACTGTCTCCCGAGATGGAGTCGTGTTTTCCAACTTCATGGAGCATGAAAAGATGCTTACAGAAGTCCTGCAATTCACCTTCACTGTTGTGTGATGCTCCCCGCAGGCATTAATATCAACAATTCATGGTTCAGTAGCAAATAAACCCCATACAAGTAGTAAGCTCTTGACTCCCAGGCCAGTCCAACATTCTGTTTATCATGTAGGGTGAGACTGTCTTCATATTTTGGCTCCAGGCATCGAGAGATAAAGTGAAAATTAAGCAATTCTCCTCCGGCGCTTTCCCACTTCCTACAAGTTTTCTGTGCTCACTTCCTCCTCCTTCTCATCCCTCCCAGCATCTCCACTCTGGCCTCCGGGTGGCCCAGATATTAATTCCCAGTCCTAACCAACCGGTTCCTCCTTCTCTCGTTTTTTATGTGAACCCTTGTCTCTATTCCTCAGACTCACCACACCTCCTGACAAAATCTACACCAGAGATTTTGGTCACAAACCTTGCAACTGGAATCCTTATATCTACCCACCTTTTCTCCCAAAGATTCTCTCCCCACAAATTAGTCCTTTCATAGAGGACAGCTGCCTGTTAAACACACTCTATGCACATTATACCTTATCCTCCCAACCTCATTCCACCGTTACCCAGATCCATGGAGATTTTTGGCTCTTTGTTGTTGTTGTGTTAGTCTCTCAGTCGTGTCCAACTCTTTGTGACTCCATGGGCTGTAGCCCTCCAGGGTCCTCTATCCATGGAATTTTCCAGGCAAGAATACGGGGGTGGGTTGCCATTCCCTTCTCCAGGAGGTCTTCTTGACCCAGGAATCGAACCCAGGCTAATTCTGCATTATCTAGGAAGATGGTTCCAATACCTGATCCTCCCAGTGTAAGAAACTTATGATCTTGCAAATTTCTGTAGTTATAGTCATTTCAACAGAGACATCTTTCTTTACAGATTTGAAATTGAAATGTTACAGACCTAGATATACAAATGGACATGAATTGACAAACTGTGAACAAAATATGTAAATGTATGTGCCTGGATCTACTGGGAGAAGTCAGAGAAGCTGACAGAGGCTTTTTTGGAAGCCTTTATCCAGCACACATACTGCAAGTACTGATTAATGAAATAACTGATCAAGTTCTCAGGTGCACGGAGCTCTGAGAACACCAAACATACTGCCATCGCGTTCACGCGCAAGGCCTCTGATCTCGCCTTTCCTTTTTATCCTTTTCTCTCACTCTCTGCTGCTCACTCCAGCCTTTTGATATTTTAATCGGTTTTTCCCAGAGCAGACTGGAAATGTTTGACTCGTTTTCGATGGTCCAAAAGATTTGCCATTTTTATTTCCTGCGTTGTGGCCGATTTGTTGGAAATTGCACAACTGCCTCGTGGTTTATAAATGGTCTGCTTTCTCACACATTTCAAATTAAGACAAGAAGACGTCAGTGGCCATGCTGTAAGTTTCTCTGGACCTCCACTTAACCCCCTCTTTGTGTTAACATCAGGAGAAGTGGCTGGTTTGGCTAGGCTAAAGATAGATTTTTACTTCTGCCCTCCTGATTGCAATCCTTGCCCCTGAACTTCTAAGCTCACAGCACAACAGTTAATGCTTCCTGGAAGAAGGATAGTTTTGTTTTTTCAGTAACTTTTGGGGACAACTGAACATCCATCTCTAATGCTGACCTGGAATAACATGGCAACTCATTTGTCCATCAAGTTCATTTTAATTAAAAAAAAAGCCTGTACAAATCATTTTGTAATGCTGCTGGCTCCTGGGCATCTTTTTTCAAGGTTCCTAAGCTAGTTTATGCAGCAGATTTCTTATCATCTCATAGTCCGTTACTCACACAAAGATATTAATAGATGTATTCCCTTCCCTCCAAGAGTTCAGAATCTAAGACATAATGTATATATTGTAGACATGCATAGACATGGGCTAGAATTGTTAAATTAAAATGATAACAGATAGGTTACAGCCAAACAAGTTATTATTACTATATCCCATCAACAGTCTGTCTGTGGAATCATCATCATGAATGCCTGAATTGATAAATGGAGAATGAATGTGGTACTGATCAAAAATGGAATTAACAAGGCAGGAGTTATGGAGGAGTCAAAGAAAGAATGATGCGGCATGGTATTGAATAAAAATAAATAGTGTTTGCAGACAGAGAGCAAGCCCTCAGATAAAAGAACTTAGTGAACCACCTAGCTGGCCATGATGCAGAGGCAGGAGGGACAAGACACAGTGGATATGTGTTGGTGATGATGCTAGTGTAACCCTTATAAATCCATTATGGACTTTCCTGGTTGTTGTTGTTATTTGGTCACTGAGTCCCTTCTGACTTTGCAACCCCATGGACTGTAGCCAGCCAGGCTCCTCTGTCCATGGAATTTCCCCGGCAAAAATACAGGACTGGGTAGCCATTTCCTCCTCCAGGGGAGCTTCCCAACCCAGAGATTGTACCCATGTCTCCTCACAGGCAGGTGGATCCTTTACCACTGAGCCACCTGGGAAGTAGTTAAGACTCCATGCTCCCTCTACAGGGTGCACAGCTTCCATCCCTGGTCAAGGAAGATCCCACATACCACCTGGCCAGATAATAATATTGATAAAGTCATTTTTTATAAAGCTCTTATATGTGGTACAGTCCCAGAATGGGCTCATATCTAAAGACACTCATCTAGAATCAAGCACAGTCTGTCTGCCTCATATGGCCAGGGAAAGATGAAAAAAAAAAAAGAATAACCAATAAGGCAGTATATTTGGATAAATCCTAAAAGCATGGAGCATTTGACAAGCGAGAATTATAAACACAAAACATCGATAGTTTGAAATAATAATTACAATGACATGCATTAGTAAAATAAGAACTCTTTTGAGAATGTTCAAAATATATAATATGAAATATTTAGCTGTATTTCCACCACTGTTAAGCGGATGCAGGGAAGACACATGTTTACTCCCACTTTCAAGAAACTTCGAAAGATAAAAGAATGTATGTATGCATGTGTATAACTGAGTCGCTTTGCTGTACAGCAGGCATTGACACGACACTGTAAATCAGCTATACTTCAATTTAAAAAATTTTTTAATTAAAGAAAAATCAGGATTTGCAAAATTTTCATAATGGTAGGAGATCATGTTATTCACTTTATCAGAGGGGTATCTTCATTTGTTAGTTTTTTTTACATGCGTGCATGCATGCTCGGGCATGTCAACTCTTTGTGACCCTGTGGACCCCTCCAGGCTTCTCTGTCCGTGGGATTTTCTAGGCAAGAATAGTGGAGTGGGTTGCCATTTCCTCCTCCAGATTTTCCACATCTTTTCCATTGGCAGGCAGATTCTTTACCACTGAGTCGTCTGGGAATCTTGGTAGTTTTTTTAATCACCCAAAAATGTGCCCATCCTATTCGGATTCTAACTCAAATATCATGACTCAAAACTCTACGCTCTTTCTGGTACTATTCCTCCCACTCTTCCATTCTGTGACCCGGATCAGCTACTCTTATTTCACTTGCCTTTTCTGTTATTTTTGTTTTCAATGTCATTTCCCTACATTTTATTTAATGCTTTTTTTTCTGGTGGCTCTAACCGACATGAATCACAATACTATAGACAAAACCACCAAAACAGAGAAGTGTTGCTCGAATAGTGACAAATCCCAAATCATTGTGTTTGTCTGTTAACTTTCTTCCACAAATTCTTTCTGACAGAATGTCTATACAACAGAGTTTGTGATAAATAAGAGGAACAAAGAGGAGTCTGGTGTGATGATCCCATCCTACCTAGAAGCTGGACCATCATGAGCACACATGTCTAATAGTCCCCAGGAACCTACACTACTTTTTAAATTCATTCTGAGGAAACTTTCAAATTTTTAATATGACTCATAGTGTGCTTAGAGACACAAAATCTGTTAGGCCAGAGTCGCCGTATTCTGATGATTAACATGAATTATTTATATTGCTGAAGTTTTAATTAGAGTCAGTTACAGTACTGAAGTTCTGGTTAAATGATAAACCCTGGGAAGTGCTGTCTAATTAAATCCTCCTCTGAACCATGAAGGGCGATGGATCATCCCCTCCCCAGAGGAGGGACTCAGTCTCAGAGAGACTTGAGGAATTGCCAAGATCACAGGCTCCTAAGTGCTTAATGCAGGATGTAAAGTCATGTTTATCTGAGTTCTTTCCACTTGCCATACAAATACCAAAATCATGGTGCATTGTTATGTACACTATCTCTCATTTTATAGGACAGATGAGCAAGCTGACCACGCAAGGTGAACTCAATCCAGATCTCCCACTTGCTGCTTCTCGGGGAGGAGGTCAAGGCAGGGCAGGAACAGGTGGAGTGTGGGTGGGGCCAGGCCTGGGAAACTAGGAGAAGGAGTGGGGGCTTAAGAGGAGGGCAGGAGGACAGGCTGGGAGATGAAGTTGGAGGAGATCCTTGGATACAGACCATGAGTCTTGGTGGAAAGTGGAAGTGTGCTCAGTCATGACCGACTCTTTGCGACCCGATGGACTTTAGCCTACCAGGCTCCTCTCCCCATGGGATTTTCCAGGCAACAGTACTGGAGTGGTTTGCCACTTCCTTCTCCAGGGGATCTTCCCAACCCAGGGATCGAACCCAGGTCTCCCACGTTGTAGACAGATGCTTTACCGCCTGAGCCACTTTGGACTTACAGCATCAGCAAATAGAAGGAGGTTTTGAACACAATGATATAGCTATCTTTCCTTAGGAATTAACTCTGGCAACTTACCCAAAATAATCTAGAGTGTGAGGAGCTGAAAGGAACCCCTAAAGGAGTGTGGTTGTTGCTCTCCATCGCTAGAGAGGAAGAGGCTATGACCAAGTCGGCTGCTTTTCTAGAACCTGAGAACATTTTCAGTATAATTTCTCCCTGACTAGTGCCAAAGAATTGATGCTTTTGAACTGTGGTGTTGGAAAAGACTCTTGAGAGTCCCTTGGACTGCAAGGAGATCCAACCAGTCCATTCTAAAGGAGATCAGCCCTAGGAGGTCTTTGGAAGGACTGATGCTAAAGCTGAAACTCCAGTACTTTGGCCACCTCATGCAAAGAGTTGACTCTTTGGAAAAGACTCTGATGCTGGGAGGGATTGGGGGCAAGAGGAGAAGGGGACGACAGAGGATGAGATGGCTGGATGGTATCACCGACTCGATGGACATGAGTTTGGGTCATCCAGGAGTTGGTGATGGACAGGGAGGCCTGGCATGCTGCAATTCATGGGGTCGCAGAGTCGGACATGACTGAGCCACTGAACTGAACTGAACTGAGTACCTAAGAAATATACTTATGAAATACACAAAATACACGTGGAATGCAATGTCTAGTACCCTGACTGCAACAGGACTGGCCAGTTTGACAGTGCACTCCACAAGGATGCAACTCGCATCTCTACTTCTCCTTCCCAAAGAAGTCTTTGTATCTAGTCTGTATCGATGACACTTTCAATTTCTCCTGTGCTCTCTTGTTACTCACTAACCCATCTGTTAACTTCTGGGTGCACTTTGCAAACAAGCAATAGACAGAAACATAACAAAAAACATTATTAACAAAGATGCATAGATGATGGAAAGTAGGTGGACAAAGTGTCCAAATACGGTGTCATTTAAATCAAAGAGAAAGTACTGACCAGCTAGAGGTACAATCTGTCTTCTCTAATCAATAAGTAACTTTGCAACTCAGGGCTGTTATTAAGAATCAGTCTAGTCAATAAACTTTAGACTTTACTCAGCAGCTGCAACCTCCCAACAGTAGAGGAAAAGCATATATATAATTTTAAATATTGTGTTAATAGGTCCAAAACCTAGTATCTATAAGAACATAATTTTACTCTCTCTATTTTAACACATTTACATTTTAATCAATAACACTCTCCATGGTAAGTTTGAGGCACTTATAGGTGTACATTCATGACTTTATTTCTTGGTCATTCCTTTCGAAAGTGCACAGTAAGGATAGGATAAAATGGTGCTGAATATTTAAAGTGAATCATTGAAAATGCATCAAGATACTTTCAACCCTCAGCACATTTTTAATCTCCCTAAAAATTGCAGAACCATAGTCACGTTAACTAGAGAAATAGCTTGCCCAGAACACCTTTGAAGTCAGAATACATTATATCATTCTTGAAGGTATTAATAATTATTAACTCAAGTACTGAACTAAAAGAGATACATGAATGAAAATAGGCTCTTTTGTGCAAATACTGTGTACATTATATAAAAACCATGCTAACGGCTTGTAACATGATAAAAATGCTTTAATCGCAGGTCACAGAAAACTGAAAAAAATAGTTTTCATTACATTTATGAAAAGACAAGTGATTCACCTTCAGTTGGACCAAGTAATGTCTTTTCACTGAATAAATTACTTTCTGATGTAAATTAAATGTGCATCTGGAAACTCTATTAACTCTTTAAAAATAATATAGAAAATTATATACATTCTGGAGTTGCAATATTAGTTTACTAAATGGGGTTTACAGCGGTGGACTGAAAGAATTTCATGCATACATAATGTGCAAAGTTTTATTTCTTGTTTCCCCCCAAAAGTAAATCCCATCTCAATTTAATCTCTTGTCATTTAGAGAACCTAACTAACCTAGGAAAATAAGTTTTTATTCATTCAGTTAATACACATGTATATTCTAGATTCTAAATCCAAACTCTCTTTAGGATTTTCTCTATCATTTGATAACAAACTAGAGCTATGGTAAAAACAGTATTATACTACTACCAGCTTTACTGAAAAGCTAGTCCCAATCTAAAAATATTTCTCTCTTTATCCTTTTCTTCTTTAATTTTCTCTCTACTTCCTCCCTTTCCCTCCTTGCCCTAAAAAAAAAAAAAAAAAAAAAAAAAAAGCTAAGACTCCTTAGTATGATGGTTCCACAGACAAAACACAGACCTCAGAGTTGCTAGGTGTCTATAAAGGGCTCAAGTCTTTTGAGAAACAAAGACCAATATAGTCAGACTTTCGGCTGACTGTACTAGGATCAGACCCAGGAGGATTTGGGGATTTTTCATTTTATAACTGGAGGTTTGTACACCTTTTTACTGCCTTCATTCAATTCCCCCTCCCTATACCCCGCAACTCTCCACCTCTGATAACCACAATTCTGATCTTTTTTTTTTTTATGCATTTGTTCATTTGATTGTGTTTGAAGTATAACTGACCTAAAACACAGTGTTAGTTTCTGGTATACAACATAGTGTTTTGATATTCGTATATATTACAAAATTATCAGCACAATAAGTCTAGTTAGGTTATGTCACTATACAAAGATGTCACACAATTGTTGACTTTATTCTCCACACCGTGCATTTTACACTGGTGACTCACTTATTTTACAGCTGGAAGTTTGTAGCTCTTAATCCCTCTCATCTGTTTCTTTCCTTCCTTACTACCTGGTTGTTCTCTGTATCTATAACTCTGTTTCTGTTTTGTTAGGTTTGTTCTTTGGCTTATTTTTTAGATTCCACAGATAAATGAAATCATACTGCATGTCTTTCCCTGTCCAATTTACTTCACTTAGCTTAATACCCTCAAGGTTCATCCATGTTGTCACAAATGCAAGCTTTCGTGCTTCTTTAGGGTTGTTGTATTCTGTTATACGTATGTACAACATCTTCTTTATCCATTCATCTATTTACGGGCACTTAGGTTGCTTCCAATGAACATAGGAGTGCACTTTTGTAATTAATATTTTAATTTTCTTCAAATAAATACCCAAGAGTGGATCATATGGTAGTTCTATTTTTAATTTTTTTGAAGAATCTCCATACTATTTTCCAAAGTGGCTGCACCAATTTATATTCCCACCAACAGTGCATGAGGGTCCCCTTTTCTCCACATCCTCACCAACACTTGCTATTGTTTGTCTTTTTAATGATTGCTGTTCTGTCAGATGTGAGGTGAATATCTGTGGTTTTCAATTGTATTTCCTCATTAAGTAGTGATTTTTGACATCTTTTCCCGTGTCTGTCAGCCATCTGTATGTCATCTTTTTGGGAAAATGTCTATTCAGGTATTTTACCCATCTTAGTCAGGTTGTTTTTTTGAAGTTGAGCTGTATGAGTTCTTTGTATATTTTGAAAGTTAACCCCTTATCAGGTATATCATATAAAAATTTCTTCTTCCATTCCATAATTGGCCTTTTGCTTTGCTGATAATTTCCTTCAATGTGCAAAAGTTTTTTAGTTTAATATAGCTCCATTTGTTTATTTTGCTTTTGTTTCTCTTGCCTAAGGAGGCATATCCAAAAAAATCACCAAGATCAATGTCAAAGAACTTAATGCTAATGGTTTCTTCTAGAAGTTTTATGGTTTCATGTCTTACCTTTAAGTCTATAATTCATTTCGAATTTATTTTTGTGTGTAGTGTGGCAGAATTCTGCAGTTTGGTTCTTTAGCATGGAGCTTCTACTTTCCCCAGAACCACTTATTAAAGAGGCTATGTTTTCCCTATTATATACTCTTGTTTCCTTTGTTGTAGACTAATTAACTATATAAGTATGGATTCATTTCTGGGCTCTGTATTCTCTTCCATTAATCTTTGTGTCTTTGGCCTTCCAACCTATACACTGGTCTAGTGAGCTGGGAGCAGGTGGGCAGCTCAGCAGGCAGCTACTCAGAGTCAGCCCAGGTGACAACAGCAATCTCCAAGTATGA
Organism: Oryx dammah; assembly: GCF_014754425.2. Lineage (NCBI taxonomy): Eukaryota > Metazoa > Chordata > Mammalia > Artiodactyla > Bovidae > Oryx > Oryx dammah. The sequence goes on along the minus strand of NW_024070196.1, from coordinate 40,018,249 downwards.
CCGGAGAATAGAAAATGAATCTTTCCTCGCTGTTTAACTTGGCGACCTGAATTAGCAGCCACTTCACATCATATGCTTCACTCTTAATTTGAGATGGCAGGGTGGACAGAAATAGGAAGACGGGCAGTCAGTACAAAAAACGGAGTACCCATAGGTGCCAATGTCCATTCGAACTCAATTATGGTGGGTTTGAGAATGGGCGAGCTCTACAAAAGATTAAGAGGAGTATATTAACTCGTTCCTGATAGACATTTATAAGAGAAGAAGAGAGGCATAAGCAATGTTTACTTGGTATTAGAGAGACTCTTAGCATCCAAGTGGACCACATGTGGCTCTTATAATCTCGGTCAATATTCATCCCATGCTGCTTACAAGTTCATGGATTATAGAGTATAGATTCTATTAAATATATTTTTAGCACAGTTGTTAGTTACAATAGAAATTACCTGGAAATTAAGACCAATGGGCTAAAGAAGGGAAATTCAGATTTAGTACATGTGACTTCTTTCTCATCCATTAGCTTCATCTAATCACACCAAAAACCCTGGGAAGGAGTTTCACTATTCCCTGCTTTCTGGAAGAGGAAACTGAGAAGTGACAAAACCTACTCAGAGTCCACAGGGCACAATGGGAACTCCCAGCCCACAGCAACCATGCACAAACTGCACTGCGCTTGTAGGTACAGTGTAGGGACCAAGCCTCAGAAAATGCTGTGGCCTGTGGTTGCAGTAACTTCAAGAAAAGGCAAAATCAGGAAAACACTGCTTTCCAATTTAAATGAGCCTGTTTGGTTTTTGCTGAATTGATACTTGGTTGTATGGAAAAGCATTACAATTAAGCCCATGGTAGATGTCATTCACAAAATAACAGCCACATGGAAATTCTAAAAAGGAAGCTGCTGCTAAGTCACTTCAGTCATGTCTGACTCTGTGTGACCCCATAGACGGCAGCCCACCAGGCTCTCCTGTCCCTGGGATTCTCCAGACAAGAACACTGAAGTGGGTTGCCATTTCCTTCTCCAATGCATGAAAGTGAAAAGTGAAAGGGAAGTCGCTCAGTCATGTCTGACTCTTCACAACCCCATGGACCACAGCCTACCAGGCTCCTCTGTCCATGGGATTTTCCAGGCAAGAGTACTGGAGTGGTGTGCCATCGCCTTCTCTGAAAAAGGAAGCAGTGGTCACTTAATCTGCAGACTGCAGATGTGTGGTTGGCTAAGTGTCCCTGCCCTGAGCTGCCCCATAATGGCATTTAGAATCTTGCTCGTCATATATCCTCCCCAAATGGTAATATCCCCACTATGCATCAGGAAACATTTATATCATATCCAACAAAATCTTGTCCAACTCTCAGAGCCTGAAAAATGCCTTTGAAATTGTCCTTTGGGTTAAAGATGGAAAAATATCAGACTCCAATTCATTAACACACAGATGATATGGAATGACATATCTTATAAATAAATAATGCTTCTGGCATTTAAAATTCTTTGTCTCGCTCCCATAATTTGAGAAAGCTTCAAACAGACATGCATTATACACACACACACATATGATGTCCAGGTAATTTCATATTTACTCAAAAACTGTTGGTATATATCCAAATACCAGGCAGCTAGGAGTGAGTTAAATGTTCTTCACATAATAAAAATTCTAGGGAATTCCCTGGTGGTCCAGTGGTTCAGACTCTGTGCTTTCATTGTCATAGAAACTTTACAAACTGTTTCAACTACAATAAGCTTAAAAAATTAAAATATGTACCAAAATGTTTTATTGTACTTTAAAATATTTCAAATCCACCAAAATATGATAAAAGTAGTACAATGAGCATCCATATGGCTTTCCCCCGGGCTTACATTAACATTTTCCCACATTTGCCTTTTCTCTCTCAACACTCACACACACACATATGTTTTCTTGAGGAATGATTTGAGAGCAAATTGCAGATACCAGGACTCCTCTCCCCTAAACACTTCATCCTGGCTCTCCTAAAAACTGCATTCTTATGATTACAAAATTCAAGAAAGTTAACACTGATAAAATAATGCTATCTAATATAACACATATATTCATATTTTATCAATTATCCTAATTACATCCTTTATAGAAAAAATTATTTCTTTTCCTAATCACACCCTTGCACTCAGCAGCCACAGCTCTATAGCCTCCTTTAATCTGAAGACAATGACGTAAGTTTAAAACAAGGGCCAGTTGAACCATACAAAATATTCCTCAAGTTTTGGTTTGTCTGATGCAAACACAAGATTGTTACGGAAGCTGTCATAGAAATGCACCAGAGGAAAGCTTGCTGCTGCGTTGACAGCAGATCTCTTTGTAAAGTACTGTGTCCCATTTTTGTTTCTTTGTCTTTAAAATTGTGACTCTCAAGACTTCCAGTTTTCACCCATCCCCATTCTTGTAAATGTCCTCAGACAATCCTTAAAGACACGCATTTATCTCTCCTAACTTTCAGAGTCACCTCTGAAGCCTTACCCAAGCCACGCTTCAGCTTCCCCAGCCAGTTGGTGATCACTCCCAGGTTCCTTTACCCTCAGAGTTCCAACATTCTCCTCCAGGTGGAGGGTCTCCATTGCTGTTTTCATCCATCCTTCTCTATCAGTGAAAAATGCCCTCTCCATGCAACAAAGAGAAGGACCAAGCAACTGTGTCTTAAACAAAGAAGAATTAATTTTTCTCACATTAACAGTCCAGCAGTCAGTGCTTATGGCACCAGATCAGCTCTCCAGCCGTGCCATTAGGGTCCTGGGCTTTTCCTGTATTTCCCACTTCACCATCCTCTGTGCTGATTATCGTGTTAAAGGTTTATCTCCTAATTCACGGAAAGACGCCCACCGTAGCTCCAGACATCAAGTCCAAGTGGCATGTAGGTCCATCTTTCAAAAATAGTTTTCCCAGAAATCCCATTAGAAGAATTCTGATTCTCAGATCTTATAGGTCAGGATTTGGTCCTACAGTCATGCCTAAATGCCAAGGCAGCAAAGAACCTGGGAACTAAGAGTAGCTTTACTATTTAGGCAGACGTGGCTTTTTCGGTACTGAATGCACCATCAACACAAAAACAGGAGGGATTCCAGTACTAGAGGAAAAGGGAAATGGACAGCCAGTCAGCAACCAACCGATTCCCTCCCAACACTGTAGATTCACTCATTCCCTCCTGCTCAAGCTCATTCTAGGTTTCCTGGCAGTTTTCCTTCATTTCTCTTCTCTCCTATCTACAGCCCCTTGAAAAATGAACTTTCATGCATGTTTATTAACACCTCGCCTTCCTCCTTGAGTCAAATAATATTACAACCACTGGTACTGTTTGCACCTTTAACAGGTGAGGAAAGCTGGAGTCCAGGAAGACGAAGAACCTTGCTACCATTTGCCCATCAACTGAGAGGCACACCCAAGAGTAAAACATAGCCCTGCTGGCTGTCAGTATTGTCACATCTGCTCTCAGAACACAGGGTTCCTATTTCCCACTCTGTTGTTTGGCCCCTCTGGCACATACCTGAGATATTTAAATATAAAGTTCTCCATGAGGCTTCATCAATTCAGTTGTTTATTTCTGGAAACTTCTCCAAAAAGGAAAAATAATGAGAGAACCAAGTTTTTCCCTTTTTACTTTTTTTTAATTTACTGTCTAAATGTGAAGGAAGGAGAAGCCAGAATGATAAACCATTGCCTTCCTTGGAAATTTTTGCGTCTCTGAACCCTGAATCTGAATATGTCTGTCAGGAAGCGGTGGGCCTATGTCTACTTAGACGCATCATGCTTGTCTTTGACCTTGTGGGGAAATATCTTGCAACACCCAAGGCAACATAAAGTACCCTGGTGAAGCAGCCAGCATCTCATCCTTGCACTGAAAGGTTTCAAAAGAGGGACAGATCACCCAGAATAGAAATGCTCAGAGAGGGAATCAGTTTGAAGTTGCAATTGACTTTGATTATGAAGGGTAAAACTTGGGTGAAAATAAGATATGCAGTACAACTGTCCCAAGTCAAGAAACAGAAATATGGGTGGTTTTCAGGAGCTCCTAGGCTTGTCAATACATGGGGAGCAGTGGTTAAAAACATGCGTTCTGAAATCAAACAGTCCTGAGTCTGAACCTCAGTTCTGCCATGTCCTAGTTGTGTGATCCCTGAGCAACTTGCTCCCTTGTGCCTTGCCTTCTAGATGGTAAAATCATGATAATATTAATAATGATTCAATGGCATTGTTATGAGAATGAAATAAAATATGTAAAGCTCTCAGTGCTAGTCCCTAAAATTTAGTAAATGCTCAAAAACGTGAAAGAAAAGTCTTCTGATCAGAGTGAGAAGGTCAGTGCATTGGACTCTTAGGTTTAAGAAAGTAGATTGTGGCCAGTTGTAGTTGTTTTGACTCTAAGGCTAAATTGTAATGCAAAGGAAGCCATTAAGAGTGTATCAACCAGATGAACTTACTTACAAAACAGAAAGAAACTCACAGACTTAGAGAATGAACTTATGGGTGCCAGGGGGAAGGATGCGGGGGAAAGCATAGTTAGGGAGTTTGGAATGGACATGTACACACTGCTATATTTAAAACAGATAACCAACAAGGAGCAACTGCATAGCACATGGAACTCTTCTCAATGTTATGTAGCAGCCTGGATGAAGCGAGTTTGGAGGAGAACAGATACACATAAATATATGGTTGAAGGCCTTTATTGTTCACTTGAAACTATCACAACATTGTTAATTGGTTATACCCCAATACAAAACAAAATGTTTTTTTAAAAAGTGTACCAGTCAGATGTGAGATAATCTAGACTGGAATCACAGCTGAGACAATGGGAGTGGAAAGGAGCTGCTGGGTAGAAAGCTCATTAGGAAGATGTTTAACTGCCCTTGACTTCAAGTCTGTTTTTTTGCTGCAGTGTCATCAACAAACTGCTGTCAGTCACTGAGCAGGAATCAAATGGGATGGTTGGACAGAGACAAAGAATCATATCATAGTTTGACACATAGACTAGAAATGTAAAAATACAAGATTTAGGACTCCCAGCTATTCTGTGTGTTGGGAAGTATGTGCGTTCACTCGGCAAATGCTCACTGGATGTTTATTATGGCAGAACCATAAGCCTTGAGCAATGCTTACAATAGCATCTCACCCAACTAAAGATCACTCATCCTAGAATCTACAAAACTTTAATTCTTGAAAACCCAGGCATTAAAAAAGAAAAAAGAACTCTTCTCCTTTCTCAGGCCCTCATTCATAGCTCCCTGGCTCACACTTTACATAGAGGTCTACATGTCACGTCCAAGTATGTGCATTTTTAGCCACGGCAGATTTAAGTAATAAATTAGAAATGGTAATGAGTGCACCAAGACTACAGAGCAGTCACATTAATGATAGTTGAAGTGACAGCTGGTAAAGAACCATGGAGGAAAAAAACACAAGAAGTTGAAAGAACTCCAAAAGCACAGGAGTCTGTGGTCAAAGTTATAGGACACGAATGCTCTCAAGGGCCCTAACGCGTCAGTGTCTTAGCAAGTCCAAGCTCAGACTGCTTCCGCATGACAGGCCAATAAATTGAGAGATAGGTTGTTGGGATAAGGAACAGTGCCTTTATTCAGAAAGCCCCCAGACCAAAAAGATGGTGGACTAGTGCCCCAAAGAGCTACCTTTCCCAGGTTTCTTTTATAGAACAAAAAGCATGAGGGGAGGAGGTAAAGTTAAAAAGGTAGTAAGTTGTTGCAAATATTTTCTGGTTCTAGCCAGACTCCAGTAAGGATATGTTAATTTCTTCTTTCCCATAGCCATTCACTGGAGGATCTGGTCAGGATATTTCCTGTAAGTTTAACAAAGGTATTATAGCTTAACCCTCAAGCTTAACTCTTAACCTTCAAGTTTCCCAGAGATGAGCCATTATGTATACTTTAAGCTGTAGGCAACATCCCTTTAGTGATTAAGTGTAGCAAAAGCCATACAAAGTTTAAAGTAAAAGAAGCCCTTTCATTATGGAAACAGAGTTGTTCTTCCCCATTACAAACATGATAACCCAAATTCATTTGGTTTCAATAGATTTCCAAACCTTTAGAAGCAAAGTGAAAAAGTGAGTGTTAGTTGCTCAGTTGTGTCCAACTCTTTGCTATCTATGGTTCCTCTGCCAGGTTCCTCTGTCCATGGAATTCTCCAGGTCAGAATACCAGAGCAGGTTGGCATTCCCTTCTCCAGGGTATCTTCCTGACCCAGGGATCAAACCTGGGTCTCTTGCATTGCAGGCAGATTCTTTACCATCTGAGTCACCAGGGAAACCCTTAGAAGTAAAGCTACAACCCAAAATAGAATCAGACACACCAGTACAGACTTTTCTGACAAGTTTTGCTAAAAGGGGGAGATACAAAATAAAGATGCACCTGGTGTGGGGAATGAAATGTCTTTTCTTTAGTCTTGTTTTTAAGAAGAGGGAACACAGCATGTTTCAGGAAAAAGGTGAAAATGGATGTGGTTGAGAGAGAAGGGAGAATCATCGATTCATCTGGAGCTGGAAAGAAAGATGGAAATGGGGGGTGGGGGATGCTAACTTTGGACCAGTGTGAAGAGGGTGCAAAGGAGGCAGAACGTGCAATGTAGGCTCAAGGAAAGAAGGAATGAAATCATCGTCTAGGAGACGGGAGAGTGCATAAAACAGAGATCCACTGCCACATGGCATCAAGGCCCCCTCCCATTCTATTCGAAGGAAGAGTCGTGTGCCTGGCACATTTGGGGACCACAGACAATTCTGCTCTTGAGTCAGTGCTCTGTAAGTTCTGCAGTCAGACTGCCGTGAGGACAGTCAATAATAGAGACATAATTCTTGAGAAATTGAGTGTTTAGTTCATCTAGCCCCAAATGAGTCATAAGAAGAAACTGGACTAAGACAAGATCATGAAGAGATATTGAGTACCAGGATTTAGTCAGGATGTTGCAGAAACCAGTAATCAAGAATCCAAGCACCACAGTCGGAGAGTTGGAGAATTCAGGTTTATTATGCTGGCGGACCCAGAGGAGTTAACACTCTAAGCTCTGAGTCCCAAACAAAGAGGTTATAGAGTTCTTATATACCTACTAGAGTAGGTCAACTATATAGTGGGTAAACCTACTAGTAGGGCAACACTAGCTGCTAATAGGCTGATTTAATCTAAGGGGTTTCACGCGCATGGGAACAGCAGTCAAGACAGGCAGGAGGTGCCTGACCTTTACACGGACAGGCATGATTAAGCAGGTTTGCAGGGGCAGGACAAGGATGAGTGAGATAAACTCCAGTTCCTAGTATTGTAAGTCCCCAGTTTCTGAGACTATGTGACCTACATGATCCAGACTTTGTAAGGAGCAAGCTGAGTTACAGATGCAGAACGAGCAAGACGGTATGTAAAATTTTAATGTTTCCTCTTCAAGGACATTGGTGATGTCATTGTTTTTGTTTTACTTTTTTTTTTTTTTTTTTTACTGTTTCAGCTGTATTGGGGTTATAGGCCATTGAATTTTTCAAGGTTTTTTGCGTATATCTCAAAATCTCAAATTTGAAGTCTAAAATATTCCTTTAAATGATAATTTTCTTTTAAACATCTGTTTATGTTATTCACAGATTGAAGAAATGAATCAAACAGCATGAAAATATTTTGCTCCCAATTCCCTTAAGTTTGGCAGAATATTCTTAAATTATCTATCCAATTTTTCAAAACCTCCAGAGATTGTCTCAGTAACCCCATCCACTGTTTAATGATCTCTGTAAGTAAGAGATGACTCCTTATAACTAACTTGAACGTCATCTCTGGCATAAGGGCACAGAATAAATGCAGCCTCTTCCCTGTGTTACTTGCCAAAACAACAGCGATAACAACCTTCCAAGAGACACAACAGCTGCAGTGTTGCCTCTGTTTGGTAATGTCCACCCACTTCTAAGATCTCATGAAAGCAACTAGAAAATATCCACTAGGAGGTAAACAGGTCACAAAAGTAACAAACTGCCTGCCTGCCACATGTGTTCTAGGCTGCTGAAAAGGAATGCTTTCCCCACTGGTGCTTTATCAACACCTACTTCTGGGTTTCTCAATCTGGGCACTATGGACATTTTAGGAAGACAAATCTTTGAGGGAACTGTCCTGTGCATTGTGAGATGTTTAACAGCATCACTGGACTCTACTTATTAGATGCTAGTAGCACCTCCTGCCATGTGGTAATAATATAAAATAAATCTCCAGACTCTGCCAACTGTCCCCAGGTTACAAAATCGTCCCTGATTGAGAGCCACTGGCTTGGTCCTACCTCTTTTCAAAAAGTCTAAAGAAAACCAGCTGATTACAAATCAGTATTTTTTCATCTATAGCCAATAAACCAGATTTTCATGCATTTGAATTATCTGTAAATAGCTTCAGATTTTTTTAAGAAGAAATTTTTTACTGAAGTATAGTTAATTTATAATGTTTCCAGTGAACAGCACAGTGGTTCACTTATATAATACATAGCTATATAACATATAGTTCTGTAATTACATAATATATTTAAGAATCCTCTATTAATGCTGGTATTTTTATTTGTTTTGTTGTTGGATATCTGAAATAGTTACTGATAGTTAGCATTTGGGCTTCCCTCGTGGCTCAGGTGGTAAAGAATTCGCCCACAATGCTGGAGACCTGGGTATTTAAGATAGAAATTATAAAATAAAAGGGTTAAATATATGGAAAGTTTGTACTTGGTTTTCCTTGTTTTGTTGTTTTACTTCCTAACAAAGTATTTTAGCAAACTCCTTCTACACTTTTGATGCTGTGGGTAGTTACCCCCAAAATAGGAATATTGCATATTTTTCCATAGAGTATAAAAAGGATTTCAAATGTTGGTAATAAGACACAGAATCCAATAAAACTCTTATCTTAGTGTTTGCCAAGTCATGGCTATTCAGAAATACTATTAGCAATTAAACATAGCAATTATATTCACCTCCTTTACTCTGAATTTAAGTTTGCAGAACTGACTTTAAAGCAGTGACTGCACTGATTCCAGAGCAACAAAGCTGACATTTTTCCATATTAACATTTAATTTTGTTACAAAATAAGGGCTATAAATTCACTGAGTTACTGTTTTCCATAAAAAAATGAGTTCCCCTAGACACATCCCGAAGTGCTTGTGCATTTCTGTCTGTCAAAAAGTAACAGCTAACTTTTATTCTACTAAAGATAAATCAGTAGGAACTTAGTTTCAGAGATATATTTATTGGAACCTTTAAGATTTTAGTTCTGATAGAGGGATTCAAGATTTAAACATGACCCAGGTCAAATGTTCACTTTCACTTTTCACTTTCATGCATTAGAGAAGGAAATGGCAACCCACTCCAGTGTTCTTGCCTGGAGAATCCCAGGGATGGGGGAGCCTGGTGGGCTGCCGTCTATGGGGTCGCACAGAGTCGGACACGACTGAAGCGACTTACCAGCAGTAGCAGCAGGTCAGATCATGTCGCTCCCCCCGAAATGATAGCCAGCCCCATCATAATCACTTTACTATATGGAAACAATTGAAAGCAGAGTTCCAAAGAAAAGCAAGGAGAGATAAGAAAGCCTTCCTCAGCAATCAATGCAAAAAAATAGAGGAAAACAATAGAACGGGGAAAACTAGAGATCTCTTCAAGAAAATTAGAGATACCAAGGGAACATTTCATGCAAAGATGGGCTTGATAAAGGACAGAAATGGTATGGACCTAGCAGAAGCAGAAGATATTAAGAAGAGGTGGTAAGAATACACAGAAGAACTGTACAAAAAATATCTTCATAACCCAGATAACCATGATGGTGTGATCACTCACTTAGAACCAGACATCCTGAAATGTGAAGTCAAGTGGGCCTTAGGAAGAATCACTATGAACAAAGCTAGTGGAGGTGATGGAATTCCAGTGGAGCTATTTCAAATCCTGAAAGATGATGCTGTGAAAGTGCTGCACTCAATATGCCAGCGAATCTGGAAAACTCAGCAATGGCCACAAGACTGTTAAAGGTCAGTTTTCATTCCAATTCCAAAGAAGGGCAATGCCAAAGAATGTTCAGTTGCACTCATCTCACATGCTAGCAAAGCAATGCTCAAAATTCTCCAAGCCAGACTTCAACAGTACATGAACCATGAACTTCCAGATGTCCAAGCTGGATTTAAAAAAGGCAGAGGAACCAGAGATCAAATTGCCAACATCTGTTGGATCATCAAAAAAAGAGAGTTTCAGAAAAACATCTATTTCTGCTTTATTGACTATACCAAAGCCTTTGACTGTGTGGATCACAACAAACTGTGGAAAATTCTTCAAGAGATGGGAATACCAGACCACCTGACCTGCCTCTTGAGAAATCTGTATGCAGGTCAGAAATCAACAGTTAGAACTTGACATGGGACAACAGACTGGTTCCAGATTGGGAAAGGAGTATGTCAAGGCTGTATATTGTCACCCTGCTTATTTAACTCATATGCAGGATACATCATGCGAAATGCCAGGCTAGATGAAGCACAAGCTGCAATCAAGATTGCTGGGAGAAATATCAATAACCTCAGATATGCAGATGACACCACCCTTATGGCAGAAGTGAAGAAGAACTAAAGAGCCTCTTGATGAAAGTGAAAGAGGAGAATGAAAAAGTTGGCTTAAAACTCAACTTACAGAAAACTAAGACCATGGCATCTGGTGCCATCACTTCATGACAAATAGATGGAGAAACAATGGAAACAGTGGCTGACTTTATTTTTCCGGGCTCCAAAATCACTGCAGATGGTGATTGCAGCCATGAAATTAAAAGATGCTTACTCCTTGGAAGAAAAGTTATGACCAACCTAGACAGCATATTAAAAAGCAGAGACATTACTTTATCAGCAAAGGTCCATTTAGTCAAAGCTTTGGCTTTTCCAATAGTCAAGTATGGATATGAGAGTTGGGACATAAAGAAAGTTGAGCACTGAAGAATTGATGATTTGAACTGTGGTGTTGGAGAAGACTTTTGAGAGTCCCTTGGACTGCAAGGAGATCCAACCAGTAAATCCTAAAGGAAATTAGTCCTGAACATTCATTGGAAGGACTGATGCTGAAGCTGAAACTCCAATACTTTGGTCACCTGATGCGAAGAACCAGCTCATTGGAAAACACCCTGATGCTGGGAAAGAGTGAAGGCAGGAGGAGAAAGAGACAATAGAGGATGAGATGGTTGGATGGCACCACTGACATGATGGACATGAGTTTGAGTAGTCTCCGGGAGTTGGTGATGGACAGAGAAGCCTGGAGTGCTACAGTCCAGGGGTGTTGCAAAGAATTGGACACAACTGAGCGACTGAACTGAACTGATATGGAAACAAGGACAGTTTCCTCAAAACCGAATTACTAACATGCTTCACTTCACTTCTGCTTTGACTCTGGCCCTTGAATTACATTGCTGTTATCGTTCAGTTTCTAGGGCGTGTCCAACTCTTTTTGAGACCCCATATGACTATAGCCTGCCAGGCTCTTCTGTCCATGGGATTTTACAAGTAAGAATACTAGAATGGTTGCCATTTTCTTTTCCAGAGGATCTCTCCGACCTAGGGATGGAACATGAGCCTTCTGCATTGCTGGCTGATTCTTTGCCTCTGAGCCACCAGGGAATTATATTGGGACCCAATTAAGCCAAAGAGAAGTTAAGATCACTGAACAAAGTCTGGACCATCTATCCCTTCTTTGTGCATTACCCAGACCCACAAAATGCAGACAAGGCACATACATATTTTTAGTCATAGGGGAATGACAGTAATTTGCTCTTCGGCAGAGATAAAGAAAGTCACTGATTTTCATTCAGCACTGTGTTTCACTTGGCAATCACCTCATGGAGCTCTCCCTCAGTTTTTCCATCTACTTAATCTTACAGGGGGCTTCCCAGGTAGCGCTAGTGGTAAAGAATCCATTTGCCAATACAGGCAAACGTGAGAAACACAGGTTTGATTCCTAGCTCAGGAAGATCCCTTGCAGGAGAACACGGCAACCCACTCCAGTATTCTTGCCTAGAGAATCCCATGGACAGAGGGGCCTGGCGGGCTACAGCCCATGTGGTCGCAAAGAGCTAGACACGGCTGAAGCGACTTAGCACGCACGCAATCTCAGAGGATTTCCAAGAGAAGGAAGACATTTAAGTGCTTGATCAAAAAAAAGTCTCTGCTGTTGCAATTAAAATTATTATGCATTTTTTTCCAAATTGCTTCAAATTTTGACTGTGATATTTATTTGAGTTCTTATACACTAGAGTAATTTTTCAGTTAGGGTGCTTTTTAAAAAAAATCATTTATGAATTTCTTAAATTATAAGTGATTTTTGTATGATATGAGAGTATTTAACTTAAAAAGCTATAATCACAAAAATCTGAATTCAGGTATCTCTAAAAGCAAGATACCTTTGTGCCAGTATTGAGTACTAACCTACACTATGCTGACAGAGCTAGCGCCTCATCACTGCCGTGCTGTCACTGTCATCAGACGGCCCCTGCATCACGAGTGCTCTGCGAGGTCTTTTTCATTCAGTTCTGAATCTATCACTACACAGTCTCTGTTGAAATTATTAATATTCTGATTCCACTGCATAACCCCTCATAGCTCAGTTGGTAGAGAATCCGCCTGCAATGCAGGAGACCCCGGTTCACCTCCTGAGTCAGGAAGATCCCCTGGAGAAGGGATAGGCTACCCTCTCCCGTATTCTTGGGCTTCCCTTGTGGCTCAGCTGGTAAAGAATCCACCAGCCATGATCGACCTGGGTTCAGTCCCTGGGTTGGGAAGATCCCCTGGAGAAGCGAAATGCTACCCACTCCAGTATTCTGGGCTGGAGAATTCCATGAACTGTATAGTCCATGGGGTCACAAAGAGTCAGACATGACTGAGCGACCTTCTTCTCAGTGCATAAATATATCCAGGGAAAGTGAAAGTGTTAGTCGCTCAGTTGTGTCCAACTTTTTACGACCCCATGGAATGTAGCCTGATGGGCTCCTCTGTCCATGGGATTCTCCTGGCAAGAATACTGGAGTGGGTTACCATGCCCTTCACCAGGGGATCTTCCTGGCCCAGGGATCAAACCAGCATCTCTTAGATGTCCTGCACTGACAGGAAAACTCTCCACCATCTGAGCTACCAGGGAAGCCAGATATATTTAACATTTCATTTACTATAGTCAGAAAGTCTTCAAAAATGTATTTAGAAGTTCATCTACTCCTAAGCCACATACTTTTCCTCTTATTAAACTTGGCAACACACACACTAAATCGCACTTTCTTAAACTTTTCTGTCTCATCTGTTTGCTCCTTATCTGAAAAGAGCTTACTACCAAATTTAGGACTAAATTTAAAAATAAGCAAAAAATGATTCAAAGGAAATTACTCATTGCCCTTCTGCTGCCTTTCTCTTCTGTTGATGGTTGGTGACTGCATTTTGCAAATTCACACACACCCAAGGTGAACGTAAACAGAGATGTGAAAAGGTGTTTGCTTACTCCATTTAAGCTCCACATCCAGAAATGACTGAATCTTCCTTATTTGGATCCAAACGGCATAAAACCATCTGAACAGAGATTCAGTAAAGAGGAGCCCATCAGGATTGAGGAATAGATAGTGTAAGGCATGTATGGCAAAGCAGACCCAACATTATAAGTTTATATTTGGAAAAGTCATTTTTTATTCTTATCTTAATGATTTCAACAAAAAGAACTGGACCAAATTGTTTTAACTCAGAATGAATTAAAGGCTTTTATGTAAGACGGGAAACCATTAAACTCCTAGAAGAAAACATAGGCAAAACACTCTTTGACATAAATCATAGCAATATATTTTTTTTAATCTGTCACCTCAGGCAAAGATAACAAAAGTGAAAATAAACAAATGGGACCTAATGAAACTTAAAAGCTTTTACACAGCAAAGGAAACCATTAACAAAATAAAATGACAAAAAGGGACTTCCCTAGAAGTCCAGTGGTTAGGACACCACACTTGCACTGCCCGGGGCTTGGGTTCAATCCTTGATTGGGGAAATCAAATCCCACATGCCATATGGCGTGGCCAAAATTCTTTTTTTAATTTTTTAAAAATTGAAAAGACAACCTGCTGAATGGTAGAAAATATTTGCAAATGATATAACCAGTAAAGAGTTAATATCCAAAATATATAAATAGTACATACAATTTAATATCAAAATAACAACTTGATTTTTAACATTAAATAGGTGTCACACACCCCTACTCCCACATATGAGTAAGCTCTGGCAGTTCCTACAACCTGGTCTGTTCTCTTCCTCCCCAGTACCAAACCAGCCATGATCCTCAGTCAACAGTAAGAATGCAAGAAAATCCTTTATTGACTGTTCAATCCATTCTGTGTTTTTATTTATAATTGACTATTATTCTAGAAAGCCTCAAAGATGTACAAACTTCAGAAGGATAATAAGCAACAAAATTATCTTGGATTCTATAATAATCTTTGAGTTCATATAAATCTGGAGTTTTAAATGGCAAAATTAACTTATGTCCCTCCACACAAAAATGTGCACATAGTTGTGAATAGGAGCGTTATTAAAAACTGCCAAAGCTTGCAAGATGTCCTTCTGTTAGGTGAACCAATAGAATCAATCCATATGTTTCATTCAGACCATGGAATATTATTCAGCACAAAAAAGAAATGAGTTAAGTCATGAATAGACATAGAGGAACCTTAAATGAAATTTATAAGTGAAAGAAGCCCATATGAAAAGGGCAGGAAGCATTTTATTGGATGCTACATGCCACAGGGCACAGGGCCTGCCCTCAGGAACCTGCTACAGTAGTTCCTACAACCTGGCCTGTTCTCTTCCACCCCAGTACCAAACCAGCCATGATCCTCAGTCAACAGTAAGAATGCAAGAAAGGAGGGAGGTGGGAGGGGGGTTCAGGATGGGGAACACGTGTACGCCCATGGCGGATTCATGTTGATGTGTGGCAGAACTAATACAATATTGTAAAGTAATTAGCCTCCAATTAAAATAAACAAATTTAAATTTTTTAAAAATGATTGGATGAAAAATTTTTGAAAGAGAAAAGGGAAATTGAGCTCAACGATAAAGTATGGGCAGACCTTTCATAGAAAAGAGGAATGACGAGGACATTGCAGGTGGGAAACATCAGAAAAGGCAAAGAGCAGGGAATCCTGGCATTTTCTGAAGATGTGGAGAAGAACTTCATTTAGGTGTGGAGGTTCTTGGAAAAGCATTGGCATCCGGCTAATGCTCAAGGTGAGGCAACATAAGGAAGGTGGGACCTGCCAGGATGAGAAGAAGTAGGTTTGCAGACTGTGGGGAGTCACTCTGTGCAGGGCCTTGTGTAAACTTCTCTCCCCTTCCACATCACAGTCACTCCAGGCAGAGCGCAGAATGTGCCCTGCGACCTGGGCTACTTCCCCTGCGGCAACACCACCGAGTGCTTACCTCAGCAGCTGCAATGCAACGGCGTGGACGACTGCGAAAACGGTGTGGACGAGGACAACTGCGGTGAGCGAGCTCCAGGGGCACAGCCGGGCGGGCACAAGGACTGGCGTCAAGTCCTGGCAGGACCCAAGGGCTGAAGGGCCAGTATCAAGTTGCTGAGACTCTTGAAATAGAAATGGGAAAAGAGAAATGAAGCTGAAAATCAAAATACATGTCACTCAAGGAAATCTTACATTTGTTTTATTAGTTTAAAATATTTATTCTTATAAAGAAGATGTGGTATTTTATACATATATAATATAATATACACACAACAGAATACCACTCAGCTATAAAAACGAGTGAAAGAATGCCATTTGCAGCGACACACGTGGACCCAGAAATGACCATACTAAGTGAGGCAAGCCAGACAGAGAAAGACTGATACCATAGGATATCACTTTTATGTGAAATCTAAAACATGACCCAAACGACCTTATTTGCAAAACAGAAGCAGACTGGTAGACATAGAAAATGAACTTATGATTATTGAATGCATAAGGAGATTCAGGGGAGAGCAATTAGGAGTTAGAAACTAACATATACACACTTTTTATAAATAAACAACACAGACCTACTCTATAGCACAGGGAATATATTCTTTATCTTGAAATAAACTATAATGTAAAGGAATCTGTCAAAGACTATATATATTATTCACTCAGTATGATAATTTATATGTGTGTAACTGAATCACTTTGCCATACACCAGAAACTAACACAACATTGTAAATCAACTATACTCCAACATATTTTTTTAATCCATTCTCTTCTATGTATTAGTATCACAGCCAGTATTTCAAGAAAGTAATGATTGTGGCACATGGTTTAATTTAAGCCATAGACCTGCTCAGTTAATGCTTAAGACACAGAATAGTGTAATGTGAGGATGGGCTCTGGAGACAAGGTTGAGTGGTTGAAAACTGGTGCAAAAATAACCAGTCATTAACCTTGAAGGCATTTCTTAACCTCTCTTAGCCTCAGTTTCCTTGTGTTGAGAATTGTACCCACACTAATAGAATTTGAAAAACTCCATGGACAAGAGCAGCCTGGCAGGCTACAGTCCATGGGGTTGTAAAGAGTTGGACACAACTGAGCGACTGTAAACACACACACAAGGGAATTTGAGCAGATTGAATCAGAAAAGCAAAGGTATGCAGCAGAGGCTGTTTGTCAGCTGCTGTTGCTTGTTCTTATCATTTACTTGGTACAATTATGAAGGAAAAATGAGGCCTCCTAAAACAGACACAATCAGGAAGTCCAGCTTACCTCTCTTAACTAACAACCATATTTATGACCTTATAAAGCCAAAAGTAGGGCTTCTACACAGTTAAAATTTGGCTTTCAATTGGGTTTTTGTTTGAATTTCTAAAGGTCTCAAAAACACAAATTTAAAAAAGGATTTAAATTGGCTGGATCTGGGGGCAGAGGGGAAATGGGCCTTGGTTAATTGTGTAAAATAATGAGATTTCTCACTCATGGAAAAATAAGGTACTATTTTTAGAGGACCAAGACACCCATGCACAATTTTATGCTGCGTAAACAGCTGATACCTCGCTGTTATCAGTCCCTGAAGCATTACAGACCTTTTAATATTAATTTTATTTATTTATTTTTGGCTGTGCTGGGTCTTTATTGCTGTGGAAGCTTTTCTCTAGTTGCAGAGGGCAGAGGCTCCTCTCTAGTCATGGTGCGAGGGCTTCTCACTGTGGTGACTTCTCTTGCTGTGGAGCATGAGCCCTAGGGCAAGTGGGCTGAGTAGCTGCTGCTCCTGGGGCCTAGAGCAGAGACTCAGTAGTTCTGCTGCTGCTGCTAAGTCACGTCAGTCATGTCCGACTCTGTGCGACCCCACAAACAGCATCCTACCAGGTTCCCCCGTCCCTGGGATTCTCAAGGCAAGAACACTAGAGAGGGTTGCCATTTCTTTCTCCAATGCATGAAAGTGGAAAGTGAAAGTGAAGTCGCTCAGTCGAGTCCAACTCTTAGCAACCCCGAGGACTGCAGCCTACCAGGCTCTTCTGTCCATGGGATTTTCCAGGCAAGAATACTGGAGTGGGTCACCAGCACCTTCTCCACAATAGTTGTTAGCCATGGGATAAGTTGCTCCACGGCATGTGAGGATCTTCCTGGGCCAGGAATTGAACCCACATCTCCTGTACTAGCAGGCAGATTCTTCACAACTGAGATACCAGGCAAGTCCCTATTACAGACTTTTTAAGGCATTGCCTTAAAGGAATTAAACTTCTCGGTCTGGAGAACTGTCTCTAGGTGGTGGGAGTAACACAGAAGTGAGCACACTGTCTATATCTGAGCTTAGGCTGCAGTTGCCTTTGTTTGGGATGGCTGTGCAAATGTTTTTCTTCTTTAAATATATATATTATATATATATATATATATATATATATATTTATATCACCTCTTAAAAATAACTAAATACTATGTAAACTAAGAAAAATATGTCCTGCCCATTGCCAACCATTTCATCCTCAAGCTGCTAGCAATTTCAGACAGAGTGACAGGAGCTACCCCCCAACCCCCAGTTGAAATGGTGGCAGGAAGCAGAAGGAGCATTAAATTCACCCCCAAGCAGCTTCAGAGGGAAAAGGGTTTTGGAAGTTTTGTCTTTGACTTAAGTTTAAAAAGACCAAGTAATAAAAGTAACAATCTAAAAGTATGGAGCTATCAACTGAGAAAACAAACACACACACATACAAAACCTAAAAGTTGAGAATTACAGTTTATTTTGTGGACATACAGAGGACTTAAGCCTGGGAGACAGCCTCTCAATAGCTCTGAGAAATTGCTCTGAAGAGGTAAGGGACGGGGTGGGATAAAGAGGAGTTTTTGCAACAAAGACCAGGTAGTTGGAACATCAAAAGATTACTGCTAATTAGAGAAGACCAGATATCTCAAATTAATGAATTCAGCACTTTTTTGTGTTTGGGAAGATGCAGGAGCCTGGGCTCATTGAAATCATTCCTGTGATATGCACCTTATCTAGAGCCAGTATCATGATTTTCTCCATCCTGAACCCCTTCAAGGTACAGAACAGGTGAGGCCTGCAGGGACTGAAGCCTAGGTGGCCACAACATCCTTTGTTTGCTCATGTGGCAGGTGGCATTATTCATTCAAATCGTTAAACTCTAGCAGTTTCTCGGAATCCGGATGGAAGCAGTATTGCATGGAGGTTTGAGGATCAGGCTCCCAGAGACCTAGGCATAAATTCTGGTGAAACGTTTTGTAAAATGGGAATGATAAGAGTATCTGTGTCTGTGGGCTGTTCAGAGAATTCAATGTAATTCTGTATCTAAGTTGGTGAGCAGAGCACCTGCAGACTGACAGATAATTTTATTGTTGTTTAGTCCCCAAGTCATGAGCAATTCTTTGCAGTGCATGGACTGAACCATACCAGGCTTCTCTGTCCCTCACCATCTCCCAGAGTTTGCCCAAGTTCATGTCAAATCCCTTATGATTATACAGTTGAAGTGACAAAGGGATTTAAGGGATTAGATATAATGGACAGAGTGCCTAAAGGAAGCAGTGATCAAAACCACCCCCAAGAAAAAGAAAGCAAAAAGAAAAACTGGTTGTCTGAGGAGACCTTACAAATAGCTCAGAAAAGAAGAGAAGTGAAAAGCAAAAGAGAAAAGGAAAGATATAACCATCTGAATGCAGGGTTCCAAAGAATAGCAAAGAGAGATTTAAAAAAAAAAAAAAGCCTTCCCAAGTGATCAATGCGAAGAAATAGAGGAAATCAATTGAATGGGAAAGATTAGGGATCTCTTCAAGAAAATTAGAGATACCAAAGGAACATTTCATGCAAAGATGGGCACAATAAAGGACAGAAACAGTATGGACCCAACAGAAGGAGAAGATATTAAGAAGAGGTGGCAAGAATATACAGAACAACTATACAAAAAAAAAAACAAAACTTAATGACCATGATAGTGTGATCACTCACCTAGAGCCAGACATCCTGGAATGCAAAGTCAAGTGGGCCTTAGTAAGCATCACTATGAACAAAGCTAGTGGAGGTGATGGAATTCCAGCTGAGTGTTTTCAAATCCTGAAAGATGATGCTGTCAAAGTGTTGCACTCAATATGCCAGCAAATTTGGAAAACTTAGCAGTGGCCACAGGACTGGAAAAGATCAGTTTTCATTCCAATCCCAAAGAAAGGCAATGCCAAAGAATGTTCAAACTACCACGTAATCACATTCATCTCACACACTAGCAAAGTAATGCTCGAAATTCTCCAAGCCATTTTTCAATAGTACATGAACCATGAACTTCCAGATGTTCAAGCTGAATTTAGAAAAGGCAGAGGAACCAGAGATAAAATTGCCAACATCTGTTGGATCATAAAAAAAAAAAAAGATAATTCTAGAAAAACATCTACTTCTGCTTCATTGACTACACTAAAGCCTTTGACTATGTGGATCACAACAAACTGGAAAATACTTAAGGAGATGGGAATACCAGACCACCTTACCTGCCTCCTGTGAAACCTGTGCAACAGTTAGAACTGGACATGGAACAACAGACGGGTTCAAAATTGAGAAAGGAGTATGTCAAGGCTGTATACTGTCACCCTGCTTATTTAACTTCTACGCAGAGTATATCATGTGAAATGCCAGGCTGGATGAAGCTCAAGCTAGAATCAGGATTGCTGGGAGAAATATCAATAACCTCAAATATGCAGATGTTACCACCTTATGGCAAAAAGCAAAGAGGAACTAAAGAGCCTCTTAATGAAGATGAAAGAGGAGAGTGAAAAAGTCGGCCTTAAAACTCAACATTCAGAAAACTAAAATCATGGCATCCAGTTCCATCACTTCATGGCAAATAGATGGGGAAACAATAGAAGCAATGAAAGACTTTACTTTGGGGGGCTCCAAAATCACTGCAGATGGTGACTGCAGTCATGAAATTAAAAGATGCTTGCTCCTTGGGAAAAAAGCTGTAACCAACCTAGATAGTATATTAAAAAGCAGAGATATTACTTTGCCAGCAAAGGTCCATCTAGTCAAAGCTATGATTTTTCTGGTAGTCATATATGGATGTGAGAGCTGGACCATAAAGAAAGCTGAGTGGTGAAGAATTGATGCTTTTGAACTGTGGTGTTGGGGAAGATTCTTGAGAGTCCCTTGGACTGCAAGGAAATCCATCCAACCAGTCCATCCTAAAGGAAATCAGTTCTGAATATTCACTGGAAGGACTGATACTGAAGCTGAAACTCCAATACTTTGGCCACCTGATGTGAAGAACTGACTCATTGGAAAAGACCCTGATACTGGAAAAGACTGAAGGCAGGAGGAAGAATGGGATGACTGAGGTTGAGATGTTTGGACAGCATCATTGACCTGTCTCCATCATTGGCTCTGTCTCTTCATTCTTTCTGGTGTTATTTTTCCACTCGTCTCCCGTAGCACATTGGCACCTACTGACCTAGGGAGTTCATCTTTTACTGTCATGTGTTTTTGCCTTTTCATACTGTTCATCTGATGCTGAAGCTGAAGCTCCAATACTTTGGCCACCTGATACGAAGAACTGACTCACTGGAAAAGACCCTTCTCTCCCCTCTCTTTTCCATCCTCTCCCTCCAGTATTTTTCCACCCTCTGCAGGTCTGTGGCCCATAGGTTTCCCCTTCTATTTCTCCTCTCCAGCTGCCCCCCTTCCTTCTTTTACTCTCTCTCAATTCCCCTATTTCATCCTTCTGTTGTCCTGCATTCTTTGCTCTTTCAAACCAAACACACCACAGTGTTCCTAAATTAGACTTTATTATTGAACTCATTTCATTAAGTTTATAAGCTGCTCATTTCAAAGATGTTAACACCTTTATTTCCAAAGAAAGAATCCAAGAACTTGTTTTTAATTTCTAAGTAGCTATAAAAAGATTCCTACCACCCCTACCCTTGGGTTGAGTAAACCAGAAGGATGGTTTGTATGTTATGGTCAGTGGATTCTTTGACAATCAAGAAAATCTTCAGTGTGTGTTAGTCACTCAGTTGTGCCCAACTCTTTGCGAACCCATGGACTGTAGCCTGCCAGGCTCTTCTGTCCATGAAACTCTCCAGGCAAGAATACTAGAGTGGATTGCCATTTCCTTCTCCAGGAGATCTTCCCAACCCAGGGACAGAACCCAGGTCTCCCACATTGTAGGCAGATTAATTGACTCAGAAATTCCGCCACTGGTTCTGCAATTGCTCTATAAGATCTTCACGTCATTCAGGTGCACAGTAGACTTTGAGCACCACTGACCTAAACCCAAAGGAACAGAAAGTAAGGCATGCACTGGAAATAGTAGCCGCAGAAAAACTGAAAAGCAAAATCAAGACTTCAGTATGGCGTGCAAGCATTCTTACTTGCTAAGAAACTCCATTATCACAATCATTATCAATTTGTTTTATTATCAATTTGTTTTCATTTCTATAAGACAAATTGCCACTCTACTAGTGGCAGTCATCTAGAAAAACCAAAAAATTGAACTATGCTCAAAACCTCAAAGATGGCCAGTTGGGATGCTTCTGCTGCCCACACGTGGGTGGGTTGGGACTTCCCAGAGAGGATGTCAGAATTTCACACCATCTTTACAGTTCAGGTGATAAAAATTATGAGATGTAGTTGTTTCTTCCTGCTTCTTATTAATTTCCTTCACCAGCTGTATTTTTTCTTTTATAGTATCTGGATAATTTACGCTCCCTAGCCTGTCCATTTTTAAGACATCCACATTTAAATTTGGTCTAATGCTAATTAAATCAAGTTAGAAAGTTAGTTTTTTTCAGAATAGGTAAATCTCATGCATATTTGAATAAGCAGCATTAAATGTATTTGTAATCACATAACATATAATACCTTAGATATAAATAAAAGGAAAACCCACAGATAAAAATCACTTTTAGAGTGATTATTTACAGCTTAGTATATTGTAGAATAAAAACAATTTTCTAGTGGAAGGGGGGACATTTTTCTTAACTAAACCTTTTAAAAGATACATCCTTTAAAAAGTAGCTCCAAAAACCTCTCCTGTGTTCCCTTAAACAATTTAAACATTGACACCAATGATAATTACTAAAGTGGAGAAATAAGTCAAACAGAATCAGTGACAAAATTTAGAGAAGTCACTAAAAAATTGAAACAGCATCAAATAAATTAAACTAACTCCCCATTGATTGAACTACAATATAAACTTATTATATTTAGAAAGAACTATTACTTTTGTATTATCATAGATATTTTAAACAAAAAGTGTTATTTGGCAATAAGTTCCCAGTTCTCTTAGAAAACCTATAAAAAAGAATATAAAATATTAAAAAATAAAATATCTCAGTACAACAAGCATAAGATATCAATTCACTGAACAATTTTCATGGACCCAATGCATGAACAAATTTTAATCAAGGTTTTTATATAAAGCGACAAAAAATTTCAGTTGAATTCACAGAGATCCCTTTCTTTATAAAATATTTGGGCAATACAGAATTTACATATATATATATATATATATATATATATATATATATATATATGACTACCTGATGGTTATGATGAAGTCGACATCTTTTTCATTCTATCCTAGGTGTTGTTTACATTTGACTGGACTCCAAACCAGTGAAGTCCTAGACAAAATTGATTGTATCATTTTTATAACTTTGATCCTGTCACGCGAGCGTATGTTCCTAGATTCTTTGTCTTGTCACAACAAAGATTTGGAGTGACAGACATTAAAGCCCCTCGGCGAGTCACAGCTCTCAGGTCTTGAATAGACCGTGTTATAGCTCTCAGGTCTCGAATGCACCATGTTATAGCTCTTAGACAAATCAGTGTTACAGCTCTATTTTATTTAGAAGATAACAGGAAAATCCATCTTCGAGGCGTGAGGGCACGTGGATCTAAAGACGAGGAGAAGAGCGCCCCAGCGCGTGGGAGAGAAAGCTGGCTTTGGCTCTTCTATTTATATGTTTATCTCTCCCTGGGCCTGTCCTATGTAAATTGGGCCAGCCAGGAGTGTTGTTTGTTTTACCTGAGGTCCTCACTCCGGTCCTCGGACCCTCTTTTGTTTCATTTTTGCCGGCTTTTTCCTTCCTTGTCTTTGTAGCCACCGCCATTTTGGACTCCTTTTCCCTGTTCTACCTACCTAACAATCCTTTCTGATAAGCTCCAACATGGAAATGTACAAACTACTCTCATTCATGCATTATTTGGGGAAATTTCCCTGGTGGTCCAGTGGTTTCACTCCCAGGGGGCATGTGTTCAATGCCTGGTCAGGAAACTAAAATTCCCACATGCCATGAGACATAGTCAAAAAAAGAGGGGAAGGGAATTATTTTCATTCATTTCAAATTGAATGCTCTAACTTTGCAGTAAAAATAAAATATTAAAATAGCATCAGATTCACAGACCCTTTGCACTTTATTGATTACACCCAGATTTTTATTTGAAAGGAACTCTTTGCATTTCCAGATTAGAATTTGCCAGCAGTTCTTCTGTATTATAAATAAATGGCAATACAAAGAAGGCTCCCCATCACAGTCATACTCACCCAACTTCATCCCCCTTGGAGAAAGTTTGAATCACACTCTACCATGAAGACCCAAGTTCAGATGCTACCTCTGTAGACTCAGAGCATTGGCGCTGCTCTGCACTTTAACAGCCTAGTCTCCAGGAGAAGGACAAAAACTTGGTCCCTCTGTTTCCATATTTGTATTTCTTTGCTCTACAGGGAAAGCGGAGCTTCCTCTAATACATTTTGCATGATGTAGGAGGTTAGCCTGCACTAAAAGCTGATGTCCACTCAGAACCTCAGAATGTGATCTTACACGGAAATAGGGTCTTTGTAGATACAATGAAGTTGAGGAGTTTCTGGTTTCCCCTGGTGCAGTCCAGGCAGACCCTTCTCCCCTCCCATTCGGATCCAAATCTCTTGTCCAGTTCCAGGAACAGCAAAGCCTAGCTCTTCTTTTTGTTTTTCCACAATCATTGTCAATGCTCAAACCTGGACCTTTGGCAATTAAATACTAAAAATTTGATTCCTTTGTTTCCTGCAGACATCTGCTTCATTTCTTCTCCAAGGCAATAAAAGTGGAAAATTCTAGCCTCTTGTTACAGGAAAAGAGCAGAAGTACAAGGCATTCAAAGGAAAGGAAACTAACATTCCAAATATTTGTGTGTCACTGGCTGGCACTAATCTATAAGAATTAGATAAGCAGTACTTATTTATGGGCAGGATGGTGATAATATATACTTTTTAATAGGCTTATAAGAATGTTTGAAGTGTATACAAGGATTCTTTTAATTTTTAATTGGGCCTTCATTTAAAATTCTGAGTTGCTAAATATTCCTTCCTTTCCTCAATACAGCTTTTTACAGAGCTGTCAGAATAATGGCAATGCCAGCCCATTTGATGTAGAACTTAGTGTTCTCATTTTAGAATATTTCATCAGAGTTGTGGGTTTGTCTTTTTTAAGGCTAACAACACAGGAGGAAACGAGACACACATCATAAATACATGAATTGATAAACAACCGTGCATTGTATGTTCAAAATGGCTGTTTTTCTATTTATTATTCTCAAAATAGCATTAGAGAAACCTAGGTAGCTGAACCCTTCGCTTTTCTATAAATACAAACCTTTTTAAAACCTCAAATATGTTTATCGATGTTTATCCAACAATTCTTCAAAGTTTCAGTTAACTACAAAAAGACTCTCAGCTTAGAATGCTTCCTTTGAGATAGGACACAAAAGGCAGTTTCTGTAGTGGTTCGATTTCCTTTAAAATATCCCACAATAATATCACACTCAATTTCTTCAAAGAGTTGCCTCTAAAGGTACTTAGAAATAGAGTCACAGATGTAGAAAACAAGCTTATGGTTATCAAAAGGGAAAGGAGTGGGGGTTAAATTGAAAGATTGGGACTGGCAACGGATACACCGATGGCACCCCACTCCAGTACTCTTGCCTGGAAAATCCCATGGACGGAGGAGCCTGGTGGGCTGCAGTCCATGGCGTCGCGAAGAGTCGGACACAACTGAGTGACTTCCCTTTCACTTTTCACTTTCATGCATTGGAGAAGGAAATGGCAACCCACTCCAGTGTTCTTGCCTGGAGAATCCCTGGGACTGCGGAGCCTGGTGGGCTGCCGTCTCTGGGGTCGCACAGAGTCGGACACGACTGAAGTGACTTCGCAGCAGCAATAAGGACTTACTGGGTAGCACAGGGAACTATACTCAATACTCTGTAATGGGAAAAGAACCTTTAAAAAGAGTGGATCTATGTATACGTATACACTGATTCACCATGCTGTACACCTAAAATAACACAATATTGTGAATCAACTATACTTAACAGAAATTAATTTAAAACTAAAAAAAGAAACTATAAACAAGATGAAAAGACAACCCTCGGAATGGGAGAAAATAATTGCAAATGAAACAACTGGCAAAGAATTAATCTTCAAAACATACAAGCAGCTCATGCATCTCAATATCAGAAAAACAAACAACCCAATCAAAAAGTGGGAGGAAGACCTAAACAGACTTTTCTCTGTAGAAGACCTACAGATGGCAAATAAACACATGAAAAGATGCTCAGCATCACTCATTATTAGAGAAATGCAAATCAAAACTATAATGAGGTATCACCTCACACCCACTAGAATGGCCATCACCAAAAAAATCTACAACGAATAAATGCTGGAGAGGATCTAGAGAAAAGGGAACCCTCTTGTATTGTTGGTGGGAATGTAAAGTGATATAGCCACTGTGGAGGACTGTATGGAGATTCCTTTAAAAACTAAGAATAAAACTACTATATGACCCAGCAATCCCACGACTGGGCATATACCCTGAGAAAACCATAACTGGAAAGACACATGTACCTCAGTGCTCAGGGCGGTACTATTTACAATAGCCACAACATGGAAGCAGCCTAGATGTTCATTGGCAGATGAAAGGACAAAGAAGTTGTAGTTCATGTATACAACGGAATATTACTCAGCAATAAGAAGGAACACATTTGAGTCAGTTATAATGAGGTGGATGAACCTAGAGCCTGTTATACAAAATAAAGTAAGTCAGGAAGAAGAAAAACAAACATCATATATTAATGCATATATATGTGATCTAGAAAAATGGTACTGATGAACCTATTTGAGGGCAGGAATAGAAATACAAACATAGAAAACAGACTTATGGATCTGGTGTTGGGGGAGGAAGGACAGGGTGGGAGGAATTGAGAGCAGCGCTGACACGCATACATTGTGCCTATGTGTTAGTCGCTCAGTCGTGTCCGACTCTCTGCAACCCCCTGGACGGGAGCCCACGAGGCTCCCCTGTCCATGGACTTCTCCAGGCAAGAATACTGTAGTGGGTTGCCATTCCCTTCTCCAGGGGATCCTCCCAATATGTAAAATAGATAGCCAGTGGGAAACTGCTCTGTGAGCACAGAGTGCTCAGCTCAGTGCTCTGTGACAACCAAGAGGGGTAGGTTGGGGTGAGGGGTGGAGGGGAGGTTCAGAAGGGAGGGGACATATGTGTTCTTGTGACGGATTCATGTTGTTGTGTGGCAGAAGCCAACACAATATTGTAAAGCAATTATCCTCCAATTAAAATAAATTTAAAAATAAACGTACCCGCAAAGAGCCAAATCCATTTCATCCAGCAAACTATTGTCATTCAAATTCAAGGAGCTCTCACACTACTGCTTTGATGAATCGTCTATCTGACCACCTAACCTGCCTCTTGAGAAATCTGTATGCAGGTCAGGAAGCAACAGTTAGAACTGGACATGGAACAACAGACTGGTTCCAAATAGGAAAAGGAGTACGTTAAGGCTGTATATTGTCACCCTGCTTATTTAACTTCTGTGCAGGGTACATCATGAGAAATGCTGGACTGGAAGAAACACAAGCTGGAATCAAGATTGCCGGGAGAAATATCAATCACCTCAGATATGCAGATGACACCACCCTTATGGCAGAAAGTGAAGAGGAGCTAAAAAGCCTCTTGATGAAAGTGAAAGAGGAGAGCGAAAAAGTTGGCTTAAAGCTCAACATTCAGAAAACTAAGATGATGGCATCCGGTCCCATCTGCTGCTGCTGCTGCTAAGTCGCTTCAGTCGTGTCTGACTCTGTGCGACCCCATAGATGGCACTTCATGGGAAATAGATGGGGAAACAGTGGAAACAGTGTCAGACTTTATTTTGGGGGGCTCCAAAATCACTGCAGATGGTGACTGCAGCCATGAAATTAAAAGACGCTTACTCCTTGGAAGAAAAGTTATGACCAACCTAGATAGCACATTCAAAAGCAGAGACATTACTTTGCCGACTAAGGTCCGTCTAGTCAAGGCTATAGTTTTTCCTGTGGTCATGTATGGATGTGAGAGTTGGACTGTGAAGAAGGCTGAGCGCCGAAGAATTGATGCTTTTGAACTGTGGTGTTGGAGAAGACTCTTGAGAGTCCCTTGGACTGCAAGGAGATCCAACCAGTCCATTCTGAAGGAGATCAACCCTGAGCTTTCTTTGGAAGAATGATGCTAAAGCTGAAACTCCAGTACTTTGGTCACCTCATGCGAAGAGTTGACTCATTGGAAAAGACTCTGATGCTGGGAGGCATTGGAGGCAGGAGGAGAGGGGGACGACCCAGGATGAGATGGCTGGATGGCATCACGGAATCGTTGGACGTGAGTCTGAGTGAACTCCGGGAGTTGGTGATGGACAGGGAGGCCTGGTGTGCTGCGATTCATGGGGTCGCAAAGAGTCGGACACAACTGAGCGACTGAACTGAACTGAACTGAACTGACCAGGTGAAGGTCAGATCTAAATACCCCAAGGTCTATTCTAATGGCCCAGGACATCTCTACTCTAGGGATCATTATTTCCTCAGAAAAAGATGCTCCATTGTGTCCCCCAGAATGGGTGCTGAGAATTGAGGAAGTATATGAAATCAAGAATGTTCCACTTGGCATAAATCTAAACTGAATGAACTAACCACCTATTCATCTATTCTGGCTTTCCTGGTGGCTCTGATGGTAAAGAATATGCCTGCAATGCAGGAGACCTGAGATCGATCCCTGTGTTGGGAAGATCTCCTGGAGAAGAGAATGGCTACCCACTCCAGTATTCTTGCCTGGGTAATCCCATGGACAGAGGAGCCTGACTGGCTACGGTACATGGGGTCACGAAGAGCTGGACATCACTGACCAAATAACACTTATTTCATCCATTCACCAATAAGACTACATTGTAGGCAATAGGATTTATGCCTTCAGTTTCGTAAGACAGAGGTATGAATCCCCCAACTTTTGAATATTCAAAATCCCTACTTGAAAGGAACCCAGGAGTGGCCCCTGCAAACCTACAGGATGGTTTGGAAAGCGTGATCCAACACAGGTGGCCCCACAGGCTGGTGAAAAATGCAGAGTCCTAAGCTCCACCTCCAGAGACATTGGCCCAGCACATAGGAGCAGGGCCCAGAAATCTGCATCTTGGGTATATAGCACACTTGTTAAAGTTTTGAAATGACTCACTTCCCGATGCAGTCAAGTTTATTACCGAATTCAGAACCTACTGAAAGTGATTTATTAGCCGAGAGCAGTGATTTCCAAACATGAGCAGACATCAGATCAGCTGGAGGGCTTGTTAAAATGCAGAAACCTGGGCCCCATCTACAGAGTTTCTAATTGAAAGCCCCTCAAGTAGGATTCAAGAATTTGCTTTTCTGAAGTTCCCAAGTGACGCTGAAGCTACTTATCCTGGATCTGAACTCTGAAAACCACTCAACTAGACATGTCTTGTGCAAATGCAAAAGCAAACACTTTGAAAGGTTTGGCTTCCCTGCTGGCTCAGATGTTAAGAATCTGCTTGCAATGCAGAAGACCTGGGTTTGATCCCCGGGTTGGAAAGATCCCCTGGAGAAGGGAATGGCAACCGACTCCAGTGTTTTTGCTCAGAAAATTCCATGGACAGAGGAACCTGGCGGGCTACAGTCCATGAGGTCGCAAAGAGTCAGACATGACTAAGCAACTAGCACTTTCACTTCACTTTCATAAAAGGATTCAACAAAATTGAAGTTATTTCTTTGAGCCTGAGTTCCCTTTTCATCACATTAACCTGAATTATTAATTCCCAGTGGGGGTACAGGATTCCCAAACATATTAAGCCACAGAACTCTCTTCTCAAGGAGAATCCTGGAAAACTGTTTGAGAACAACCTAATACAGCACCGTGGCAAATTATGCAGTGCCTTTAAGAAACGTAGACCTTCCTCATCTCCCTCCAGACCTCGTCTCTTGACACCCCCTCCACCCCACCCCTGACGCCAAGGATACCAGGGAATCAGAGCGTGGAGGAGAGAGATGCATGCTCCAGAATTCAAGTTGATGGGCCTATAAAACTAAATTGTAACTAATATTTGATGCTGATGAAATAATAATTTACTGTTTTATGTAATTTATGAGAGCTAGTAAGAGTCATATTTTAACTAGATTAAAAGTACCTTAGAAGTCACTGAGGCAATAAAAATACATAGGCTAAGATTAATTCCTATCATATTCTCATGAGATAAAATAAATATATAAATAGTCACAGTATGAAGCAGATTATAAAAAGTGTAACAAGACATATGAGCAGTGTGCCCTTAAATTACAGACCACTTGCATTAACCTTATTAACAATCAGCAACTTGACTAAGGAAAAGAACCTGCTCATTCTGATTGACAGGCTTTTCCCACTGCTAAATCTAACTCTTCTCCACTGCAATATGAGAAGTGCTCTAATCAGAGAACATTCCATAATGTAGTTCTCCCAAAACTTGCTGCAAGAACTCCCAAGGCATTGATAGAAAATATAGACCTCCACACCCTCTATGGACCAAATAAATTAGAATCTCCAATAGAGAAAGAAGCCTGGAAATCTGTGTTTTTGTTAAGAGCCCCAATTCCCAAATTTTATTATAATGTAAGAGAAACTGAGTTTTCTCTGAAGTGTCTTTCAGGACAGAGATCCATTCATTCATTCATTCAGTCATTCATTGAATTAATAAATACTTATTAATGCAGCATGCAAGACCAGCTTTTTTTCTTGGTCTATGGCATTCATTTTTATTCAGAGCATCATTACATGTTTTTAGCTTTAAAAAACTATTTTTAGTAAATATATATATATCTGATCAACAATGTTCATATTTCACTACCCACACATACTGGAAACCATATACCATAACACAGTATCCTCTTAGTACCATGCAGTTTACTCCATGATGCTTCAAGAAACACCAGAGAATCAATTTCAGTGGGATCATAACTAAAGCCTGAAAAACCACTCTGCTCACTGTCTCATACGTCCTTAAAATATGAAGGATATAGCATTTAAAATATAGAAACACATATGCCAAAAGCTGTTTTCTTAAAAATGCTAACTTTCCAACCTTGCAATTTTGGCTACGTTTTCTATTCCTGCCTTTTGGTGAGAGGAAGTAATGGGTGGCAAGAAGAAAATGCTTTGGGAAGGCAGGCAGGAAGGTAAATGTTAATTATGAAAAAGCTTGTTTGTTTGAAGACGTTACTATTTAAAAAGAGAACTCCCTACAAAATATATGTTCTGACTTGGGGAAATATTATATAAGCCGTCTTGTCCTGTTTCCTTCTGCATTCTCAAATTTCACATCATCTCCCTTTCTCTTTTTCCTCTCTTTTTTGTGTGCGCTCTCTCTCTCTCCCTCTCCCTCTCTCTCTCTCTCTCTCTCTCTCTCTCTCTCTCTCTCGTGTGTGTGTGTGTGTGTGTGTGTGTTGAGGTAGAATAAGATAGAAAAGGAGAGAAAAGATAGCATTAGAAAGGGACAGAGCAGAGAAGCAGTGTAAGTAACTACATTACTTAGATTGGTTGGACTAAATTGTTACAAATACACCATTCTTGGTGAACCCCTTTAGGACAGAGGGCGAGGAAGTGATGCTGAAGGACAAAGCATTAGGAAAGGCTACTAATGCCCATGACGTGAAGCACTGCACCACCTATTAATGGTAAAAATGCCGCAAATTGAAACAGTTCACTTGTAAAAGCTCAGTTAAACATAGGGCCTGCTGAAGAACCAGAGCAAAGGAAAAGCGTCTACCGGCTGTCATCCAACCTTCCCAGCTTATGAATGTCATAGCGGCAGTGAGACGGTACTGGTGGAAGCAAGCCTAGCTCTGCCATGCTTTCACATCACCTGAGTCCCATCGCTGTGTGCTGAGGTCCGGGTGGATGGGTCAGGACAGGAACGTGAGCATGGGAAGCACCTCCCCTGCCCCAGACAGGCCCTGGCAGCCTGCAAGGTTGAGTCGTTCAGACTTCCACCCTCCCGCTATAGATACCAAAAAAACTCTTCTATAGAAAAATCAGTGCCTTGGCACATCCAGAGCCAAATGACTTCTCTTACCCACGTGTTTTATTTGTAACATTTATAAATGTATAAAATTCAATAACATATGAAAATTCAGTCAGTCAGTTCAGTCGCTCAGTCATGTCCAATTCTTTGTGACCCCACGAACCGCAGCACGCCAGGCCTCCCTGTCCATCACCAACTCCCAGAGTTCACCCGAACTCATGTCCATTGAGTCAGTGATGCCATCCGACCATCTCATCCTCTGTCGTCCCCTTTTCCTCCTGCCTTCAATCTCTCTCAGCATCAGGGTCTTTTCCAATGAGTCGGTTCTTTGCATCAGGTGGCCAAAGGATTGGAGTTTCAGCTTCAGCATCAGTCCTTCCAGTGAACACCCAGGACTGATCTCTTTTACAATGGACTGGTTGGATCTCCCTGCAGTCCAAGGGACTCTCAAGAGTCTTCTCCAAGAGTCTTCTCCAACGCCACAGTATGAAAATTAATCTACTTTAAAAATTTTTTTAGTTATACCTTGCATGCATGCTTAGTCACTTAAGTTATGTCGAAACTCTGTGCAACCCCATGGACAATAGCCCACCAGGCTCCTCTGTCCATGGAATTCTCCAGGCAAGAATACTGGAGTGCGTTGCTGTGCCCTCCTGCAGGGGATCTTCCTGAACCAGGGATCGATTTCACGTCTCTTACGTCTAACTTGCACTGACAGGCAGGTTCTTTACCGCCAGCACAGCCTGGGAAACCCAGTTATACCTTAAGGATTCACAATACTTCCATTGATTCCATGGCTAACAGTAATGATGAACTTAAATGCTATTTAATAATAGCTTCTGATTGACATTGAAATGAATTTTTGTATAATCCACACAGTGCTGATGTAAGAGCCTGTAGAATGGAAGTGAAACAGGCAAGAGAACAATAGGTAACAGCAACAGTTACATATTTCAAGGCAATGTGGTATAAAAGCTGAAATTTCTGTAAGAAGAATATAAACTGACTAAGTCATATTTGGGGCTTAGAAATGATTACAATAATTTTATTATTTTAATCCTTCAGTTAGTTTTAATAATTCTTTTTCTTAGATCACTTAAACTTCTCAGAATCAGTTTTTCCATCTGTAAGTGGAGCTGGCAATAATGACCAAATAGAGATACTATGAGAATAAAATAAAAGTAGTAATACAGTAGTAATACAGTAATAAAATAAAAGTACATACTTGCTAAATGCCAGTTCTGTCAGTGTTAAGTGCTAATATTCAATTTCTCTGTTAAAAAATCAGAGAATTTAAATTTCTCACAGTATCATCCTTTCTTGTATCTAAAGACACAAACTCAGTTTTTAAAAGTAAAAACTTGCCTAAAAAATCATACGCAGCTAACTCAGGAAAGGGCAACAACCCAATGCCGTAGACTTCAAAACCGGACAACCAAGGAAAGAAACAGACATTTCTGGAGTGCAGTAGAGCAGAGCATTCTGCAAGGCTCCTGACCCCCTCCCCAGAACCCACATGGGCGATGCAGTAAGATGCTGGAAATTATCCCCACCATTCCTGCAGGGAGCCCACTGAACCAAACCACCCTGAAGTGCATCGGTTCAGAAAAAAAAAATCACTGTTCTGTTCTTACTCATGAGATTCCACCTGAGTTCCCCCAAATGGTTAAATATCCAGTGCCACTTAAACCATGTTTTAATTCAATAATTAAATCAGTCTCTATATCTATCAAGGTCTCATACAAGAAACTCAAGGTATGTCAAACAGAAATTAGATGCTTACAGAATTCTCAGACAGGCTGGAAACGTAGGCATCAGCAAAGCCCCTATGATAGCCCCTAAATAGCCACTGAATCCAAGAGCACAGCACCAATGCTCCTATCCAGAGATGGAGACACACCTGGTCACATCCCCAATGCCCTGCCACAGCTACCACCACTTCTTAACACTACATCTCTGTTTAGACAGAAAAGCAGGAAAATGACTACTACCTCTCTTCTACCAACCAAACTAGGTGTGAAAGTGAAAGTCGCTCAGTTGTGTCTGACTCTTTGCAACCCCATGGACTATGCATTCCATAGAATTCTCCAGGCCAGAATACAGGAATGGGTAGCCTTTCCCTTCTCCAGGGGATCTTCCCAACCTAGGGATAGAACCCAGGTCTCCCACCTTGAAGGCAGACACTTTACCAACTGAGCTACTAGGGAAGCCCAAAATATGTGTGAGTGCACCCCAAATTCTGGCTGTAATGGAGATGTAAAATGCTATAAGCTTTTCAGACCTTGCTCTGCAAAAACACACCAGTGAAAGCTATTGTCAAATGGAGGTTGAGAGGGTCAATCTGCAGTATCCGCTACAGGTCTATTCCAGCCCTGCAATGCAACGGTCATGTCCCTCATACTCTATCCCTTCAGTGGCTTGTCATCCACACACATCCATTGCTCAACTTTATTTCGCCCAAGACAACATTGAATTCAGATTTCAATCAACAATCTGCAAACTCTAGCTTGAGCTAGCAGACTGAATTCAGCAACCCATATTAACCCACTTTGCCCCAGCTAGAGTCCCTCCTCCTGGTGCAGTGCTCTCAGAAACTGTGCTCACACAAATTCCCTAGCTTCCTGCCATTATCAAAGAGCAAGATCTTCTATGATGTCAATCTTCTCTTCCTAGCTCCAACTGCTGCATGTCTACTGGGATGGGCTGTAAATTGGAAGACAAGGAAGCATGGTCATAAAGGGGCCTGAGGAAAGCTGGCAAGTTATTTTCCTCAAGTAAAGGCACTGCCAAAGAATGTTCAAACTACCACACAATTACACTCATCTCACATGCTACTAAAGCAATGCTCAAAATCCTCCAAGCCAGGCTTCAACAATATTTCAAACAAGAACTTCCAGATGATCGAACTGGATTTAGAAAAGGCAGGGGAACCAGAGATCAAATTGCCAACATCCGTTTAATCATCAAAAAAGCAAGAGAGTTCCAAAAAAACATCTACTTCTGCTTTATTGACTACCAAAACCTTTGTGTGGATCACAACAAACTGTGGAAAATTGTTCAGGAGATAGGAATACCAGACCACCTGACCTGCCTCCTGAGGAATCTGTATGCAGGTCAAGAAGCAACAGTTAAAACAGGACATGGAACAACAAACTGGTTCAAAATAGAGAATGGAGTATGTCAAGGCTGTATATTGTCACCCTACTTATTTAACTTATATGCAGAGTACATCATATGAAATGCCAGACTGGATGAAACACAAGCTGGAATCAAGATTTCCTGGAGAAATATCAATAACCTCAGATATGCAGATGACACCACTCCTATGGCAGAAAGTGAAGAGGAACTAAAGAGTCTCTTGATGAAAGTGAAATAGAAGAGTGAAAAAGTTGGCTTAAAATTTAACAGTCAGAAAACTAAAATCATGGCATCCAGTCCCATCACTCCATGGGAAATAGATGGGGAAACAATGGAAACTGAGAGACTTTATTTGGGGTGGGGCTCCAAAATCACTGCAGATAGTGACAGCAGCCATGAAATTAAAAGATGCTTGCTCCTTGGAAGAAATGCTGTGATCAACCTAGACAGAATATTAAAAAGCAGAGACATTACTTTGCCAACAAAGGTCCATCTAGTCAAGGCTATGATTTTTCCAGTAGTCATATATGGATGTGAGAGTTGGACTATAAAGTGCTGAAGAATTGATGCTTTTGAACTGTGGTGTTGGAGAAGACTCTTGAGAATCCCTTGGACTACAAGAAGATCCAACCAATCCATCCTAAAGGAGATCAGTCCTAAATATTCACTGGAAGGACTGATGCTGAAGCTGAAACTCCAATACTTTGGCCACCTGATGCAAAGAACTGACTCATTGGAAAAGACCCTGATGCTGGGAAAGATTGAAGGCAAGAGGAGATGCGACGACAGAGGATGAGATGGTTGGATGGCATCACCGACTTGATGGACAGGAATTTGAGCAAGCTCCAGGAGTTGGTGATGGACAGGGAAGCCTGGTGTGCTGCAGTCCATGGGGTCCAAAGAGTCAGACAAAACTAAGTGACTGAACTGAACTGAAAGTAACTAGCAAGCCTCCAACAAACAAGTAACCTTATCAGACAGGGGAAGGCAGCTGCTTATGCTGTCCAGGGAGGTTCAGTGGGATGAGGATTTTAGGGGACTGCAAATTCAATTGAACATGTTCAAATGTCTCACTACAATTCCCAGCGTCCCTCTCTTTTCAAATCAGAGTCCTAGTGTTCACTTTAAAGATAGGACAAGGGCTTCCTTTGTGGCTCAGTGGTAAAGAATCCGCCTGCCAACGCAGGAGCCATGAGTTTGATCCCTGATCTGGGAAGGTCCCACATGCCACAGAGAAGCTAAACCCATGAATCAAATATTGAGCTTCTGCTCTAGAACCAGAGAACCACGACTTCTAAGCCCATGTGCCATAATTACTGAAGGCCACACGCCCTACAGTGTGTGCTCTGCAATGAGGGAAGCCACTGCAATGAGAAGCTCACACACCACAACTAGAAAAAAACCTGTGCACAGCAACAAAGACCCAGAGCAATAAAAAATAAATAAATAAATAAAAGAAAGGACAAAATGTGAATTCAGCTAATGTTGTAACCTTAGCAACCCATTAGATTTGAGTCCTATCTGAGTCCTAAGGTCCCAAAAGATAAAAGATTATCTTAGGGTAGTTATGGCAGCTCCCTGGTTCTCTGAACCTTCTTGAGCTGATGACGTCATACCCTGAGATTGTCATTTTCTCTCTTTAATCTCTCCAGGGCTATCCTCATAGTCATTTCATTCCACAACACTTGACATTTCTCATTTTCATTCTGATGAGTTACCATAGCAACTGCTTTGCCAGAGTTTATCTTTTAAAGAGGCACATAGTCCAGGAAGCCATAAGTGATCATTTAAACAACATTTTTTGTCACAGTGTGCCATAGACCATGAGAGTACAATTTTCTGATAGTAATAGGACTGTTGTTATCTTCAAAACCATTCAGGTCAGATAACCAATCCAATGTTATTATCCTTGAGATTGTTATCTGCAACCCCTTCTGGAAGGAGAAAACAGAAACCACTCTGGGGTTTGGGAGGCTTAAGAAAAAAAAGAGGTTTCACACAGAGAAGAATGTGTTTATAGAATCATTATAAAGAATATAGAAGCAGGAGTGGGGAAAACTCTACTATACTTTCAAGCCCAAGATTAAGAAGCATCCACTATGGCTCATCAGCTCTTTACCCAGGAAGCTGGGACCATGGTAACTGTTCCACCTGCAACAGGTGCGCACAAGATGGAGTCTACAAACTTCCAGTGTCGCATGAGTGCATCCCACTGGTAGAAATATATCTGTAAGAACTGAACTACTTGGAGTCTGGAAAATATAGAACTAAGTTACCAGCTTCTGAAGAATGAGAAAGCATTCTAAACTGAATGGTGGGAGAGCAAAAAAAAAAAAAAAGGATGCATTAAATCTTCACAGTCGCAACAAGCTGCCATCTCTACTCACCTGAACAAACTCAGTCTTTCAAGTTTCCTTCCCTTCCTCCTGTTACTCTGCTCACCATGTCAAGGGTCAGCTTGGCACTTTGACCTGGTTCCTGGTTGTTCAGAAGCTGGGATTTGCTGTTTCTGGGGTGTATCTTTTGTCTATCCAATTACTGGCACTCAGTTGGAGTCTCAAGCTGATGTCTGCAGATGGTAAACTTGAGGTCCATCAATCGTCTCCTTCTGAGATATCATAATGATATCATTGAGATATCATAAAAATATCATTGGGATATCATTATACTACCTTGCTACTTATGTTTATTTTGAAATCCTTCATAATAAAGAAATGTTCAAACTAATAAATAATTCTAAAGGATGGAAACAGCTATAAATACAATCTTTAAATAGCATCTCTTCTTTCCAATTTATTTTTAGTGAAACTTTAAAAGGAAGCCTGATTTTACAAGCATACAAACACTTATGTTAAAATACCTTTCCTTTCCCAAATGTAATCTTCATGAAAGAGTTAATGAGCCATGGAAAATAAGAAAACAACCTGGAGATGGAGGAAAATTGTACAAATTATATTTAATAGCACATTCAAAAATTTTTCTGATTTGAGCAGACCATTCACCAATCCAGAAAATTTAGGAGAAATAGCAAGATTATATGGAGAAAGATGATGAGTTCCATTTGGTGAATGTTGTGTTCTAGGTGCTTGTAGTGAGCAGGCTCCATGTTACACAAGATAAAGTGCAGGCTGGAAATGTAATTTGGAAGTCTTCTGATTAGAAGGAAAACCATGGATGAGGTTAGGTTCACCAAATCCAGGCAAAGTTGTACTATCTGGACTCAATCTCAGGTTTGAATTATACATACGCAGCAGAAATAACTTACAAAATAGATGCCAGACTTAAATTTAATCCTAACTTACATAAGATAAACTTTTATCGCTTCTATCACCTGTCTATATGTTTGAAAGTTAGTGTTAGCCCCTCAGTCATGTCTGACTCTTTGCAACCCCAGGCTCCTCTGTCCATGGAATTCTCCAGGCAAAAATACTGGAGTGGATAACCATTCCTTTCTCCCATTCAGAGATTGAACTTGGGTCTCTTATTTATGTTTATGCATCCTTAAAGAGTCCCAACAGCGTCCTGAAAAAAGCTTGGTACATTTGGGAAGGATCCCGTTAAAACCCATCCCCAACCTGCAATGGGATAAGGCTGGTACCCTCTGCAGATGGTACAGAGAAGCTGCTCCTGCACCCCAGCTCACTTCTTTTCCATCTCATGACTGGCCTCATGGTCTCTGGTTCAAAAATAATTACAAGTTCATGAGGAATTTCATGAGGAAAAATTATTTTTTCCCTCCCACCAAATGAAGATTTTTTTTTTTTTTTTACTATTTTTGGTCTCTTTTTTTTTAATGAGACAAGAGTTTCATATCAAAATCAGAAAAAATGGATGAGAAAATATGTAAGCATTCAGAGGATAATCACTCAACACTACCCATGATACTGCAGTGCCTTAAAAAAA
The DNA here is from genome assembly GCF_014754425.2 of Oryx dammah. Classification (NCBI taxonomy): domain Eukaryota; kingdom Metazoa; phylum Chordata; class Mammalia; order Artiodactyla; family Bovidae; genus Oryx; species Oryx dammah. Next base: position 39,979,371 of record NW_024070196.1, on the reverse strand, counting down.
GAACAAGATCATGCTGGTCATGTTATTTTTTCTTTTTCTATTTAACAACTATGGCCGTCCATCTCCAACATCAGTCTAACATGATTGAAGAGACTGAGGGAAGTTAAAATGAAGATGCTAAGAACTGTGTGCTGTGTTTCAGTACATGTAAAGTACTGTTTGTTACAGTTATATTTAAAAGAGATAATTCACAAGGACTTACAGCACGTGAAACTGTTCAATACTCCGTAAAAACCTAAATGGGAAAAGAATTTGAAAAGGGAAAGATACATGTATATGTATAACTGAATCACTTTGCTGTGCACCTGAATCTAACACAACGTTGCAATTCAACTTTACTCCAATATTAAGTTAAAAATGTGTGGCTCAAACACTGCTTGGTGAAGAATCACCTCTAGTGCCTATTGAAACCACCGATTAGGGGACCTGTGAAATCAGGATCTCTAGGTGAGGGGCCAGAAATTCTCCTTGTTGACAAGCTCCGAGATGCTCTTTCTCTGTTTGTCGATCACTCATTTCTTTTTTAAATTAATCTTTATTGGAGTGTAGTTGATTTACAATGTCTCATTAGTTTATGCTGCACAGCAAAGCAATTTAGTTGTGTACACGGCAAATTCTTTACCATCTGAGTCACCAGGGAAGCCCTGGATATGTGTATGTATCAGTTCAGTTCAGTTGCTCAGTCGTGTCAGACTCTTTGCAACCCCATGAACCGCAGCACGCCAGGCCTCCCTGTCCATCACCAATGCCCGGAGTCCACCCAAACCCATGATCATCAAGTCGGTGATGCCATCCATATTTATATCTATACATATACATATATATCTACTTTTTTAGATTCTGTTTCCAAAAGGTCATTAAATTATCTTAAAAAGAAAAAGCCTGTTTTCCCCAACACTCCAGAATATTTTTATTCTTGAACCTTTCTATTCTCTGATCTTTATTTTAGGAGACATCAACGGATGGTCTACACAATTTGACAGATATTATGGCAATAACTATAAAATGACTTCCTTGTATCCCAGTATTGTGGCAGAAACATCTGAATGCTGTAAGTAGTTAGAAGGGCTGAGTATGCTTGTCTTGGGCTTATAGTAAGATACCATGTTCTTAAAAGTTGGATACAATGTGTTTTGTTTTTTTTTAATTTACAATTCTGTATACAACGTGTTTTTAATATTTTTATAAAGTTAATTGCAGTTTTCTATTCGCAAAATAATAATTTTCTATTAGACATACTACCTGAAATTGAAAATTTTATTTTTCAATGACTCAGGGATCATAAGTGCAACAGGACTAAATCATGCTAGGTATTGATGTGAACAAAATTAACGTCAGTGCATTGGGGCTCCTATTTTACATGTCCCCTTTTCACAGTCACTGTAAACTCTGATATAAAAGCAACTCCAATTTAAAGGAAATGGAAAGAAGAGCAGAGAAGCTGTTGGGATTTTAACATTTGTAAGTGAAAAAGCTTCTGGGGTCTATGTCATATTTTACAGCTACCAAAAAAGCCTTATTTGTTATACCCTACATTTGGTCACATAACAAAAACTTACAAAAACCATGGAAAGGATTGTAGGAGGGTATAACATTGAGGATAAACTCTATAATTTCTAAAATCAGGAAGATCCATATACATAATTTTTTTTAATAAATTGGGTTTATTCTGATAAATTATTCACATGTAAATGTGTGCCTTAAAGTTGTAATTTCAATCATAGCTTTCCAAACCTTGGTTAAAAGGAAGGGCTTAGGGAAAAGAGTCCTTTACGATTTTCCACTTTATGTTCTACCAAAAATTGTAAAGTGCAGCTTTTTAATTTTTAAAAAATATGTTTTGCCTTTACTGCTCAAAGAAAACTCATAAAAACTGCTAACAATCCCCACTTTGAGTGGATGTAATCCCTCCTGTTAATCTCACAGGTCACTCAGGAGTCTCTATCTCAACCACTTGTTGTCTTCTTGTCAAAATATGGAAACCATGGAACTCCCTTGGTGGTTCAGTGTCTAAGACTCTGTACCTGCACTTCAGGGAGGATAGGTTCGATTAGGGTTAGGGAACTAATCTATGGTTAAGAAACCAAGATCTTGCAGGCTGCATGGTGCGGCCAAAATATATATAGAGAGAGATCAAATTACTTGATCGTGAAAAAGCTGAAAGCTTTTGGAAAAGGAAAAAGTTAACAGGTATAATTTGACTACTAATATCAAGCGTAAAACTAATGGATTAAGCCATATAGCCTCAAAATATCATTTATATATTTTCTCTTTTGATTCATTCTATATCCTTTTCATTTCTTAAATTTTAATTGAATCTGTTTATATTTTACATTATTCCCAAAAGGATTTAGGCAATTTTCAATAAAAATAAATATGGCTATGAACAGACTTAACCCATTAACATGACATAAGAGGCAAAAATTCCATGGTAAATGGGATAAGGAATAGAGAAGGAAAATTATATAAGAAAAGTTACTACCTAGTTCTTAATTTTGTAGTCATTAGGTCAAAGAGGAAAAATAATGGGTTGCATAACTTTCATAGTTTGGTCTGTAAAGCAAAAACAAACAAATGGGGAAAACAGATCAAGTCAGCAAGAGAAATAAATTTTTTGCCAGATGATGAGCTCTGGGAGAAATGTTCCCTAAGTATTCTTACATAAGAGAAATGCAGCTACACAAAGAGAGATGCTTCAAAAAGTACAAAGGCAATTTTTTATTTGTTCTTAGAAATGAGCAAACATATAATTTTTAATTAGAATTTTCAATAAAGATAGGGGTGGGGTGGTAATTTAAAATTCAGTATCTTCTTTCAAACTTAAAACCAGTGTAAAATTTAAATGTAAAGCATACTGTAAAATTAGGGGGTGAAATTTAAATTAAGGTTCCTACTGTATCACTTTATTCAATTTTATTATAATAAGTATTTATTGGAAACTTAACTGAGAAATTTAACTGGCTTATAATACTTTATGACTGGATGAATGTGAGGAACGCATGTTTATAAAGTCACCTCTCAAGAAAAATATCACAGAAAACATATCCATCATAACAAATATATTCATAAAGTTTAAATTTGAGGAATATGGAAAGTATAGAGATTTGGAAAAAATTATTTATTGAGCCATAATTTCACCACTCAGAAGCCACCAGCATTAACTTGCTGGTTCATGACTCATCTTTCTTTTTATTTTAGTATACTAGAAACTTTCAGTGCAATCCATTCTTGTCATATTTTCAGGTAGCATTTTAGCATAGTCAGGTATTCATATTATAAATCTTTCAAAATACCATAAACTTTTAAGTGACATAATTTGCTTCATCCTTCTTTCCTGGTAGGATATTTAGGTGCTATTTTTTTCACTTTCCTTATCAACACATATGAATTATCAATCTTAACTCAGCCTATAAAAATAGAAAAAAAAAACACCAGATTAATGCTATCTTCTCCACCTTCTATTTTTATCCTTTGTACCAACTTCTCAGGCCCTTCATCTCCCCTCCAAAAGCTCCCTGTCCCCTCCTAACAATACACACATTAGCACAGGAATTTAGATAGAATTAATTTTTAGAGATCCATTGCCAAAATGGTCACTTACAACCATAAGACTGTTCAAAACTTCTTGGCACAGACTCTGCTGACAAAACACACAAAACCTAAATTATGATCGTAAGCTCTCAGGATTCTGTAGGGAATCTGCAGAGTTGTTTGGAAGGAGACAGAAAACATACCATGGCCACATATCTGAGCAAAGGAATATCTGGCTGTTTCCAAGGCTGGAGCTCACTGTGCAAATTTCCCACCATCATCCACCATCTTTCCCACCAGAATGTCTTCTTTGCCATGAAGATGCTTTTCCACTCTCCAGAAACTTTCCTGTAAAGGTTCTAGACTAAAGGTCTTCAAACAGAAAGTTCTCACAAGAAGTTTTGTCAGTCCTATAATGATTTAAATGTTTTTAAGTATTACTGTTTTTAAGTAGGTAATTATATAAAAAGTTTGTCTTTCTGGCTTCTTTGGGGAAGTTGGTTGACTTGGCCACACATGTTCCTGTGGTAACAGGGCAACAGTTGGGAGAAGCTGTCCCACAGGGACTCCAAGATGTGATCGGTACCTGCTTTGCCTGCTTCTGTAGGTATTCAAGTCTATAAGCTCTGCTCTAAGTGCAGGGTTTCAAAGTAAATGTAAAAGAGAACATGCCCCATTGCTCTTGATGAGGCATCATCCATTCTTCATCAAGTCAGGGATCGGACAATATCTGTGACACTGAATAATACTCCCATTTAGCTATATGAACACACCACCCCAAATCTCTAATAAACCTTAGCAATATCGGGAGCCCACAAGGTAGCCGAAGGCATACATCCCATTTTCCCTCTCTTTCCAACTCCAACCAGTGAGAACAGAATAGCTATGCATAAAAAATGTTCAATTCCTTAACAGAAGCAGTAGGCATCCTTGCAGTCCTATATAAATCAAAAGAAGTCCTTTGAAGAGTTCCTGAATTTAATAAGAAAATCTACCAGCACTATAGTTCATAGTCAAGTTCTTTTTCTTGCTAGTTAAAAACAGCTTAGTATTCCATTAAAAGGAACACTTTATTCTTAAGTAGGAGCTTTGAAATGAACATTAAAGCCCATCACACACTGTTGTGTCACCTTTAGACATAGCTAGTCTCCAAGGATAAAATAAGAGCACATGACTTCATTTTCCAACAAATAGAGAAAGGCAAGTTGCTACTTTTTTTAATGCTTGGGCTGTTAAATGTGTATGTTTCCCTATCTTAAGGTCCTAATATCATTTTAATGTTTAAACCAAACTTTTGGAACCTTAATTTAAAGCTTTGCACAAATTGCTTACATAAGACACAACACACTTTTGGGTATGATTTTCTCACAGTTTGTTTCTTTCTTTTCATTCCCCTCCTGTTCTGGTCCCTCACCATCCCCTCTCCTTGCTATATCCTCTTTATTCAGTGGTCGGGTCTGCACCCCTGCAATGTATTTGCCAAGGTTTAGAGCTCGAGTGTGATGAGATCAATTTACGAGCTGTTCCATCAGTTTCTTCAAATGTGACTTTTATGTAAGTAGAAAAAAAGTTTTCATTCTGACAGCCAGTATAACACCTGTAAAACGGTATCATAATTAAGGCGTAATCATCATTAGTGATAATGCATTGTCATTCAAGATATCATTGTTCCTTGGTCATTATAATGATTGCTGATATTTATTTGTATTTATTAAATTATAGATCCTACTCTAAGTTATTCTCTGTACTCATTTATTCAGTCCCTCATAACAATCTTATGAAGTATTTAGTATCACTATGTTGTATCTAAACAAAAGTTGCCATCAAGTGTATGTGCTACTAAAGAAAAAAAGCTACAATCAAACTATTATATAAAGCTTTAACACCAGAATTGACACATTAAAAGAGTCAATTTTTTAATTATTAGAAGTAAATTTTAATACACTCATATATAAATAAAAATATAAAGCAAGTAAAATAAATTGGCATGCAACCCCATTACTTCATGGCAAATAGAAGGGGAAAGGGTGGAGGTAGCGACAGATTTCCTCTTCCTGAGCTCCCAAATCACTGCAGATGGTGACTGCAGCCATGAAATCAGAGGACTATTGCTTCTTGACAGGAAAGTGATGACAAATCTAGACAATATGTTGGAAAGCAGAGACAGTACTCTGCCAACAAAGGTCCATATATCAAGGCTAAGGTCTTCCCAGTGGTCACGTATGACTGTGGGAGTTGGACCATAAAGAAGGCAGAACGCCAAAGAATTTTTGATGTCTTTGAACTGCAGTGCTGGAGAAGACTCCTGAAAGTCCCCTGGACAGCAAGGAGATCAAACCAGTCAATCTTAAGGGAGATCAACCTTGAATATTCACTGAAAGGACAAAGGCTGAAGCTGAAGCTCCAGTATTTTGGTCATCTGATGAAAACAGACGACTTGTTGGAAAAGTCCCGATGCCGGGAAAGATTGAGTGCAGAAAGAGAAGGGGGCATCAGATGATGAGATGGCTGGATGGCATCACCAATGCAATGAACATGAACTTGGGCAAACTCTGGGAGATGGTGAGGGACAGGGAGGCCTGGCATGCTGCAGTCCATGGAGTTGTAAAGAGTCGAACACGACTGGGCTACTGAACAACAACAAAATAAACTGGATAAAATATTCCATCATTTCACATTTAAAATCTAACTCTTCTGAGTCACATTGACCCAGAGACTTGATGTTCATTTTTTCCCTAAATAACTCATACTTAGCCATGTAAAAGAAAATTATCCTCATAATAAACAACTTATTGATCCAGTCCTAATTTGAATTCAACAAACTTCAGCAACACAAACACACACATTTGGCTGAATTTTTAAAAGAATTTAGCAAAGGATAGACATTTTAATCCAATATTTCTCCTGAGTTTTTTGTTTTCATACAGGTGTTTTAGTGTCTTACAGCTCTGACTTTTGTGTATATGTGGATGAGATATGAGCAATTATTAAGGTAACAAATGTTGGCAAGTCCTGCCCTTTTCAACCCAAACCACATAACACTACAACTTATATGCTTGACATATTCAAGGAACAGGGAAGAACTCCAGCTCAGTGTTCCCGTACACAATGGTATAATCAAATTAACAGAATCTGGGGAGCTTACCCAATTTGTCAATGAGCTGAGAACACTGGACAGGTTAAGCCACAAAGATCTGTTTTCCAAAAGAGGTGACATTTTCCCATATACTAAGGACAGCATTCAATCTCACCCTAGACTCATCATAGCTATTTTCATAGTAATTAGTCCTGCCAGAAAAAAAATATCCCCCTCAAAAAAATGTCTGAGGTCCTGTGGAGAGTTTCTGTGATTTAAATTATGACTAGAACACCTAGGTATAAAAATTTATGATGAGTTTCTTCTAGTTTTAAAGGAAAAAGTTATCACTAATTCTGCTTGTATGGAAATGCTAGCAAATCCAAATCAATGAATACCCTCATGTTGCTAATCTCATCTTTTGTTTTCCCACAAGTAGAATTTGAATATATTTTTCAACAGTTTAATTAATTTTTGTAAAAGGAAAAAGAGGAAGAGGGCTGGAGGAATGGAAGTGGATAGAGCAGTGACTAAGAAGAAAGTGTAAGTGTCCCTGAAGGCATTCTAATTCAACTTAGAAAAGGCTATCCTGGCTCAAAATACATGTACACATGCATCCAAACATATAGACGTTCATAAAGAGATGTATACAGACCTATGAGCTGCCAATTTCCAACCCTTGATATAAAGAAAAAATTGGAATCAGACCTTTTTTTAATATAAATTTATTTATTTTAATTGGAGGTTAATTACTTTACAATATTGTATTTTTAAAATTGAGGCATTGTTGCTTTACAGTGTTATGTCGTGTGCTGTGTGCTAAGGATTCCAGTCATGTCTGACTCTGTGCAACCCTATGAACCGTAGCCTGCCAGGTTCCTCTGTCCATGGGATTCTCCAGGCAAGAATACTGGAGTGAATTGCCATTCCCTTCTCTAGGGGACCTTCTCGACCCAGGGATGGAACCGGCATGTCTTACCTCTAACCTGCATTGGCGGGCAGGTTCTTTACCACTAGCACCACCTGGAAAGCCCATAGTTTTGTGTTAGTTTCTGCTATACAATAAAGTGAATCAGTTATATGTATACATATATCCCCTCCCTCGGGAGCCTCCCTCCCTCTCCCCATCCTAGCCTTCTAGGTCATCACATAGCACCAAGTCGAGTTCCCTGGGCTACACAGCAGCTTCCCACTAGTTATTTATTTTATACATGGTAGTGTGTCTATGTCACTCCCAATTTCCCCGCACTCACATGTTCACACATTCTTTACATCTGCGTCTAGAATGGAATCTGATCTTCATGAATGATTGGGTACAGAAGGCAAGAGAGAAGGGATTCCGGGTGACTCCAAGGCTTCTGTCCTGAGTAACAGGGTGATAGGGGAGACTTGGTGACAGTTAGTGGGGAAGATTAGAACTTCAATTTAGTTGTTTTTTCAATGGTAGATTAAAGATCACTCCATGGAAATTGCCATCAGGCACTTGGAAATGTAGGAGTCAAGCTCAGGAATTCATGTCTATAACATTTCATTAATATTAAGGTTTAAAATACAAGACTCTACTATATTAAAAAGTATTTTGGTCCATCCTGTAAAGTGAGAGAATTAACACCTACCTCTTTTTATCTCAGTAGGGTATTATAAAAATACAGAGAATGCTACTTGTGAAATATTCTGCATCATTAGAAAGAAGTAGTCTATAAGTTCTAGGCACTATTAATTAAAACCTTAACTTCTTAAGAAACATTATTCAGGAGTCCTTAAAGGATCTGCCCCTCCTTCTAGAGTCATCCTCTCTCTTAGGAGCAATTAGCTTCTTCCTCTTGGGTTCTCTCGTAGAACCTCATTTGTATCTCCTTTAAGTGTATCAAATGTTCTCCCTCATGCTGTAGTGGTTGAGGTCCTAATCGCCACCAGAAAAAGGAGAATACCATAAGCCCATGGGGGCCCTACAATGTGGTTTTTCTTTATAACTTCCAAGTCCATAGCAAGTACAATAAGCTCTAAACAGTGTTTGTGAGTTGAATTTACAAGTAAATCATTGCAATAAAAAATAGTCCTGAGCTATTATCCAAAGAAGAATCTTTATTTAATAAAGTATGTTATTTGTCATCCAAATAGAGTATAAGCTTATCCAGGACAGGGATATTATCTTTTTTCCAAAGTACAATGGAAGGCATTCAACCCAGGTTTGTTGAGAAAATGAATGAATGAACACACTTTTGGAAGCACACTAAACTTTCATCAGTAACTTTAAATTAAACCCAAACATTTAGCAGTTAATCTTTACACAACACAAACATTTAAACAGGATATAAACCAGAATTGAAGCTCTAAGCCAAGTGAGAACTCTTAGTAGAAAAGGGATTTTCAATTAGCTGATATAAGGAATGAAAGAACATTTGATGATAACCCAACAGCTAAGAGTGATTTCAAGAGAAGGTTACTAGTTAATCAACCTTTGACATTCAGTCATTTTTTAAAAAAAATCACTAAATGATGGATATGTATAGTTTAGAACGGTTTTTCTTAACCTTTTTTCTTTTCTTTATTGCCTCCCTTCCTGAGGCATTTTTGTTCTCATCTGTGATGTTTTAATACTTCAGATATACTGTGTATATTTACATATACTAATTCTTTATCTATTAAAAAAGTAAGATTTTTTTCACTCCTTAAGAAATTATTTTCTTAATTTTCTGATAACGCTTGTGTTGAGAATACATAGTTTTCTATATTCTAGAATAGTTTTTTCTCCAATTAGCTCCCAAAAATGTGTTCTCAAGAGTCTGAGAAGCTATTTTTCTTTAAGAAGGATTCATTATCAAGTTCAGGCAATACTGGTCCACACCAACACAAGTAACACTATTCATGTCTTTTGTATGAAGCTGTCTCTTCACTGAGTTCTTTATGATGACCATTGTTTCCAAATGTTTGTCCCACACCAGATCAAACTCCCGTCAATGAGGTATATTGCTCATTTCTTAATGACCATCTGCTCCATCATAATAGACAAGTACAGTAACAACAGTGGCACCATATTATTAGAGGTCATGTAGTCCAAATACATTATTTCACTGTTAAAGAAACTGACATGGAAAGATTGTGTATGTTTCATGCCTGGGACCGCCAGCTTCAATGGTTGGGATTTTTTGCTTGTTTTATTTTGTTCCTACCATATTATATTGCTTAAAGAATTAAACGTCAACACAACCACAATTATGTGTACCTGGCCTATGTCAAGCTGCTTATAAACTGTAATACAAGTGGAAATCTTTTTTATACATCATATTAGAAATTTCATTGGGATTACTTCTTAAATAAAGATGGTTCAACTGTATGGACCAATGGACAGTTTCCTTTATAAATAATTATTAAAGGAAGCAAAGGTAGTGGAATGTGAAAATTGAAATATTGAGGAATATAATATTAGGTTCTTGAATATGCTTTAAACAACACTACCCTTATTGTCACTCAAAAACTGAGATGCTTTCTGTTTGATAAATGAAAATAGAAAAGAACATAACTGAAGATTATTTTTCCAGTTTTATTGTTTCAAGGTTTTGTCAGAATTACAATGTTGTAACTTAAGTTTAAGAAAACTCTCTCTAATAATTCAAAATCAACAGTTAGTCCTAGTTCAATTGGTACTATGACGAGAAGTAATCCCCAAGACCGAAGGATGGTAAGACCCTGAGCTCACCGCCTCTCATGGGCACACCAAAACCATCACTATCTGCAGAAGAACCATCTGTGAAAAAGACTGGAACCTACCAGGAAAGACCGTCTACAACGAAAGTCAGAAAGGAGTAACTACAACAAGAAGGGAAGTAAGAGCAGAAACTTTGTATAATCAAGACCCATAACCCCAGGGGATGACCCAAAAATGGCAGAACAATTGCAATTGTAGAGATTCTCCTAAAGGGACCAAGGGGTCCAAACCACACATCAGGCTCCTCAATTCGGGAATCCTGTACCAAGAAGACAAGTTCCAAGAACCCTGGTCTTTGAAGGCCATCAGAGCTTACTTTCAGGAGTCCCAGAGGGCAGTGGGAAATAGAGACTCCACTCCTAAGTGGTGCATGCGAAAACGTACCTGTGCAGGGACCCAGGGCAGAAGCAGTAATTTGAAAGGAACCTGAATTAGTCTCACCTGATGATCTTGGAGAACCTCCTAAAGAGGCAAGAGGCACTAGAGTTCACTCTGGGAACATAGAGACAGGGGCAGCCATTCTGGGAGCTCATTCTACCAAGCGGACCCTGCTGCTGGCAAACACTATTTTGGACTTGGAAGCAACCTAACTGTCCATTGACAGAGGAATGGATAAAGAAGATGTGGTACATATATATAATGGAATACTTCTCCACCATAAAAAAGAATGAAATTTACCATTAGCAACAAAATGGATGGTCCTCGAGGGTATTATGCTTAGTGAAATAAGTCAGAAAAAGACTTTAAACACAAAATACTTTATGTTTTCACTTATACGTGGAATCTAAAAAATAAAACAGATTACCAAATATAACAAAACAAAAAGACTCATATCTATAGAAACCATGCTAGTAGTTACCGGGGAGAGGAAAGGGGGTAGGGTAAAATGGGGATTAAGAGCTACAAACTGCTGTGAATAAAATAAATGAGCTACATCACAGGAATATAGCCAATATTTTCTAATAACTATAAATGCAGTATAATCTATAAATATTTTGTATTTCTATGTTGTATACCTGAAACTAATATAATATTGTAAATCAGCTGTATCTTAATAAAACACTAATTAATTAAAATATCTCTCAAACAAAAGTCTCTTTTTAAAAAATTTTAAATGATATGAATACAAGAGTGACGTTATGAAGCAAAGTGTTTCGTGAAAGCTAGTCTTAAAGTAAATAGAGTTTATAATTGTTCATACTGTTATTAAAAGTAAAGAACTTTAAAATCCAAAATTTACATTTATTTCAGGTCACTCAAGCGGAACTTAATAAGAAAGCTTCCTCCTAATGTCTTCAAAAAGTACCATGGTCTTCAGACTCTGTAAGAAAAAATTGTAATTCTTAGTATTAAATTGACTAATGTTTTTTGGCATATCTGTTTCTTCCCACTTCTGCAGAGACTAACACTACACCTCTGCTTAAGTCTAACCCCTCTTTGCCGAAGTATTTAACTGTTAGCTGGAGACTACCAGGTAACATTGTTTTTCTGACTGCTTCTAGAAGCCACCCTAGCAAACTCTCAGATATTTATCCCTAAAGAAACCAAAGTATGTGTACTGTGAATTCTCTTACTGTGAATTCTCAATGTGTATTGAGAATTCTCTCAATTCTCTTGCCCCTCACCCAAGTGAAGACATTCAAGAGGCTTTGCTCTCTCACCTCAATGTCAATCTTAGAGAAAGATGTTAGTACCCTTTACCAGGTCTGCCCTCATGCTTAGACAGGGAAATTTTTCTTCCATATGTTTGCAAGTCCAGTCTCTACCTGAGATAGCAAGTTCTTGTGGTTTGAAACCTCCAAGCATGTTGCTTTGTAGAATTAATTCCATGTTCACATCTACCTCACTGAGTTTTAGCTGACATGTTGGTCTAAGATTACCCTACGTACTCTCAAAATCTGTAATGGCCCTGGTGATGGTTGCCTGATATTTAGGTCAGTTTTGTGGCTGAATTATATTGTCATAGGCTTAAACTGCTAGGTTTAAGTATTCCGTGCCTTCATTACACTATGTAGAAAACATGTCAGAGTTCCTGGTTTCATTTTCACATCTACATTGGTTTTGGGTTTGTGTTCACACTATAGAACCCTGGTATATAGATATCACATATCTGTACTTTTTCTTTAAGATAATAGAACAGAATCAGAAGAAAAATTATCCATTTTGTTTGATGAAATGTTCTCAAAGCTCAGATTATCTGAAGAAAAAGTTTTCACACCAGGAAACTGAATTCCAATAAAAGACTTTTCAGAACAATATTCTAGATATCAATCAATCAAGAAAGAAGAGGTTTTCAAGTTTAAGCCTGATACACAAACTTCAAGAGGACACTTTCTTCCTGTTTCTGGAGCAGAAAGAATTTTTCTGATCTGTAGCACCACCTTGTGTTCACATGGTTTAAAAGGAGTCAGGACGTCAACTCTAAATACCAGAATTCAGTATGTTGGCATTTTTATACAATGAATTTCAATTCTTGAACCACCAATTTGTTCCAAGCTATAGATCAAAATAGCTTAATTACAAAAAAAGTTGTCATTGGTGGCTAGAGGTATCCTTTGATTCTACCTCCAGGAAATATGTGGCTTCCCAGGCGGCGCTAGTGGTAATGAACCCAATCTGTCAATGCAAGAGACATGAGAGATATAGGTTCAAACCCTGGGTTGGGAGGATCCCCTGTAGGAGGACATGGCAACCCACGCCAGTGTTCTTGCCTGGAGAATCCCAGGGACAGAGGAGCCTGGTGGGCCACAGTCCATGGGGTCGCAAGGAGTCAGACTCGACTGAAGCGACTTCGCACGCACTCACACCAGGACAATGGTGACCCTCATCAGAAGAAGGAAAGAAGTCAGGCTTAAAATCCTTCCTTCCTCCTTGCTACAACCTGGAGCCGGTGCTTATGAATGTGTGGAGCTTAACTGGGTACATGGCATGCAAGGGCTTGTGCTCCAGGTTCTGTTTCCTCTGACCTCCTGTTAATTCCAGGCCCAACCTTCAGCATGACCTCAGTGAACTCTGCAGCCAGCATCCTTGCTTGGCCTTCCAAGCTCATTTATAGTCTTCTAGACCTGATTTTTGTATTTCTGTTTCTCTTCTGTGGTACGTACATTTGATATATTTTCTCAAACACTTTTTGGAGCAAAACTTGGGTATCAAATAAATACGATCCAAGTTGACTTGCTTGGCCAATCTGTGATGAACATGGCATATGGTTTGGGGTCTTAGTAATGTCACAGGCTTGTAGTGTTGCCAGGGCTGTGCTGAATACTATCACGTTTATAGAATTACAGCAGGAAATATCAGAATGTTAAAAAGGCTTCTAGGCCTCTTTGATTAGTAAGTACCTTGCTAGACCCTAAAACTGAAGTTTCAGTCGTTGAAAATTCAAATGTTAAATTTTAGGCATCATATGTCTAAATTTATAACTACAAGTTCTAAATAAAAACCAACCCAGTAATCTATGAACTTAATGAAGAAACAAAATGAAATATATCCAGCTTCACTATTTTGTCCTGTTTACCTTTTTTAATTTTAAAGAATTCTTGACATTTCGTCTTTTTTTTTTCAAAAAAAAATTTACTGAAGTATGGTTGTGAAGTATAGTTTTGAAGTAACAATGTTGTGTTAGTTTCAGATGTATAGCAAAATGATTCAATTATACGTATATATAAACATATGTATTCTTTTTTTTACATTCTCTTCCATTATAGGTTATTACAAGATGTTGTGGTAAAATACACAGGACATAAAATGTACCATCTTAACCATTTTTAAGTGTACATTCAGAGGCATTAAGCACACTGGCATTTTTGCACCACCATCACCACCATCCATCTACAAAACTCTTTTCATTCTTGCAAAACTGAAACTCCTTTTCCTCATGTTTTCCCTTTAATAATCATTTTCACAGGTGCCTGCAAAACAATAAGATTAGATCCGTATCTGTCTATGCTTTCCGAGGACTGTACAAGCTTACTAAACTGTAAGTACCAGGGCCAATTAGTCTTCCCATTCAGTCGTGGCCTGTGGACCCGACCCATCCCACTGCACATGGTCCTGCCACCCATGATGGCGTTCAGGGTATGTGTAGACAGCAGACGTTGCTGCCTTGGGGCCAAAGGCATGGGACCCTGAGTCACACGTGCAGCACCAACAAACTGGGTGTGTGAACTTGAGGGCTTATTTTCCTTTCTAAGCATCAATTCCCTCTACCGTAAAAGTGAAAACTACAACAGTACCTACCTCAGGGTTGTTGCAAGGAATGAATGAGAAAAATCAGAAGCATTAGGCACACAATATGCATTAGCCATAGTGATGGGAAGGAGGACTGAATGACCTTTATCAAACTGAGAAAACCTAGTGATAGCTAAAATTTATGAAGGAGAAAGCCCAAAGTTGTCCTTTTCCCACTAATTCTCCTTGTACAAATATATAAAGCAGGATAAGTTTGAAAGAACAAAGTTTTTTTTTAATTATGGTAAAATATATATAGCAAAGTTGCCATTTGAGTCATTTCTAAGGATATAGTTCAGCGGCATTCTGTACATTCACACTATTGTTCAACTATCCATCTCCAGAACTTTTCATCTTCCCAACTAAGACTCCACATCCATTAAACTCTAACTCCCCACGCCTCTCTTCCAGCCTCTTGCAAATACCATTTAACATTCTGTCCCTACAAATCTGACTACTCTAGGGACCTCACAGAAGTAGAAACAGGTAATATTTTCCCTTTTGTGTCAGGCTTATTTCATAACATTTTAGTCTTAGCATTATGCCTTCAAGTTTCATCCATGTAATATATATCACAATTTCATTCCTGAATGTAATGATAATAAGACTGAATAGTATTCCATTCCGTGTATCACATTTTTTATTTATTGACTTTGATAGACAGACACTGAGATCATTTCCACCTTTCAGCTATTGTGAATAATGTTGCTATGAACATTGATGTACAAATATTTCTTTGAGCCCTTGATTCCGTTCTCTGGGGTGAATGCCCAGAACTGGACTTGCTGGTTTGTATGGCAATTCTACATTTGATTTTCTGAGGATCCACCTTACTGTTTTCCACAGCATCTGCACCATTTTACATTCTCATCAGCAATGCACAGTTTCCAATTCTTCTATATCCTCATCAACTCTTGCTGTTTTCTGGGATTTTGATGTTGTTGTGTGCTGTGTAGTTTTTAATAACAGCCATCCTTATGGCTATAAAGTGGTATCTCATTGTAGTTAAGAGCAAAGTTTTTTAAAATAGTCCTTTTCAGAGTTCCATTTCATTGCATTCTACCAAGCAGCTGACTCCCAGGAGTGATTGAAGGGATTTATGACCCAAAATCACATAAATAAAAGTTTTTTGTATTTCTATTTCTGGCCCCTTGCTTTCTATTCTATCTCATTTTTTAATCCTCTGTTCAAGAAACTTTGGTCAGATTCCTCACTGGTGGTATCAGAGTTTGGAGTTGAGTCAAGAAGGCCACCCAATCACTTAGTAGCAAAATGGAAGAAAATCACTGGAGTTCCAAAGTCTGAACAGTAACCCGTGTAGCCGTGTCCTCTTCCCTTCTGTCCCCTGTTCTTTCATGTCATAGCAAAATACCCGGAGTCAGTACTGGACTCATCCTTATCATATTTCTGACTACCTTTCTTTACAATCTCTCACAAATCTATTCAAAACTTTTAAACATATCTGCTTGGTATAACATTCAGTGAATATGGAGGAGGCTCTTGAAATATAGTAGAA
Source organism: Oryx dammah (assembly GCF_014754425.2). Taxonomy (NCBI): domain Eukaryota; kingdom Metazoa; phylum Chordata; class Mammalia; order Artiodactyla; family Bovidae; genus Oryx; species Oryx dammah. Next base: position 39,963,309 of record NW_024070196.1, on the reverse strand, counting down.
ACTGGAGAGTAAATGCAAAAGTGTCTTCCATCCACTCCTTGGCTTTTTCCTGCCTCTAAAATATTGTCTGCATATAAAAATGTCTCACGGTCCTGGGTTTTCATGGATCACCATCAGATTCTGCTTGTCACTCATCCGTAGATATTCATTACCCCTCAGACTCTGCAAGTTCTTCAGCTAGACATTCTAGAGTGTGGTACAGAGAAAGAGAAGTCAGACCCCCTGCCTTCCAGCACGTTACACTCTGGTATTTCAGAGAGAACCATGTGCTTCCTCTGGGGAGAGGCACCCCCTTGCTTTCCAGAAGCTTACAGTCTATGTTGGGGAAACAATGCCCACATATACATCATAGAGAATGGCAAGGGATTTACTTTCTTAGGACCTAAACCTGTGTTGCTCAGGCCACAGCTCTATGATGGTTGTCTGAAAGCAGTGATCATTTCAGGTCCAGAGCAGTGGATGAGGACTCTGAAAACTGAAGCACACGGCTTTGGGGATGGGATGGATCAAATTCCTTTATTTGGGGGACTTCCTGTGACTCTTAAAGGGAGCCTCTGAGATGCTTTCCATCTTCCCATGCCCAACTGGGGCTCCAGGCTTGCAAGGGAAGGAAAGAAGTGGCTAGAGTGTGGGGGTCTTAACCCATGTTACCCCCAAGCAAAAGTCAGATCTGCGGGGTGGAGAGGGGAAAGGAAATTCTTGGCAGGAGAGATTTCATAGAATATCAGCTCCCTGATCTGTCAGAGTGGAGAAAAGAAGAGAAATCAGTGTGGTCCACGTATCACTAGAAGTGGAATTGGGTTTTCCTGGTGGCTCAGACGATGAATCTGCCTACAGTGAAGGAGACCCAGGAAGTCTGGGCTGGGAAGAGACCCTGGAGAAGGGAATGACTACCCACTCCAGTATCATTACCTGGAGAATTCCAAGGACAGAGAAGCCTGGAGGGCTACAGTCCATAGGGATCACAGAGTCGGACACCACTGAGGGACTAACAACACAACACACACAACTGCCCAATCTGTCAGAGTGAGGAGAGAAATCAATGTGGTCCACGTATCAGTAGAAATGGAACTGAATGAACACTTGCACAGGAATCACAGGCAGTGAGGAAAAAGAGGAGGCAAGAAATTGATGTGGGAAGTTGAACAGAGACACGGTCGTGATGATATGTGCCAAGCGCTTCTGACACGCCTGGCCTCAAATACTCAACAACCCAGTGAATTAGGTTCTGATGTTATTTCCATTTCAGAATTTGGGAAACTGAAGATTTCAGAAGTTGTTGGCTTCAGGTCACACTGTTAAGTGGCAGAGCTAGGAACCAAACTATCTGACAGCAAATTCAGAGTAAAATTGCTGAGCCAGAGAAACTGATACAGAAATAAACATGTAAGACAGTTTCTCTGCCATTTTAAGCCAAAATGGAAGGAGAGGAATTTTGCACACATTTCAGTCCTGGACTCTTGCTATCACTGGCAACCTTAGGTATTTTGAGAGTTTCACCTCCACTTTCCCAAATCAAAAGGACAAAGTTAAATGGGATTAGATTAAATTATTTTAATTCGATTAATCTAATTTGATTAAATTAGATTAATTAGTTAAATGGAATTAGATTTTTGCAAATATTTCCCTTTATTTATCCCACTATTTATTTATTCTGTTGGGTTATGTGTGTCTGTGTGTGTGTGTCCAAAAGTTTTCTTCAGGGAAAAAGAAACTACACAAAGACTCTAAGGCCTCTATAAAAGAAGAGAAGTGATTTTTTTTTAATGTTTTTTATATTGAGGTTAAAGTTACAAAATATAAAACAAACAATTTAATCATATTTAATCGTACAGTTCAGTGGAGCTAAATGCATTCACATTGTTGTACATTCTCACCATCATCCATATCCCTAATTTTTCACCTTCCTAAACTGAGACCCTAGCCCCATTAAACACTAACTCGCCATTCCCCTCCCCACTCCTCACCCCTGGCCCTTGACATCTACCAATATACTTTCTGACTCTATAAATTGACTATTCTAGCTTGATTCCACTTATACAAGAGGTGATTTTGAAAATTATTAAAAGCTGGTGTTTGCTCTTGGAAGAAAAAGAAAAACGCATAAGCAATCAGTATAACAGAAGGAAGAGGGCATTCACTCTGCAGAAGAGTGAGAAGTCAAGTCTCCTCAGAGTACAGGGTGTCAGACTCCCCACAAGGCGCTCAGTGTCTTTTCTCCAGAGCCGGTCCCTGCCTGCCCCCAGGGCGTCTCCTGTATCCCTTCTCAGCCTCTTCACAGTGACCCTTCAACTTGTCACCCTCACACCTCTTGCCTTTGCATAAGTCATTTCCTCTCTCTGGGACTCGCTCCCACCCATGCTTTGCTTTGTGGAAGACACACCCTCATCCAAATCTCTTCTCAATTGAGCCTCCTTCCATTAGGACTTGCTGTCTCCTTTCCTCTCCAAACTCCACAGCCCCAACCAGCAGTCAGTGTCTTCTCTGCTGGAAAGTCAGAGTAACTATCTTCTAGCTCTTTTCCCTCCACTGCTATACTGTTTACCTGCTCAGATGGCATCTTCCTCAAAGAAAGGGATTAGAGACCTAGCACAGTGTCAAAACAATCGGATGAACAGATGAATAGATAGAGTGATTGATTGACTGGTTGGTGGTTGATTGATAATTGAGAAATTAAAAACTGGATATGGAAAGGTAAATGATAAATAACTTTAAGAGTTTCAAAGGCAGGAAAATGGCCTGGTGAGAAGAGCTTAGAAGAAACTCTAAGATGAATGACTACTGCTCTTCCTTTCCTCATTGTAAGACATCAAGAAGATAACAGATTTACTGCCCTCATTTCTCTTCTTTCAGGTATCTCAGTCATAACAGAATAACCATCTTGAAGCCGGGTGTTTTTGAAGATCTCCACAGACTAGAATGGCTGTATGTTTCATTTCTGTAGCATATTATCATATTTGTCTTTATGTTGAAAAAAATATATAAAAAGAATCTATTTTTTCTTCTGGTTGGCAGGATAATTGAAGATAATCACCTCAGTCGAATTTCCCCACTAACATTTTATGGACTAAATTCTCTTATTCTCCTGTAAGTACTAAAAAGTTAAGCAAATATTTCAACTGAAGGAAAATACATGAATAAAAATGATCACTTTGAGTTTAGTAGCATTTTATTTAGAATTGGAACCCGAAAAAGACATTTCCAACTAAAAGCCATTTCCTAGTCCTATTCTATGAGGCTATTCTGTAGTCGTAACAATTTTATAAGATCTTCTGTCTCCTAGAATGTCAGCCCATCGAAACTGAACGCAGCTTCCCAGTCATGTTTCATTCCAATATTCTTAGGCACACCAGTACTATGCTCTAATGTAAGTCCCCTACATACAACCCTTCAAGCTGTGAACTTTTAAAGATGTGACCGTGCGTCCCACCAGCATCAGACGTGAGTGACATTGCAGCTTGTCCTCCGTTTCCTGTTGCTGATGATCCTTCAGTTCTGCCATCTCCCACTTCCTTTCCTTCCTCCAGTCAGTAACTTTTCTTCCCTGTTCACTCGATGCCAGCCTCTGTATGCCAGCTGTAGTACTGCACTACCATATTTTTCAAGATACTACATTATAAGATCAAAAATCTTTTCTTTATCTTTTGTGTTTGTTATGTATTATTCATGTGAAAAGTATCATAAACCTCCAGTACAGTACTATATAACTGATCGTGTTTGCTGGGTGTCTAGGCTAACTTTGTTGGACTTAGGAACAAATTGGACTGAAAGAACATGCTCTTGGAATGGAACTCATTCATATGTAAGGGACTTAGTATATTAATCTTGGTAAAGAAAACTAACGTTCATTTGAAATCCCCTTCTTTTCACTACCCACAATTGAAGGGTACACATGTTTTCTTCAGTCTGCTGGTGTTACTGCTTCTTCCATATGACAGATATCATTTGTCTAATTTTATTACTAACAAGCACTTAAATATAACAAGACTTACCAAAAACTTACAGTAAGAATGTACCTAACTTATTGGATGTTCACGGCTTCATGAGAATAATGATAAACCCATGTTTGACTCAGGTTGAAAAAAGAAACAGAAAAATGGGACTCCTTTCTGATTCTCTTTTTCAGAGTACTGATGAATAATGTCCTTACCCGCTTGCCTGACAAATCTCTTTGTCAGCACATGCCCAGACTGCACTGGCTGTAAGTTACTGTATCTTTCTTTTTTAATTTTTATTGAAATATAGTTGATTTAAAATGTTCAGTTAGTTTCAGGAGTACAGCAAAGTAATTTAGTTATATATATGTATGTGTATAATGGAAAAGATTTTAATATATATATATATATATTAAAATCTTTTCCATTATAGGTTATTACAAGATATTGAGTATAGTTCCCTGTGCTATACAGTAGGTCCTTGTTGGTTATCTATTTTATATATAGTACTGTGCATCTGTTAATTCCAAGCCACTAATTTATCCCTTCCTTCCCCCCTTTCTTCTGTGGTAACCATCAGTTTGTTTTCTATGTCTGTGAGTCTATTTCTGTTTTGTAAATAAGTTCATTTATATCATATTTTAGACTCCACACATAAGCAATATCATATGATATTTGTCTTTCTCAGTCTGATTTACTTCACTTAGTATGATAATCTCCAGGTCCATCCATGTTGCTGCAAATAGCATTATTTCTTTCTTTTATGGCTGAGTAGTATTCCACTGTGGAGAAGGCGATGGCACCCCACTCCAGTACTCTTGCCTGGAAAATCCAATGGACGGAGGAGCCCAGTAGGCTGCAGTCCATGGGGTCGTGAAGAGTCGGACACGATTGAGCAACTTCACTTTCACTTTTCACTTTCATGCATTGGAGAAGGAAATGGCAACCCACTCCAGTGTTCTTGCCTGGAGAATCCCAGGGACGGGGGGCCTGGTGGGCTGCCGTCTATGGGGTCGCACAGAGTCGGACACGACTGAAGCGACTCTGCAGCAGCAGCATTCCACTGTATATATGCACCACATATTCTTTATCCATTACTCTGTTGATGGACATTTATGTTGCTTCCATGTCTTGGCTATTGTAAATAGTGCTGCTAATTAGGGTGCATGTATCTTAATTAGAGTTTCTGCAGATATAACCCAGGAGTGGTGCTGCTGTATTATATGGTAGCTCTATTTTTAATTTGTTAAGGAAATTCCATGCTGCTCTCCATAGTGGCTATATCAATTTACATTCCTACCAACAGTATAGGAGGGTTCCCTGTATCTATTCTTACAGAAAACAACTAACTTTTCTGTTTTTGCCTAGCTCATTTTGGATATTGGGTTTTTTTCAAATGGTACTTGTCAATATTGTGTCACAATTCCTCAAAAATTTTAGCATGACTTTTATTAAACATTCCTATTATCTAAACTAACTCCTCTAAGCTTAGTTCACTTTGGTAGCTCAGTCACATTCAACTCTATGTGACCCCATGGACTACAGCAGGCCAGGTTTCCTGTCCATCACCATCTCCTAGAGTTTGCTCAAACTCATGTCCATCAAGTCAGAGATGCCATCCAACCATTTTATTCTCTGTCATCCCTTTCTCCTCCTGCCTTCAATCTTTCCCAGCATCAGGGTCTTTTCTAATCGGTCAGTTCTTCACATCAGGTGGCCAAAGGATTGGAGTTTCACCTTCAGCATCAGTCCTTCCAATGAATATTTAGGACTGATTTCTTGTAAGATTGACTGGTTTCATCTCCTTAGTGTTTAAGGGACTCTCAAGAGTCTTCTCCAACATCACAGTTCAAAAGCATCAATTCTTCACCACTCAGCTTTCTTTATGATCCAACTCTCACATCCATACATGACTACTGGAAAAACTATAGCTTTGACTAGATGGACCTTTGTTGGTAAAGTAATGTCTCTGCTTTTTAATATGCTGTCTGGGTTGGTCATGACTTTTCTTCCAAGGAGCAAGTGTCTTTTAAATTCTTGGCTGCAGTCACCATCTGCAATGATTTTGGAGCCCAAGAAAATAAAGTCTGTCACTGTTTCCATTGTTTCCCCATCTATTTGCCATGAAGGGATGGGAATGGATGCCATAATCTTCATTTTCTGAATGTTGAGTTTTAAGCCAGCTTTTTCACTCTCCTCTTTCTCCTTCATCAAGACGCTCTTTAGCTCCTCTTCACTTTCTGCCATAAGGGTGGTGTCACCTGCATATCTGAGATTATTGATAGTTCTCCCAGAAATCCTGATTCCAGCTTGTGCTTCATCCAGTCCAGCATTTCACATGATGTACTCTGCATATACGTTAAATAAGCAAGGATTCAATATACAGCCTTGACATATCCCTTTCTCAATTTGGAAACAGCCCATTGTTTCATGTCTGGTTCTAACTGTTGCTTCTTCACCTACATACAGATTTCTCAAGAGGCAGGTCAGGTGGTCTGGTATTCCCATCTCTTTATGAATTTTCCCTAGCCTTTGTTCTGCTTCATTTTCTACTTCAAGGCCAAGCTTACTTGTTACTCTAGGTATCTCTTGACTTCCTACTTTTTCATTCCAGTCCTCTATGAGGAAAAGGACATCTTTTTTTGGTGTTAGCTCTAGAAGGCCTTGTAGGTCCTCACAGAACCATTCAGCTTCATCAGCATTAGTGGTTGGGACATAGACTTGGATTACTGTGATACTAAATGGAAACTCTTACTAAAATAAAATATCTCCAAAAAATCAAAATACTTTGGAGGCAAGAAGACAGAAGGGATGTTGTGACATTGTATAACATCACCTCTTTTCTTTGTCAATCTATTCACCCATTCATTTGTTATAGACAGACTAAGTGACTTTAGTTCCATCTCTAAATTCTGTGTAACAAGAATATGATATTTAGAATTTATTTTTGAAGCATCATCACACAGAATATGTTCCATGGAATTTTTCACACTGTAGCTTTGTTGGTGGTACTTAGCATCAGCCCATCTATGCAAAATTCAATTATCCAGTAAATGTGGCTAAGAGACAGGTAAAAAATGAAGAAGTGAATCCAAAATATCTCTTTAAAATTTGATCCATAAATTGGATGCACTGTGTCATATGAAAATTCCCTCTGTCTTTTATGTTATAGGAGATTCCCAAAAGTTTAGTTGTTGGAGTTTTAAGCTCATAGCAGACTAGAAGTGCCAACTTGAAAGTAGGAAGGGAAGTTAGTGAGGTTGGTTTTAGTGAGAAGTAACAACTATCAACCTAATAATAACAAAGCAGCAGCAAGAAATGCTGTAAAAAGCAGACCCTATAATTCAAAACACACTAGTTTGAAACCATCTAGGAAAAGAGAAACATCTCCTAAATCATTAATTACCAAGTCCAGAGGGCATCTGAGTATGACAGTATAGTACCCTCACTAATGACAAAGGAAAGGGCAAATTAAGTGCAATATCACTTGTTGTGATTAAATTTGGGTTCAAAAGAATTCACTAACTGTTATTACATATTCAGTAATCCCAACTTAATAATTAAGTAAAATTGAGCAATATTTACATGAATAAATTAGCAATTAAAAGTCCATGCATTAATTGAAAACAGAAGCAAATGTGGGAAATTTTATACTCATACAATAATAAAACTTTCCTTTGCTTTTAAAAGGGTAGGAAATTTTACATTTCAGATAAAAGTAAAACAATTAGGATTTATCACTAAAGAGACAGACTTAAAATTTTTTATAAAGTTATAATCTTTATAAAAATTATAATCTTTAAATTTTAACTATCTAAACAACTCATTCCACATGCATTCCTATAGTGAATACTATCCCAATTTTAATGCTAGTAATCATTTTTGCTTTATAAGTATTCATTTTTAAAGTAATTATAATGACTTTACCTTGCATATGAACTTTCATTTAGCAAAGTATAAACTAGAAAATTTGTTGGATGTGTTAGTAAACATAGAAAAACATAAATAAAATAAAAAGAGACATGACAGCCTAGGAGAATATACCTGTAAGATATACGACAGACAACAGACTAAAACCTTTACTATGTGCATGCATACTCAGTAGCTCAGCCGTGTCCAACTCTTTGCAACTTCCTGGACTGTAGCTCCCAAGGCTCCTCTGTCCGTGAGATTCCCCAGCAAGACAACTGAAGCGGGTTATCGTCACCTACTCCAGGGGATCTTCCTGACCCAGGGATAGAACCTGCATCTCCGGCGTCTCCTGCATTGGCAAGTGGGCTCTTTACCAATGTGCCACCAGGGGTTGGCCAAACCCAATAGCTCTTTCAAAGCAATTTAAAAAAACCTATAAACACCACAATAAAATATGTGAAATTCAAAAAGGAAGAAAAATAAGTAGTAAATAAGCATACAAACAGCTGGAGCAATAGCTAAAGTTGAAATGATGATCCCAAGAGTAAAGTAAACTTTCATTTGGGGATGAGACTAAGCAAATTTTTATATAGGAAGAAGAAGCTAATATAAAGAATTTGAAAATATAAAAACCAGTGAGGATGCATTATGGAGCAAGGTCTTGGAAGCCATGGAAAAGGCAGACAATTAAGATGTGACGTACACACACACAGGTATAGTAAAGATGAATGCACCCACCCTGCTTCCATCAACACAGTGCAATTTCAAGGTCATAATATGAAGTATAAAGAAAATATACATATTATTTTTATATATTATATAATATATTGTAATATATAAAATATAATATACATGAAATAGATATTATAGATATAAAAAATATTGTATATTATATATTTGTGTTATATATTATAATACATATAAAGAAAATAGTGTATATTACAATTCCATTCCAACAATGCTGTGCTGAAGGTATAGAAAGCCCCAAGACAATATTGCTCCTTCTCTACCAATGAGAAAGAACTTTACAATCTACACAATCATAATTTTCTCAAGCCCATCAGAGAGCTATAGTCATAAGGCAAGCAAGTAAACTGAATTCAGGAGAGAAAGGACATCTACAGTATTTTGCCTTTAGCAGAGCACAAGATGAAGAGTTGATGGTCATAAAGCAGGTACAAAGAAAACTGCTAAAACTGTAATAAACCTTGAAGGTTATGTGTGGGATAGTGTAACCCTCTGGAATAGCTGTGAACCCCAGACTCAGGGGAGTAGCTACTCCTAACAGGCTCTTCTCCTCTGGTCTCCACCAACTCACAGCAAGGCTAGGGGTGGTTAAAGAAACTAGACAGTCTTTTTTGGTGGCCCACAGGCGCAAACCCCTCCTTCTTCCTGAGACGCTTCCTTCTTAGGAAGCAAAACTTTATGATACCGGTGTGTGTGTGTGCTCAGTCATGTCCAATTCTGCGACCCCATAAACTGTAGTCTGCCAGGCTCTTCTCTTCATGGAATTTCCCAGGCAAGAATACTAGAGTGAGTTGCCATTTCTTCCTTCAGGGGATCTTCTAAAACCAGGGATCAAACCCGTAGTTCTTGCAGCTTCTGCATTGGCAGGCAAGTTCTTCACCACTGAGCCACCTGGGAACCCAAAAGGTGGTAGAAGCTAAAGCTTTCTACTCTAGCAACATGGGCAGATAAGCCTCTCCAGCCCAGGATCCTGTACTGTTACAAAGTGGGCTGGGACTTCTGAGTCATGATTAACAGCAATGCTGAGAAAGTCCAGTCCTCAAAAAGAGCAAGAATACTCTTTGTCACATTATAAAGCAATCAACAGAACCAGACCTAGAGGTAACTCTGATGTTACAGCTACCAAACAAGGAAATTAAAATACTTATGATTGGGACCTCCCCAGCAGTACAGTGGTTGGAACTTCCCCTTTCAATAGAGGGGTGCAGATTTGATTCCTGGTTGGGGAGCTTAGATCCAACATGCCTCATAGCCAATAAATAAATAAATAAATAAATAAATAAAGCAGAAGCAGTGTTGTGATAAATTCCACAAAGACTTTAAAAATGGTCCATGTCAAAAAATCTTTCTTAAAAAACTTACCATTAATCAGTTAATTGATTTATTGGAAAAAGTAGGCAACATACATGCACGTGTGTAAAATGTCTGCAAAAAAGATGGAAGCTTTAAAGAGAATCAGGGAATTACTTCAACAGGCTTGGCAGCAGGATGAACACAGCTGAGCAAAGAATCAATCACCTTGACAGATCAACAGAAAGCTTTCATTTGAATCAAAAAGAAAAAAAAAAAAACATGAAATACAGAGCCAAGAATCCAAAAGTTGCAGGATAATATAAAATTGCCTAAAACTGCATTAAAGGGTCACAGAAAAAGAAGAGAGGAAAAACAAGACTTTGTCATCAAACAAGTTTGTTTGTCATCAAACAAAACTTGGGTCTGCTCTCCAGACATATCAGTTCAGTTCAGTTCAGTTGCTCAGTCATGTCAGATTCTTTGCAACCCCATGAATCACAGCACGCCAGGCCTCCCTGTCCATCACCAACTTCCGGAGTTCACTCAAACTCATGTCCATCAAATTGGTGATGCCATCCAGCCATCTCATCCTCTGTCATCCCCTTCTCCTCCTGCCCCCCAATCCCTCCCAGCATCAGAGTCTTTTCCAATGAGTCAACTCTTCTCATGAGGTGGCCAAAGTTTCAGCTTTAGCATCAGTCCTTCCAGTGAACACCCAGGACTGATCTCCTTTGGAATGGACTGGTTGAATCTTCTTGCAATCCAAGGAACTCTCAAGAGTCTTCTCCAACACCACACTTCAAAAGCATCAATTCTTCAGCGCTCAGCTTTCTTCACGGTCCAACTCTCACATCCATACATGATCACTGGAAAAACCATAGCCTTGACTAGACGGACCTTTGTTGGCAAAGTAATGTCTCTGATTTTCAATATGCTATCTAGGTTGGTCATAACTTTTCTTCCAAGGAGGAAGCATCTTTTAATTTCATGGCTGCAATCACCATCTGCAGTGATTTTGGAGCCCCCCAAAATAAAGTCTGACACTGTTTCCACTGTTTCCCCATCTATTTCCCATGAAGTGATGGGACCAGATGCTATGATCTTAGTTTTCTGAATATTGAGCTTTAAGCCAACTTTTTCACTCTCTGCTTTCACTTTCATCAATAGGCTTTTTAGTTCCTCTTCACTTTCTGCCATAAGGCTGGTGTCATCTGCATATCTGAGGTGACTGATATTTCTCCCGGCAATCTTGATTTCAGCTTGTGCTTCTTCCAGCCCTGCGTTTCTCATGATGTACTCTGCATAGAAGTTAAATAAGCAGGGTGACAATATACAGCCTTGATGTACTCCTTTTCCTATTTGGAACCAGTCTGTTGTTCCATGTCCAGTTCTAACTGTTGCTTCCTGACTTGCATATAGGTTTCTTAAGAGGCAGGTCAGGTGGTTTGGTATTCTCATCTCTTTCAGAATTTTCCACAGTTTATTGTGATCCACACAGTCAAAGGCTTTGGCATAGTCAATAAAGCAGAAATAAATGTTTTTCTGGAACTCTCTTGCTTTTTTGATGTGCAAGGTCAATTTACTAACACCAGAGGTGGTCAAGGAAAGGACAGCATTTATTGCAAGTATCAAGCAAGGAGAACAGACAGTTCATGTTCAAAAGACCCAAACTCCCTGATGTCTTTCAAGGAAGGGTTTTTAAAGGCAAGGTGAGGGATAATATTGCAGAGTGCATGATCAACTGAGGTTCAGTTCTCTGATTGGTTGATGGTGAGGTAGCAAGGTGGTGTTTCAAGAATCTCAATCGTCAACCTTCTGGTTCCTGTCAGTCTAGCATCGACATGCTGGTGGTCAGCAGTTAACTTCCTCCACCTGGTGGGGGTGACTATCTGCAAAACAACTCAAGGACATAGCTCAGGATGTTATCTACAGCACTTGAAGAGGAAATTAACATCCTTGACTTTGTTTTATGGCTAACAGTCTTGCTTGACTGTTTTCCTTTGTTTCTACATTTTCTCACTTCTTTGATTAAATTTGTTCCTTGGAATTCAAGAAAGAGGATAAAACTTTTCTAGAAACAAGAGGCAAGTCAGGAGACACAGGGTCCTGCTCAATTTTAAAGAAATATCTAAAGAGATAATGACCAAGAATTTTCTAAAATAACATAATGAACCCCAAAAATCTAAGAACCTCAGGGAAAAAAACAAACAGAAGTAGAAAGGAAAAACTGGATAAATGATAATCAAGCTGCTGAAAACCAAAGATAAAGGCAAAGAGCTTGTAGCAACCAGAGATATTATAATACATGCTGCTAAATGAAGATAAGAAAGGCAGCAGTGATTTTTTTTAAAAGCTGGAGGGGCTGTATTAACATTGGAGAAACAGAGTCTTTTGAACAAAGACTATCACCAAAGATAAAGAGAGGTATCACATAATGATAAACAGCTCAATTCAGGAAGAGGACACAATAACTTAAAAAGGAAGGCAGTTTCAAAATGAATAAAGTGAAACCATAAAACTACTAAGAAAAATAGCTAGGTGTCAAAAGATGTCATTTAAAACTAAGAAATCTACCAGTATGTGGATATTTGATATTCCTAAGATGAACATTAATAAACAGCATATAATTGATCGAAATCCTATGGTGAGAGACAGATGGAAAGAAAGTCAGGAAGACAATATATACTAATTTCATCATTTCTAATAATAGGAATTGTTAAGTACTAGTGTTACTCTCTAAGAAAAAGAAGATAGAGTATATTGGATAAAGTTATAAAGGTAACCAGTAAAATATACAAAGCTTTTTAAATATTAGAAGAAATTTAAGCCATTTGTTCAAGGCTATAAAAACAATATAGAGAGGCTACTGGCAACAGGCTTGAGTCTGGTTTGCATTTCCTCACTGCATCCTCTGGAGGACAGCGAGGCCAAAGAAAGAGAAGCCTGCAGGGGATGGGAAGGCAGAGAGGGCCTGTTCCTAAGCAGGTGAAAGTGGAGGCAGCCGGTGGGCCTTCCCCTTTCAACTCTGACAGCCCCTGTGGCCTCTTTGAAAGTTTAATCTCGCCCATCAAGTCCGAGACTTTTTTCAAGGAATTCCCGGAGCAGAAGCCCCTTCTCATCCAGAGAGATGACCTTGAACTTCCTGTTCACGCTCTCAGATCTCTAGAGTACTATGGAGGATTCGAAAATGTCTACAGGTCCATGGGAAGAAGGTTTTTAAATCAAGAGGGCAAAGTGCACTTTCTTCAGCTGAGAAAAGATTTTGATCAGAAAAGTGCAACAGTTCCATTTCACTACCCTGGGAGAATTACGGATGAACTCGAAGTTCTAGGAGAAGCTGGAGTGCTATTTTGGCTCCAATGTGTACATAACCCCCGCAGGAGATCCGGGCCTGCCGCCCCTCTACGATGATGTCGAGGTTTTCATCCTGCAGCTGGAGGGAAAGAAACACTGGCGCCTGTACCAACTCATGGTACCGCTCCCCACCCCCACCCTCCCGCCGCCTCGCAGGCACCGGAGTGAAACGTGGAGCGCGAGGACTGGAGTTCACGCTGAAGCCGGCAGATCTGCGCTTTCGCAGAGGAACCATCCAGCAGGCGGACACTCCGGAGTGGCTGGCCCACTCCACACATGTGAGCATCCACACCCCCGGAGCAGTTCGTGGGGAGATTTCCTTTTGGACACCATTTTGGGGCTCGTGTTTGATACCACAAAGGCAGACGTGGAGCTCCGGGCTGGCATCCGCCGGCGGCTGCTCCCACAGGTAGAAACCACAGCTGTTGCAACAAGAAGATAAGGTGGCTTTCTGAGGATACTTGCAGACCAGCTAGGGGGCATCAAAGAACTACCTTCAGCAGACATGAGGAAGGATGTTGCCATGAATGGATTCTCTCCTTACTATATGTGAAGTTTGGCAGAGCTTTTCAACACCAGGTGGACAGTTACCAGGGTTGGACAACACAGTGAGACTGCAATTGAGAGACCACATTGTCCTCACCGTAGGACCCGATCAAGATCCATCTGACGAAACTGGAGAAAAGATGGTTTACTCTATCATTCCTGAAAGAATAGGTGAGAGACACACGTGATGGGAAATGAGGAAACAGTCTCATGGACTTCGCTTTCCTTTATCACATATGGTTGCACTGAAGCAAATTTGGAACAGTTCAGCTAGTTCTGTTAAGGGTAGCTTACTACAGATGAGGCAAAGCAAAAGCAAAACCTAGTATTATCCTTCTGCACAGAATGTTTAATCCAAGCAGTCTGGTCCTTTCACTGCTTTTTAATATTAGACACTTGATTCTGCCAATATTTGTGTGCTAAGGAGCCCCTGCTGCTTTGAGCCAAGGACAGGATGAATGTAACTTTTCTTACCTGTGTATCTAATAAGATGAGATGTACCTTTTACAGGTGATCAGTTGGCCGTATGTACTAACAGGTACATAAAAGAAAGAACAGCAAATTACTAAATGTCCCAGAAGGTAACAAAACCCATACTTCAACAAGTTTATTTAATCCAGTGTGGTAGAAAACACACAGCTCCAATAATTGTATTATTTAAAGTAAATATATATATATAATAATATTTTTAAATAGCAGGCGAAGGTCAGATATATTAGCCTTGTCAATCAGCATAAGTGGCCTAAAATTACCTACTAAAAAGAAAAAAAGATTTTCAGATTGGCTCGAGAAGCAAAACCTAACAACACTATTTACCAAAAAAAATGCAACTGTAACTAAGGAATTAAGAAAGATTAAAAATAAAAGACTGTTCCAAAGTATGCCATGTAAATGCAAACCAAAAAAAAAAACAGACTTTTTTTTTTCTAAATAGTAGAATTCTGGCCAATTTAGATTAAGCAGTACAAAGAAGGACATATAAATGCTGTAGTGTGGGACTTCGCTGATGGTCCAGGGGTTAAGAATCTCAATTCAGGGGACTCGGGTTTGGTCCCTGATCAGGGAACTAAGATCCCACATGCTGTGGAACAACTAAGCCTGCACACCTCAGCCAGAGAGTCTGTGCACTTCAAGGGAAGATCTCGTATGATGCAATGAAGATCACACGTGCCACAACTAAGATCCTACACAGCCAAAGGAATAACTATTTTTAAAATAACAAAAAATAAATGCAATTTCCAATATAAGATATTATATTAGTATATATGCACCAAATAGATGCATCTAACCACCAAAACAAAAGAAAAATAATCATATATAATTGGTAAGAGATAAGAATCAGCCTGTTTCATTCTGTGAAAGATCAAGTAAAACCAAAAAACGATAGGCAGAACTAAATCACATTGTTAATGAGTTAACTCTGATTGGCACAAAGCAAACTGCCCCGATTTGTTTGGGGTGGCAGTGTACACAGTTGAAATATTACTTCCCCAGACTTCCCTGCTCCAGACAGAGTCACATGACTAGGCTCTAACTAATGAGGAGGAAGAACTAGCAGGTGGAACTTCTGGGAAATCCCCTTATAGAGAAACAGGCAGACCTTTCCTATCTTTTCTTATCCAGAAAAGATGGATATGATGGCTTAAGCTTTAGAATCTTCTTGGACTACAAAGACAAGGGCATATGAACAGTGAATATGAAAGATGTTAGGTTTCTAACAACTTGGTAAAATTACCAGTCTTGCCTTGGACTACATAATCCTAGATTAAAAAAAAAAAAAAAAAACCTTGTGATGTTATGCTATCATAGTTGGTTCTCTGTTCTACATGCATGCCTTTGAGAGTGCTTGTTCAGTCACTAAGTTGTATCCAAATCTTTGTAATCTCATGGGCTTCTCTGTCCATAGCATTTTCCAGGCAAGAATACTGGTTGGGAAGGGTTGCCATTTCCTTCTCCAGGGGATCTTCCCAACCCAGGGAATCTAACCTAATCTAATCTACCTCTTAATCTAATCTAATCTAATCTCCTATGTCTCCTCCATTGGCAGGCAGGTTCTTTACCACTGAGCCACCTGGGAAGCCCTCTGTTCTATGTAGCTGCACTTAATCCTAACAGATATAAACTTGAAAGTGAAAAATAAGGCTGAAAAACATTCACCAAAATTGACCATATATTTTAAGACATGTCCAGTTGCTCAGTCATGTCCAACTCTTTGTGACCCCATGGACTGTAACAGGCTAGACTCCCCTTTACTTCACTATCTCCTGGAGTTTGCAAATTCACAAACCAAACTCAGAAAATATAGGATTAGCCTAAAACAAGCAGAGGGTCATCACACAATGGGTGTAAGAGACCAGGTGCCCATTCAGGTAAATTACAGATGTTGGGCAGAAAGGCAAAGGCTTTTCCTGCCTTCATTGCCTAGATTTTCTCTGTGAAAGAAAAGCCAGAAGTGTTTAAAAGGCAGGGAAGGAAGTAGAGGTAGAGATTTGCATGTTTACAATGCCACTAGGGGATGCGAGAGGGAGCTGAGCAGGAAAGATTATTTTTGTTTTCTGTTATTGTACTTCAGGTCCAAGAACCAAATTTTCATTTTCAACTAGTCCTGCTATATATAAAGGAAAAAATACAGTGGTTAGATTCAGAGGCTCATTAAGCTGGAAAAGTGATCCAGGAATTAAGTAAGCAAAACACCCCCTCAAGTTGCTTAGAGCTTGGGGCCCTGGCACAAGCAGCAGATTTGTATACCTGATCCCTGAATGTCAAGAACTAATACCTCTAATTTTAGGAAGAAAGCCAAAGCAAATTCACAAATAAAGATTGAAATAAACTCAACATTGAATGTAACAATTTGATCAAAATTCCCTAGTTTATACATCTTACAAATTAGTAAATTAATATGAATATCAAATGAAATATTTTTGCTACTTTAATAGAAAAAAATTACAAGTGTAGCTAACAAGAAAAGAACATCAACTCTCCTAAAGATATTTTGTGAGGTTCAAGAGAGAGTCACCCCCTTGGTGGTAGACTCATTGTAATAGCAACAAAAACAGGAAAAAGAAATAAACAGTTTTTGTCACTGACAGCCTATGTAATGGAAAGCCAAAGGCCTTGGCCAAACCTAATAACCCAAAATATGTGCTTCATTTCCAACATAATAAAATAATAGAATTTGTCTTTAAAATGGTAATCTAGGATCAAAATTTAAGATTTTAATAAAATATTCCATATAATACAGAAATCCTGTCTATAGAATTCTTATGGTATGTTACGGTATATGCCCTTGCTAAATCACTACAGTAATAAAAAGTTTAGTCTCTGTACACCATGGGCTGTGAGCTTAAATTTGAAATGTTTTGTGTCCTTCAACCAGTAAATCTGATTTTGCAACCTAATGTCAAAGAGAAAAACCCTATGCCTGACTTCAAATATATCTCTCTGACTTGCTCTTCTCTGTGATAAATACACGCTTTCGTCCCATTGACTTGATTTCTAGAACCCTTCTAGATTTTTCAGATAGACTTTGATTTGTCTGCATCCATTTTTACTGCAGTGTCAAAATAAAACACTATCCCAGATACAGCCTTGCCAGCAGAACAAAGCCACGTCTATTAATGCTCATGGTTTTAGTAGCTGTGTCACACCAGCTCATGTATTTTAGTCCCAATTGTTCCTGAATGGCTCTACATGGTATGGTGATCAGTCAGCAAAGGGTTGGGGTAAAATAAATAGATTTAAGAGCCAGCATCTATTTCTGAAAGTGTATGCCTGAGCTCAGCTTACTCTGTTCCACAAACTTCCACTATAAGCTTAATGATAGATAAAAGACAATAGAAGAATACCTTCATGATAAGTCTGAAGTAGAGATAATAAAACATCAACTATTTGACAAGTTTTGATGTTCAGACCAGATTCCTGTTGGTAACCTAGTATCACACAGCAAGGGAGCTCAAATCAGGTCTGCATAGAGCATCCTGAATTGGGAGTGGACAGCCAAGGGCAGCTGTGGGTCTCCCTCTGCACTGGCTTATGTGCCCATATACTAAAGCAAGAAACGGTGTTCTCAGTGGTAAAAGGCTACTGAGAATTTTTTCTGGGGAGTGTTTAGAAAGAGGAAGTAGAGGTTAAACTTTATTTTGGCAGTGGCAACTTCTGCAACAATAGCAGGATCTTCTGAGCAAATAGAGACCACAAGACTTAGAGTGGTCATGGGTACCTCTGGATCTCTGGATAGATGTTTAATATGGATCACCATTTGATATCTGTTTATATAGTTGGTGGGGCTTCCCTCGTGGCTCAGTGGTAAAGAATCCGCCCGCAATGCAGGAGCCACAGGAGACACAGGTTCGATCCCTGGGTCGGGAAGATCCCCTGGAGGAGAGCATGGTAACCCACTTCAGTATTGTTGCCTGGAGAATCCTATGAACAGAGGAGCCTGGCAGACACAGTCTATAGGGTCACAAAGAGTCAGACATGCCTGAAGCAACTTAGCACACACGCGTGTCGTTGGAAGTGTCTCATGTGATTTTTTTCATTCTCTTCACATTAGTTGGAATAACATATGTATCCATATGAATACCTGATAAAGATGCCACTCAAAGCATTTTTACTATTAACACAGAAAAAAGAAACTTTATATATAAATATATCATTTCAGCTATTAGGTAGGTGGCTACACTTACATTATATGAGAATTTATATGAAATAAACAGTATATGGGGGGAAAGATATTTTATGAGAAAATTTAAATAATTCTTAACCAATTGATTTCTGTCTGTGATTAAAATTTAGCTTTGTCACTTTTATTTTTATATTTCAGGGATTTTGAAGGCAACCATATCCATAATTTAAGAAATTTGACTTTTATTTCCTGCAGTAATTTAACTGTTTTGTAAGTAATGTTTTGTCCTTTTAAAGTAATGTTTTATCTCTTTTCAAACAAAATGAATCATTTATGTGAATAGGCTCTGGCATACACATACATAGTAATTATAGCAAATGTTCCCTCTCAGTGTGAAGTTTTTTGAACTGAAAGCACATTGGCAAAATTACTGAAGTTCAAAGCAAGCATAACCACAGATTCACAACATATCAGTACATGAATCATCACAGTGGTACTATCTTACATGAGACCTATTTTTCTCAAACTTAAGTAATACCCAATTTAGTGGGAAAATATTCTCATAAACCACCTAGAATCTGTCCTTGGATGGCAGTTTGAGAAATACCAAGATCAAGTCTTACTCTATGAGAATTATTACTGCAAAGGTTGTGGGAAAAAATTAATTATAATTTTTTTCAAAAGCTGCAGAATGTTCGCATCTGTGAGGATATGACTGACACCCACCAGGATAAAACTTAGGATGTTATCGAATATGATTTCTCCTATGCCGCTCTGTCTTATTTTAAATCCATGTTGCTAGCTCATAACGCCAGATCAGTGCAGAAATGAACTGTCAGGCCTTACAGTCTGATTCAGCATCGCAAATCAGAGATCTTCTGAGTTGGTCCAGCTTAGAGTAGACATATTCCAGCACCTCCACTTTAAATGACAGCAACTACCCAATGTGCACGAGTACTATTGTGGTGTTGGGGGCGGGGGTATATTTTGTTAGACAGACATGCCACAAAGACTGAACAGGCGACTCTAAGACAGTTGTGCTGATACTCAGACTGTATTCTCACAGGTCGAGATTTTTCACTCTTATCCCTGTGGAGCTCTTCCCTAAAACACTTTAAAATGTGAATACTATTTTACTTTTATCATCATTAAAAGATTTGGGAAATTTAATATTAAAATGAGCTTGGGTGATTTATCATACTAGTTCAACGTATCTTGATATGGAAATGCATTAGATATAATTATCTTTGTTTTTGCAGGTTGTTAATCTCCTCTACAATAACTCACCTGTAAGTTACCTCCAGAAGCTACAACATCTTTTTTCTTTTTACTTTCAGGGTAATGAGGAAGAACAAAATTAATCACCTTAGTGAAAATACGTTTGCACCTCTCCAGAAACTAGATGAATTGTAAGTTTGATTACACATATATTTTGTAAGTTTGATTACACATATGGCACTACTTCTGAATACCCTAAGCCACAGGTATTTCAGGAATTATGAAAGCTTAACAAATATGTGTTAAAGGAAACTATAAAATAAATATTTGAGGAAAATGAAATAAAGGAAACAGCTGTGGAGGCGAATAAAGCCAGGGAAAATTAATAAATAAATTACATCCTACATCACTTTAACCCACTGCTAGAGACGGATAGCAAATTTATCTTTAAATTTTCTGGAGAGTGAGGATTCAGAGATCAGGAGATAAAAAGACATCATTTTACTGTTTCTGAAACCAAAAGATAATCTTGGATCTGTAAGATTAGACACTGCCATGGATAACAACATCCAAACCTGTAATAAAGGTCAAGAGAGCAGCCTGAGACAGCTATTTATAACGTCCCATTTTAAGATCAATGATACCGTTCCAAAGGACAGTAAAGCAAGTCTCTGATGAATCAAAGCCTTGCGGTCAAGCCACAGAGTAGTTGATTCTCCAAATAAAATATACGTAAGACAATGGAGGAAGCCCACGCTCTTCAGACAGTTTTTATTTTTTATGGCTTCATTTCTTCAACTGGAATTTTGTTAAAGTCTGGACTAGCCATTACTTTGATTTTGTGTTTTCTGAAAAGAATCTGGAGTGTGAACAGAACTACATGTTTTGACAATTAGCTGGGCAGAACTTGGATTCATTAAAATTTTTCCATAAAAAATTAAAGAATGTAACTAAAATGTTCCTCAGGACACCTTGCTGCTGCTAAATCACTTCAGTCGCGTCAGACTCTGTGCAACCCCATAGACGTCAGCGCACCAGGCTCCCCCATCCCTGGGATTCTCCAGGCAAGAACACTGGAGTGGGGTGCCATTTCCTTCTCACTTGCATACTAAGACAAGTGGAGGAAACACATGCCACAGGCAAAAACATCCCTCAGGAAACAATCCAGCATTCTGCTCTAAAACTTCAATAAACAAGCCATTGAAACCCCAGCATTTTTTCCATAACCTTAGCCTTGAAACATTTTTTGGTAGACAGTACCAATCACTCACAAAACACACAAGAAAAATCTCAACAGGTATCAGAACCAAACATCTGCTGTAATGACTCCTGGTGTCTGGCAAATGAACTATATAACCATCAGCACATAGGAAATTATTTTATACTTAGCAGTGGGGAGCAGAGCATGCAGGTGACTCAAAAGGTATTATCTAGCCATTAAAATACAAGTTAGTCAAGGGGTCCATACTTTTCCTTGTTTTATCATCCTTGCAAGTCCAAGGATGAGATGGCTGGATGGCATCACTGACTCAATGGACGTGAGTCTGAGTGAACTCTGGGAGTTTGTGATGGACAGGGAGGCCTGGCGTGCTGTGATTCATGGGGTCACAAAGAGTCCAACATGACTGAGCGACTGAACTGAACTGAACCCATTGCCAGAGAAGCACAGCAAATTTATCTTTAAGTTTTCTAGAGAGTTAGGATTCAGAGACCAGGAGATAAAAGGACACCACTTTGTTGATTCTGAAACCTGTAGTGAGCATGGGGCAGGACAGCTTAGTCCTCAGTCAGTGCTAATCCAGGTTCAGAGGTAAAAGAAAGAGCAACAAAGGGGCAGAGAGGGTCCCTACACCAAGAATTAGTCCTACCTAAATCCTGTCAAATCCCATGCCTGAAAAATCAGATTTACAAGGATGAAAATGGCATGTTTTCTAAGAGGTAATGGTTTTACATGAATGAAAGTGGAAGTATTAGTTGCTCCGTCTTTTCTGACTCTTTGTGACCCCATGGACTGTAGCCCATCAGACTCCTCTATCCATGGAATTCTCCAGGCGAGAATCCTGGAGTGGGTTGCTATTCCCATCTCCAGGGAATCTTCCGGACAGAGCGATCAAACACATGTCTCCTGAATTGCAGGCAGATTCTTTACCATCTGAGTCACCAGGGAGGACCCTTACATGGATGAGTCTGGACCTAAAACGAGTGACTCTCCTTTTGAAAGAAGGTTGGACTACATTCTGTGCCCCTCCTTGCTTGATCACACTGACAGAATTAACGAGGGCAAAATTAGCAACAGTCAGATCCACTTCTCAGAGTAGAGTTTAAACAGTTCTGGTGAGACTTCCCTGGTGGTCCAGTGGTTAAGGCTCGGAGCCTCCACTGCAGGGGGTAGGAGTTCCATCCCCAGTCAGGAACTAAGATCCCACAGGCCCCACTGTGTAGCCAAATTTTTTTTTAATTTAAATAGTGGCAGAAACTTTGCTATACACTTGATTTATTATTACTTGTGCTTTTTTAGTTTTCTTTTAAAAAGATTTATGTATTTGTTGACCGTGGTGGGTCTTCATCACTCCCTGGGCTTTCTCAAGCTGTAGCAAGTGGGGTCTGCGCTCTAGCTATGGTATTCGGGCTTCTCATCACTGCAGCTTCTCTTGTGGAGCACTGGCTCTAGGCATGTGGCTGCAGTAGTTGCGGCTCTTGGGCTCTAGAGCACAGGCTTCAGGAGCTGTGGTGCACAAGTTTAGCTGCTCCAGGGCATCTTCCTGGACCAGGGATCGAACTTCTGTCCCCTGCATTGCAAGGTGGGTTCTTAACCACAGAAACACCAGCAAAGCCCTAATTTGTGCTTTTAAAGCAACTACTCAAGGTGACAATGTGTTTCCTGAGCCCATTCAGAAATGGACCTCAAGTCCAGTTAAGTTTAGACCAACTTTTCTAAAACGAAAACTGAGAAAATGGTCTTTGTTCTTGACACTTAGGATCTAAGTCAAATGGTCCCCGTTACGTGACTGACGATGAAAGAATTTGTCCAAATTTGCTTTAATAGCCAAAGCCAGCACTCTCACCAGAAATGGCTGAACATGGTAGTTCGAGATTTAATATTCTAGTGGACTCTTCTAAATCTGTTTTTCACATTGCCTCACTAGCATGATCGATATTTTACTTGGCTTCCCATACAAGGAACTGGAATCATCCTACCCCTTTTACTTAAATATGAAAACAGATCTTCAGTCTATTAATAGTCTGCCAGTAGGGATGGAAAGAATAGCTAGTCCAAAACTCAGCTATATGCTGGGAAACCCAGATCTTGCACTGAAAGAGCTCACAACCTTCAGAAGAGAATGTTGGGACAGGAAAAGTTTTAATATGATGCTGTAAGTGCTGTACATGAGAACGCCTGACTCTCCCAGTCATGAAGGCGTGACATGTGAAAAGAATCTTTTTTTTAAAGTATAGTTGGGCTTTCCAGGTGGTCCAGTGATTAAGAATCCACCTGCCAATGCAGGAGATACAGGTTCAATCTATGGTCTAGGAAGATCCCACATACCGAGGAGAAATTAAGTCCATTGTCCACAACTACTGAACCAGGGCTCTAGAGCCCATGAGCCACAACTGCTGAAGCTTGCACACCGAGCGCTCACGCTCTGCAACAAGAGAAGCCACTGCAATGAGAAGCCCGAGCACTTCAACTAGAGAGTAGCCCCCACCACCACGGCTAGAGAAAGCCTGGGTGCAGCAACAAAGATCCAGCACGGCCCCCAAAAATGTATAGCTGATTTACAACATTGTGTTAGTTTCAGGTGTACAGCAAAATGATTCAGTTTTGCATATCTATTCTTTTTCAGATTCTTTCCCACTATAGGTTATTACAAGATATTGAGTATAGTTCCCTCTGCTATACAGTAATTCCTTGTTGTTGTTGTTTTTTTTTCTGAGCAGAATCTTGAAGGTGTTCACCTGAAGGACCAGAAGTAAAGCTTTTTCCAGGTAGAAGGAAGCACCTATGCAAAAACCTGGAGGTTAGAATACTGAGGTGCATTCAGGTCCTGGTGAAAGTCAATTTAACTGAGCAGAAAGTGGTAGAAAACTAAGCTGGACAGTATAAAATATTTAAAGACTTTTTTCTATCACACTAAGCAGTTTTGATTTTATTATGCAGCAATGAGCTATTGAAGAATTTTTAAAGGGGGATGAAATTTTTGAAAGATTCCTTTGGTTATCAAATTGGAGAATCTATCCACATAGACAATTCACCCATAAATATGTAAATAACAAAAACAGTCTCAAGAATCATATTACAATATGAACATAGAACATTTACAGCAGAGACATTTATAATTTTGATTATATTACTTACTTGTTTTTAGTTTTAAAACTCAATCTAAAACTGCCCTGCCCTTTCAAATTCAATAATCTTAACTTTTGATTTATAAGCACTGCCGTTTACACAGCATCTAGATCTACATCCTTACCTCTCCCTGTGGCAACTAATAGTTCTTGAGGGTAGATAGGGAAAGTGGTTAGACTTTCCCTTAGTTTCTCGTGATGACATTGGAGAAATCAAGCCTATCTTGTTTAGAAGAATTCTACGCCTTTCTCATGAGAGTTGCTACTGTAAAAGCTACCATAAGAGCTGGTACTGTCCAAAATCTTCTCACAGCTAAGCTACAAAGTCACACCTCAGTGGGCAGCCCCACCTCTGTACAAATATGAAGTCTCCTGCCCCAAGAGTATATAAGACCTCATGTATATCAGCTACGGAAGAAACTGGAACCTGAAATAATCCACTTCCAGATAAAAACCATAATCAACTGAAACAAAAGAAAAAATTAAGTCTCCAAACCATCTTTCTACTTTAGCACAGAAGGAAGGAAAGAAGAATGGATGGGAGGGAAAGAGAGAGGTGGCAGAGGGGAAAAAGAGAAAAAAAGACAGCACAATATTAATTAAATTAGAAAATTGGATCTGTTAGAACCAGGTCAAATACCATCAAGCATTGTCTCTGAATGAGGAATAAAATGAGGAAATATTTTTATCTTTTACATTTCATTCCCTTTTAAAATTTTTTTAAAATAAATTTATTTATTTTAATTGGAGGTTAATTACTTTACAATATTGTATTGGTTTTGCCATAAATCAACATGAATCCGCCACAGGTATACACGTGTTCCCCATCCTGAACCCCCCTCCCTCCTCCCTCCCCATACCATCCCCTTGGGTCGTCTCAGTGCACAAGCCCCAAGCATCCAGTATCATGCATCAAACCTGGACTGGTGATTTGTTTCATATATGATATTATTCATTCCCTTTTTAAAGCTTTGACTTCTGTTAATTTCCTGGTGGCTCAGTCAGTAAAGAATCAGCCTGCAATGCAGGAGGCCCGGGTTCTACCCCTGGGTCGGGAAGATCCCCTGGAGAAGGAAACGGCAACCCACTTCAGCACTGTTGCCTGGAAAATCCCATGGACAGAGGAGCCTGGTGGGCTACAGCCCATGGCGTCGCAAGAGTCGGACACAACTTAGCAACTAAACCACCACCACCAATTAATATAACTTTACTAATAGCATTGTTTGAAAGTTGTATAATGGTTTTCTAATAAACCACAGAACTATGGATAAAGTCTTAAGAAAATAACGTGACATGTTTGCAATTATTTCCCTAGGGATTTAGGAAGCAATAAGATTGAAAATCTTTCTCCATGTATCTTTAAGAATCTGAAGGAGCTCTCACAACTGTAAGATTGATATGAATTTTTATCTTTATTTTTAATTTGTTTCATTTTCTAAAATTGCCATTAAAATACACATCAGTATGTGTGTTTACCATTTTAACCATTTTTAAGTGTAAACAGTTCAGTGGTATCAACTTCATTCACGCTGTTGTGTAACGATCACCACCATCCGTTTCTGGAACTTGTCCTGCTTTCCAAACTGAAGCTCCATACCTATTAAATACTAACTCCCCATTGACACTCTCCCCAGCCAGCCTCTATCACTGTTTGGTCTCTATGAATTTGGCATCCCTAGGTACCTCATATAGGGAGAATCATACATACCTTGTTCTTTTACAAGTGGCTTATTTCACTTAGCCTAATGTCTTCAAGTTTCATCCATGCTGTAGCATGTCAGAATTTCTGAATATTATCATCCATATTAGCAGTCCACTATGTGTAAGTACCACATTGTATTTATCCGTTTTTCCATTGATGGACACTTGGATTCTTTCCACCTTTTAGCTGTTATGTGTAGGGCTGCTATGAACATGGGTGTGTAAATATCTGTTAAAGAACTTGCTTTCAATTCTTTGGGGTATAGAGCCCCAGAAATAGTATTACTGGATCATATGGCAACTTTATTTTTAATTTTTTTGAAGAAACATCATACTCTTTTCTATAGTGGCTGCACTATTTTACATTCTCACTAACTGCACAAAGATTCTAATTTCTCCACATTTTCAACAGCACTTGTAATCTTGTATTTTTTTTAATAATAGCCAACCTAATGGATGTGACATGGTATTTCATTGTGGTTTTGATTTGCATTTCTCTAATGATTAATGATGTTGGGCATCTTTTCATGTGCTTATCGGTCATTTGCACATCTGCTTTGGAAAATGTCTATTCAGGTCCCTTACTCGTTTTTAAATTGGGTTGTTTGGTTTTTCATTGTTAAGCTGTGTATGCATGCTGAGTCACTTCAGTCATGTCCTGCTCTTTGCGACCTTATGGACTGCAGTGCACCAGGCCTGTCTGTCCATGGGGTTCTCTAGGTAAGAATACTGAAGTGGGTTGCCATGCCCCCCAGGGATCTTCCTAACCCAGAGTTCAAACCTGGGTAACTTATGTCTCCCTCATCGGCAGGTGGGTCCTTTACCTCTAGTGCCACCTGGGAACCCCTGTTAAGTTGTAAGATCATATATATTTTAGATAGTAAATAATTTCAGATATATGATTTACAAATATATGATTTATATTCTCCTATTCTGTAAGTTGCCTTTTCACTTTGCTGGTAGTGTTTTCTGATGCACAAAAGTTTTTAGATTTAGATGTAGTCCAATTCTTATATTTTTTTCTATTGTTACCTATGCTTTTGGTATCACATATACAAGAAATCACTGCCTAATCCAATGTCATGAAGTTTTTCTCTTATGATTTCTTCTAAGAGTTTTATAGTTTTAGCTTTTATATTTAGGACTTAGATCCATTTTGAGTTAATTTTGTACATTGGGGAAGCTAAGGGTCTAAGCTCTCTTTTTTTTTTTTTGGCATGTGGACATCTATCTGGTTTTCCTAGAACCATTTGTTAAGAAGTTTGTCCTTTTCCCATTGAAAGGTCTTGGCATGTGTTAAAAATTATTTGACCATACATACAAAAGTTTGTTCCTGGGCTTTCCATTCTATTGCATCATCCTATAAAACTGTCTTTATGCCAGCACCATACTATTACTGATTACTGTAGCTTTGTAGCAAGTTTTGAGTCAGAAAGTGAGACCTCCAACTTTGTCCTTCTTTTTCAAGGCTTATTCAGGTTCCCTTGAATTCCAAACAAATTTTAAGATGGATCTTTCTATTTATTCAGAAAAACCGTCCCTGGGATCTTGATAGGCATTACACTGAATCTTTAGATTGCTTTGGGTAGTATTACCATCTTAATGATTTTAAATCTTCCAGTCCCCAAACACAGAATGTCTTTCCATTTATCGGTGTCTAATTTCTTTCAACAATATTTTGTTTTCACAGTGCAAGCCTTTCACTTTTATTCAGATTATTGGGGCTTTTTGGCTGCACTGGGTCTCCACTGCTACATGAACTTTTTCTGATTATGGCAAGCAGAGGCTACTCTTCATTGTGGTATGGAGGCTTCTCATTTCGGTAGCTTCTCTCGTGGCACAGTAGTTGTGGTGCATGGGCTTACTGGTTCTGTAGCATGTGGGATCATCCTGAATCAGGAATCAAATCCATGTTGCCTACATTGGCAAGCAGATTCCCAACCTCTGGACTACCAGGGAAGCCTCTATTCAGTTTATTCCTAAGTATTCTGATGCTGTTGTAAATTAAATTATTTTCTTAATTCTCTTTCTGGATTGGGTGCTCATGGTTGATGCATAGAAATGCATTTGATTATTCATCATTGTCTGATTACTGTGCATTCATTTTGTATTTAGCAGTTTAGTTGAATTTGTTTATTAGTTCCAACAGTTGCGTGTATGTGTGTGTGTGTGTGTGTGTGTGTGTGTAAAATCGTTAAGGTTTTATACACATAAAATGGGCTTTCCTGGTGGCTTAGATGATAAAGAATCTGCTTGCAATGCAGAAGACCTGGGTTTTATTCCTGAGTTGAAAAGATCCCCTGGAGAAGGAAGTAGATACCCACTCCAGTATTCTTGCCTGGAGAATTCCACGGACAGAGGAGCCTGGTGGGCTAGAGTCCGTGGGATCACAAACAGTCTGACACCACTGAGCAGCTAACACTTTCACTTTTTGCACATAAAACTTCATCTGTAAACAGAGATAATTTTACTTCTCACTTCTCAATTTGGATGCCTTTTATTTTACTTCTTGCCTAATCCCTCTGGATAGAACTTCTAGCACTATCTTCATCTCTTTGTTCCTGGCCATAAAGCCATTCACTTTTCACTTCATGCCTCATAACTTGCTAAAGCAATATGCCACTATTTGCCACATGATTTATTGTAAAAAGCATTCAATATGGTTTCATTTATTCAAATATAGACTAAATGAGACTTTTTTTCTTCTATTTAAATCACACCTGATGATAGGCAAAATCTGAAGTGGTGTGGCTTCCGTTTGGGAAGTCTGCAGGTTCCCTGGTGGGACCATCCTGGACCACCCACCTTCATAATCATGTGGTCTTAGCTTTTCTCTGTCACTAAGACACTTATTGAGAGCCACGCATGGTTCTAAGAGTTCTATCTACATTAATCCATTTGAATGTCTAATGAGCCCTATGGTACAAGTGCCATTGATGTACTTTTTTTGCTAATGTTTACAAGCAACCCTCAGTCAACAGGTATACTTCCTCCTTACTCAAATCCTTTCTAGAAATGACCAATTGCTGCTGTTGTTTTTGGTTTTTTAAAAACAGGAATCTTTCCTATAACCCAATCCAGACAATTCAAGCCAACCAATTTGATAATCTTGTCAAACTCAAGTCTCTGTAAGTATACACCTATGGGGATAGTTTTATGATACATTTTTTACTTATGTACTAATAGCTAATAAATTCTATAAAATAAGATTAATAGAGTCTTGAATCAGAAGCTTTATTCCCAGGATGTTAGTTAAACTCTACAGAAACCATGTGAGTACTTGCTGAGCTATAAACAAACAGATGGCTATTAGTTTAATCTTTCATATTTATGAGCTAAAAATTAGATAATAAATAATCACTTTCTATGTTTCTATAATCACCAGGAGCTTATATTGGATTCTTTGTTTGATTCTCTGAAGGCATCTATACATATTTATTCCTTCATTAGCACTGGGGGTATCTAAGAGTTTATTATAACTATTGTTATCCCAAAATAGAATGTTCTAGATTATGTAAATCTTTACTTGCCACACACATGCACAAACACACACTCATTATGTGTGGTGTTAAACCTGAATTATGTTAGTTCTATGAATTGCCTTAAGAAAGTGTGCTTCAGTTCTTTTAAGTGTTCCCTTAGTAAAATGTCATTTTATTAGAAAAGTTATTAAAAAATTATTAGAAACATTTCAAGAATGTAAAATGCCCCTCTCTGCAATTGCAATATCGTCAAAAGGCAATATTTATTCATTTATTTCACACATATTTGTTGACTAGTTACTATGAAAAAAGCATCATGCCACAATCTATTAGAAGCCAAAAATTGAAATAGGAAAGATATAGAATCAATATAAATATAAGTATCTATATTGTGTATAAATAGCAGAATCAAAAAGGCTTTGGGGGAAGAAAGGGTTATTATGGGATCACATGAAATCATATGTGTGAAACTTTGGAAAATTGTAAAGCACTATAGAATTTTAAAAATCTTTCATGCAATGAAAGGAACTGGGATAGTGCCCAGGGAAGGCTAAGTATGAATTTTTAGTTCAGAATAAGTGTTAAATAATTGTATATTAAACTGTCCTTCACAAAAGCTCATTATACCCTGCATAACATATGTGTTTTGATAATTTAATATTTTAGCAGCCTAGATGGAATTGAAATTTCAAATATCCAACAAAGGATGTTTAGACCTCTCATGAATCTCTCTTACATGTAAGCAGATGTTTTTCTTGTTCTTCACCTTGATTTTTAATCTCTTAGGTTTCCACCTGTATTGTGCCAATACCCCCATATGCAGTACATCCAATTTATTAACATTTTCAACTGACTAATTTGCCTAAACAATAACTTTTAAAGCATAGATATAAGGTGAGGTGACTTTTAGTTGTCCATGATTTGGTCTGAGAAAATGAAATGAGATTTGTTTGAGTGTCAGAAAACAGAAGTGTGGAGGGAACCCACTCAGGCTTGTAAGCTCTAATGACCTCTCGTGACATTCACAGATATTCATTATTGTCCACTAAGCTAGCAACTGGTGCACACGGCATAATTGCAACCAGGTGAAAAAGTAGGAAGTCACATAAACAACATCAAACAATTGTAAATAATTCATGTAAATGGAGGAAGGAAGAAAGAAAGCCTCCTCAGTGAAAATTGCCCACAATGTCAGTACATGATGGAGCAAGGGTGTATGGATAAAATGGCAAACTCTGAAAAATCTTATATTCAAACATCATGTCCCATCATGCCATCATTACATGCTTTAGAAACATTTTCTTTAGCTGAATGTAGTATATAGCAGTATGTGAAAAAGCAAAATCAATTGCAGCAACACAGGAGCTATGTACCAAGCACTGTATATGTATATATAATATACACATACACAATATTAGAGTGATCTCCTTGCCAAGGCAATTAATTCTCAATAATTTAGAAAGTGTCATGGCAGCCACAACCACTCTATAATCTTGCTTGTATTTTAAATCTAACAGAGGACACTGATTTTTTTTCTCCATAATTCCTCAGGGCATGTTTATAAAAGTTTCCTTGGTTACACACAATATAAAGCACTCTGACTAAATTTAGCAAAGCAGAGTTTATTGAAAGAAATTGGTGTAACTCATAAAACCCAAGAAACAACTCAAGGACTAGACTTGAATTGAGCAGATCCTGGGATCCAGGCAGCAAGTGTTAAACAACAGGACTATAGACTGTAATTGTCAAGTTTTAATCTTGTATTACTATAGCTTTTTATACTATAAAGATAATTTATACTTTTTGCCAGAGTACATGGCTTTAGGGGCAAATGGATCTAATTTGAATACTAAATTTCTGCACTTAGTAGAAAGTTTCCTAGCAGATAATTTGCCTCCATTGAAGATTCATCTCCTCATATAGTGATAGCAACACCAACCTCATTGAGCGGATTTAAGAAGTTATTCCTGATTTGAAAAGTTATACTTAGAAAATGTTCAATAAATGGTGTGGGTGTTGGTAGTACACAATAGTAATTACTGATTGTCCAAGTGGTGTCTTTTATTAACAAGGGAGGTCTCTCTACTGATGAAAGAATTCACTCAACAAATATCTATCCAACATCTTATCATGTACCAAAATCTAGTGTGAGAATAAACATGTTAGCAAGTAGTTACCAATTATACAACGTCTATAACAGAAAAGCCATAGAAACACAGAGGACAAAGCCTTTAACTCTCTTCCCCCAGGTGTGAAAAAGCAAAATCAATTGCAGCAACACAGGAGCTATGTACCAAGCACTGAAAACCCAGTAACAGTTTCCTTCAGTGTATTATCTTGATCACATGACAACAATTGATTTATATCCTAAAATATGTCTAATGCTTGTCTGTTCATTATGCCCATTTACTGCTCCCACCCATTCTTTTATAGTAAAATTAAGTTAATAAGAATTAAACTTAAGTTCCTTAATAAAACTTTAGTGTCCTTGATGTTTTACTTTTATTCCTCTGAGACTGATATTAAGATGTTTTCTTTTTACAGAAGAAATGGAGAAAATAGATACTAAGGTAGAGTGACATTTCAGTTTAAAGTCTTATTCTCCCTTCTCTTTGCACAACAGCTATTTTAAGAGATTTCAGTACTGTGGCTATGCACCGCATGTTCGCATCTGTAAACCAAACACTGATGGACTCTCATCTTTAGAGGATCTCTTGGCGAGCATTATTCAGAGAGTGTTCGTCTGGGTTGTATCTGCAGTTACATGCTTTGGAAACATCTTTGTCATCTGTATGCGACCTTATATCAGGTCTGAAAACAAGCTGCATGCCATGTCAATCATTTCTCTCTGCTGTAAGTATTTCCTGGCTGAAGAGGAATTTTTTTTTTGAAATATATAAAAGTATTACTATTAGAAAATAAGTAACCAGAGTACTAGAATCATAGGGTGTTAAAATTTTCTCCCCTTTGCTTAGCTGTTTTCTAAGCATTCAATTAAATGCTGTTGCTAAGTCGCTTCAGTCGTGTCCGACTCTGTGCGACCCCATAGACGGCAGCCCACTAGGCTCCTCTATCTCTGGGATTCTCCAGGCAAGAACACTGGAGTGGGTTGCCATTTCCTTCCCCAATGCAGGAAAGTGAAAAGCGAAAGTGAAGTCGCTCAGTCGTGCCTGACTCTTAGCGACCCCAGGGACTGCAGCCTACCAGGCTCCTCCGTCCATGGGATTCTCCAGGCAAGAGTACTGGAGTGGGGTGCCATTGCCTTCTCCGCAATGAAATGCTACATGAAAATAAAGTGATAAGAAAGCTTTTAAAGTAAGAAAACTCAGTCACCTTACACAAATTAATGAAGCTCTCACTCATTAATTTTGTCTGATAAGGAAGCATTTGTTCAGTCACTTTCTTCTTTAAAAGTATAATATTTTGTGAGTTAGTCGCTCAGTTGTGTGCGACTCTTTGTGACCTCATGGACTGTAGCCGCCAGTCTCCTCTGTCCGTAGGATTCTCCAGGCAAGAATACTGGAGTTGATTGCCACTTCCTTCTCCGGGGGGATCTTCCTGACCCAGGAATCCTGACCCAGGAATCGAACCCGGGTCCCCTGATTTATAGGTAGATTCTCTACCGGCTGAGCCACCAGGGAAGCTGGTGTAGTATTTTTTGAAAGCATGTAAAATTTTTTACTATGAATAACCTTGAAACCTTTCATCGTCCCATTTTCACACCCAGAGCTCTGTTTATTTTTTGTGTGCGCGTCCAGTTCATAGACACTAAGTTCAGACATTATTGTTCTTCTGGTCTCTGAGCTTCTAACATCTTTTCCATTCATAATTTGAAATATTTAAATAAGAAAGTGTTTTAAGTAGTAGTAAATTTTTTCAAGTTGTTGAAACGTGATTGCAAGGTAGTATGTTAAATGAAGAATATTTTTAAAAAGAAATAAAAGCAAGAAACTAGTGTTCCGGTTGCTTATAATCTGGGTCAAGTGGCGTATAATTCACCCCTACTCCCTCAAGCAAACATCCATCTACATGGCATCCTACTTTTTATGAGTGCTGTGCTGTTTTACCCCTAAGTCTAAGGCTGAACTGTTTTTTCATTGCAAACTGTCTAAGAAACAGAACTCAGAAATCGTTATCTACTTTGTATTGCTAGCTATAAAATTTTGAGTTCACTCAATTTCCCTGGTAAAGGCTAGAATATAACCTCAGTGTTTAAAGATTAAGGCTAGCCTTGTGATTTATACTGTGATTTTAGGATCATTGTGTAGAATGCTTGCATGGTAAAAAAAAAAAATTCTCTTTATGATATGCAATATTTACTTAGAAAATACATCAAGAAATGTATCACATGAACAACTGATTTGGAGGAGTCTGAAAAGAGACAGAGAAAGATGTTAACACAGAAAGAAAGAATCAGAACAGTTTTGCTTAGACCACCTCTGGATAAGACATTTAAGCCCCTTAAAATTATACTAACTACAGAGCACTTCATAATTATTCATATCTTCTAAATTATAGACCCCAAAATTCATAGTCATTACTCTATCATAGCAGCTTTTGAAATACTTTCTCTGGGATTTTGAATGACTTAACTTCTTAAACTGGGAGAATTTCAGTGGAAGAAATGAACCAAATTATAATACCCCTATCTTGTCCGTAATTGAATGCAGAACATAGTTGCATTTTACTCATTTATTCAGCATTTCTAGGTGATGGGACTAGGAAGGAAAATAAAACAGATAAGATCCCTGCTCTTACAGACCTGTATGTTAGATAAAAGCAGAGACATGCTTACATATTTAGCTGCAGAGGATGCTGTAAGCATTGTTATCAGAGAGAGTTGATGAAATGGTCCTCACGCATAAATGAATTCTTAGAATAGAATAGAATCTTACCTCCCCCCAAGATAGAGACACATGTCTATTTGGGGCTAATGTTAAAAATATTACTGTTTAATAATAATTCCATTTCACCTATTTATTTCTCTACATTTGTTAAATTTACTGATTCCTGCAGGTGCCGACTGCTTGATGGGAATCTATTTATTTGTGATCGGAGCCTTTGACCTGAAGTTTCGAGGAGAATACAATAAACATGCGCAGCTGTGGATGGAGAGCACTCATTGTCAGCTTCTGGGGTCCCTGGCCATTCTGTCCACAGAAGTATCTGTATTACTTTTAACATTTCTGACACTGGAAAAATATATCTGCATTGTGTATCCTTTTAGATGTTTAAGACCTGGAAAATGCAGAACCATTACAGTTTTGATTCTTATTTGGATTATTGGGGTTATTGTGGCTTTCATGCCACTGAGCAATAAGGAATTTTTCAAAAACTACTATGGCACCAACGGAGTATGTTTCCCTCTTCATTCAGAAGATGCAGAAAGTACTGGAGCCCAGATTTATTCAGTGGCAATTTTTCTTGGTAAGAAATTCTGTATTAAAAGCCTTTTCAAGGACTTGGCTGTCCAGTGGTTAAGATTTCCCTTTCCAGTATAAAGGGTGCAGTTTCAGTCCCTGGCCGGAGGGACTTCGCTGGTAGACCACTGGTTAAGAATCTGCTTTGCAATTCAGGAGATGTGGGTTGATCCCTGACAGGGGAACTAAGATCTCACATGTTGTGTGTTGCCATCCAAAAATGAAACAAAAAGAATAGCAAAAACAAAATCAATCCTTGTTCAGGGAACTAAGATCCCACATGTCTTTCAGCCAAAAAAAATAAATAAATAACAGAAAAAAATACTGTAGCAGATTCAAGACTTAAAATGAGTATTTTTTAAAAGCCCCTTTATTTAAATGCTAAAATAAGTCACAATTTATGCCTTTTAACATTTACATTTTAATTTCAGATCTTCTAGCCAAAATGGACACCGGGGGTGGATTTTATCAAAACTCCCTAAAGGGAATTTTTTTTCTAAATACCACTTTATCACATTAATTCACATATGATGCACTTTAATAAAAGACAAGACTTTAAATACTTGCATTTCATGCATTTACCCTAATAATACTAGCAAATATATTTCAACTCTGCCTTTATAATAGAGTCAAAGTAGCAACACAGGTCTTTGGCTTGGAAGTAGACAAGTGTTTCCTTTTGAAAAAATATTCTCAAAGTATGTAACTGAATTACAAAAAAAAATAAATTTAATAATCCCAGGATATTCACTGAATCACTATAATCACTGAAACCTAATTTTAATATGTCATTTTAAAATTAAACATTGCATCATTCTTATAACTTCAACAATATTTAAAATTTTTAATTCATGATTTTTGCACTTTAGTAATTCTTATAAAGAACAGAAAGCACATTGTGGTCTTTGCCTTCTCCTTTATAATAACTGCCTAAGGTATGTTTGTTTTGAAAGGTGCTCATGTTTATTAATAATAATCTATGTGTTCTTAATAGGTATTAACTTGGCAGCATTTATCATCATAGTTTTTTCCTACGGAAGTATGTTTTACAGCATTCGTCAAAGTGCCATAACAGCAAATGAAGTACAGAATCAAGTTAGAAAAGAGATGATCCTTGCCAAACGGTTTTTCTTTATTGTATTTACTGATGCATTATGCTGGATACCCATCTTTATACTGAAATTTCTCTCATTGCTTCAGGTAGAAATACCAGGTACAAATTTTTTCTTCCTATAATGATATAATAAATCTGTTTCTACAGAGTTCCTCTAGAAAGAGTATTAAGATCCCTAACAGTTACTCATTTCAAGAATCATAGATAAGTCAGAGTCACATGTAGTTAAAGCTCTGGTCATTGATCAAATGTTTACTAGGAGAAAGCTGCTGAGTTCTTTTTTTTCCTAAGCCATTTCCTTTTATTTTTAGATTAATGTTATTTACTTGTAAATTAAGTTTTTTTCTTAAATGAAGTGAGACCCAGGTTCAATTCCTGGGTCAGGAAGATCCTCTGGAGAAGGGAACGGCCATCCACTCCAGTATTCTTGCCTGGAGAATTCCACGGATAGAGGGGCCTGGTGAGCTTCAGTACATGCGGCCACAAAGAACTGGACATGACTGAGCGACTAACACTTTCTTAAATGAAATAGTTTTCTTTTTAAATTTTTCAATGTGTTAAAGTGTAGTTAACTTATAATAATATGACATTAGTTTCAGGTGTATGACATAGCAATTCAGTATTTTTATTTTATTTTATTTTATTTTTTGACTGTTCAGTGATTTTATTTTTTATTTTTTATTTTTTTTCTTTTTATTTTACTTTACAATTCTGTATTGGTTTTGCCATACATTGACATGAATCCACCAGGGGTGTACATGCGTTCCCAAACATGAACCCCCCTCCCACCCCCCTCCCCACAACATCTCTCTGGGTCATCCCCGTGAACCAGCCCCAAGTGTGCCGTATCCTGCATCAGACATAGACTGGCAATTCGATTCTTACATGATATTATACATGTTTCAATGCCATTCTCCCAAATCATCTCGCCCTCTCCCTCTCCCTCTGAGTCCAAAAGTCCGCTATACACATCTGTGTCTTTTTTGCTGTCCTGCATACAGGGTCATCATTACCATCTTTCTAAATTCCATATATATGTGTTAGTATACTGTATTGGTGTTTTTCTTTCTGGCTTACTTCACTCTGTATAATCGGCTCCAGTTTCATCCATCTCATCAGAACTGATTGAATTCAGTATTTTTATAGATTACACAACATTCAAAGTAAATATAAAATACTGACTATATTACCTGTGCTATACAATACATCTCTGTGACTTATTTATTTTAAAGCTGGTAGTTCATACCTTTTAATATCCTTCACCTATTTTTTCCTGTCCCCAGCCCTCTCCTCTGTGGTTACCACTAGTTTATTCTCTGTATCCATGAGTCTGTTTTTGTTTTGATATATTTGTTTGTTGGTTTTGTTTTTTAGATTCAACATATAAGTGAAAACATACAGTATTTGTTTTTCTCTGTCTGACTTACTGCACTATGCCTAATACATTCCAGGGCCATCCACGTTGTTACAAATGGCAAGATTTACGTCTTTTTTTTTATTAAGCTTGAGTAACATTCCATTGTGTTTATATACCACATCTTTTCTATTAATTCATCTGTCAATGGCCTTTTAGGTTGCTTCCATATCATGTCTACTGAGAGCAGCATTGGAATGAACATTGGGGTATATATATCTTTTTGGATTAGCATTTTTACTTTCTTTGGATATATACCAAGGAGTGGAATCACTGGATTGTATAGTAGTTCTATTTTTAATTTTTTGAGGAACAACTTCCATACTATTTTACATTGTGGCTACACCAATTTATATTCCTATCAACAGTGTACAAGGATTTCCTTTTCTCCACATCCTCACCAACATTTGTTATTTCTTGTCTTTTTGGTGATAGCCACACTGAGAGGTGTGGGGTGATATCTCACAGTGGTTTTGATTTGCATTTCTTTAAGGTAGTGCCAAAGAATGCTCAAACTACCACATAATTACACTCATCTCACACACTAGTAAAGTAATGCTCAAAATTCTCCAAGCTATGCTTCAGCAGTACGTGAACCATGAACTTCCTGATGTTCAAGCTGGTTTTAGAAAAGGCAGAGGAACCAGAGATCAAATTGCCAACATCTGTTGGATCATGGAAAAAGCAAGAGAGTTCCAGAAAAACATCTATTTCTGCCTTATTGACTATGCCAAAGCCTTTGACTGTATGGATCACAATCAACTGTGGAAAATTCTGAGAGAGATGCGAAGACCAGACCACCTGACCTGCCTCTTGAGAAATCTGCATGCAGGCCAGGAAGCAACAGTTAGAACTGGACATGGAACAACAGACTGGTTCCAAATAGGAAAAGGAGTACATCAAGGCTGTATCTTGTCACCCTGCTTATTTAACTTATATGCAGAGTACATCATGAGAAACGCTGGACTGGAAGAAACACAAGCTGGAATCAAGATTGCCGGGAGAAATATCAATCACCTCAGATATGCAGATGACACCACCCTTATGGCAGAAAGTGAAGAGGAATTAAAAAGCCTGTTGATGAAAGTGAAAGAGGAGAGCGAAAAAGTTGGCTTAAAGCTCAACATTCAGAAAACGAAGATCATGGCATCCGGTCCCATCACTCCATGGGAAATAGATGAAGAAACAGTGGAAACAGTGTCAGACTTTATTTCTTTGGGCTCCAAAGTCACTGCAGATGGTGACTGCAGCCATGAAATTAAAAGACGCTTACTCCTTAGAAGGAAAGTTATGACCAACCTAGACAGTATATTCAAAAGCAGAGACATTACTTTGTCGACTAAGGTCCGTCTAGTCAAGGCTATGGTTTTTCCTGTGGTCATGTATGGATGTGAGAGTTGGACTGTGAAGAAGGCTGAGTACCGAAGAATTGATGCTTTTGAACTCTGGTGTTGGAGAAGACTCTTGAGAGTCCCTTGGACTGCAAGGAGATCCAACCAGTCCATTCTGAAGGAGATCAGCCCTGAGATTTCTTTGGAAGGAATGATGCTAAAGCTGAAGCTCCAGTACTTTGGTCACCTCATGCGAAGAGTTGACTCATTGGAAAAGACTTCGATGCTGGGAGGAATTGGAGGCACGAGGAGAAGGGGACAACAGAGGATGAGATGGCTGGATGGCATCATCAACTCGATGGACGTGAATCTGAGTGAACTCCGGGAGTTGGTGATGGACAGGGAGGCCTGGTGTGCCGCAATTCATGGGGTCGCAAAGAGTTGGACACTACTGAGCGACTGAACTGAACTGAACTGAAGGATTAGTGTTGTTGAGCATTTCTTCATGTGCCTGTTGACCATCCATAAGTCTTCTTTGGAAAAATGACTACTCAGGTCTTCTTTCTATTTTTTAAACAGATTTTTTTTTTTATATTGAGTAGTATTTGTTCTTTATGTATCTTGGATATTACCCCTTGTCAGTCACGTCTTTTGCAAGTATCTTCTCCTATTCAGTAGTTGTCTTTTATTTTGTCAATGGCTTCTTTTGCTATGCAAAAGCTTTTTAGTTTAATCAGGTCTCATTTGTTAATTTTTTATTTCCCTTGGCCGAGGAAATAGAAATAAAAAATATCGCTAGCACTAATGTCAGAGAGTCTACTGTATATGTTTTCTTCTAGTTTTACGGCTTTAGGTCTGATATTTAAGGTTTTAATCCATTTTGAATTTATTTTTGTATAAGGTATATGTGATGTTCTACTTTTATTCTTTTCAGTGTAGCTGTACACCTTTCCCAACAATCACTTATTGTAGAGACTGCCTTTTTCACATTGTATATTCCTGCCTCCTTTGTCATACATTACCTAACCATAAATGTGTGGGTTTATTTTGGGGCTCTCTATGCTGTTGCGTTGACTGTGTCTTTGTTTTGTGCTAGTGCAATACCACTTTTTTTTTTAATTATGTATTTATTTTTGGCTTTCCTGGGTCCTTGTTGTAGTGCATGGGCTTTTCATGCCTGGGCTCTTCATTGTTGTGCATGGGCTTTCTCTAGTTGCAATGAACAGGGACTACTCTCTAGTTGCTGTGTATAGACTTCTTCTCATTGAAGTGGCTTCGGTGTTGTGGAGCATGGGCTCTAGGGCATGCAGGCTTTAGTAGTTGCAGCATACAGGCTTAGTAATTGTGGTGCATAGGCTTAGCTGTTCCATGGCATGTGGGATCTTAGTTCCTGGACTAGGGATTGAAAAAATGTCCCCTGCCTTGGCAGGTATATTTTTTTATTATTTTATTTACTTGTCTGTGCCAAGTCCTAGTGCAGCATGCAAACTCTTGGTTGCAGCAAGTGGGATCTAATTCCTGGGCCCACTGCATTGGGAGCTCAGAATCTTAACCAATGGACCATCAGGGAAGTCCTAGCAGGTAGATTCTTAATCACTGTAGTACCAGGAAAGTCCTCATGCTGTTTTGATTATGGTAGCTTTGTAGTATAGTTGGAAATCATGAAGTATGATACTTCCACTTCTGTTGCTCTTTCTCCAGATTGCTTTAGCTATTTGGGATCTTTGGTGGTTCCATACAAATTTCAGTATTCTTTGTTCTGGTTCTGTGAAAAATGCCATGGGTATTTGGATAGGAATTGCATTGAATCTGTAGATTGAACTGAGCAGTATGGACATTTTGACAATATTAATTCTTCCAATCCATGAAAATGGTATATCTTTCCGTGTATTTGTATTATCTTCATTTTTTTTCATCAGTGGCAGAATACAGGTCTTTCACTTCATTGTTAGATTATTCCTAGGTATTGTATCCTTTTTGATTTGAGTGTAAGTGGGATGGTTTTCTTGACTACATGTTCTGATAGTTCATAATTGGTATATAAAAATATACATCTGGTCCTGGACTTTTGTTAGGAGTTTTTCATCACAGATTCAATTTCAGTACTTGTAATTGGCCTGTTCATATTTTCTATTCCTTCCGAGTTCAGTCTTGAGAGATTGTACCTTTCTAAGTATTTGTCCATTTCTTTTAGGTTGTCTGTTTTATGATCTTTGTATTTCTATGATGTCAGTTGTAACTTCTTTTTCATTTCTGATTTTGTTGATTTGGACCCTCTTCCTTGTTTTTTGATGAGTCTGGTTAAGAATTATCAATTGTGTTTATCTTTTCCAAGAACCAGATTTTAGTTTCATTGGTCTTCTCTATTGTATATTTAGTCTCTATTTCGTTTATTTCTGCTCTCTTTTTTATGATTCATTTCCTTCTACTAATTTTGAATTTTGTTTGTTCTTTTTTCCATAGATCCTGTAGGTGTAAGGTTAGGTTGTTTATTTAAGATTTTTCTTATTTCCTGAGGTAAGCTTGTATTGCTGGGCTTCCCAGGTGGATCAGTGGTAAAGAAACTGTCTGCTAATGCAGGAGACATGAGTTCAGTCCCTTGGTCAGGAAGACCCTCTGGAGAAGGAAATGGCAACCCACTTCAATATTCTTGCCTGGGAAATCTCATGGACAGAGAAGCCTGGCAGGCTACAGTTCATGGGGTCACAAAGAGTCAAATACAACTTAGCGACTAAACAACAACAAAGCTTATATTGGTATAACCTGTCCTCTTAGAGCTGTTTTTGATGCATCCCAGAGATTTTAGATCATCTCTTTTCATTTACATTTGTCTCAGGGTATTTTTTTTTACTTACTTCCTCTTTGATTCCTTCAGTGATCTGTTGGTTGTTTAGTAGCACATTGTTTAGCCTCCATGTGCTTTTTGCAGGTTTTTTCTTATAGTTGATTTCTAGTCTCATAGCATCATAGTCAGAAAAGATACTTGATATGACTTCAGTATTCTGAAATTTACTGAGGCTCATTTCATGGCCTAGCACGTGATCTGCAGACTGTTCCATGTGCACTTAAAAAAAATATTCTGCTTTCAGATGAAATTATATATATATATAAAGTTCATTTGGTCTAATGTGTCACTTGGGCCAGTGTTTCCATATTGATTTTCTCTCTAGATGATCTGCTCATTGATATAAGATTTTAAAATCCCCTACTGTTATTGTGTTACTAATGATTTCTGCCTTTATGTTCATTAATATTTACCTTATATATTTAGATATTCTATATTGGATGCATATGTATATATAATTGTTCTATGTTCTTCTTGATTTGATCCCTTCATTATTAGGTAGTAAAGTCTTTGTTGCTTGTAGTAGTCTTCATTTTAAAGTCATTTGTCTGATATAAATATTATTACTCTGGCTTTCTTTTGATTTCCATTTGTACGGAATACCTTTTTCCATATTTTTCCTGATTCACTCTTATAAGATTTTACGTTTCTAGGAATGTATCCATTTCTTGTAGATGGCCCAATTTGTTGGCATATAACTGTTTGTAGTCTTCTCTGATGATTGTTTGTACTTATATGATATCAATTGTAACTACTTTGTCATTTCTAATTTTATCCATTTTGATTCCTCTCTTTTTTGTTGATAAGTCTGGCTAAAGATCTATAAATATTTTTTTCAAAAACAAACTCTTAATTTCACTGTTCTTTTCTATTGCTTTTAGTCTCTATTTCATTTATTTCTTCTCTGATCTTTATCACTTCCTTCTTTCTACTAACTTAGGCCTATGTTTGTTCTTTTTCTAGTTCCTTTAATTAGAAAGTTAGGTTGTCTATTTGGATTTTTTTATTTCTTGAGGTGGTGATGAATCCCTATAAACTTTCCTCTTAGAACTGCATCTGCTGTAGTCCATACATTCTGTAGGGTTGTGTTTCTATTTTCATTCATCTTAAGATATTTTTATTTCCTCTTTGATTTCCTTGTTGACCCATTAGGTTTTTAGTAGCATGTTGTTTAATCTATACATTTGTGTTTTTCCAGTTTCTTCCTGTAACTGGTTTCTAGTTTCATACTATTGTGGTTAGAAAAGATGCTTGATATGATTTCAATCTTATTAAATTTATGAAG
Source organism: Oryx dammah (assembly GCF_014754425.2). Classification (NCBI taxonomy): domain Eukaryota; kingdom Metazoa; phylum Chordata; class Mammalia; order Artiodactyla; family Bovidae; genus Oryx; species Oryx dammah. The sequence goes on along the minus strand of NW_024070196.1, from coordinate 39,920,741 downwards.
ACTTGTTTTGTGGCCTAGCATGTGATTTATCCTTGAAAAGGTTATTTGCATATTTGAGATTATTAATCTTCTGTTTTTAATGGAATATTCTGTAGATATTTATTAAGTCCATCTGATATAATGTGTTGCTTAAAGCCACTGTTTCCTTATTGATTTTCTGTCTGGATGATATAGCCATTGATGTGAGTGGAGTATTAATGTCTCTTACTATCTTGTAATACTGTCAGTTTCTCCCTTTATGTCTGATAATATTTGCTTTATAGATTTAGGTGCTTCTGTGTTAGGTACATATGTGTTTACAAATGTTATATCCTTTTCTTGGGTTTACCCCTTTTCATTATATAGGTGCCCTTCTTTGTCTTTGGCTTCAGACTTCTCTTTAAAGTCTATGTTGTCTGATATGTATATTGCTAGCCCAGCTTTCTTTTCATCTACATGGAATATCTTTTTCCATCTCTTTATTTTCAGTATGTGTGACTCTTTGTTCTGAAGTGGCTCTCTTGTAGAAAGCATACAGATGGTGCTTATTTTTTCATCCATTCAGTCACCCTATGTCTGTCTTCTGGAGCATTTAGTCTATTTACATTTAAAGTGATTATTCATAATTATGTACTTATTGCCATTTTGCTACTTGTTTTCTGGTTGTTTTTATAGTTTTCCTTTTTGTATTTTAGCATCTATCCTTGATTTTCTTTAGTGTTATGTTTGGATTCCTTTCCCTTTTTGTGTGTGTGTGTGTGTGTATATCTGTTGTTGGTTTATGATTTGTAGTTTCATATATATATATATGTATGTATATATACACACACACATATATATACTTTTTATTTTACATTTTATTATTTTCCTGTGAAGTTTCATTTTGATGTCTATTTTACAGCATTAGCTGTTTAAGTTATACTTGATGTTTATTTTACAACTTTTGTCTTTTAATCTTCATATTAGTTCTTTTAAATAGTTGATCCACTGCCTTTTCTATATATTTACCTGCATCCATAAGATTTTTTTCCTCATATATATTATTTTTTATTATGGCCTTCTTTTTTTCACTTGTAAAAGTCCCTTTGACAGTTCTTGTAAGGCTGGCTTAGTAGTGATGAATTTTTAAATTTTTTTCTTCTTGGGAAGCTCTTTAGTGCTCTTTCAATTCTGAATGATAACATAACCAGGTTATAAGTATTTTTCTTTCAGCACTTTAAATACATCATGCCACCCACTTCTGACCTGCAAATTTCTTCTGAAAAATCAACTTGTAGGCAACTCTTTGTCTTTCTCTTGTTGCCTTTTAAATTCTCTCTGTATCTTTAACTCCTGCCATTTTAATTATTGTATGCCTTAGTGTGTATCTCTTTGAGTTCATTTTGTTTGGGACTTTATCTGCTTCCTGGATGTGGATATCTGATTCCTTCTTCAGGTGAAGGAAATTTCCAGCCATTACTTAATCAAATACATTTTCCCCCTTCCTGTCTCTTTTCACCTTCTGGGACCCCAAAAAATGCACATATTTGTATACTTGTCTCAGAAGTCCTTTAAACTATCCTCATTTCTTAAAATTATTTTTTCTTCTTGCTATTCTAATTGGGTGATTTACACTATTCTGTCTTCCAGGTTCTTCTGTATCACCCAATCTACCATTGATATTCTCTAGTGTATTAACTGCTCAAATAAATTACATTCAGTGTGTTGAAATTCTAATAATTCCATGCTTGAGATGACCAGAAAGGAACACAGGTCAATATGATTATCAAGTAATTGCTTCATTTTTTCCAGAACATAAGAAATTTTTATTCCTGGACTACATAGCAATTTAAGGAACATTCCCCCAGAGTGTGAGAGATGATAAGGCACTCTTGATATTTCAAAATAAGGTGCACCACACTCATTAGGATGGTTGTTCTCAAAACAGAAAATAACAAGTACTGGTGAGGATGTGGAGAAATGAGAACTCTTGTACTGATAGGAAAGTAAAATGGCACAGCTGCTATAGAAAACACTATGGTGGTTCCTCAAAAAATTAAACATAGAATTCCCATGGGACGCAGAAATTCTACTTCTGAATATATACCCAAAAGAACTGAAATTAGGGAACCATGCATTCATACACCCAAGTGCAAGGCAGCATTATTCACAGAAGCCAAAATGTGGAAATGAAACAACCCAAGTGTCCATCACTGGATGAATGCTTAAACCAAATATATTATATACACACAGTGGATTATTATTCAGCCTTTAAAGGGAGGAAATTCTGATATATGCTACAATATGGATAGATTCTGAAGACATTATGCTATTGAAACAAGCCAGTCACAAAAGGACAAATACTGTATGATTCCACTTACATGAGGTAACTAGTGTAATCAAATTCACAAAGACAGAAATTTTGTGAACGCTGTTGTCAGGGATTAGGGGGAGGAAGGTATGGGGGGTTATTGTATAAAGGCACAGAGTTTCAGTGTGGAAAGACAAGAAAACTTTGGAAATGGATGGTGGTGATGGCTCACAACAATCTGAATGCAGTTAATGCCACTGAACTGTACACTTAAAAATGGTTAAAATGGAAATTTTATGTTATATATAATTACCACAATAAAAATGTATAAAATCCTGTTAACTGTATGCATATTGCAATATGCACTCACACTTTAAAAATTTATAAACATACAATTTTAATTTTGCTTTTTCCCATGGTTAGTGGTGATAGTGCCTTACATTTTACAAGTAAAAGAGGAAACATAGCATAAATTAAATCATAAAGAAAATCTGAGTATTTGGTAGTTGCATATATACTACACTAATTTTAAGATAAGTTTAGCCAAAGAAGTTTTTATTGAAATAAATATCTAGTCAGAAGCCTAAAAATGCATACCAGTTTTTCAAACCAAATAAATAGCAGAAATATATTAAGGATAAGTCTATATGATTTAAATACTAAACAATATTATTTTTCCTAAAATTGAATCATATCAGAGTAATATGTAATCACCTGGTTAAAAAAAAACAAAAACACATTTCTAGCTACTAGAATTCTTTTGTTGATGTATTCAGGAGGTTACTTAGCCAGAAAACTGTTCCTTGAAATGTCAGTTCAGTTCAGTCACTCAGTTGTGTCCAACTCTTTGCAACCCCATGGACGGCAGCAAACCAGGCTTTCCTGTCCATCACCAACTCCCAGAGACTACTCAAACTTGTGTCCATTGAGTCGGTAATGCCATCCAACCATCTCAACCTCTGTCGTCCCCTTCCCCTCCTGCTTTCAATCTTTCCCAGTGTTAGGGTTTTTTCCAGTGAGTCAGTTCTTCATGTCAGGTGGCCAAATTATTGGAGTTTCAGCTTCAACATCAGTCCTTCCAATGAATATTCAGGACTGATTTCCTTTAGGATGGACTGGTTGGATCTCCTTGAAGTACAAGGGACTCTCAAGAGTCTTCTCCAACACCACAGTTCAAAAGCATCAATTCTTCGGTGCTCAGCTTTCTTTATAGTCCAACTCTCACATCCATACATTACTACTGGAAAAACCATAGCCTTGACTAGACGGATCTTTGTTGGCTAAGTAATGTCTCCACTTTTTAATATGCTATCTAGGTTGGACATAACTTTCCTTCCAAGGAGTAAGCGTCTTTTAATTTCATGGCTGCAATCACCATCTGCTGTGATTTTGGAGCCCCCCAAAATAAAGTCTGACACTGTTTCCACTGTTTCCCCATCTATTTGCCATGGAGTGATAGGACCGGATGCCATGCTCTTAGTTTTCTGAATGTTGGGCTTTTAGCTAACTTTTTCACTCTCCTCTTTCACCTTCATCAAGAGCTCTTTAGTTCTTCTTCACTTTCTGCCATAAGGGTGGTGTCATCTGCATATCTGAGGTTATTGAATTTTTCCTGGCAATCTTGATTTCAGCTTGTGCTTCATCCAGCCCAGAATTTACATGATGTACTCTGCATAGAAGTTAAATAAGCAGGGTGCCAATATACAGGGTGAAATGTCAGCACCCCCTCAAATACTAACACCCTGGAAAAACATCCTGGAGCTGCATGTAGACTTGGTATTTAATTATGTGACATCAGGGGCGGGAAATTCAGACTAAAAAGACAGCTAGGGGAGAACTAAGGAAAAGATGTTTACATACCTTGTAAACATCCACAGAAACTCAACGAATTTCATTTTTCTCTTCCAGGTACCATAACCTCTTGGGTAGTGATTTTTATTCTGCCTATCAACAGTGCTTTGAACCCGATCCTCTATACTCTTACCACAAGACCATTCAAAGAAATGATCCATCAGTTTTGGTATAACTGTAGACAGAGAAGATCTATAGACAGCAAAGGAAGTCAGAAGACATATGCCCCATCATTCATCTGGGTAGAAATGTGGCCCATGCAGGTGATGCCTTCTGAGTTAATGGAGCCAGTTCTTTTCGCAGACTCCTCTGAATTATCACTTATTTCTCGATCAACTAAACTCAACTCCTATTCATAACTGACGGATACCAATTTCTACACAGAATACTGTGAGATGTTTCATAATGGATTTATGAGTATAAACTAAATGCCACAAAATAATTTATAATAATGGCTAAAATCAATTTGCTTAGAAGAACATGAGGTTATTTGGGAGAAATCAAAATGACTGACGCCCGTGTAAAGGTAAATAAATTATATTGATAATATGTATGTATTAGTACATATTTTGCATAGGAAATTAAGAGAAATATATTTCAGAAAGGTTCATTTGTTCTATTAGCATGCATTTACTGAGTACCCACTATGTGCATGGCACTGTGGTAAATTCCTGGGAGCAAATAATAAAAAATCTTGCAATGTTAAATTGTATAATTACAAGAATATATTAATACAAAGTCCACCTGCAACTCTTAGTTTAAGGTACAGCTTTGCCTGTCTTGCAAACATAAGGATCATGGACACTTATAAATAAAAGTTTAATGTTTTCTAATAATCAATATACTAACATCAGAGAAAATGTCTCATTATTTGCAAAATACAGATATTTTGTTTTAAGAACTCATTTTACCTCTCTTCAAGTCTTCATACACTTGAGAGGCAATACACATTTATTCCTATGGAAAAAAAGATAACTCAAAACAGCACCTTTCTATCAATTTCCGGCCCAGTTGTCTTTTTGCTTTAAATGAGCACCATTATATGAGATTGTAAAAAGGTGATAAAAGTATTGCAAAGGAATGAATCAGAAAAGCTAGAATGAGATAAGTGGAACAGAACTGAGAGTACAGAAATAAAACCCTCATATTTACAGTCAATTGATGTTCAACAGATATGCTAAGATAATCAAATGGAGAAAGAACAGTCTTATCAATAAAAGATTCCAGTACAACTGGATATTACCATGAAAAAGAATGAAGTTGGACCCCTACTTTATACTATATATAAATATTTACTCAAAACAGATCAATGATATAAACATAACATAAATTACTTGGAAGAAAATATATGGGGAATCTTCAAAACCTTGGATTTGACAGTGGATTTTTAGATATAACATGAAAAGCATGAGTAAGAAAAGGAAAAAATGGATAAACTGGACTTCACCTAAATCAAAAACTTTTGTGCATCAAAGGACATAAACAAACACAATGAAAAGACAACCTTCCAGAATGAAAGGACATTTTTACAAATCATATATCTGAGAAGGGTTTAATGTCCAAAATATATAAAGAACTCTTACAACTCAACAAAAGACAAGCAACTCAATTTTTCAAATGGTCAAAGGACTTAAACAGATATTTCTTCAAAGAAGATATACAAATGGCCAATAAGCATGTCCAGTATCACTACTCATTAGGAAAATACAAATCAAAACCACTATAAGATAACACTACGCCTACTAGGAGGTTACAATTTTTTTTTAAAAAAATGGAAAATAACAAGCATTGGCAAGGATATTGTGACTGAAACCTTTCTACATTGCTGGTTTTATTTGTGCATGCATGCTCAGTCATGCCCGACTCTTTGTGACCCTATGGACTATAGCCTGCCAGGGTCCTCTGTCCATGTAATTCTCCAGGCAACACTACTAGAGTGGGTTGCCATGCCCTCCTCCAGGGGATCTTCCTGACCCAGGGGTCGAACCCACATATCCTGAGTCCCCTGAATTGCAGGCAGATTTTGTACCCACTGAGCCACCTGGGAAGCCCCTACATTGCTGGTGGGAATGTAAAATGATGCAGTGACTGTAGAAACCATTTGGTTGTTTCACAAAAGTTTATCATAGAATTCTCATATGATACAGCAATTTCACTCTTGGGTATAAACCCAAAAGAAAACAGGATTCAGATACTTGTTTGCAAATACTCATCATAGCATTATTCATAGTTGCAAAAAGATACAAGGCAACCCAAGTGCCCATCAACTGATGAACAGATAACAAAATGTGGTGTACACACATAATGGAATATTATTCAACCACAAAAAGGAAAGAATTCTGACACATGCTAGAACATAATGAATATGAAATAAGCCAGACACAAAAAGTTGAAATAACTATGATTGCACTTACATGAAATACCTAGAATAAGCAAATTCAGACAGAAAGTAGATCAGAGGTTATCAGGGTAGAGGGGTTGGAGAGATAATACCTGAGAAGTACAGGGTAACTTCTTGGGCAAAAACAAGTTCTAAGGGCTTCCCTGGTGGTCCAGTGGTTAAGAATCCACCTGCTAATGTAGGGGGCATGGATTTCATCCCTGCTTATGGCAGAAAGTGAAGAGGAGCTAAAGAGCCTCTTGATGAAAGTGAAAGAGGAGAGTGAAAAGGTTGGCTTAAAGCTCAACATTCAGAAAACGAAGATCATGGCATCTGGTCCGATCACTGCATGGGAAATAGATGGGGAAACAGTGGAAACAGTGTCAGACTTTATTTTTTGGCCTCCAAAATCACTGCAGATAGTGATTGCAGCCATGAAATTAAAAGATGCTTACTCGTTGGAAGGAAAGTTATGAGCAACCTAGATAGCATATTGAAAAGAAGAGATATTACTTAGCCAACAAAGATCCGTCTAGTCGAGGCTGTGGTCTTTCCAGTGGTCATGTATAGATGTGAGAGTTAGACTGTGAAGAAAGCTGAGTGCCAAAGAATTGTGGTGTTAGAGAAGACTCTTGAGAGTCCCTTGGACTGCAAGGAGATCCAACCAGTCCATTCTAAAGGAGATCAGTCCTGAATATTCATTGGAAGGACTGATGCTAAAGCTGAAACTCCAGTACTTTGGCCACCTCATGTGAAGAGTTGCCTCATTGGAAAAGACTCTGATGCTGGGAGGGATTGTGGGCAGGAGGAGAAGGGGACGACAGAGGATGAGATGGCTGGATGGCATCACCGACTCGATGGATGTGAGTTTGAGTGAACTCCGGGAGTTGGTGATGGACAGGGAGGCATGCTGTGATTCATGGGGTCGCAGAGTCGGACACGACTAAGCGACTGAACTGAACTGGGAAGACCCCACATGTTGCAGGGCAACTAAACCTATATGTCATCATTACTGAAGCCAGGTCTGAGTCCTTTCTGTTCTTACATGCTGCTGCTGCTGCTAAGTTGCTTCAGTCGTCCAACTCTATGCGACCCATGGACAGCAGCCCACCAGGCCCCTCCGTCCATGGAATTCTCTAGGCAAGAATACAGCAGTGGGTTGCCATTGCCTTTTCCATTCTTACATGAAATAATACAAATACATTTTTTACATGAAGAATGTCGTACCTTCAACAAAAATATATATATTTACATATGCAAAGAGATTTATTATAAGGAATTGGTTCATGAGATTATGGAAGCTGGCAAGTCCAAAAACCTGCAAAGCCAATATCCCAGTTCAAGTCCAAAGGCCAGAAGCTACTGTAGAACCAGGAAAAGCCAATGGCCCAGTTCAAAGGTCATCAGGCAGGAAGATCCATGGTTCTACTGATTGCATGAGGCCCACTCACATTATGGACGGCAATCTGTTTTATTCAGTCTACTAACTGAATTGTTAATCTCACCCAAAGACACCCTCACACAAACACACTTAATGTTTGACAAAACACACGGGTACCCTGTTATCCAGTCAAGTTGACACATAAACTATCACATATGGGGAAACTAAGTAAAATCACAGCCTTGAATATTAATAAGGTTAACCAAGAGATAGGTAGCAAGGCATAGTATAGACAAGCATATTAGTTTTGGTGTTGGAGACCCTCAGGCAAATTATTTCACCTTGACCTGTTTTCTATTCTATAGATAGGAATAATATCACTTTCCTCAAAGAGCTAATATGGTTACATGAAATAATGTTTATAAACCTAACATTGTTTGGCATATATTTCATTCTTAGTATTTTTGAAATTAAACACACTATTTTAATATTAAAAATTCCATTTTACTGGCGTCATCCTCTTGAGGCTCTTAAAATTTTACATCAGTCAGAACATTAAGTTGTCCTCTGAGGTTTATGTAGGTCTGGCAATGAACTACTAAGTTTTAAAATTTTTTGTCTTTAAGTAAGACAAAATGTTTACATTTTGACCTCCTTCCCCATCTCTCCCATGAAGCAGAGCAAAAAGAAATAGAAAAAGGGATGATTTTTTTTTAAGTCACTCTTGAAAATAAGATGAACTTCTCTGTGGACCACACATGGCAACAGAAACTGTGAGCAGAGCTGAGCTGTGGGCCTGTGGACTCCAAACAATAGCAGCTATGAGTTTTGTGAGAGGAATTAAGTGTCCTCAGAAGGCTCACTGCCTGAAATTGGGGGTTAACCCAAGCAAATGGCAATTAAATAAAATTAGAAATCAATTAACACGATGTTTCTACCTTAGAAAAACATATGTTGGGGGTGGGGCAGCCAGGGAGAGGAACTCACACACACAAAGACCAAAGTAGTCCAGATCACATTTATGATACAGCTAAACCAGAGGGAAGTTGGAGAGGAACTCTCACACACAAAGACCAAAGTAGTCCAGATCACATTTATGATACAGCTAAACCAGGGGCAAGTTACAGAGAATCTTAGCATGAGATGAAGCAAACAGATCAAAAGAATGAATGCAGAACTCAAACCAAGTCATTATATGGCAACTGAATGATATATAGCATCTGAAACATGGTATTTGGAGGAACAGCTATACACATACAAAAATAAATAAAACAAAACCCAGGAACTAAACCACAAGCAAAAAGAAATTCAGATGGATTAAACAACTAAACACTAAAAACACTTGCCGGGGTCCAGCCCCCGCAGGATCCAAGGGAACCTGAAGGAAAAACGGCATTGGCGGATGATTTAGAGAGAGATAAGGAAAGAATATTGTAGATAAGAAAATAGAGGAGAGAAAGAGGCTGATATTCCTTGGTTTACATAGAAAGCCAATAAAACTTGGCGAGAAGAAGTTTGCCCTGTTCACGGAGGCCACAGGTGTCCTCCCGGTCTCCCGAAGGAGTGAAGACGCAGAACGTCTTCCCGTTCAGGTCTTAGAAACCTGGGCAGATAAGTGAATGCAGGGAGCCTCTATGCTCCAAGGGATCAGCCTGAAAAAGAAAGTAAGAGAGAAAAAAAGAGAAAAAAGAAAAACACGGGGTGACCAAGCTTCTTCAAGAGGCCCATTGTTTTTATTTTTAAAAGGGTCTTTTATACCTTTACTTGTACATAGAGGGAAATGAAAGATGCAGTCATACACAGTCAGCCCAAACATTACATCTGTTTTGTCTTTATCAAAACCAGGATTTTTTCTGCAAAACTTTCCCATAAACAATATTGTGTATATTATCTTTTGGCCTTGGAGGCCTGTGAACATTCTATGATACTCTTTTGATAAAGGCTTCTCAACCAGAAAACTTATTTTCCCTTAAGATGTTTTTTCTTATATTTCTAATCTATGTCAGCCTCAAAAAGTATTAAACAAGTTATATTTCTCACAGAGTAAAGGTGCAGTGAGTTACAAGAAAGAACCAATTAGCTCAAAAGTCTGATGTGGTTAAATTCAAGGCTACACTTGTTTTTTTACATTTCAACTATGTTAACTAATGCACTCCCAGGTGCACAGTGGATAAGAGATATGGGAACTTAGCAACAAGCATTGGCCCAATAATGAAATCCTACATTAACACTACTCTAATAACTTTTAACTCTTTGAAAGGCTCTATGTTTTAGGCTTATCCGTGCCTCTCACAGTTGGGAGGATGTAAATAATCATATACGTAGCTGCAAGAGTCTGGATATACCTGCCAAGCAAGCTAGAATGCTAACAGAGGGGGTTTGATTTGAAATACTCCTCTCATGTCCAGGAGACTTATTAGCTATAGCCCTAAGTTAATTTTCTCCAGAGAAAGGTGGTCAGGAATAGACCCCTGTTAATGTCAGAGGAGTTGGTGAAAGTCATGAAATAGTAAAACAGACAGACTCTGGTTTGGAGGTAGATGCTCGAGAAAGCCTAGGAAGCCCGCTGAGTTCTGAAGCCTTACTTAACAGTTCTCTTCCACATGACCCTGTCATGGGTGGGATCTCCCATGGTGGCTCCTGGCAAACACTAAAAATTTTTTTTAAACTTTTGGAAAGATGTACAGGAGAGTATCTTTATGACATTTGCTAGACAAGACTCAGAAAACACTATTATGAAAGACTGGTGAGATTACATTAAAATTAAAAGTGTTTATTTAAGAAGATTCTATAATCAAATACAAGGATACACCACAGACTTCAAGACAGTTGAAACATACATAACAGAGCATTATGTAATATCAAAAATATGTAATAGCTATAAATCCATAAGGAAAAGACAAAACATAACAGAAAAATGGGCAAAAGGTATCACCTGCGAAATCACACCACATTTCCTCAATATCCTGTACTTACATGAGGCAGCACTATTCAGTGTTGGGGACTATCTATAAGAAATGAATATCAGAAGACCATTGGGGCCCTCTGGAGGCTGGTTACTACACACACAAAATAGTATTTTTTTATTTGACATACAGTCAATAATATTAGTTTCAAGATAGTACTTTGTAGTGTTTTGGTAACACATGTGTGTGTTAAAAACATAAAAACACAAACTAGAATATGCAATCCCTCTAGGACAGAGGTTATCTCTGGGGAGAAAGGGATGGAATCAAAAGGTAATAAAATAAGTTTCAAATGCATCTAACACTTACATATTAATATGTTCATAGATCTAAAGAAAACATAACCAAATGCTAACATTTATTAAATCTGCATGGTGGAAATATATGGGTGTTCTTTAAGTGATTCACCTTTCCTCTTAGGTTTGAAATATTTCAATAAAGTTTTAAAATAAGGAACCTGAAGAAATGAAAATAACATTTGCTTTGAACAAGCTTATTTTCATAGATTTAAAAAATTGCAATTTTCACGACACCTAAGAAAAATATTTTTCTAACATCAAAATAAGCATCTCTTTGGTATAGCAACACACCACAAGTGTTATCTTTAACATAAAAAAGTAATCAAGAACTGTGACTTAATATGCTAAATAAAACTATCCTTTGCCCATCCATGTGTCCCCTTTCACAGGCCCATTGTGGGGCTTGGAAGTATAGTTCCGTGCATACCTCCACAGCTACAAGAATTAAGATGCTGCATCAGATATGTCCAGAAGTCACACAACAGAGAATTAGTTGGCTTAATCACCGACACATATGACACAAACTCACTAAAAGAGAGCACGTGTGCACAACATGAGACAAGTAAAACAGAGCATTGTCATGAAGATCAAATAATATGAAAACAATTACATCATTTAAATTTGATGCATTTTTTAAAGTACTTGTTTAGAATTATTACACTCAGAATTTAAAATTATTACCTGCCAAGCTCCAAAAGTAATACTACAAAGCCATAATTTTGATAAGGCACTTTAAGGAGAACAATTAAACATATAAAACAGTGAATATAAGAAAAATCCATAAAAGCAGTTAACCTCAGAAATAGAGGGGAAAAAAATACGTATTTTTTCAAGACAGGCTTCAGTAAAAGTTTTTTTGAAAAGCATCACAGAGAGGTGAAAAATATTTATCATGTATTTTTAAAAGTTGTTATCAAAGTTCAAACTCCTGTTAAAAAAAAGAAAGATAACATTTTCCTTAAAGTCAGTGAAGTTCTGACTCAAATACTTTTTCAAGAAACAATTAACATCTTTATGCTAAAGTTAAAAGAAAAAGCAGCTTTTAATTATGCTGTCAACTCTTATTTAACAAACATTTAGTGACTGTTGTGTAATAGCGTTTTAGGTTGCTGGAAATATGTAAGTAACTAAGACACAATCATTGGTTCTAGGGAACTTAGCCCAGTGGAGCTAAATCCAACATTGGTAACATGAAAGTTTACTTTCTTTGGGCCATAAACAAAGCTCAATTTCAAATTCTGCTCTTCTTGGCATCTTCTTGCAAATAGAAGAGCATAATGGTCCACCTAGTTTGCTACTGGCAACACTGTGGCATTATTACCTACTGATTAACTTTCATAAAAGATTCTTTGAAAGTTCAGAGAACAGAAAGTGTTTAAAGATAAACAAATATAATCAGCCTCAAAAATAACATCAGCATTCTATTTTCACAAAATGAAGAAAACCAAGAAAAATTTCATCTTCCGTATCCAGAACGGTGCGATCATCCAGTCTCCATGGTACATGTGCAAACATCATAGATAAGGAGGTATGCATTATTACAGTCAAATCAGTCGTCAGGCTTCAAGGAATCATAGCCTTCTTTCAAGAGGTCCCGCCATGTTTTAAGGAAACGTGCATTTTCTGTACATTTGAAGGCAAGCTCTTCCACTTGAGCTGATACTGCAGATGTGGCTTCCAGAAGCTTGGTTAATGAAAATGCTGCCTGAAATTAAAAAAAAAAAAGTAAAACAATACGTTTATTTTTAAAATTCTCTCCCTATTTTATGAACCTGGCTGAAAACAGCTTAGAATCCAATGCCCAAGTTCTTTTCTTTAAAAAGTTAAAAATCTTCAAACTACGACACGCCAGCTCTTTAGTGGAACCTAAAAAAATTTTCTACATTAAGTAAGCTTTGAGGACATATGTCTACTAGAAAGATATACATTATGTAGGAGACATGACCAGTCAGCATCTTTTTCGGGTGATAATACACTAGTCTCATTTAGCTCAACAAGACGACTTGAGCCCGTTGACACCAAGTACCAGAAGTATTTCAAGGACTTATGATACAGCTCTTACTGATGGGAGGGAGCGACTTGCTCCGCTATTTTCATCTGTTTAACACTGCAGACCATGAAATCGTATGAACCAAAGAACAAACACTCTGAGCTCACAATTAACACCAACAAAAACAACACCCATGCAGAAAACACGGCAATCTTGGTGGAAAACTCATTTCTTGATCAGATGCTTTCTTCACCCACCGTATAAAATAACACTGTTCCTGGGTAACAAACATATCAGCACTGCATTCTACACGCTCATTTGGAACAGCCTGGTTCAGCAAAGATGAAGCTGTATCAGCATTTCAGCCATCTTTTTAAAACAACAAATACTTGCTGAGGAATGAGAGAATAACGGAGTTCACCCCGCGGTTTGCAATCTGCACAGGAGGATCTCCCGGTTAAGACGACACCCGACAGACTTCATTCACTTGACCTTAAATCGAGAAACCCGACTGTGTGGCTGGGTGGCTGTGAGTGTACGCGCGCGTCTACAAACTGGAGACTCAACAGAAGCCGTCTGACCAGGAATCCCGGCCATCAGAGGGACGGGTCTTTGTACTGTTAGGGGAAGCAATCTGGACCACGGGGCGGGGACTAACCCATCCTAACTGGGTCCGCTCAGAAGGATAATCGCCTACCCAGCAGGCTCTGGGCAGGCGGCCAACTAAACAGGGCGAGGGGGAGGGAGACGGATCGAGTCCCAGCAGAGGAATCCCTGTCTGGCCCTCAGCCCCGCAGACGAGGCAGGGCGGTGGGTTTGTGAACTGCGCCGTTTCGGGTTACACCGCGAGAGCGGAACCAGACCTCCAGGCACAAAGACCCGGCCCGGGCGCGGCGGGAGAGGGATGCCCTGGACTCCCGACGCGGCTCTTGAATACGTGCGGGACACGGCCCGGACCCGCCGGCCGCACTCACGTCTCCGATCTGCAGCTCCACCTCTTCCAGCGGGTCCACCAGTCGGCCGCTGCTCCTGCTCGGAACCGGCCAGCCCAAACCCCCTGGGGAGCCGGGGGAAGATGCTGAAGACGTGTCTGAAGACGAAGGAGAAGAAGGGGGCGGCGGCGGCGGCGGGGAAACCTGCAGCCCTTCAGGGTTCGCCATGGAGCGCGGCTGGGCGACGGGACCGGACTTGGGAGGCCGAACCAATACCAACCGTCTTTCAACCGCTCGCGCCCAAAGCCCAGCGGGCCCGCCTCCTCTCGGCTCTCCGCCGGGGACCGCGAAGCCTTGTCACTTTCTCGGGACAGCCAATCAGATGCCAATGAGTTCGCCTGAGGCTGCTCTCCGCTCCAGGGGAAAACCTCCCAACGGGCTCCCAGACGCCGGAGCAGAAGACCACAGCTCCCAAGGTGCCGTGCGCGCCACTACGCCTCACCGTCTTGGGGCTCTGTGCGCGATTCATCCTGGGATTTGTGGTCCCCCCGCCCCCTACTCCCCAACCATTCCGGCGCTCTCAGCGCACGCCGGGTGAGAGGCCGTGCAGCCTGCAGCCGCGGGCGGCGCTGGGACTTTGAGTCCCTTCCCATGCCCCTTCGGTCCGTGACCCGGAAACGCTGCGGGCGTCGCGTCGCGTCACTCGTGGCGCCCGCGCATAGCAAGACAGGCGGGAGCGTGGTGAAGCTGGAGCGTTCCGCGGAGCAGGCAGGTGGTGACTCTCGGCCGGCGATGGCGCCCCCAGTGGTTTAGAGGTCCCGCGCCCAAACGAGCCAAGCCCAGCCTCCTCCCCCGCGTCGGCCAGCGTCCTGTCTGTCTGCTGTGAACATGCAGGTGCTGCTGGCCAGATTGGCCTGCCCGGGTGAGCGGGGTCTGCGGGCGCGGGTTGACAGAGCAAGGTCGCGGGGCAGTCCGGGCTCGCCTCGCTAGGGAAGAACTCGGGCAAGGGCTCGCGATCAGCGCCAGGTGGATCCTGGTTTCCTCCCCGGGCTTGTCCCTGTTGAAAAAGTTGACAACTAGGGCAGAGGTCACGGGCGGAGGAAACTTGTCAGCGCGGCTCCCGAGCGGAATCTTCCCCGAACCCTGGTGCTGACCCTCCTCCCAAAGCCCAGATGTTGTCCTAGACTTGAAACAGCCTTGTTGGAAAATGGGTAAATTAGCTATTACACAGATTTTCTCCTTGGTCCTCTCCTGACTTGTCTTGTAGCCGTCCTACTCCTTTCTTAAGAATTTGAACTCTGTTCTGTCACATTGACTTTTATATGGTACCCAAGTCATCAGGTTATCTCTGGAGCCGGGAATTTTTCTGTGTTGTCTAAAATTAACTCTACAGCGAATCGTGTTATGGTTGCCCCTAGAACCATCATGATTTGGTAAAATACCTCATTACCTCCCCTTTCACCTTAGAAAAAAAGTAGAATGATGTTGTTGGACGGTTTTTGTTTGTTTTACTTAAAAACAGTTTTAAAAAAAGTTTACTCCAAGATATCTCTCAAAACTGACTTAATTTTTTCTGTAGTTAAATTTTGGTTCTAGAATAAACAAGTGTACATATTGCAAATTCACGGGTATTGTGTAAATTTCACAAAAGTAGAATTTTGTCAAATTTGTCTACCATGTATTAAATAATTGGAATTTAAAGTTTCTGTTACTGGTGCATGTTTTATGACACCTAATGTGTAAATACTGTTGACTGAAAAAAAATGCACAACCTAAAATGTTGAGGATTATGTTTTACTCAGCAGGCACGGGGAGCACTTAGGAGACAGCCTCTTAAGATAGCTCTGAGGGACAGCTCTGAAGAGGTAAGGTAGAAGCCAGGATATAAACAAACAAGCTGAAACACACAAAATAGGTAGTTGGAACATCAAAAGATTACTGCTAATTAAAAAAATATATCTCAAGTTAATGAATTTAGTGCTTTTCTGTGTATGGGAAGATGTAAGAGTTTGGGCTCATTGAAATCATTCCTTTGATACGCATCTCCACTATCTATCTATCTATCAGCATCCTGCTTTTCTCCACCCTGAATCCCTTCACAGAGTACACAGTCAGGGACGGCTGCAGTAGCTGAGAGCTTGATGGCCACAACATCCTTTGTTTACTGATACAGCAGGTATCTTTGTCCACAGTGCCTCCCCTAAGTCATAAATTTGACCAACGTTTGGGAGTCATTTCATGACCAGTTTTTGTCCCTTGGTGCTAGGAAGGTTCATTCCTAGATCAGGCGAAGATTATGTTGATAGGCCACCCAATGTGTTATTTTTGGGTCAGGCCCTATTGATAATCTAAAATTCTCTGGAGTGCCTGTCTCACTAGTTTATTATGATCCAGGAGATGTTTTCCCTTGTCGTTTATTCCCATATCTGAAGTTGCACTGTTACAATTATTCTGTGTAGAGTTAATCTATATGTAAATTGTCTTAAGACATTAATTTTGTTGGAGGCCTGGTTAAACATTGGATGATGCCAAAGGAAATTTTATGAAATAGAAGGGATATAAGTAATTCAGCTAATAACATTAATAAGGTCATAGTGCAGCAGAGAGAGGGACAAGTCATAAGTAATTTGAATCCAACAAGAGGGCAAATTAAAACAATGACCAGTATAACTAGTTGTAGTCTGGTTGAAATAAGCTATCCAATCCACAGGAGAACCAGCTGAACAAGCCAGATTTTGGAGGGATCACGTAAAGAGAAAGATAATGTTTCATCTTCATTTACAAAGGTATACTTTATCAACTTGTTGTAGGTGAGTGTAAGAAGAAAGGTTTTTCAGTTCAGTGGTATGATCTGAAAGTTATCAGGAATTTGTATTTGCCAAAAAGTCATTTTTATAAATCTTGAAGATCTTCATTTTACAAAAGCATCAGAGTGAAGCAATGATTATCTATAAATGACAAAATACTTAAAATGACATGGTTAAAGATCTGATTACAATGCAATTGACAAGAAACTTGGATATTTCTGTGACAGACAGCATTTTAAGATAATAACTAGAATTATGATTGATAGCATTATATTGATAACAGGACATACCAGACTTCTGGGAGTTCTTTATAAATTTTAGAATATCTGTATTAATGATATCTAACCGTAAATGGCTTTACCACCACTTATGTGACAATGTTTCCCATGTACATTAACGGAAATAAATAAACCTAATTAGTTTAATATCTCTCTTTGCAGTTTGCGATATCAGGATTCCTTTGAAGTATCCCAGAGTTAATTGAAGGTCAAAGTTAGTTAGAATTTGTATTTGGGAAGTTTGTCAAAAATATCAAAAAGGTTTCAAAAGACTGGTCAAGTAGGATCATAGGTCATTGTGAAACAACACTTATTCACTTAACCAAAGTGACAAAATATTTCAAAAGCAAAAACAGATCATTTAGAGGCACAGAAACTCAATCTGTTATCAAAAGCAGGGAAAATTTTGTTCTCTTAACAGAGAGAGGAACCAAGACCAGTCCTACTCCAGCCTACTTTTAATTACAAAATCCCTTTACATTACTAAATTTAATCTAATCCTAGCCTGACCATTTTCAAAACTCCTTTTTCAGGACTTTTTTTTCCTATAGACCTACCACAACTTTCTCTATTCTTATTAGTTTGTTCCTTAATTTTTTTTAATCCAGAAATAACTGACTCTAGGGCAAAAGCACCCTTACAGTTCCAACAGGTTCATTTCTATTCTTCAATCTTCTTTTGCTGAAAACATACATCCTACTTTGCTTATACACTGAACTACTTCCCTTGATAGTTTTAGTAGCTTTGATTACATGTTATAGTTTTAACCTTTAAAAACCTTAATCTTTAGCAGAAACCTAAAAGGAACAAGTGATTGTGAACTGTTTGTGAAACCAGCATTTCCCATTTGGGATATTCTATAAGTTCTAGAAACATATATCTTCTCATAACATAATTTCTTTATTCTATGTGATACAAGATATGTCCAATAAAGCCAAAGATCTTTGGTTTCCCTCTTGTGAGGAAACAAAAGTAGGTCAATTTAGACCTGTTTAGCAATTAATGTTCCAGTGTTTTATCTTATTTGAAATGACCTGGATATTCAAGGATTTCCCATCATGTAACTTACCAAAATTCAAATTACCAAAAATCTGAGAAACACCCAAACAAAAGAATTCCTTAAGAGTTCACCAGAAAATTCTTATCTCATTTACCTTTATTGGTTAACTTAAAATCATATCAAGTTAAATTTTTTTTTCACATTGACAAACTCTATAACAGAAATGACATGAACTTACTGACCTTCAGTAAACTTAGGTACAATAAAAGTAAGACATGTCTGTATTGACTAAACCAATGAGCTTAAGATAACTTTAATATCAGATATTAATTTCATATTGAATATTTTCTAGACCATGTGAACCCCAGATTCCCTCCAACAAGTTTCTTTTATATTTAGAAATATTTAGTTTGTAAGCACTTACTTTAAGTCAATTAAATAGAGCTCTTTTATAAGTTTAATTTTGTTCATATTTTCCAGAGTTAGAGATATCTCATATGTGATGTACACCCAGACACATAAACAGACAAAACTAGAGATCACATAGCTTCACTCTAAAAACTTAGTTATGAATCAGGTATTACCATATAAACTCACAAGTTTATAAGTAACAGTTGGAATAAGATAAATTTGTTTGCTCAGATTAATACTTCACTATTTGTGGAAAGGCCTTCAGATTTATATTTGTCCTTGATAAACCCTTAAGGAGGCTAAGAATTAGATTTTGGGTGAGGGAACCTTTGCAACAGTTGGAGTCTTAAAAGGTCTTTTTCCCATTTCCCCCCCTCCATTTCGGGTTTTATTTGATTGAGCTAATTAGGCTCAGTCTCAGTTCTCCGGGAGCTGTATTTACATTTCTGATCTGTAGAGACTTGCAAGGTACAGTAGCTCCTGACATTAAAAGATTGATTTGTCCAACTATACTTACTTTGATTTGCTTTTGTATCAGAGATTTCCAGCTAAACTGAAAATCAAAAAAGAGTCCTGGGTTATAGAACTTTAGAATTTAATTTGTCATGCCTTCAAAAACTTGCATAAGGCATTACAAAGCCCCTCTTTCTGAGTATATAGGTTAGACCCAGAGCAAAATGTCTATTATTTTTTTTTTAGCCTCTGAATATTAGTTCCCAGTTTTTACTTTATATTGTCTTGGCTCAGGTAACCCTATTGGTTTCCTTTCCTATGTTTAAATAATATTTCCTGAGGGCCAGATTTATATACCCTATCTTATAATACCAAAAAGAGGAAGCCCAGTGAAACATGTCTATCCCACAATATAATTCAGCAAAAGAGATGTAAACATCTTATATAAAGCCTATTTAAATGTACCAATTTTTATAAACTTTCATCTCAATTCTGTCAACTTTTATACCTTTAACTTTGGTTCCCATTGGAACCCAGTCAACAAGCTTTGGTCTTAAAAGGAGTCCTAGAAGCTTTCCTTTCTTTTATTCTCCAACCATTTTATCTATCTTGTATAAAAGATTCTCAGATCCCTAGTGAGGGATTGAGCCACGGGACACAAGCCCTCTTGTCAGTCTTGTAACTTGACTAATAGTGTCTAACTGCTGCCCCAACTAATTGGCAACTAGTTTGTCAGGTAGCTAAGTATAATTTTTTTCCCAGCCTTTTAAGGGTATATATTTTTTAACTGGGTAAATAGAGCAGACTTGTTTGGGGCTCATTAATATTGGGAACCAACAGGGTGTCCCTTTGGCTCATCCATCTTTACTTAGTGTCGCATCAAGTCCTTTTGCTTTAATCCCATTAACATCCCATTTATTAATAACCATCTATAGATTTCTTTATCTTGGGAAACAAGTACCTTAACATTTTTCACCTTGTTGGGAAGAAGTCTGTAGACTTCCCTTTCATTTTTTTTTTAACTTTCATCTTAACATTAATTATTCTGATGCTTTCATTAGCATCTATAAGACCCATTGAGGGGAAGCAGAGACCAGAAATAAGTCTTCCCAAACTTTTTTTCTTTATTTGTGTTAAAGAAGTTCTTAGGTTAATCATTATATGTGTTTTCACACCCTCTAATTTGCTTTTTTCATGGGTACCAATAAAACAGTGCTTGTTATGAGAGCTCTCTAAAAATTTACCAATTTAAAAGTTTTTCCAATTAAAAAATCATCATCTGGCCATTAATGAGCTATATATTAATAGTGACTCAAACCTATAAGATGCAAGAGGCTTCCCCACAAGTGAGTGTGGAGAATGCCACCTAAACAAGATCCAGAAGCTTTACTGCCCAAAATAGTCTAAGAAAATGAAGGCTGACACAATAAAGGTTAAGATTGCAAAGTCCCTGAGAGTTGGCACAGTGGACAACAGACTGCAGAATCTCAGTCTGTTCAATTGGCTGACAGATGTACAACATGTGTGTACCTTCTGGATGGCAGAGACCAAGTTTCAGGACACACACACACCACCACCACCCCCCCATACAACACCAAAGATCAAGTAGGCATTTAGGCAAGTAGGCGAAGACACAGAAAGAGAAATGCAAGTTCCTCCTAGAGGACTTTTATCTCTTTAAGGGAATTCTGAAAAGATGTTTTATCAAGCTGGCTTTCTCTGACTTAACTCTGTACACAATGAAAGAACCCCATCTTAGTCATTTTCAAGGCGTGATTTCCTGTAATTCCCAGTTAAGTAAATTCTTGGAAGTATAAGTTTTGTATGTAGACACGACCGAAGCGACTTAGCAGCAGCAGCAGCAAACCTAGCTGGAATGTTAATTGGAGGCAAAGATATTAGGCCAGCCTCCCACTTAATCACCCAGTCCAGAGCACTCAGTGTCTTTCAGCCAGAGAGCTTTCAACTCAACATCTTTCAGCTGGGGAGCTAGGTACCTATTACACTTCACCAGATAAAACTCAGAATCATCAACCAATAATCTGGAGCTCCTAGAACCAGGGAAGAGTCACCTGGATTCATCTTGACTCTCCAAAGAGGTGGGTGAGCAGAAGAGGCCACTACTGGTACCAAGGCTCTCGTTCCTCATAGAATTCAGGTGAAGGAGAGAAGTCAGCTCTAGGTCCTTTTGCAGTCACCAACTAGTCAGGTCAACTAGTGAGGGGTGTAGGGTGGGAAGCAAAACCTAAAAGTTGAGAGTTATGTTTTATTCAGCAGACATGAGTGCATGCTCAGTTGCTAAGTCATGTCTGACTCTTTGCAACTCCATGGGCTGTAGCCCGCCAGGCCCCTCAGTCCGTGGGGTTTCCCAGGAAAGAATGCTGGAGTGGGTTGCCATTTCCTTCTCCAGGGTATCTTCCTGACTCAGGGATTGAACCCACGTCTCCTGCATTGGCAGTCAGATTCGTTACCACTGAACCACCAGGGAAGCCTGATATCAACAGATATGCTGAGGACTTAAACCCAGGAGACAACCTCTGAGATAGCTCTGAAGGACTGTTCCAGAGAGTTAGGGGAATAGCCAGGATGTACAGGAGTTTAGGGCCAGGGGAGTGAAAACAGAAAAAACAGGTAGCTGGAACATCAAAAGGTTACTGCTGATTAGAGAAAACTAGACATCTCAAATTAATGAATTTAGCACTTTTCTCTGTATGGGAAGATGCCAGAGTCTAGGCTCATTACAGTTATTCCTTGACAAGCATCTTTACTATCTAGGGCCAGCACCTTGCTTTTCTCTATTCTGAATCCCCTCAGGGTTGTACTGTTGGAGGCAGCTGCTATGGCTGATCGCTTGATGGCCACAACATCTTTTGTTTACTGAAATTAGCAGGTGACATTTTTTGTCCACAATATGATTTATGTTTTTCAAAATTTCAGATGCAATCTGCCCTCCTCTTAATTTAATTGAAATCATTCTTGGGTCAGGTGCTATCCGAATCCCACCAAAATTACTATTTCTGTTTTTATTGGGTCTCTAAATCATTGCTGGAGAAGGAAAGGGCAACCCACTCCAGTATTCTTGCCTAGAGAATCCCATAGTCAGAGGAGCCTGGTAGGCTACTGTCCATAGCGTCGCAGAGAGTCGGACACGACTGAAGCGACTTAGCATGCATGCATGCTTTGAAGAAGGAAATGACAACCCACTCCAGTATTCTTGCCTGGAGAATCCCATGGACAGAGGAGCCTGGTGGGCTGCCGTCTATGGGGTCGCAGAGAATCTGACACGACTGAAGTGACTTAGCAGCAGCAGCAGCAGCAGCTAAATCATTGCTGTTTTCATGGCCTGGTGTTAGGACTACAGACATCGAAGAAATGGACACAAAATTGCCATCAGTGTGATTTTGTATGGTGATATCATGAGTTCTCTGAACTTTTTGACCTCACCTCTCTACCAAAATTTAGCCAAGGTATCTAAGTGTTTCAGTCTCTAAAGTTAAGTGTCAGTTTTGTATTCAGAAAAGGAGTAAAGGTTGTGACTTTCTTTAACCCCCTGAAGGAAATTAGATTACCCAGTTCCAGATATTTTAAAGAAAATTATTAGCTATATAAGCAATGAAATTACAGTTTTGTCTGGGACCAAATCATCAGATTTCAAAAGCAAATGATAACTTCTGTATGCTCAATTACAATGCATCAAAAAAAATTGTTTTTTTTATAATAAATAAGTGTTCTTTTAAATGATGATAATACTCTATTTGAACTCTGGAACTGAGCTCTCCTATAATATCTTTATTTACCATTTTTTTAAAGATTTAATAAAGGTGAAGGGATAAGTAGATTTTTAAAAGTTATTCCCAATATTACAGTTTTTAGTATGCTGTTTGCAAGTAGAGAAAATTAATACGTTGACTTTTTTTTTTAATAAAAGAGTGACTCTCGCAAAACAGATTTCTAGTGTTTAGGAGGCTTTAGGGTTCAGTGCTTCAAACCTCTTCCCCTCCTGCATTCATCATAATCTAATTGATTGTCTGATGCTAGGTTTTACTTTTTAAAAAATTCATTTTATTGGAAAGAAGCATAAAAATAAATCAGTTATGCAGTTGAGTGCTTAAGAATGTAAATAATTAGCCTTTGCCAGGCTGACATCTCCTTTTAATCAGAAACAAAGGAAAGCGAGAGGAGGAAGGGAGGGAGGAAGGAGACAGCTAGTTTCAGGTCCTAAAACTTCAGAGACCAGGTCAAGTCCAGTTGTAGCGTCAGAGTTTGACTGGTGTTGGAAGGATAGAGACTGGGTTGGCTGGGGTCATCTGAATTTCTCTCTCTCTGCTGTAAATGAGGATTGTAGCTGCCTCACATGTCTCATAAAGTCATAAAGAGTACCATGTG
Source organism: Oryx dammah (assembly GCF_014754425.2). Classification (NCBI taxonomy): domain Eukaryota; kingdom Metazoa; phylum Chordata; class Mammalia; order Artiodactyla; family Bovidae; genus Oryx; species Oryx dammah. Next base: position 39,897,338 of record NW_024070196.1, on the reverse strand, counting down.
GTAATAAAATTGAAAATTCATAACTGTTCTATATGCCCATGAAAATATAAATTTTATTACATACTCCAACTCCAAAATACAAAAACCTTTGTTGAGATTTACTGTTTGTTTATTGTTCCATGTTTAGATACTCATTCACATGCAGACAGATGCTTCACTATAAAAGACAAAAACTGAGAAAGGCCTCATCGTTGTCGATATAACCCAGGAATTAGTTTTAGGAAAATAAACCAGAGATTTGCAGGTTGCTGGATGACAGTTAAAATTGTAATTAGGAAGGTACCTATCAGGTTAACAAATGTGTATTAGTCACTTGCTTTGTGTGAGACGTACTGGGTCCTGCACAATAGTGTTTTCTAGACAAAGATTGACAATAAGCTTCAGAGCTGATGAGGTGGGGAGAGTTCATAACTTGCTGAATTCAGACACAGTCTAGACAAACTCCAGAGTCTGCTCACTTAGCCGCTGCCTTATTCTGTGTTGTATTTTTTTGTTTGTTGCTTCAGTTAATAAATGTTATTTCTTTTAGCAGCTTTAGATTAAAAAAAAAATCAAGCAGAAAGTACACAGAGTTTCCTTCTAACTTTCTCCCACTCCCTGCTAACATCTTGCTTTTGTGTGGTACATGGGTCACACTTGGGGAGCCAGTATTGATACATTAAAGTTCAGAGTTTAGATCAGGTTCACTCTGTGTGTCCTACATTCTGCGGGTTTTGACAAACGTGTAATAACACATATCCCCCATTAATAACATTGTCATACAGAATAGCCTTGCTGCCCGGCAGATCCCTTCTTTTCACATATTCATCCCTTCCTCTTTCTGAACGCCTGACCCACTGATCTTTTACTGTCCCTTTTCCAGAATGTCATAGAGTTGGAATCATAACAGATGTAGCATTTTTCAGTATGCATTTTCATTTCCTCCAGTGTCTCTTCACTTCTTTTTAGCACCGATTAACATTCCATTTGGTCGCAACATTTGTTTACTGAAATTAAACTGTGGGTGCACCACAGTCTGTTTATCCACTCACCTATTAAAGGACATCTCCCAAGTTTCGATAGTTATGAATAAAGTTGCTTATAGCAATGCTTATAACATTCAGGTGAATCTTTTAAATTCTGGATAGAAAAGAACATGACATACACACTTTGGACAAAATTTTAAATGTATGTTATTGACTCTAGGTACAGTGTTGTACAGTAGATCTCTAGAGTTTGTTCATCTTGTTTGTAAATTTTTGTATGGATGTTAATTTTCAACTCATTGTGGTGAATGCCAAATGCAATAGGAATTGCTGGATCCTATGGTAAGAGTATGTTTAGCTTCAGAGGCAAGTATCAGAGCTACAGAGGAGTGTAGGAAGAGCTGATGGAGCACTTTCTTTGCTCAGCCCCTGCAACGGGCACTAGGTTTTCAAGATAAATCAGACCCTCTCTGCCTTTGAGGAACCCATGAGCTGAGAGGATAAGGATAAGACAGTCCTGTACAATGTGTTACAAGAGCAAGAAGGGGGTTAGAACTATCAAGAAGAGTTTTCAAAATTTCCAAAGGAAGTTTAGCCAGTATAGAAAAGTGAAGGAAAATTCCAGACAAAGAGGGGATTTCCCAACAGTTCAGTTGTTAAAGCTCTGCGTTTCCACTGCAGGAAGCACAGGTTCCATATCTGGTCTGGGATCTAGGATCCTGCATGCCTTGCTGCCCAGCCAAAAAAAAAATTTTTTTTCTTAATATTCCAGACAAAGAAAATAACAAGTTGTCCACTTAAGAATGGTTAAGATAATAAATCCTATGTTATGTATACTTGACCATATTAATAATTTTTTTAAAAAACAGCAAAATAGGAAGCAAAGGGCCCAGTGGTGTGAAAAAATGCAGTATTTGGAAATCTGTTTAATAGATTAATGCTGGGAAATAGTTTCAAAAGATAAACTGGGTTCAGATAGTAAGAGATCTTGTATGCTCTTCTAAAGAGTATATAATTTATCTTGTATTCATTTATTTTTTTCAGAGTATCAAATGATTTAATTATAAAACTTAAGCCACTTATTCACCTTCTAAAACACACAAACATGAGAATAAAATAAACACACCCAAGACTTCTAGCCCTTGCGGGATAGGAAGACGCCCTGGACAGAGAGTCTGCAAATGTTTTTCCCTACACCCAACTCTGCTCTCCTCACCCAGGAGAGGGTCCCAGGTTTTGACCCCTTTGGCAGTGGAAAGGAAGTAGAAGCTACAGAGTTATGTAAAGAGGGTGGCAACAATCTTACAGCTATCTGGTGCTAATAGCTTGTACGCTCTGATTTGCAGCTTTGAGAAACAGTATCAAATAAGCATGGTCAAATACCTACTCCTGGCCAGCCTTTACTGTCATTCTTTTAAGCTGCATCTTTGAGACTCATTGTGTTCATTCGTTGTAGCTTCCGCTTACCCACTCTCTTAAGTAACAAAGGTTACTTTCAGGACAAGCCCGAAGGTGATGTGGTGTTTCTTAATATAACTGTAGTGTCTGCTGGGTGTCATCCCCTAGGAGAGGCTGGCCAGATGGCAGCACCATGCGGGGGCCCACACAGTCACTTTCCTACAGCCCTGCTTGCTCCCTCTCATGTCTGAACACCCCACAGTCAGCGTGGAACACTGAAGTCAGTGAGGACCTTGGCTTGTCTTCATTCTGAAGTTGAATGAAGTAACTGAATCCAGTTCTTCACCATTAATTCAAAGGAGCTTCCAAAATGTGTCAGGCATGTTCTAGGGAAGTCTGGGATGGAGCTGGAGGGTCTTGGCTTCCAGGCTCGGGGATTGGGGTGGGGGCGGGGGAGGGCAGCGCTGGCACAACTTCTTTTTTCTGGGTCACCAGGAATTCATTAATTGCTCATTCTGTTTGTGACCAGAAGATATGGGTTAGTTTGGGATCTACCACCTCAGAAAGAATTCTGTCCACTCCAGCTTCCAACATCCCTGATTGAACCACACTCTGCCTCAGACCATTTTACAGCTGGTTTTTGTTCATAGAAGGATTCCATTCCAACTTTTCCAGATGTATTGACAACAAAATTATCCACTTTCTGCCTCCGGTTTTGGTAAAAGGCTTGATGTCCATCTGGGCCAGGCAGTCCTGGCAGAAGCTGTCAAACAGGCCCTGGTTCTTGAACTGCTTCAAGATGAGTGTGATGAGTGTGAGGTCCCCGAGAGGCACTGAGGCCGGGCTGATGGGGCCACTGCTCCTGAGAGCACCCATCATGCCATTGCAGCTCCCGTGGAGGCCTGTCCCGCACTGCCACTGCCCATCGCAGGGGTGTCCCCACTGTCTGCCGTGGCTGTACCTCGGGCCCGCGAAGGAGACCAAATATGGCTTCCTCTCAGGGACAGAGGGCCTGGGTTGTGTAGAGGAGGCAGAGGTGGAGGAAGGGCTGACGGGGGGACTGCAGCATGGCCTCATTTTTTCTTTCTTTTCAGATTTATTTATTTGACTATGTAGGGTCTTAGTTCGGAGAAGGCAATGGCAACCCACTCCAGTACTCTTGCCTGGAAAATCCCATGGACAGAGGAACCTGGTAGGCTGCAGTCCATGGGGTCTCGAAGAGTCGGACACAACTGAGTGACTTCACTTTGACTTTTCACTTTCATGCATTGGAGAAGGAAATGGCAACCCACTCCAGTATTCTTGCCTGGAGAATCCCAGGGACGGGGGAACCTGGTGGGCTGCTGTCTGTGGGGTCGCACAGAGTTGGACATGACTGAAGCAACTTAGCAGCAGCAGCAGCAGCAGGGCCTTAGTTACTGCAGGCAAGACCTTGGTTGTGGGGCATGGACTCTCCAGTTGTGGCACACGGGCTCAGCTGTGGCATGCAGGCCCTCTAGTTGTGGGGCGTGGACTCCAGTAGTTGTGGCACACGGGCTTCAGAGCACACGGGCTCAGTAGGTGTGCATGGGCTTAGCTGCTGTGCGGCATGTGAGATCTTAGTTCCCAAACCAGGAATTGAACCCACATCCCTGCACTGTAAGGCAGATTCTTAACCTCTGGACCACCAGGGAAGTCCTGCATTCATTTATTTTTTAAACATTTTGAGAATTGTTCCTTTTATTCAGCATTGTGTTATTTTAATACTTACATTGGATCATAAAGTATTTACTTAATAAAAGAGTTTAAAGGAGGGGGGAAAAGAGTATTTTTAGCTTTGTAAGAAACTGCCAAACTGTCTTCCACAGTGTCTATACCGTTTTGCGTTCCCAGAAGTAATAAATGAGTTCTACGGCTCCACCTCCTCAGTGGTGTTCTCCATGTTCTGGGTTTTGGCCATTCTAATAGGTGTTTTGTGTGCAGTCGTTTCAATGTGCAATTCCCTGATGAAACGGGGTGTTTAGCATCTTTTCCTACACTTATTTTCCATCTGAATAACTCTTGTGGCCAGGTGTCTGTCCAGATCTTTTTGCCTATTTTTAAACTGAGCTGTTTATTTTCTTGTTGAATTATCAATGAATGAGTTTTTCGTGTATATTGTATGTCAGCCCTTTATCAGCTATGTTTTCTGCAGCTATTTCCTCCCAGCCTGTGGCTTAGCTTTTCTTTCCCTCTCGTTGGCCTTTTCATCCTTCTCATTTATGACTCTAGCCTGCCTTTTCACAGAGAATTACAATAAAACAGGACTAACCTGTTTCATAACAGCATGAGTCAGTCATAAGTAAGTACTCTGATAAAAAGGAGTATAAAAAGGACTGATACTCAATCAGCAAATATTTATACCTATATATAGGCTAGCACTGAGATTTGGCACACAAAAACGAAAATAAATAGAAGTATGCTATCTACTGGAGAATACAAATAAGACACTATTTATGTCATTTTTTGGTCATATAGATGTTTAAAATTTTAGTTAAATGATTTTATGATTTTTGAGATTTTTTTTAACTGTAGTTAGAAAAACTGTTCCAAATCCCAGTTTCTTTCTAAAAATTATAAATGTTTTTCCCATAATCCCATAATGTCTTTCCCATCATAACAGTTTTATTGAGATGTAAGCTATATACCATGTCATTACATCACCTGAAGCATACCATTCAGTGGTTTTTAGTATGTCCACAGAGTTCTGCAAAGTTCCATCACACAGTGTTAGAACATTTTCATCATCCCAGGAAGAAATCTCATACCCATTAGAAACCAATCCCAACTCTCCAGCCCTAGGTAACTCATTTATTTTTTATTTCTATAATTAGCCTATTCTGGATATTCTGTATACATAGAATCATATAATATGTGGTCTTTTAAAAACACAGATTTCGTTGACTGCACCGAGTCTTAGTCGTGGCATGCAGGATCCTTAGTTGCAGCATGTGGACGCTTTCATTGTGGAAAGTGAACTCTTAGTTGCAGCATTATGGGATCTAGTTCCCTGACCAGGAATTGAATCTGGACCCTCTGCAAGGGGAGCACGGAGTCTTAGCCAGTGGACCACCAGGGAAGTCCCTAATGTGGTCTTTTTGTGGCTGGCTTCTAGTCATTTTAACTTAATGTTTGCAAGGTCTGGCCATGTTTACTTCTTTCTATTGCTGAATAGTATTTCAGTATCACTTTTTATTTGTCCATTCACTAATGGACATTTGGTCATTTCCACTTTGGAGCTGCTGTAAATAATGTACCTATGAACATTCATGCAGAAGTTTTTGTATGGACATGTTTTCTTTGATCTTGAGTATATACCTAAGAGTGAATTACATGGAAACTATGCTTAACATTTTGAGGAAATGACGGACTGTTTTCCAGAGTGGCTGCACCATCTACATTCTCACCAGCAGTGTAGGGGAGGGTTCCAGTTTCTCCATATCCTCACCCACACTTGTTATCTATCTTATTGATTATAAACATCCAGTGGATATCAAGTGGTATCTTATTGTGGTTTTGATTTGTATTTCTCTGATGGTTAATGATATTGAGCATCTTTTCATGTGCATATTGGGCATTTATTTATCTCCTTTGGAGAAGCAGCTATTCAGGTTCTTTGTATGTTTTTAATCATGTTATTTGTCTTTTTTTTTTTACTAGAAATGAGTTCTTTGTTTATGTTAGATACAAGCCCCTTATCAGAGATATGATTTGCACATATTTTCTCCCCTTCCATGAGTTATCTGTTCTCCTTCTTGATGGTATCTTTTGAAAACAAAAGATTTTAATTTCAGTGAAGTACATTTTATCTGTTTTCTCTTTTGTTGCTTGTTCTTCGGTGTCATAGCTAAGAAACTATTGCCTGATCCAAGGTCACAAGCATTTACACTCTTTTAAAATCTTTCCTGATAGAACGAGGAATTCTCGATATTATATCCTTCATCCAGCTTAACTTCACATCCATAAAATAATCATCAAATGTAAAGAAATTAACACTGATACAACAGTATTAACTAAACTGTGGCCTTTATCCAGATTCTTTTTCTGTTCAGGACCCAGGCCTGGTCCACACCTTGCTTTAGTTGTCACATCCTCGCCTGTCACGTCTACTTCAGTGTGGCACTTCCTCTGCCTTTTCTTGTGTCTCATGACCTTGACACCTTCAGTGTGCACTGGTCGGGCATCTTGTTGGACGTCCCTTGATCTGAGTTTGTCTGGTGATTTCTCACAATTAGATCAAGGCTGCAGGCTTGGGGGAGGTGTGCCACAGAGGTGAGGAGCTTTTCTCATCACATCACATCATGTGATACTAATATATCGTATTGCAGCAATGGTAAACTTGATCACTTGGTCAGAGTGTCTGTCATGGCTCTCCACTGTAAAGTTAGTATTTTTCCTTGCCACACTGTACTCACTGGAAGCTGATCCTGAAGTGCAGACCACACTCAAAAGCAGAGACTCAAATAATTTGTGGATTTATCACTGTAATCCTTTATACTTTCACTTTTTTCTATTAAAATCATTGATCAAATGAAATTCATTTTGATATTAAGAAAGAGCTAACTTTCTGCCAGTATCTGACCGTTTAATGAAGAACTATCTCTTCTTCCTGATTTGAAAAAGCATCTTTATCATATACCAAATCCTTATATGTATTCTACCTTTTTATGAACTCTTTATTCTGCTCCTTTGATGATTTTACTCCTCCTCCCATGACAGACTCCCATAGCTCCATATGTAAGTTTTGATAGCATTCAGGGCTATTCCCAAGGAAGGATTCTGTCTTTTTATTTTTGTTATTATTAAGGGAAGGATCACTGTAGAGAGGAGTACTAGAGAAGGGGATAAGAAATTGAAGATCCAGGATTAAAGGAGGGTATTAATATTTAAAGTAGGAATATCTCTAAGAAGATGGGAAGGAAACGTGTCATCATCCAGGTGGAAGGATTCATCTGCATGAAGCGAAAAGACCTCTCTTTATTGTAACCTGAGTGAATGAACAAAGGTCCAACACAACACAGATGACTTTAGAACTTCTTGCCGGGAACTGGGACACTTCCCACCTCACTAGTTCTCTCTTTTTGTGAGGCCTGCTGTGCTCGGTTTCAGGTAAGGCACGGAGGAGAGAGAGGTGCGGGTTTAAGGACAATGGAAGTGTAATGAACATTCTTGCAGATAAATCTTGGCACACTTGTGTTTATTTCCATAAAATTCTTATTTGCTAACTCAAAGAATATATACATTAACTTAGCTGGAAGGTGGGTCTCCTTAATTTAAAATGAAGCCAAACCTGAAGCGCCGTTTGCCTGCGTGGTCCCAGTGTAACCATTAGTACCTCCCTTGGCACTGACCATGAAAAGCTTCCCTGGTGGCTCAGCTGGTAAAGAATCTGCCCACAGTGTGGGAGACCTGGCTTCGATCCTGGGTTGGGAAGATCCCCTGGAGAAGGGAAAGGCTACCCACTCCAGTATTCTGGCCTGGAGAATTCCATGGGGTCCGTGGGGTCACAAAGAGTCTGACATGACTAAGCGACTTTCACTTTCACTGTAGTGCTCTCCAAGTATCTGGTTTAGGTGGTAAATTATATGGTCATCCTATTTATAGGTGAAACTTGACATAAGATAAATTGAATAGATTAGCTTATTAAAAAGCTTTTAAAATGTTCTAGTTTGTGAACATTGCTTTATGAGGAAAAGCCAACTGAATTGTTTACCTTGGAAAGAGGACAGTCTGCTTCAGTTCTCTCCCAGCTAAGGGCTCTGCAGTGTAGCTTTAACTGTTCACTGACTGAATGTATGCAGTGTTGATGTGGCCATAAGATAAACAGATTTCCAAAGAGAAGGCGTCACGTGGACTCACAAGTTACCTTAGTGGGGGTGTTTCCTGGCAATCCAGTGGTGAAGACTCAGCACTTTCACTGCCGTGGCCCTGCATTCAATCCCTGGTCAGGGAGCTAAGACCTTGTAAGCTGTGTGGCAAGACTTAAAAAAAAAAAAAAAAAAGATGGTACCTTAGTGATCACCTGGTAACCCTTTACTTTTTTGAATGAGGAAACTGAAACCTATAACAGTTGAGTGATTCTTTAAGGTTTTAGGGCTAATTAACAGAAAACTCCAGTATTCTTGCATGACAAATCCCATGGACAGAGGAGCCTGGCAAGTTACAGTCTGTGGGGTCGCAAAAGAGTTGGACATGACTTAGTGACTAAACAGTAACAAACAGGAAGCAGATCATATCCGCAATCCTAGATTGTGTGTGTGTGAGCTTTAAATTTTTTCAAACTACTCCTGAGAAAAACTATTTGAAAAAATAATACTGTTCCTAATTTTTGTGCAGTATACCAGTGCTTTCATGCCATAAAAATTAAGAAAAATTACCTACCTCTGTGCGCTGTACGATGGTCTTCAACTTCTGTTGTACCTCGAATTACTACCCACTATACTGTCTATCCCCGGGATCAGGACAAGCGATGGGAAGGTAAGTCATCATTTTTGTGAAACTGTGGAGCTCTTTCTAGAAACTTTGTATCATTTTGTAGAGGTAAATATTGATATATTTTTCATGATAGCATAAAATCACCTAATATTTTATAACTTTATCAAATCTGTTACATATTAATATTTTGATAAGCAAATATATGCAAACTTACACTAATAGATCTCGGTAATAAAAGTTGATTTATGGAAGCTGAAGTAAGATAATGCCCTCAAACAGAACCTAAGAGAACATTCTGCTGAAACAATAATATACCTTGTATAGCTCTCGCAGGAAGCAGAGGGGCAATTTATATAAATAATGCTGTAACTCACAGACTTAAAGAATGAACTTATGTTTGGGAGGGTGTGACGGGGAGGGGAGAATGGGGGGACAGATAGTTAGGGAGTTTGGGATGGTTACGTACACTATTTAAAATGGATAACCAACAAGAACCTACTGTATAGCACAGAGAACTCTGCTCCATGCCTTGTGGCAGCCTGTATGGGAGGGGAGTTTGGGGGAGAATGGATACATGTATATGTATGGCTGAGCCCCTTTGCTGTCCACCTGAAACCATCACAACATTGTCAATCAGCTATACCCCAATACAAAACAAAAAGTTTATTTAAAAAAATAATAATGCTATGAAGGATAGTGAGTACTCATAACCCAACCTTGTGATTTTATCAGGTCGTAGTCATCCCAGAATTGTCATGCATGTTTAAATCCTCTTCACTCCCAGGAGTAAACATGGAGCGGTTTGCAGAGGAGGCGGACGTGGTGATTGTGGGTGCCGGGCCCGCGGGGCTCTCCGCGGCCGCACGGCTCAAGCAGCTGGCCGCCCAGCACGAGAAGGACATCCGCGTGTGTCTGGTGGAGAAAGCTGCTCAGATAGGCGCTCACACCCTCTCAGGGGCGTGCCTGGATCCACGAGCTTTACAAGAGCTGTTCCCAGACTGGAAGGAGAAGGGAGTATGAAAAGTTGTTATTTATACTGAGTCTCATCTTGATTGTATTTCTATGTCCAGATGAAAGAAATATGGAGAACCCTTTTCACCTGGTTATAGCTCTTAGAGGGTAACTGTAGATAGGTTTTTAATTTTAAAATGGCCAAAAAAATTGACTAACATCAAATATAGTTAATAATTTTTAAATTAACTCATTTTCACATAATGCCTTATACATGTTGTGTTTGTGTACTGGTTTATGAGAAGACATTATCTTGAGAAGGTCTTTGAATAAAATACAGCTTTTTTATTTTGAGGGTATTTCCTAACTTACTCCATAGGTGTTTATATCATTGTTCTTAATAAAATGTTCTATAACTATCCTATTTTTTTAATACCTAAAGCCAAAGAGGGTAATTGAATCTAATTTTCTGAAGAAATACATTAGTAAGACTTATAACCTAAGCAGACACGTCACTGGCGAGCTATACAGAGAACCCAGTGCTAGTCTTACTGCGCTCATCGTTTGTATGACCTCGGTTAAAATCTTATGCTCTGCGTATCTCACTTTTTTCTTCTGTGAGATGAGCTATATCATTTCTGTTCAAGGTATTCAAGGTTAGAATATTTAGTATCTGTGAATACTAAATATTCTATATAAACAGTTGTGAAAACTGTTAACAAACACAATTCACCTGAGTAAATCTAAAGGTCAAATTGGTTTCATTCAGTGATTCTGAGCAGCACCCTATCTAGCAAACAGAAAGGAGCTCCAAAGAGCAGCAGAAAAGGAGAGGTTTTGACAGACAGAACATGGTTGGGGCATGGGAGTCATAAGCAAAAGCACTGTTGCCTCCCAGGCGGGGGCTCCAGGAGGACACCTCTCAAGTACTGGCAGAGAGGCTGAGATAGAATGAGGTTAGCACCGAGGCTGGGAGGTTAGTGCTGAGGCTGGGTGTGCTGACCTGGGGATTTGCACAAGTAACAATGCTCTTCCTTCTAAAGTAGCAAACTCCTTGAAACTTGACATGCTGTAATTATGCCTAATTTCTCTCTTCAGTGTATTTCAGAAATAGGCATCATTTAATTAGTATTGACAAAATAGCAATTCTAATATTAATAGAAAACATTTTTCACATCAAAGCCTCATGTAGCCAGGCAGATCCAATCCATTCCACACCTGTTCATTGTCTTTATCCAAAGAAAAATAAAGCCTATCTTCCGTGTCCATTGAGCACTGGAGCCAGTATCTAGCCTGACCTCCACAGAGGCAGGGAGACAGGAGGCCAGCCTCCTTGAGCCACTCAAAGGTGGCTCCAGGTCCCCCAGGAAAGACAGTCCTGAGATGAAAACTGGCTTGTTTCGTTTTTTAAAAGATTCCCATGCATCTCAAAGAGACAAAGGGTTTACAGTGTCAGGTTTTCCAAAGGAAGTGATGGAAGAAAAGTGAGGAAGACAGTTCTCTTTCCTTTTTGACATATTATTTTACTATTTTGTGTTTATCCTTACAGATATGAACTCAAAACACCCTTTTCTCTCCTCCTTTTGTTTCCAGGCCCCTCTCAACACTCCTGTAACAGAAGATAGATTTGGAATTTTAACAGAGAAATACAGAATTCCTGTGCCAATTCTTCCAGGTAAATATTGTGGACTTACAGAATTCCACAGCTGGAAGGAACTATGTTTCATCTGGTTAAATCCTTTCCATTTACAGATGAGAAAGGAAAGGCCCAGCGACCTGAAGGACTTGCCCAAAATTACACAGCTAGCTTGTGGAAAAGAAAGCAGGATCAGAGCCCAGTGCTTTTTTGTCTTCCAGTCCAGGTTCATTGAGATAGTCTTGTAAAGCAACCAGGAATTTCTGATTTAGTTCTGTAACATTGTTTTCAATGTAATAGTTTGAACTCTAGACCCAAAATTGTTAGGAAATAAATTGAAATTATGGCCAGAAGATGATGCGTGTATATAATGCAGAAATTAGACCTTAGAATTTCTAAATTTAATATTTAGGTTTTTGTGACTCACCACTAAGAAGTCAGACTTCTGAATCCAGCCTCTGTCTGTAGGTCTCCCAATGAACAATCACGGCAATTACATCGTGCGCCTGGGCCATCTGGTGAGCTGGATGGGGGAGCAGGCGGAAGCCTTGGGTGTGGAGGTGTACCCTGGCTACGCAGCTGCCGAGGTTTGTGCCTCTCTCTTCCTAATGCTGATAGGAAGTGGTCGCTTTTTCTTTTGAAACTAAACCAAGAATGATACAGAAGTAAATAGATAAATATTTTCAAAAAGCCATAGGATATTAGAGTTGTAAGATCAGAAGAAGTCTTAGCAGGATCAATCCAAAGAGTACTTGAAGTCCTGGTATTTTTCCACATCAGGTGACTGGTCAACCTAGAATGAAAAAAGCCTCTGATGTATGGATTGTTGGTAATTCTCTCTTCTGTAAATTGAGTAGACGTTTCTTTACTTTCTTACAGTGTGTAGAACAAATTGGTGCCCTCCCCCAAGGACAGCTTTCCAATTATTATGCCCTGCTCTCCTGCCCCACCTTCACTGGTGATTTTTTTTTCCAGGTTAAATAGTCTCAATTCTTACAACCACCATGTTACATATTTTGAGTTGCTGCAGTATTCTCATTGCCACCCGGAGTGAATCAACTACTTCAAGCCTGGTTACAGCAAGGCGGGTTGCCATTTTCATTTTATAAACTGTGCTTCCAATAATTCCTTCAAAATAACTCTGGTAACTACATCTCACTGTATAGAGTCTCACTAGTTGTTGTTGGGGAAATTATTAAAAATAAAATCTCCTGCCAAGCCAGAAAAAAAATCACCTCTACAAATTATAAACAAGAGTGAAGCAGTTTTATTACTGAATGAGTGTTAAACCAAGACTGCAGGGCGATTACAGCCCATCTGCTGGGGAGGTTGCCAAGAAAGAGAGAACTCTTAACCTTTTACTCAGCCAGACAGATACAGTCCATTACATATATGTTAATCGTCTTTCTCCAAAGGAAAACATAAAGCATCCTATATCTTTTTGATTGGCAGCGAGTGATGATGTGGAAGCAGGCACGTAGCCCAGACTGTCCCCCAGAGACAGGGAGACTAGACACCATCCTCTGTGGTCATATGTCAGATGTGTCTCTGAGGACCCAAGAAACACTAAGATGCTGAACTACCAGGAATCTTACTTAGCTTTTTATATGATTCCCATATATCTAAGAGAGACAGAAAGAATTTACAGTCGAGTTTTCTAAAGGAAATGCTGAAAGAATCTGGATAGGAGAGGGAGTTGTCCTTTTTGTCACCAGTGAAATTAAAACCATCTTTGTTTTTCCCAGTACAGTAGATGTAAGCCAAATAAAACACATGGGCCTCGGCACTACACGTCCTGCTACTGGTTTCTGGGTTCCCAGTTCGCACACGTGGATTTGGGTTTGCGTTTCTCCTGAATAAACTGTTCTTAATGGGAATCAGTGTCCAAGCCACAAGTAGGTGGTTTGTGGCATCCATGGTTTACACACACACACTCTCTCTCTCTCAGAGTCCCCAGCAGCTCTCCTCTCCTCCGCAGTTTCCTATTTGCCCAGGCCATCTACAGGTCCAGGCCACAGCCCTGTCCTAGCGTGGGTTTGTTTTCAAGGTGTCGTGTGCCTTGCCGCTGGTTCTCGTCTCACCTTTTCACTCGCATGCTTCCTGGCATGAGGTTCTAGTTCTTTCCTGTCCAAAGAGCATCTTCCTCTGGAAGAAACGGAAACCGAGCAAGAGAGAGAATTGCTCCTCCTCATCTTCACAATCACGCTTTTGACCAGTTTTCCCTCTTTCTTCGTGGTCCAGAAATAAGCTTTAATCACCCCCAGGCTGTCTTCAGCCACACTCTGTTTTGTCTTGTTCGAGTGTTTGGTTTTAGGGTCTGGGCTCACTGGGGAAGAGGCTTTCCTGACACTGTCCTCAGCAGCCCCAACTGACAGTCCAGTGTGTCACAGGCCCTGCGTCCAGGCTCTGTACACATGCCCTTGACCTCTGAACGTGGCAGATGGGCTCCCACTGCATCTTCCTGGCTCCTTGGTGTCTTCTCAGTAGCCCTCCCATTCTTCCTCGTCAGGTTGGGACATTTCCTCTATTTCCAGCTGTTTGAGCTGAGTTCTGTTTGATCTTGAAGGGAGTATCTTAAAAGCACTCTCTTATTTTTGCTTGAACATTCTTAAGCCTGTGTCTCTCTATTCTAGAGAATAAGTTCACCTTCTAAAAACCAAAAGCCATTTGTTGTTTCCTTGCAAGGCAGTTATGAGTCTCTAGGTGATAATGAAAAGTGTTTTTGTTTTAGGTCCTTTTTCATGAAGATGGCAGTGTGAAAGGAATTGCCACAAATGACGTAGGGATACAGAAGGATGGTGCACCAAAGGTGAGCGTGTGGACAGTTCGTGCTCAGCAGACTGACAGTAAAATATGAAATTAACTCACACTCAATGATCTACTCTTGCTACAGACTGCACATTAATTAAGTGCATGTTAGTGTTTAGTTATTAATGTGGAATTTTGTCTCGTTAAAAAATAAACATCTTTGAATTAAATATAATTTAGATAAGTGGATATAACATGTTTAAGAACAATTTTCTTAAAAGGTAAAAACATGATTCATATAAATATAAAACGAACATAGGTCACAGATATTATTTCATTCATTTATTCATGAGGGAATTGGTAAGATGTTATAGCCAGTTCAAGGAAAATCAAAAAACATACACACGTGGGTCAGCTGCTCAGCTCCCCTCCACAGTCCTCCACTTCTGTGTACAAGAGTCATTTGCATCACTACTGTCAGTAATGTGGATTGAATCTTTGACATCTTTGGGTAAATACAAGACTGATTGCCTTTCGTGCTTTCAGAATATGCCTGAATGGCCTTCCAGTTTTCACAGCTCATTATTTTTGAATTTGTAAAAGAAGAGCTCTTAATACGTGAATCTCAGCTGTTAGGTCCGTTGGAAAGGACAAGGAAAAAATAACGTTCCTTTCCTATAACAAGAACAAAACACAGATTAACATCTTGATAAACAAACTTGTCTATTCATGTTTGTTTATTGTCTTAATTTCTCAACTAGAGTAAAGGCTCCTTGAAGGCTGAGACCATGGAGGGTTACACCAAGGCTGGCACCGTGCCAGGTAACGCCAGGGCCTCAGGAAAGATGGGTCAGCTCCTAGTTGGTCCTTTTCTCCCATTATACAACAGAACTGCACCTCTAGTCCAGCATTTCCCCCAGCAGGTCTTCCTGCTTCTCACTCCTTCATGCTTAGAGAGAAGCACGTTCCCAAGTTCTCAAGTCTTAGTGCCTCACTGTTCCTCCTGGTGGCTTACCTAGCCATACAGAATCACGTAAGGTCGTGGGACTCAGCTTGTCCTATGGCAGGGCCAAGGAGCTGTCTTGTAACTGGCCCCAGGGATTCTGATGCATAGCCAGGTGTGCAGACAACTGTCATCTCATCCTGCTTCTCGAAGTGTGGAATGTACCTGCAGCACAGAAAGCTGAAACTCTGAGAACAGGAGTTTATGATAAATTGGAAGGAAAGATGTTAAAGCTGAAGCTCCAGTACTTTGGCCACCTCATGCGAAGAGTTGACTCATTGGAAAAGACTCTGATGCTGGGAGGGATTGGGGGCAAGAGAAGAAGGGGACGACCGAGGATGAGATGGCTGGATGGCATCACTGACTCGATGGACGTGAGTCTGAGTGAACTCCGGGAGATGGTGATGGACAGGGAGACCTGGCATGCTGCGATTCATGGGATCGCAAAGAGTCGGACCCGACTGAGCAACTGAACTGAACTGAACTGAAGGGTTTATTCCAGGATGCCGAGCAGCATGGGGAAAGAAGCCCCGCCTCAGATCCACCCCAGCTTGGTCTTTGAGCTGAGGGTGTCTTAAAGCAGAAGAAATTAGGATTGGGAATTTCCTGGGGGTCCAGTGGTTAAGACTTGGCAGTCTCACTGTTGAGGGCCCGGGTTCAATTGCTAGTTGGGGAACTCAGAGCCCGCAAGCCACATGGTGTGGCCAAGAGAAAAAAGAAGAGGCTGGGATTAACCACTTCCTCTGACTGGGGAGTCAGGATGTCTCTGGTTTATGACTCTCTGGCTAGGTGCTCCGTGCCTCCAGGGTTTGTGGGCTCATCTTGCACTGGAGAAACAGCCTAAGTTTGTACGTTAATGATGGATCTGTAACAGCAGTTGTAGTACATTAAAGGTATTTTCATTATAGTCACTGTAGGTTGATTGGTGTTCAGAGAGCACAGGGTGAGGTCAGAGGTGACAGAAAGGGAATAAAATTCTGGATCAAGAAGCTTGCTTTAGGGAACTCAGTTTTCTGTGTTTTTTTTACATTTTCAACTCTTTTTTAAGTAGTACATAGTATTTTTTATTGACTTATTAAAAAGAGAGTAAGCCTTCTCCAAGACGTAGTTTGGTAGAGAAATGACTGCTATTGTCTTTTTCCTTTTTAATTTTTATTGGAGTACAGTTGCTTAAAATGTTAGCTTCTGCTGTGCAACATTGTAAATCACCTATATGTTTACATATATCCCCTCTCTTTCGGATTTGCTTCCCATTTAGGTCACCACAGAGCACTGAGCAGAGCTCCCTGAGCTATATAGTAGGTTCTCGTTCAGTTCAGCTCAGTTCAGTTCAGTCGCTCGGTCATGTCCAACTCTTTGCAACCCCATGAATCACAGCACGCCAAGCCTCCCTGTCCATCACCATCTCCCGGAGTTCACTCAGACTCACGTCCATCGAGTCCATGATACCATCCAGCCATCTCATCCTGGGTTGTCCCCTTCTCCTCGCTAGTTATCTATATTATACACAGTATCAGTAGTGTATATATGTCAGTCCCAATCTCCCAGTTTATTTCACCTCCCCTTACCTCCTTGGTGGCCATATGTTTGTTCACTTCATCTGTCCCTGTTTCTGCTCTGCAAATATTGATGAGATCATCTGTACCATTTTTCTAGATTTCACATATATGCATTAATATACAATTTTTGTTTCCGTTTCTGACTTAACTTCACTCTGTGTGACAGTCTCTAGGTCCATCCATGTCTCTGCAAATGGCACAGTTACATTCCTTTTTATGGCTGAGCAGTATTCCATCGTGTATACGTACCACATCGTCTTTATCTGTTTCTCTGTGGATGGACACTTTAGGTTGCTTCCATGTCCTGGCTATTGTAAATAGTGCTGCAATAAACACTGAAGTTCATGTGTTTTTTCCAAATTATGGTTTTCTTTGGGATATACCTAGGAATGGGGTTATTCAATCATATGGTAGTTCTATTTGTAGTTTGTAAAGGATCCACGATTCTGTTCTCCGTAGTGGCTGCACCAGCTTACATTCCCACTAACAGTGTAAGAAGGGGAACTTAGTTTTAAGGGGACTTAATAATAACAGAATATTGTTTTCCTATATTCTTTCATGTGTTATGGCTATTCTTTCCTATATTATGGTCAGTTAATTATAATTGCCATTTAGTCTTTAAAAAATTTTACTTTTAATATTACGACATTGAAGCACACGAATTCTCCCATTCTGATACTTTCTTTTTGCGTGTGTTCTTGTGATATTTGTACAAATGTATAGTTTTGTGTTCTGTGCTTTGTAGTTATAAAAACATTTTTATATTTTATATATTGTGTATATATAGATGTAACAGCATAGAAGAGTACAGTGGAATCTCAGTAATTTGAGCTACAGAGTCTCAGTTTTTCAGTCTGTCTTCTTATGGCCATGTGGAAGGGGAAGAACCAAGGGTGGACTCTGTGTCCTCTGCTGTTCGGCTTACTTATTCCGGCATGGCTGGGCTTCCCCCTGCCCTTCTTATGGCTCACAGACATCTTGCCGAGCAGACCCAGTTCTCTGTCCTGTCGCCCGGCCTCCTGGTGGGCATGCTGGCACAGCTGAATAACTTTCTTCCGGAAACACTTGCTGCTTTTCACTCCACCTTCTCCTGGTTTTCCTGGTGTTTCGTGGGCCCCCTTCTGCCTTTGCCTGCTCATCCTGTGCCACTCCCACCCTGCCCATCCTCCAAGTATCTGGGCTCTAGGCTTCACTGTGGGATCCTCTGCCTATATTTTCTCCCTAGTGGCCTCATTTGGTGACACAACTTTAAACACCTCTCCCCCAAGTCCCAGAATTATTGTCCAGCTGCTCGCTCTAATCTTAGATCTGTCAGGCTTCTTATTGTCACAATGCTTTTTTTTTCAGTCTTATTTGTTTGTGTATTTTTGGCTGCTCCGGGTCTTTGTTGCTGCGTGAGGACTTTGCTCTCATTGCGGCAAGTGGGTGCTACTCTTGATTGCAGTGCGTGGGCCTCCCTCACTGCAGTGGCTTCTCTTGCAGAGCACAGGCTCTAAGGCACGCAGGCTTCAGTAGCTGTAGCTCCCGGGGTCTAAAGCAGAGGCTCAGTAGTTGTGGCACATGGGCTTAGCTGTTACACAGCATGTGGGTCCCTCACGGACCAGGAATCGAACCCGCATCTCCTGCACTGGCATATGGATTCTTTACTGCTAAGCCACCAGGGAAGCCCCTTGTCCGAATTCTGATGTGGGTGTTTTCACATTTCAGAGGTTAAGTGACTTGCCCAGGGTCAGACCCCTGTTAGGCAGTGGAGCTGGGACTGGAATAGAGGTGGTGTGACTCCAGGACTGCCTCTTGCATACACAGGGGTTTGTTGCCTCTAAGAGGAAGTTGTAAATATACTGAGGAGTACTTTAGTTCACTGAGATTGAATTGTTGTGGCGTAAGTTAAGCTGGATAAACTGCATGTCTATCTGGAAGCAGATAGGGTTGGACCTTCATTTTATTAAAATTCTGATAACTTCTTAAAACAATTTTAAAAAAGTTAGAAATCTAGATTATAATTACAACCTATGTGTAAGGTAAGCCATCCTATAACAGAAATTAGAAACCTGTAAGAGACAGGCCTTTTTTAATGACTTAAAAATTAAGTACTTTTTTGGTATTTTTGTATACCAAAAATACCAAAAAGTCTGCAGATAAGCAGTAGATTGGGGAAAATAGTTTGAGTGCCAGTTATATCAAAGAGCACTTATGCATTGACAAGAAAAACAGAGAACATGTTAGAAAAACGGGCAGAATCTTAAAAAATAACAATGAACAGAAGAGCAGATCCAGGTGAGCACTGACCTGAAGGCAGGTCCTTAGACGTCTCTTGTCCAGGGTCTGCGGCTCCCAGGCCAGCTCCTCATAGAGACCCTTCCTGCTCCCCCAGTGACGCGGCTCTTCCCCAGAACCCCTGCCACCGCCATGCTCTCCTCCATGCATGCAGTCACACTTGGTCATTGTACACCCGTGTAGTTACTGGTATTTAGTCCTGGCCCTGGGCCTCACCCCAGGGAAGGAATGGTGCTTTTCTGTCCTCTCTTCCCCAGTGCCTAGCATAGAACGTGGTACACTGGATGCATTCAGTTAATAGTTCTTGAATCAAAAAGAAAAAGATGCTGAAGAGAGTAATCAGGAAAATGGAAATTAGCATAGCAATGCGTTAGTACTACCCTTAGCAAAAACATAA
Source organism: Oryx dammah (assembly GCF_014754425.2). Lineage (NCBI taxonomy): Eukaryota > Metazoa > Chordata > Mammalia > Artiodactyla > Bovidae > Oryx > Oryx dammah. The sequence continues at coordinate 39,877,951 of NW_024070196.1, read as the reverse complement.
GAAGAAAAGATATGGGCTTGCCAGGTGGCTCAGTGGTAAAGAATCCGCCTGCCAATACAGGAGGTACAGGTTCCATCCCTGGAGAGGGAAATGGCAACCCACTCCAGTGTTCCTGCCTGGAGAAGCCCTGGTGAGCTACAGTCCATGGGGTCGCAAAGAGTCAAACACAGCTGAGCACACACACACATACTGTCATGAGCTGGAAACAGGGAAAGTGTCTTCTTACATACTGCGGGCAGGAATGTGACTTGTTTAGACTCTGGGGAAGGCATTCTGGGGACAGCTAGTAAAATTAAAGTAGGTGTGTCCAGGAGGAGCAGTGCCACTCCTGGAAACCTAACCTACAGGAACAGAAGCACCAATGTTGTAAGGGCACGTATACAGGGTGTATGTTTTATAACACGCTGTTCATCACAAATGAACTGGAAACAGTGAATGTCTGTTACCTGTTAGCAGAAGCGTAAACCTGTGGTGTTCCCACATGGAAAGACTTGAGCCACACAGTCACTTGGGAGATTTCCATGAAGGGCTATGGTGAGAAAATAAGATGCACAAAAAGTTGGATTATATGATCGTATTTTTGTGACATCAAGAACCAGAAAAGTTTGGGTGTATATGTAAGATTTCAGTACATAGATGTGTGTATATATTTGGGTAACACTCCGCACGCTAGGTTCTTAACATGGTTTATGGATGATGAAGTGTGGTAAGAGGAAGACAAAAGCAAATTCAGAGGTACTAAGCAGAGTCATTTATAGGGTGCATGTGCGTGTGAATGACGCACAAGACAAGCACAGAGTTACCAGCAAATGTGAAAAGTGTTCACATTCCCAGTAATGGAAGTTCCTGATTGATTCCTCCTTTCCTCCCCACACATTTCTCCTTTGGTAATCATAGGTTTGTCTTCAAAATCTGTGAATCTATTTCTATTGTGTAAATAAGTTCATTTGTATCATTTTTTAAAAATTAGATTCCACCTATGAGTGGCACTAGGTGACAGTTGTTTTTCTGTCTAACTTACTGAACTTAGAATGATCATCTCTGGGTCCAGCCATGTTGCTGCAAATGGTATTATTTCATTCTTTTTTATGGCTGAGAAATGTTTCTTTGTGTATATGCACTGCATCTTCTTTATCCTTTCATCTGTTGGTGGACATTTAAGTAGCTTCCATGTCTTGGCTAATGTAAACAGTGCCGCAATGAGTATAGGCGCGCTTCCATCCTTTTGAATTAAGAGTTTTCTCGAGATATATGCACAAGTGTGGGACTGCTGGATCATACGGTCGCTCTGTTTTTAGTTTCTTAAGGAATCTCCATACCGTTCTCCATAGTGGCTGCACAGTTCACAGTCCCATCAACAGTGTAGGAGAGTTTCCTTTTCCCCACACCCTCTCCAGCATTTGTTATTTGCAGACTTTTTGATGATGGCCCTGCTGACTGGTGTGAGGTAAAAAATGTTCTTTAATGATAGAAGTTTCAGGTATCCAGTGTTACACTTCAACATCTGTATACACTGGAGAGTGACAGCCACCCCAAGCCTGGTTACCATCTGTCACCAGTTGACCCCCTTCATCCATTTTGCCCTTCCCCCTCACTTCTCACCGTACATTCATTTGTAGGTAATGGGAAGAGGGAGCATGCTCTGTTTGTTTGTTTTAATTCTTACAAACTTAACCATTCAGTCAAGTACTTTTGAAGTGAAAAAGTAAATATAATAAAGATACAAGATATTGATTGACTGCCTTATAAATTTAAATTCCACTTATAACAGCAATTAGTTTTACTCCTAAAATTATATATTTGTACCTTCTCTTCTATATCTAAATCATAGTTCAGTTCAAAACCAACCAGAATGTGAACATTGTAAAAACTGTCAAATGTTGCAATTTAATGTGTTCTTATTTCTTAGACAACTTTCGAGCGGGGACTGGAACTACATGCTAAAGTCACAATTTTTGCAGAGGGCTGCCATGGACACCTGGCCAAGCAGCTGTACAGGAAGTTCGATTTAAGGGCCAACTGCGAGCCTCAGACCTATGGAATCGGGCTGAAGGAGGTACCTGCATTTGCTGGTGTAATTTTAATGTGGCAAGATGAAGCTCACACTCATTTGTATTGTCATGCAATTATCATTAATCAGAAATGTTCATAATGACTGAAAATATTTGGGATACTTTTCAAGAGGCTTTCCTGATGGCTCAGACAGTAAAGCATCTGTCTGCAATGCAGGAGACCCGGGTTCAGTCCTTGGGTTGGGAAGGTCCGCTGGAGAAGGAAATGGCAGCCCACTCTAGTACTCTTGCCTGGAAAAATCCCATGGATGGAGGAGCCTGGTAGGCTACAGTCCATGGGGTCACAAAGAGTCGGACACCACTAAGCGACTTCACTTTCTTTCAAGGGGCTAAAGAATATAACTAATCAAATTTCACTATTATATAAATTGTGTCTGCATGTTCTAATTGTTTTGTCAAATGTTGATTGAAATAAGTCTTGAATTTGAAAATATTTGTGACATTAATTTTTTTTTCATTGTAGTTCCATTTCCCTAATAGAATTTGACCTGTTATCCATATGCTCTTTGTAAGATGACCACATCCTATAAGAACTGCTTATTCAAAATTATAATGTAAAAATAACTTAGTTTATAGAGTACTCACTCAATATATTTAATCTGCAGCATATATTTTTATTAGGTTAAATGGATATTTTCTCAGTTTATCCAATCTCTAGTCTGATTTCCCAAACCTTAGGTTTATTAGCATAAGAGTTTCATTATAATTCTTTTGTTAAAAATATTTTGGGGAGTAAAACTCAGAAAGGCTCAAATTCTGTACATAACTAGATTTGTTATATTGTGAATAAGGGCTTGTTTGGGCGGATTGCTTCCCTCGTAGCTCAGTTGGTAAAGAATCCGCCTGCAATCCAGGAGACCCTGGTTCGATTCCTGGGTCGGGAAGATCTGCTGGAGAAGGAATAGGCTACCCACTCCAGTATTCTTGGGCTTCCCTTGTGGCTCAGCTGGTAAAGAATCTGCCTGCAATGTGGGAGACCTGGGTTGGATCCCTGGGTTGGAAAGATCCCCTGGAGAAGGGAAAGGCTACCCTCTCCAGTATTCTGGCCTGGAGAATTCCATGGACTGTATAGTCCATGGGGTCACAAACAGTCGGACACGACTGAATGACCTCACTTGGCAGATTGCACTTAACACTATGTGATGTCACATAAAATCTGATTTTTAGATAATATTTCAGATGAAAATTATTGTATAAAATTTAGACCTTAGCCTTCTGAAAGTAGGATGATCGATTTGCTTCAGGTGGGGAGAAGGCAGTGCAGGAGGAAATAAACTTTTTTCTACTGAAAAATAACATCTGTCCTGTAAAGTAGCAGCTCTGACATGCAGGGCTCAGTGCACTTTATGAGGCAAGCACTCCTGCGTGGCCCCCACCTGGATCCAGGTATAGGTGGCTACCAGCACTTCATCCCCTCTATGACGTTTCCTACAAACATGAACACCTTACCCATTTGAGAACCTGATTAGTGTCTTAAGCATTCCTGAATTTCCTAACTCGTTTCTTTACTTCCATTCATCCCTGCAGTTTGCTGGGATGTTTGAAATGCCTGTTATGTGTTTCTCTTATTACAGTTTTCCACTTGTTACTTCATAAATAAAACATAAAACTTAGCAGCTTTTGTACATGTGGTGACATAAAATATCTAAATAATACACTACGACCTTTTTTTTTTTCAAGTTATGGGTTATTGATGAGAAGAGGTGGAAACCTGGGAGAGTGGATCACACCGTCGGCTGGCCCCTGGACAGACACACCTATGGGGGCTCGTTCCTCTACCACCTAAATGAAGGGGAGCCCTTGGTAGCACTTGGCTTTGTGGTGAGTCATATGCCCATGATGGGAAGTTCCACTGTGAGAGTCAGTGCTCCTCAGTGTTACAAAACCAGGGTGTCACATCTGGAGACTGTGAAAGGCTGATCACTTAAAGCTTCCTTTCTGCTTTATCCATGCGTGAAATGCGTATGGCCGTTGTCAACATCAGTCCACTTCTGCTACACGCCAGACCTTGTGCTGGGTGCTTCCCTGAGAATGCTGTTCCATAAGATTCCCATGAAGTCTGTCCATCCTTATTTTACTTATGGGAAACCTCAAGTTCACAAAGGCAATACAACCTTCCCAAACACACCCACTTAAGTGACAGAGGCAGGACTCCCGCCCAAACCTGTCCTACCTGAAGCCGGTGTCCACCGAGGCATGCCATCACTGGAAATGCAGTCCACACCAGGTTTGAACCTGTAACTTTTTAACAGGAACCTTTTCTCCCTCTTGGTCACTTACATCTTTGCAATAAATTATATCTTGACCATTACAGGGAATGGAAAAACAATATGAGTCACTGCAGCTTGCCATTGGTTGCAGCTTTATAGTTCAATGTTGATTAGACTTGTATATGATAGGTTAAATGTGTGCACTATTGGTGTGTTCAATGCATTCTTTTTGTTTATTTTTTATAGTGATTTAATCTTCTCAGAGCAAAAAAGCTTGGTTATTCATTTCAGCATTTCATAATACCATGTAAAATATAACCTCTGATATTTCTTGCCCTCTTTATAAATATGATTATATTTGGTTTCTTAATTTTTGCCTCAGTGTACTGTATAGAGCTATTGATTTCTAGAGTTGGTGTTGGTAAATAAATAATAAATTGTTATAACTCCTTTTGTAGACATATAATGCATGACACCTACCTACAAATATTTTTTAATTTTAATTTTGATTTAGAGAGTACAGTGATTTATTAATATGTTCTAAGTATTTTAAGTTTGCAAGTTATAAAAACATGGCATGTATTGTTTACCCTTCTTTTCCAAGGAGATTTTATTACAATTATTTAATTAAATTTGATCATTGCATATATATTTCTCTTAAGTCCTTTGAGAATAAGAATTTTAATGTATATATTTTCGGATCAATAATTGCCCATACTTCATCTTGATATAATTTGAAATAGCAATGTCTGATTTAAATATAAACATTTTAAGGTTGGTCTGGACTATCAAAACCCATACCTCAGTCCATTTAGAGAGTTTCAAAGGTGGAAACACCACCCCAGCATCCAGCCAACATTGGAAGGTGGGAAAAGGATTGCCTATGGAGCCAGAGCACTCAATGAAGGTGGCCTTCAGGTAACTCTGCCTTCTTTTTTATTCCTTATTTCTGTATTGGGGAATGCAACGTCAAAACATGAGGTCACAACTCTAGGTAAATAATAGAAAGTTATCTCATAGGGAGAAAATTTAAGTAACCAAGCAAAGCACCCTAGTATTTATAAAACTGTACCTACCACACCAGAGTTAAATAAATTATACCATGGATTTGGTTTTAAGGATATACTTGTTTCGAGAGAAAAATTCATGGGCCTTTTTTTGTTTGTTGGTTTGTTTTTAACCAGAAAATTTAAACAAGATCTTCTCCTTTATTCCTTAGCTAGCTGCCAGGAAAGTCAAGGACAATAGTAGTTTTCAGCAAAGGTAATTAATTCATCTCAACTACCTAGTAATATCCATGCCCTTTAAGTGGCCTCTGTTAAGTTTTTACCCTTATTTGTCCTATTGTAGTATATGTTCAAAATTAGAACTACTTCAGAAATTGGGTATCTTTTTTAATCTATTGTAAAAGTAACAAATAGATCATAGAAAATTGAGAAAAGTTAACCTTAAGTGAAGTTCTAAATACATTCATAAAGTCAAGTAAAATCACAACTAAATTATGAATGGAATTGCTAGAGTTCTAAAATAACACTGTCCCTAAGTTCCATTGCTACAGGATTACCACTCATGAGGTTTTTATTTCTAGAGTAGTTACTCATTTGCAGTAATTTTTGTTAAATTCCCTGTGTTCAAGCCCATTAAACTCTGGAATAATGTCCACAATAGCTACTGCCACCCTAATGCTACTCTTTCATTTCTAGTGTAAAGGCTTTTGTATACTCGGCAGTACATACAGATTCGTATTTACATCATCTGCCTGTTCACTTCAACGTCCCGGATGATCTTTAGATGGGCAGGAAGAGATGATCCGTCCCCGCCCTGCACACATGCACACTTCTTACCTAAACATTTCTGATTTAATTAGTCAGAAATTCGGAAACTCCCATTAAGTTTTTGAGGATCCTTAAGACGCAAAAATTGAGAACATTGGATTTTATTTTGAGTATTACAAGTATTATTTTGAGTATAACAAATATTACATGACTTTTTATTTCTCTTTCCTCAGTCTGTACCAAAGCTTTCTAATTAGAAAGCTTCATCTGGCAGACTGTCACCACCCACCACTTTCTCAGCAGAGACTCATGGCATACTTTAGGAAGCTTCCAGAGAAGGAAATAATACATGATGAGGAAAGAGCCACTGTCTCTGTTTTCATTTTTACTCTGTAGATTAGATTACAGTACATTTTCCCGTGCTAACTATCCACAACTTAGCTGCTACATTCTGGGACTAAACCAAAGCATCACCACCTTTGATTACATTGTTTTTCATCAGAAATGTATACGGAGGTCCAAACAATCATCTTAAGATTTATTTCGGAAATTCAGTTTACTCTTAGGTTAAGTAAAATATATTATTTAGAGTGGTAGCTAATTGTGGTGATGCCATGATTATAATCTAGGTTTCCATCCCTGAACATCAAGGTAAAATAAAAGGGCACGTAGAGTTAAGATAACATTCTTGGTAAATCCTGTGTTACCCAGAATGGCTATAAAAGCGGATCACAATTTACATAGTAGTCTTTCAGGTTTAGAGAATATTTTTAATTATGACATAGATATGCATAAATAACATTTTATTTAAGTGTTGATCTGGTCTTACATATTTCTCATGTAGGTAAGTCATGGGGAGGGAGATGGAAAAATCCTTAATAGAAAAAGAGTGACAGTTCTGATCCTCATTTTCATGGAAGGGGAAAAACTGCTTTTGCTCCGATTTTTCCTTTAACTATATTCATTTTCATGTAATTTTTTTTTTTTCAGTTTTTCTCTACAGCTTTAAAAGAGGCTGTAGTGTGAGTATTTAGTTTTAGAGTGTTTGTTGAATCTGAACTAACAAATGTGCTTTCTTTCTTTCCTCAGTCTATACCAAAGCTCACCTTCCCTGGGGGTTTACTTATTGGTTGTAGCCCTGGTTTCATGAATGTTCCCAAGATCAAAGGCACTCACACAGCAATGAAAAGTGGTATTTTGGCAGCAGAATCTATTTTTAATCAACTAACTAATGAAAATCTCCAATCAAAGACGATAGGTGAGAACTTCCTATGTGTTCTCAGGTTCTTCACAGGGACATTTAAAAAGAAGCTATTTAAACATACACTCAGTGCACATAGAGGAGGACAATAAATACAATTAAGAATCTTGGTCTTTATGTTTATTTCACTGAATACTGGAAGATGCTTACTGTGTCTGTCCCTTTACACAAAGCACAGAGATGCGTGCTGGGCAAAGAAACCTATGGCCCACTCACAGTGAGCGAGGTTTTTACGGCCACCTTCTAGTTTATGAACGTGGAAAGTAGAGCAGCGCCTGTGGTGTCCTGGCCCCAGGAACACGATCAGCATGAGGACCCCACATCACATCACATACACGCCCAGGGAGACCCTCGCCAGCACCCCCAGATGTTTGTTCCTGGGCAGGCAGAGGAGTCATGGCTGCAGGCTCCACAGGCCTGGCCCAAGGACCCCTCAGGAGACCGTTCATCTGAGGACAGCCTCCTTTCAGGCAGTCTTATCTCTTCCCCAAGAACAGCGGGACCTGCCCCACCCTCTGCCTTCACCTCCTTTCACTCTCCTTTCTGGTCCTGTTACTGCTTCCCAGGTCCTGGGAGTGCCAGGCACCCCTGAGTTCCCTGCACCTCTGCTCAGATCTCTCTAGTGGCTCCATGTTGATGAGTGAATCTGCAGTGCACACACACACACATACACACATATGTACACACACACATACACACACAGCACGCCCAGCCCCAGCCCCTCTTGCCATAGGGTATCTTCCACCTTTGGGCAGAATTGATCAACTTTTATCTCCTGCCTCCTGGATGGAAAATCAAAAGCAGGGGCTTCATTCCCTGTGAACCGCAAACAACAGTAGCAACTCAGTACTTGATTTACGCCGTACTCCATAGAGTCCGGTAACATGATGCTTGCCCAGTAGGTTGTACCTTCAGGTGTCCTGGAGGCAAGGAGGCCTGGGCAGGGGGGAGGGGGAAGAGCTGCAGGGGACAGAATCCTCACCAAGGGTGTTTCCCAGGGGTGCTCTCACTGCACACAGGGTTCCATACCGGAAGGGTGGAGTGAGCAGGTCACCGAGCAAAGCAGTGGAGCTGCTCACCATGGAGCTCACAGGAGGTAACCAGAACTAAGACATCCTGCTAGAGGTTAAATGCAAGCCCTGAGCTTTAGGCATTGTCAGGCGTTGTCATTTCCTAGGGCTATCACAACAAAGCACCACAGACTGGGCGGCTTGCTTATTCTGAGTTCCCCACGCCAGCAACGGGTAGTGAAGGTATTGGCAGGACCACTCCCTCTGCAGGTTGGTTTCCAGCTTCCAGGAGCCCCTGGCATTTTTGGCTCCTGGCACAGCAATTCCAGCCTCTGCCCTGGCTTCCTCTGAAGTCTTCTCTGTGTGTGCCATCTTGTTAAAACACCAGTCATTGGACTGAGGGCCCAGTCCACTCCAGTATAACGTCGTTTTAACTCATTACACCAGCAACGATTAAACCTATTCTGACTCCGAGACAACCTAGCGTGACCCCGTCTGAGACACCTCAGGGTTATGACATTAAAATGCCTCCCGGGGTGGGTACAGTACAACCCATAGCAGGTAGGAGGGTTTCGCTGATCAGTTCTGAAATTTCTCACGTTCATAAGTAGCATGAGCTCTCTTAGCTTCCTTTTCAGGTTCACTGAATTTTAAAACTTATTTCCCATGCTACCAGTTTGGCCTTACTGCCTTGCCTGTTAACACCACATCAAATGGGTTCTTTTGGGGTGATTTATGTATACATTTATGTATAAAAGATTCTTCAAGTGTAGTCTTACACGACCACCTGCTTTTTGTAATTACGTAAGATGCATTCACTCATTTTGGTAGCCAAGTACCTTGACAGTAAGACTCCTTGAGGGAATTTAACACAATTTTATTTTATTTTTTTTTAATAAAAAGGGCTTGATGTAACTGAGTACGAGGACAATTTGAAGAAGTCATGGGTGTGGAAAGAGCTCTATTCTGTCAGGAACATCCGACCGTCCTGCCACAGCATCCTGGGTGTGTACGGAGGGATGATTTACACTGGAATCTTCTACTGGATATTCAGGGGGATGGAGCCCTGGACTCTGAAACATAAAGGTAATTCTGGCCCCTATGAGCATGAGCATTAGTTATTAACTCGGGAACAGGACCCAGTCAGTGGAAAGAAGGGGAATTTTCTTACTTTACTGTTCTAAACTTGCCATATGAGAGAAATTAATTCAGTGTCAAGAGAACAGGGTACTGTTTTAAGAGGGCTAAAATCTTGCTTCTTCAGTATGTTTACAAGTTATTAAATGTCTAAGGAATTCTATTTTTACTAAAAATCTTCCTCAAAACTTTGGAAGGGTCTGACTCAGATAAGCTCAAGCCAGCCAAGGACTGCACACCCATTGAGTATCCAAAACCAGACGGGCAGATCAGTTTTGACCTTCTGTCATCCGTGGCTCTGAGCGGTACCAACCATGAACACGACCAGCCAGCACATCTGACCCTGAAAGACGACAGCGTGCCTGTCAACAGAAACCTGTCCATATATGACGGGCCCGAGCAGCGATTCTGCCCTGCAGGTTAGTATGTTCATTTCCACATGTGCTCCAAGTATCTGCTTTAACACATCAAAAATAGGCTTCCGTTATTTTAAGAAATTTCTCCTTCTATTGCTTAGAAACAGTAAATGACTCCTACATCTAGATTCCTTCCAAAAACCATTATTCTTACGGTTCTTACTCTCATTAGCAGTTTAGAGTAGGGATTTCTTAAGCCTAATTTAGACAGCATTTCTCAGAAAAATTGTTTACCCTCAGCCCAAGGTGAGGGTTGTGGGAAAAAGCACCAAACATCTCTCTCCATATTCATGCGACTTAAATCATTTTTGTCACAGCTGCTCCCATCTGTATGCTCATGTTTAGTTGCTAACTTGTGTCTGACTCTGTTACCCCATTGAATGCAGCACACCAGGCTTCTGTCCTTCACTGTCTCCCAGTTTGCTTAAATTCATGTCCATCCAGTCCATGACGCTATCTAACCATCTCTGCCACCCTCTTCTTTTGCCAGCATCAAGGTTTTTTCCAAGAGTCAGCTCTTCACATCAGGTAGCCAAAGTATTGGAGCTTCAGCTTTAGCATCGGTCCTTCCAGTGCATGTTCAGGGTTGATTTCCTTTAGGATTGACTGGTTTCTATGCTGACATACATACACACATATACACATATGGTATGTATGTAGGTATCCTAAAATACTAGATTTCGGCCACATGCAGCCGAGGGAAATGCTTCTAGACTTTAAATCTATCATGGATACTGTATCTTTTAGTGCTAAGCTTTCAACTAGAATTATAGTAGGAAGTGGTCTCCAGTGGTGGTGAGACAGACAGTACTCAGGTGTGTGGAAACCAGTGTACTCTGGACAGGGGGAGGGCCGTGACCATCTCTGACTTTCGCTCCTAACCCTGTCATCTCACTGGCTTGTAAATTGAGGATAAGAGCTGATCTTTGCAGCCATAGCCACATTCATATGAGCAGATCTTATTTTATTGCACTTGATGGATGTAGAGCTTTTTCAAAATGGAAGGTGTGTGGCAATCGTGCATTGAACAAGCTGACTGGCGCCATTTTCCCAGCATTTGCTCACTTCACATGGCACATGAAATTCTTGCAAAATTCCACACTTTCTCATTGTATTTGATATTGAGATCAGTAATCTCCGATGTTACTACTGTGACTGACTGAAGGCTCAGATAGTAACACTATAATGTAACTGCTACATACACTGGGAACAAAACCCCCATGATGCACTCTATTTCACCATATTGTGGTGTCTCCTGTGCAGGCCTGTATATAACATCACATTCAGAAACTGCTCAATGAAGAGTCCCCTTGTTAGTTACACCAACTCAGCCACATGCTGCCACACCTTCTGCTTTTATCATGTCTGATTTAAAACAATAGCAAATGGACACACCCAGATCTTTGTAATATTCCCTGTGGGTAAATGTTCTGTCAGCAAACCTCATGGATTTCTGTGGCTAGTTTCTCCAGGACCTCAGCTTCTACTCTGAAGTTAGCTACTGCACCATGTTGTCTATTTTTCCTCACAGGCGTTTATGAATTTGTCCCTGTGGAACAAGGTGATGGATTTCGGCTACAGATAAATGCTCAAAACTGTGTGCACTGTAAAACATGTGATATTAAGGATCCAAGTCAGAACATTAACTGGGTGGTACCTGAAGGCGGGGGAGGCCCTGCATACAACGGAATGTAAACTGCAGCTGGCTTCAGGGTCTCTAAAACAGATGGCAAACTAACTTCCAGTATTTGGAAGTTCACAGGTGTCAAAATATCTTACAAAATATTAGTGATCAGTATTCAAACAATAATTACCAGTGAAATCATTTTATAAGATTATGAACATTTCTCTTAAATAAAACTTTGTTAAGTGCTGAAGCATCTATTTACTTCTCCAATTCTTCCAAGATTAAGCACCAAAAGCAAGATACACCATCAGCCTGTAATGTACATTTATTTGACTTGTCAAGTTCAACACTTCATGTAAAGTGTGTATTATGTTGTAGACCAGAGGCTGGCATCCAGCCCACCACTCTTCTTACAGTGTGATGGAGCCCAGCAATGCCTCCTGGTTTACATGCTGTCAGTGGCTGCTTCTGAGCTCCAAGTGCAAAACTAAGTAGCTGAGACAGTAATGTCTGACCCTTTAGAGACACCAGCCAGCCCAGAACCTGTACTGCAGACAGACGCATCAAAGAACTGAGAAAAACAATACACAGACTCAGGCTTTTGTCTGTTTATTCAAACACGATGTGTCTTTCGGGGTTTAAAAACAAGCTGGAAACACCATTACCCTTTGAATAATGCAGAGTCACTGAAGAGGGAATCGACGCCATTGGAGTTTGTAACACTGGTGTGTTAAACGGTGAGTCCCTATCCATATTCCTGGACTGTAAACACAGGGAACCGAAGTATCAGAGGGAGCACAGGAGGGATCACACCAAACAGACACACCATTTAACTGTCTTCCTCGCTCATACAATCAACACACACTTAAGCAAAACTGAATTCCTCATCAAGCAAACATTTTTGCATAAGCTGCCTTCTCTTTATCTTTCTGTGCCTTTATCTTTTGCTTGACCTTCAGCAATTCTGCCTGGATAGCTGTAAAATAAATATGGAGTATGAGTTATTTCTCAAAACATCCAAAAAATTAGGTTGACCAAACTGATGCTTTAGTATGGTTTAAAAAAAAAAAAGATAAAACTCTTCTCCTGAAGAGTAACTGAGCCCTATTAACAGAGCATAATTTAGAAGACTGTCCACCAAGAGAACGAACAATTACACGCAGATGTGCCTTCTCCCTTCCGTTTAGAAGCGGCTCTAAAGTGCCTCCCCAGTTTCATTTAGCAAAAGACTCAAGATATATTTCAATATCTAGACTGATGATCACTATTTGTAGTTGGTTTATTGGGAAAGCAGCTTATTTTTGTTGTAGCTTTCCAAAACTTTCCCACAACATATCCAGTAGCTATTCGGGATATGTCCACATTCAGCTTAAGGAATGGTCCCAAACATTAATTAAATCTGCCATAAATATTACCTTCTAATGCTGCTCCTTCATCTAGCATTACAGGACAGTAAAGCAAATAGTCCAGATACATGCAAATGAGTGTTCTGGACAGAGACTAGACTAAGCTGAGGGCGGGGCCCTGCCTCACTGCAGTGTGATTGGAGCCTAGCCCCATAACAGGCCTTCTGTAGCATCTGCTTAACAAATAAATCTCTTTAATGGCAAAGAGTACAGTGGCTCACAAGCATAAATTCTTAAAAGACAAAGTGAACTTTCACTCCAAAAACTGCCAACTTACCTTTATCTTCTGGTGCTATTTCCTGAGCTTTCTTAAGATCAGCCTTTAATTGGGAGAGAAACAAACAACAAAAAGAAATAACAGATTATGATTCATGAAAGCGGTGTTTTTTTTTTTTAATTAAAATTTAGAACAAAGTTTTACCAATGCTTGATCATATTCTTTTAATCCTTGCCATCCTTGCGCTCTACGGTACAGTGCTTTGGTATTTGATGGGTCTATTTCAAGGGCCTACAAAAAAATCATAAAATCAGTTTTTTTTTAATCCAAACATTGAATACTAAATATATATCCTAGATTTCAATTTACTGTCAGCTCCAAATCAATTCTTCACTGCTTTGTGACAACTCTAGACCCAGAGAGCCGCCTCTGCCTGCTGACATGTTGTTTGGTCAGCAGAGGGCGCTACGGGGACACGGGCAAGGAACATGTGTCCTTTCCAGGCTCCTGCAAGCGTGCTCCTCAAGCACCCAAACTTCCTGCCATCCAGTGAGGCAAGGCCACCCCCTCCACAGGAACTCTGAATCTCAGCCCAGCCCAGAGGGAGTGGACACGCCTATGTTATACATACAGATGCACATAAACAGACATATATACCTGCTGTTGCTGTATTCCTCAGGGTTCTCTTTACTAGCCAACCTCCATTACTCCAATTCCCCCTTTTATCTATTTTATAGTAAACTTTGTCTACAGAAATTACTGTGTAATACCTATCTTCTGATTGGGCCCCTAGCTGATAGGAAAAAATATTCTGAATAAAAATTTGTATATATTCATTTAAGCTGACATCCAGGTTTTTTGCAGGAACATGAATAACTTAATAGGCTTCTCCTCTGAAACGTTTTAAAAATAATCTATTTATTTATTTAACATCTTTTAAAGGTCAGCACCCAGATTTTACTGAAAAGAGTATATTACTTGCCTCGCAAAGGTCAAGAAAGCAATCCAGAACTACCTTGTCTTCTGCTGCCTACTCCCTTCTAAATACACTCTTTACACCTTATTCCACCTACCCCATAAACTGGGACCTCATTTCATTTCTACTTGCTCAGGCATAGCTGACCTGTGTACACCAATTAATGGGCAATATACATAAAAATGACTGGAGGTGGTCTTTCTGAAATATATGTTCTCATTTGAAAAACTTGATCAAACACACTGTCCTAACTGCTGTGCTTAAGGAGGGAGTGGGGCCACTTTCCAGCTCTCTCCGTCAGCACTGCTGACATCCATGAAGGCAGGCAGCCTTCCTGTGTTCCAACAGCACTCATCCCCCCAGAAGAGTCCTGACAACCCTAAACTGAAACGGACTCCCTCTCCCACCAAGTAAATTCCCTGACGGGAGGGTCTGTCTTTCAATCAAAACAGCTAAGCACCTATCAGCTGCTTAATCTGTGCCCAACGCTGCGCTTAAAATGCTTTACAGACGTAACACAGTCTTTATAACAATCCCAGGAGGAAAGCAGTATTTCCACTTAACACAAAGAAATTAAGGCTCTAAAATTAAGAACCTCCTCAAAATCAAAAAGTGACAGTGGTCTAAGAGAAAAACCATGTCTGCTGACTGACCTCACAGCCAAATTCTTAATCATTCCTGGGTTTATCTTCCAATGTCCGGCACATAATAGGTGCTCAACAGTTAATAAATGAGCTGAGAAAGACAGTATCTTCACGGGAAGTGATTGTGTTATAAACTAAATAAAAGGTTTGAGAGGAAGAACTGAAATCCAAAATATTCAGATGTAAGAACATCAACAGACTCACCTCCAAACAGCTATCGACTGCGCCCTGCCAATCGGACATCTTCAGTTTGCAAGCGCCAATATTCAGCACACAGCTCAAAGCGACAGGCTGCAGCTTTGCTCCATCTGCATCCTCAGCAGCAGCCCGGGAGCCTTCCACATACCTGGAGAACACCCCCATACAAGCAGCAAGCAACACCCCATTAAGACACTTTGCCTGTGACTCACTCATAACTCGTCAGTTTTGACATGGAAGTTCACCGATGCTAATATTAATACTCTTAATGACCACCATCTTTTTCTTAAATGCTTTCATGTAGAAGATTTTTTGTTCCAACTTTTTTTCCCAAAATGTTAAAAGACACCAACTTAAGAACAATCCCCAAACCTAAACATTATATATACTGTTAACACTTTTCTATTTGTAAAATGAAGGTTTTTATCAACCACTTTCCAATGTAATTAGGTTTGGAACTAAGGTTGTCATTGCAGGAGAGGGACTGGACTGAGAAAGGTGAGGAAACCCGCGGTGGTAACTCTCACTCATCCTTTACTGTAGTTCCCATGAAAGGGGCCCGGAAACAATACATGTACCTGGTCCCGACAGTCTAGTCTCTAGTCTCCCTCAGTGAAAAGAATCTGGGCTCCTGAGAGAAATTCAGATCTGGACAGGAGGTTAAATATAAGATGAGCCTGGACCATCTTGTGGCAGAAAACAGGCAAGTGCTCACAGACTAAGAGGAACATGTCAAATACTGACAAGGGGCTTCCACTGGGCAAATACGAAACTTTGCAGCATCAGAAAGAATGATGGGAACAGTATAATAGGCTGAACTGAAAAAAATAATCCACGGATCTATAGTAATACTAAAAAAAGAGTAAGGCGTCCTTTCAAACAGAAGAATGACCGCTAGTAACTGCAGAATGGCTGGTAAAATCAGAAAATCACAGTTCTGCAGCCTCAAGGTAGTAACTGATTCAGGCAAAGGTCTTCAGTGATGCTGAGACCACTGGATGAATTCCTAGAAACTTAGTCATACAATCTCATAGCACCACTGCACAGAGGACGTCTTATTTATTTAAAAGGTAAAGGTGTTTTTATAATAGAGACATATGACTAACACCACTTTAACCAAGTGCCAGAACTCAAAATAAGCCAAACTGCCTTGTGCCTTCAGGACATGATACATAGGATACAGACACATCATCTATCCTCTTGCTAAAATATTTAACCTCAAACTAATCTGGAGGAAGCAATAAAAACATACAGGTGATATTCCCTATGACAACTGGCTTAGACTCCACAAAATGGAAATGACTTAAAAGATTAAAGATTAGAGAAGCCTTAGAGACATAAAAACAAATGATACAATGGATACTGGAGTTAAAAAAATTTTGAGACAACTGGGGACCTTCGCATATGGATTACATAGTAGATAAGAGTGTATCTATATTTGGGAGATGTTTTTATGCATCAAGGCTAAGTAGAAAATGTCCTCATTTGGGGGGGAAATACTGATACTTGCTAAAGTATTGAGGGGTAAAGTGTCATTACAACTTCCTTTCAAAATGATTCTGCAAAAATAAATGTGGCAGAAGTTAAAAATTGGTGAATGCAGATAAAGGTACATGAGTATTCATGTACTATTCTTAATTTTTCCATATTCTGAAAATTTTCAATTAAGAATCTGTAGGCAACTAAAAAAATGCAACTAAAATTTCAATATACCTGGTTACTCTGCAATAGGCCAAAAATACACAAAGCAACTCTTGAATTTCACTTTGTAATTCAATTTATAGGTTCTTAAATGCAATTTATTAAAAATGTTTTATTACCTTAAAACTTTTGTGTATTTTTTAATGGCCATCTCCCAGTTCTGGGATTTGAAAAACGTATTTCCAATGTTTTTTAAGTCTTCTGATATTAATAAAATTTTATCTACCTGTAAAAAAGAAAGAATACAAATATGTGAGGTTTGAGTATGTAATGCAGTTTAGTCCCAAGTTCTATCTTTAAGACAGGCTGACAAAAAAAGCTCAAAATTTTAGCACTGGGAATTCCCTGGTGGCAGTCAGGACTCTGTGCTCCCACTGCAGAGGGCATGGCTCCACTCCTGGTCGGGAAGCGAGGATGCCACGTGCCACACAGCATGACCAATAAATAAGTAAAATTAAAAAAAATTTAGTACTGACTTTTTTAGCAGTTTGGCCAATCTGAAAGTATTTGTTAGTTGCTCAGTTGTGTCTGACTCTTTGAGGAGACTGTAGCCAACCAAGCTCCTCTGTCCATGGGATTCTCTAGGCAAGAATACTGGAGTATATTGCCATGCCATTCTCCAGGGGATCTTCCCAACCCAGGGAGCCAGCCCTAGTCCGCGGCACTGCAGACAGATTCTTTACCATCTGAGCCACCAACAAAGCCCAAAATCCTAAATTACTCACATCTTTTAAATCCACATCTGCGTCCTCGGGGAAATCTGGGTGACTGTCACCAGACCCATCCTTTGGGAATATTCCCCAATCATCCCCTTCTTTCAGTTCTCCGCATTCTGCAATAACGCACAACTGTAAAAATAACCCTCAATTGTAGAAGCACACTACTACATTAATGATGATTTTTAAAAGGTCTGGGTTAAAAGCTCTACGGCTGCAAGTCATGTGCAACACTGTCTACGTCGCTTCCTGGCGGCACACCTGCTGTGACTGCAGTAACGCATTTCACACACTGGCAGGGGCACAGCAAATCCCTACTGTGGACGCACTCACTGCAGCCAGTACTCAGTGGACAGCGTGAGTGGACAGTTTCACCGTTCCCTCAGGTGTTGCGCATGCTTTCAACTGACTCTTCCCTTCACACAGAGTGACAGCACACCCCGCAGGTCTGACTCTCCAGTTCCCACTCCCAGCCCTGTGGATGCAGGGTGTCTGTGATGGCTGTGGTGTTCCACAGACATGTGGAACAGAAGGATCTTTGCAGTGACAGGATCTAGTCCAAACCCTTCAGTGATTTATACAGGATGAGAAACCAGGCCAAGGAAAGAGAAATCACAAGAGCAAGGCTAGACCACAAGTTACATGGCAGAGGAGACCAAAGGACTCCTGGCTTCCTGCTCTCTCTCTACTCTGCCCCCCTACTCACACCAACTCAAAGTTCTACAGGTAGAGGAGACTTCAGTTATCAAAATCAGCAAGACTGAAGTTAAAATAGTAAGTCTCTTTTTAAACTGCTCTCATCTTTCCCACAGTAGCAAACAGCTTCAAAGAAAAAGTGGCAGGTCCAGGCTTCTAGAACAAGAGCCTTCTGGACATTTTTCAGCCAGCAATCACCGTTTTACTCACCCTTCTCTAATCCAGCAGCTAAGATAATATTACCATCTTGCTACTCACTTTGGCAGGTTTTTCACCTTTCACCTCCACATTTTCCAGAATCTTTGCCACACCCATTCCTTTAATCACTTGGCCAAACACTACGTGCTTCCCATCCAAATGCGGAGTCGGAACGGTGGTGATGAAGAACTGGGAGCCGTTGGTGTTGCTGCCCGCATTGGCCATGCTCAGCAATCCCTCCTTGTCATGCTGCAGGAATAAACCATAAAACCAAGATGAGAGTTCCCGCTCTACTCTACCAACCGTTCACAGAAAAGGGGGGCGGGGGGCGCCGCTGGAATACCACTTAGAGCACATAATATAGAGTGATTTTACTTCGTTATCAAGTATGACTTTAATTCACAAAACATGAGCGTACTTAACCACTTTTTAAACTTTAAGGAGAGCTTATGAAACTAAATTAAGATGAAACAACAGTGGGGGCAGGGGTGGTGCTCCTAAATCGATCACACTGAGAGCATGCTTGGACTTCATCATTAAGATGGAGATACCACAGGAGGGAAGTCTAGTAATTCTGCTTCACCCTTTCTTATGACAGAAGCACTTTTTCTGAAAGGCACTTAACAGTGTTCCCACTTTCGGGCCTACATTGATTCTCTCTTCACACGTCAGCAAAGTTAGGTCCTTTCCTACTCTACACCCGTGTAACACTCATGTTAGCCCTCCCACCTGAAACTGGGAAATTTTACCCCTAAACCCAAATCTAATCCAGCTCTCAAAGACCACCAAGTGTGCAGAAGAATCATGTGTCCATGCAATAGCCCCTCTTTTTCTAAAATCTTATTTTTATTTTGGCTGCACTGGGTCTTTGTTGCTTTTGTGCAGGTTTTCTCTTGTGGCGAGTGGGCTATTCTGTTGAGGTGATCAGGCACATCCTGGTGGTGGCTTCTCTTACTGCAGAGCACAGGCACTAGGTGCGCAGGCTTCTCTAGCTGCAGCACACGGGCTCAGTAGCTGGGGCGTATGGGTTTATTCGCTCTGTGGCATGTGGGATCTTCCCGCGTCAGGGATCAAACCTGTGTCTCCTGCATTGGCAGGCAGATTCTTATCCACTGCACCACCAGGGAAGTCTACTCCCTTTCTTTTGATCAACTTTTCCATCACATAAGCTGAGTTTTCATCCTTCTGGTACTTTCTTTCTCCCTTCCAAAAGTCTGGTGCTTTCTCCACAATATTAAATATTATTAACTTTATTTCCTCAGCCTCCTCATGCCTTCTTCCTTCCTCACTCATATCCCTCCCTCAAAGGCATCTGTATTTTAGTTCCTTCTAACCAAATCTCAGCCACCTGGCGAGGTCCAGTCTGCCTAGTTCATGCACCCATTCCCCCCTGATGTCTTCCCTAGTAATCCAGACCATAGGAGTCATAACTTTCTCCTGTAGTATACACAGGTCTTGGTCAACTTAGCATTTACTTACATTTTATTACATTATTCAGTTACATTATACAGTAGCCCTGTGTGTCTTAATCTTGCCTTTTTGGCAAGATTTTATTCCTTATCATGAAGGTCTTTCTTTTTTATAAACTCTTTGGTGCCAGTGACTGTATTCACTACAGGAAATAAACTGCTTAAAACACTGATATTTATTCTCAAATGATCCTAAACCTTGCTCCTGTTCCCCACTTCCAAAAACCCATGTTTACTTTTGCTCTTACATGTCCACTGTCATGACTGAATGATACCACACCCTGACCGTGACCCCAGGGTCATTGAAATTAAGCAGGCACAGGCATCACTAAGGTCCCTTAGGAGCCTGGACATTAGCCAGATCCGCTAGTCTGCAAATGCCCTGACACCCTGGTCATTAACCATGGTTTTGCTGCTCTTCAAATTTAAGCATAAAGATGCACAACTTACCATCCCTCTAATGGGAACATTTTTCCTGGAAACAATTTTGCCATATGCTGGCCACCCATGAAAACTCATTGGCTTTACTGCAGTGTATAAACCGGAATCACACTGAAATAGCTGTTGTATTTTTGCCAATAAAACCATTGCTGGATGAGTTTTTTTTTTTTTCATATTAAAGATGTATATTTATAAATATGATACCTTTCACAAATAAAGGAGATCTAAGCACATCTGAGGCATTTATCCTAATTTGACAAGAATCCCAGACACATGACAACCTTTATTGTTAGCAACACACATTTTTGTCTACTTTACCTTATAATGGAAATTTTCATCTTCAAATTTTTCACCATAAATGCTTTCTCCACCTGTCCCATTCTGATTTGAGAAGTCTCCACCCTGAATCATAAATTTCTTAATAACTAAAAAAAAGGGAAAATCAGCATTAGAAACTACAGCAATGTTAACTAATAAATGTGTGACGATAAAGACAACTTCTCTCCTGCTCTCTCCACCTATACGCACAACTCCAGGCTCTTAAAAAGCCTTTTCCCGATCCAAATCCCCACTAACACTCAGAGAATTCGTTCGTATGGCACCTCCCCTACAACACTATCAAACCTCAAGACTGGATCTACTAATTTTTCTCCCAGAGTACACCTTGACTCTATCTTTCTTTTATAATATGGATCATAACAATCTGTCTCTTCTAGCAAACAGTTAAGGACAGCAACACCGTTTGTCTTCCAGGGTAACCATGTGCATAGCTGGGCACATAATGGTTACTCAAAAATGCCTACTGAATAAACCAATTATTCCCAAGAGGCCTGTTACACTGTATTGGAATTACTTCTGCAAATGTTATTACTTAACACTGCCACCACATACAGATTCCCTAGAACTCTGTATCTGCTTGTATGACACTCATGTAGTCAGGAGACACAGCTGAACGATAAAGGGAAAAGATAAGGCAGAGCCTTGAAGAATCCACATGATTCCTGATGTGAAAGGTCACAGGGTGCCTTCTTCCCCCAGCAAAGAAAATGCAGCAACACGTGTACAATGTTGCTCCTGAGGAAAGCCCTTGAGAAACTCAGCACCCAAGGTTTCTACAGGGTCTCATCATGAAGGCACTCTCTGCCTAGCAGATACCAAAATTCCACCACATCCCCAAAAGGAAAGCAGTTGTTCAGCATAAATCAAACTGTACAGTCTCAGCAGAGTAAGCCACTTACAATTCAGAGAATGGTTACATGCTCTGACTTCAGGCAATTCCACCCTTGCAAGTAGATTTAGGGACAGCAGTCTCAGGTCTGCAATGTTAATTCTTGTCCACAGACACTTTATTAGAATACAGGCAACTCCTTGATTTACTGCGCTTTGCAGATACTGCGGGGTTTTTTTTTTTGTTTTAACTTGAAGGTTTGTAGCAGTTCTGCATCAGCAAGTCTTTCGGTGCCATTTTTCCAACAGCAAGTGCTCACTTCATGTCTCTGTCACATTTTGGTAATTCTTACAATATTTCAAACTTTTTCAGTATTATTTGCTACAGTGATCTGTGACCAGTGATTTTTGATGTTACTACTATAATTGTTCTGGCATTTTTTTTAGCAATAAAGTATTAGATTAAGATATGTATTTTTCTCCAGATACAATGCTACTGTGCACTTTAATAGACTATAGAATCCTGCACATATAACTTTTATATGCACTGGGAAACTGGAACTTTGTAACTTGCTCTCTTACAACATTCACTTTATTGCAGTAGTCTGGAACCAAACCTGCAATATCTCCCTGATATGCTTATATTTGGGACTTCCCAAGTGGCGCTAGTGGTAAAGAATCCACCTGCCAAGAAGGAGACACAGGAGATGCAGGTTCAATTCCTGGGTTGGAAAGATCGCCTGGAGAAGGAAATACTCCAGTATTCTTGCTTGGAATACTCCATGGACAGGGGAGCGTAGTGAGCCACGGTCCATGGGGTCGCAGAGTTGGATCTGACTAAGCACAAACACACATACTTGTATTTTGATATTTTATTAAACATGAAAGTAAATCCACAGTTTAAGTAATCTAAAATCAATGTTAATTTTTTTTAATCAAGTTTCTTTAAATACTTATGTAACTACAAATTAACTTGCTTATTCATTAAATAAATATTGAGTGCCTACTCAGTAACGATACTAGACGCTGAGGACTAAATGGTGAGAAGATGCAGTTCCTCAAATATGGAGCTACTCCATGGGAGTACCAGCAAATCATCACGAAACCAAAGGATGACAACACAGTGAAAGGTCACCTTGTCATCACATGTCACACCAGGGATCCAAAATATGGAATCTTTAAGTCAGCCGCAGTCTTCCCAAGCAATCCTGCCCAAGAAGTAGGCATAACTTTTTGTCACCAGGCAGTCAAGCTACCCAAGCTCTATTTGTTTATCATGGCCACATCCTGGTGAAACAAGGGCAACCCATTTCTCAATAAATAAACCTTAGGACCCTGCCATAGTTACTTCCACCTTTCACGGCCCAACATCTATGAAACTGACCTATAGTCTCAGATGTTAAAGCATCCTTTTGAAACTAACAGTAACTTCTAATTCTCACCCTCTCCTTAGTGTTTTCTTCCCTAACTCCCTAAGGAACAGGATTCAATGACCTCTAAGAAGAATCAGATTCACAAAATGTATACATACTTCTATGGAAAGGACATCCTTTGAAATGGAGAGGTTTCCCAGTGGTGGGTCCAATGCCTTTTTCTCCTGTACACAACGCACGAAAATTTTCTGCAGTTTTGGGTACAATATCTGCAAACAATTCTAAGACAATTCGACCAACTGAAAGAAAAAATAAAATTGTGTCAGTATGCAAAACAACTAAATTAGCACATGATAGAAGAAATGGTAAAATTATGGTGACTGAAAAATACCAAGTTTTCTTTTTTTGGTCATTTTTCTAATATTCTAATTCAGTCTACCCAAATTGAGTATCATGTATCCAGATGACTTTAAAACAACTACTTTACTACATCTTACAAAAGATCATAAACAGTAGCCAGAAGATTAGCAGCATATAAGGACACCATCAACCTCTGTCCCCCCCCTTCTCCACCTGCCCTCAATCTTTCCCAGCATCAGGGTCTTTTTCCAATGAGTCAGCTCTTCGCACCAGGTGGCCAAAGTATCGGATCTTCAGCATCAGTCCTTCCACTGAATATTCAGGGTTCACTGACTCAATGGACATGAGTTTGAGCAAACTCCAGAAGATAGTGAAGGACAGGGAAACCTGGCATGCTGCAGTTCATGGGGTCACAGAGTCAGACAAGACTTAGTGACTGAACAACAACAAAGGACACCATCATTTGATTGATTTTCTCTGACATGTGCGCGTAATTTTAAATCACCAAATGACCAATAGAAGAAAATGCAATATCCTCTGAGTGGTCAGGTTGGCCAAGTTTTAGGTGCAGCTGTGGTCTCTGTGCTCTGTGGAACCTGCCTAGTGCTGCCTCTGCTGCAAAACCTGAAAAAGTTGCCATTCTAGACAATTCCTAAGGCAGGCAATAAACCCAGCACTAAATTTCAAAACAAAATGAATGCACACCTAAGTCTCCGTGTGTGTGTTTGCCTGCCTTCTCAGTAAACAAAGACTGTTGCAGCCATTAAGCCATCACATTCTGCTGACCTGACGCTGCCGCAAGAGCACGGAGGGAACTCAGTATGGAGACAAACAGGCTGCCCACTTCCAGGTCCACCTAGCAGTCAGTTGCTGCAGCCACCCTGAACAGTGTACCCTGAGGAGACTAAGGATGAGAAAACACAGGATACTGGCCCCAGACAGCTGAGATGCACATCAAATGAACGATTTCAGTGAGCCCAGAGTCTTACATCTTCCCATACAGAGAAAAGCCCTAAACTCCTTAACTAGAGACACCTGGTTTTCTTTAATACACAGTAATCTTTTTTCGATGTTCCGACCACCTGGTCTTTGTTGCAAAAACTCCTATATACCTTGACTCCTTCCTCATCTCTTTGAACAGAGCTGAGATACTCTGTCCCAGGCTTAAGGGACAGAGTTTTTTCCTTTAAAGCAGCTGTAACGTGTTCCAGAACAGGAGCAATTAAGCTACAAAGCAACGTGAGAATTCACCAGACCTGAGGCGCCTCCAAGCTGCTACTGTAGCCTAGGCAACCACACCGCCACACAGATCTCATTTTCCCCATGCCAAACCAGAGAAAATGTCCACCAATCTGAATGGATCAGTAGTAAAGAAGAATCAGTAGTAAAAAAGAAAAAAAGAAAACACGCAAAAGTCGCTTTAATTTATGGACAACATGGCAACTGCTGACATACATCACTTGGCAAAAGACACAGGGTGACGGAAGCCCACCAGACGCTTAACCTTGGGTTTTCAAACAGGTTCTCGCCCTACAAACAAAATCATCTCGTTTTGTGCTAACTTCACGGTGCTAGGTGGCGGGCAGGTGCGGCCAAGTCTGGACAGATAAACCCAAAGGCTTCCAGCATTCCTCGAACAGAAATTTCCAGAAACTTCTCCACGCCCCACGGCACGGGTACAAGGCCGCGGGCGCAACCCAGCCCAGAGGCCTGGGCCAGTCCAGGTCCCGGTGTGGGCAGCCGGCCCCCACCTCAGAGCAGCCCCCTGCCCGAGCAGCGCTCCAGCCTCAGGGGCCCGCGACCCCGGGCGCCCCGCCTCCTCACCTCGCTCCCCTCCGATGTCCACGTCGAAGAAGACTCGAGGATTACGGGGGTTGGAAGGCTTAGCCTGGGGGGATGGATGCGACATTGTGGCCTTAGGGCGCGTGTACGACCGCCTCGTAACACCGCGTGGTCCCCGTGCAGCTCCAACCCTAAAGTCACAAGGCCCGCGAAGAACGGCGGCGCTGGTGAGCTGCTTCCGGCTGGCGTACGGGGGACACGGCTGACTTTCCGGCTCCGCCTCTCAACTTCCTGCGGCGCGGCCCGACTTCCGGCTTCGCTGCCCTTGGGGTCTGCTGGCGCTTGAGCTCGAGCGGTCGGCTCTGCGCTTTCTCAGCCGGGTTTCTCCTCTTTTCTGGTTCACTGAAGCTGCAGGCCCAGTTGTTTTTATTCCTCTCGCTCGTGTTTTGGGAGAGCGTTGTCAGGTTGTCACCCCGTTCCACCTCGGGACTCCGCTCTCAGGCGAGGGGCCGGCTGTCTAAAAATCCGTTTGTCTGGGAAACACGGCTGGGAATGCTCACGTCGGGGGTCGTCAGAGGGTGGAGACGATGGCCCTCAGCACCCGCCTGGCGGCTCAGCAAGCCGCGGCGAGTCGCTGATCCCCGTGCGGTGGCGGCCGTGTTGTAGATCGATTCTCTTACTTGGCCATGTGAGCGGTGGCAGGAGGCCAGGCCGAAGATTCCTGGTTCAGCTGCCTTCTAGATCGCCCGCTTTCCCTGGGGAGCTGTATTCAAGCTTCTGATTTCGCTGCATGACCGCACACTTCTTGATAAAGCTTAATTCTGGAGAACAGTGGTGCTATGGTCCTTACCACTTTATAATATTCTGATTGTTTATTGACCTATTCGTCTGTCTTCTGCCGTTAAACTCCACGAAGACAAGAATTTGGTGTTCTTTTTTCTAACCTCAACACTTCTCACAGTGTCAGGCCCTGAGAATGTTTATATGAAAATGTCAAGAAATTTCATTTTCATATGCCTTTATGGACAATGCGAGAAGAGTTCCTGTATCAGCTCCTCATGCTGATCCTTTCAAATTCCAGCACATTAAAGTTAATGTAAAATGTTACGCTTTTATGCATTGGTGGCCTTCAGTTTCATGGTGTTTATCCGTTGTGGTTCCCTGAAGATCAAGAAGAAATTACTTAGCACATAACCTCTAAGACTGCTTGATCAGAGTCAAAATAAATTATTCCTAAACCCAGTCTCATTTCAGAACCACAAATTGGTAGCTTAGACTTTTTCTCACAAATATCAAATAATTAAGTAAAAATTTTTATTCTGATCTACGAGCTTAAAATCAGCTTTTAGTTTATTCCAAAAGTAGTCTTTTATGCACTATAATCTGTTATTATGGTTGATTATCATTACCATTAACTAGGCAGCATAGCTAAGTGCTTCTACTTGGCTATCAGACTTTGGGGGTTGAATCTCTAAAAGCAGTTTGTGATTTCCGAAGTTACTTAGCTTCTCTGTGTCTTAGTTTCCTTATATGTAAGTTAAGATAATACGTATTTTCTAATGTTTTTATGAGGAGTAAATAAGTTATTTAAGGTGTTTTAGTTTCAGACACATAGTAAGTACTCAAGTGTAAGCAATGATTAACCATAAATAGCTAATGCTGCTAAATCGCTTCAGTCGTGTCCGACTCTCTGCGACCCCATAGACGGCAGCCCACCAGGCTCCCCCATCCCTGGGATTCTCCAGGCAAGAACACTGGAGTGGGTAGCCATTTCCTTCTGCAATGCATGAAAGTGAAGTCGCTCAGTCGTGTGCGACTCTTAGCGACCCCATGGACTACAGCCCACCAGGCTCCTCCGTCCATGGGATTTTCCAGGCAAGAGTACTGGAGTGGGGTGCCATTGCCTACTTTATTATAATTGGGCTTCCTTGATGGCTCCCAGAGTAAAACGTCTGGCCAAAATGCGGGAGACCTGGGTTTGATTCCTGGGTCGGGAAGATCCCCTGGAGAAGGAAATGGCAATCCACTCCAGCACTCTTGCCTGGAAAATCCCATGGACCGAGGAGCCTGATAGGCTACAGTCCGTGGGGTCGCAAAGAGTCAGACACGACTGAGCAACTTCACTTTCACTTTATTATAATTACTAATATCAACGTTGATATTACTAAATACTATATTACAGTAATTACTAATATCAAAAGTTACTAATATCAATTTTGAATAATACTTCAAAATGAAAGAAGCAAATTGCTTTGAGGATGCCTCTGCATTGTCAGAAAATACAACGTGATTCTTTCTGTTACACAGGTTTCTAGGTGTAAAAGATGAATCCAAATGTTACTCTCACTCTGTCTAGATTTTTCACAGTAAAGTCACAACTGTTTATAAACTGCCATATTCCTAGAACCAACTCGATTAACAGAATCTACCTTTGAAACTCTTTCCAGAACTGATAAATCCTTACCCTAGAAGACAACCTGTCTCATTGTCAGTCTGCTTAAGACAGGACTCTGAGTTCTGAAGTCATTCTCAATGTGTAGGAAGGAACAGAGCCAAAACTATGAATTATTTTTCTCTCTCTCTCTCTCTCTCTATATATATATATATGAAGTGAAGTGAAGTGAAGTCACTCAGTTGTGTCCAACTCTTCGTGACCCCGTGGACTGTAGCCCACAAGGCTCCTCCATCCATGGGATTCTATAGGCAAGAATACTGGAGTGGGTTGCCATTTCCTTCAGGGGATCTTCCCAACCTAGGGATCGAACCCGGGTCTCCCGCATTGCGGGCAGATGCTTCAACCTCAGAACTACCAGGGAAGCCCTGGTATATATTATATATAATATATATTATATGTATAACTTTTATAACTTTCTTTTTATATTGGAGTATAGCCGATTAGCAATGTTGTGATAGTTTCAGGTGGACAGCCAAAGGACTCAGTTGACTATGCACTATTTCTTAAGGCTAAGGACACAGTTTCATTTGGAGAGAGGGAGGGATATTATTCCTAAGAGCCCTATTACTGTTTCTGTTCCTAGTGTGGTAGGATAATATTAACAGATTGCCTCCCCTAACCAGTATTATCTTCTTTCAGTGTTTTTGTGCATGACTCCACCCCAAATAAGCAGCTAGGCATCCTGTGCTTATTTATTGCTTTAAGGGAAAGATGCAGAGAAAGAAAAGAAAACAGAGGGAATAAAAGGAGTCCGTCCTGGCTTTCATACTGCAAAAAGCTTAGCTTACAGGAACTAAAAAAAAAAAAACTGGCAGAGCAAGAGATGTGGATAAAACATGTTCTGTAAGAGCTTGGCTTTCCACTCACAGAAAAAACTGAAACAAACAAACTCCCCTCTTACGCTGGAGAAAGAGGAGGTTGTGGATGGTAGAAAGGGGGGAGAAAGAGGAAATGTAGAAGTGGGCTGGTGTAAATGGTCCTTAACTTGGAGAGTGAGCAAAACAACATCCCTGTATTTGTCAGTGTGTCCCGGAAGTTGCTGTTGTTCAGTCTCCCAGTCCTGTCCAGCTCTTCACGACCCCATGGACTGCAGCGCACCTGGCCTCCCTGTCCCTCACCATCTCCCGGAGTTTGCCCAAGTTGATGTCCATTCCATTGATTATACCATCCAGCCATCTCATTCTCTGATGCCCTCTTCTCCTCCTGGAAGAGGAGACACCTTCTTTCTTAGATGGGAGCTTGCAGAAAGGAACTCTGAGCCCAGGAAAGGCTGGGAGAACCAATGACTGGGTTAAGATGCTAAGTTTCTCACTGTATGCCCATGTAGACAGATGGCATTGGGAACCAGAGGTCCCAACGTAAACACTTGCCACCACACTAGACATTCTCAAATTTAGATCCAACCCTGGTGCGGGGGGAAGGTGGAATACCAGAAATTGGCAAAGATTATGGTATCACCAACCCTTTGGAATAGACAATTCAAAATTGAACTTAAAGGTGAGTTATCAAAAAATAAATTTGTGTTTATACGTTTGCATGGTTATAGGCTGTGACAAGGACACAGACAACTTCGGAGTAACACCCAAGCACGTTGTCAAAGACAGGAAATCAGGAAGGACACCAGGGTTTGGGGAGAAAGCTTCAGGATCTTAGACGTTTAAAGTCAAGCTCTGACAGCAAAATCGGAACTGGTCACCATGTAACTCTTTAAGGAGACAGCACAATTCTGCTCCTGGAGGGGAAGGCTGGTGTTGATGAGGTGGTAATGTGCGGGAGAGAGTACTGAGTTAGGGCCCCTGCTCTGAACCACATAGAGAAATGTCTGATTCCACTACAAAAACAATCAAGAATGGAAAAGCAATTCACAGGCTCTGCCTACTATATGTAGGACTCTATAAGAATAAGTTGGTTTTCTGACCTGGAACATTGAACCAACGGAAGACAGCAGAGGCCACCAGGGGACAGCAGAGTCTACCACGAGCAGAAATCATCCCACAGACAGAAATGGTGCCTGGGACTCCAAGCCTGAGGACTCCCAATGTGACATTCTTCTAGGTGCTGGAGGTGACACGACAAAAACGGTATTGACCAGTTGACAATAACACCAAGTAAGAGGGCTATATCTATTCCTTTTCTGAGGAGAAATAAGATTAATTTTAACTATTTTCAGTTGCAAAATGTGTAGTTCTCTGATAGACCAGAACCACTGATACACTGATGTGAACCCAAAAAACCATTGTTAAAATCCAGTTTACATTTATCTAAAAGGACTTCCTCGACATGGATTTTACAATTATCACAAAAATAATAACCAGCACCTACTGCTCAGTGCCAGGCTCTGTGCTAAGTGCTTTACATAATAATGTTATTCAGTCTTCAACTTAACTGTGTCATAGGGGATATTAACATCCTATTATCAGACAAATAAGTGCCAGTGTGACTCCAAAGCCAATTCAGAAGGTATCGGGTTGGTCAAAAAGTTCCTTTGGTTTATTAAGTAAAAATAAAAGACACATTTTTCATTTTCACCAAAAACTTTATTGAACAATATATTCACTGTTTGGTTCCACTACCTTTTGTCACTTTTCACTCAACTTCATAATTCCATCTTCCCCAAACTTTCTCTCTTATTGGGCAAAGAACTATTAATAGCAAGCCAGGGCTCTGTGGCTTAAACAGTAAAGAATCTGCCTGCAATGTGGGAGACCCACATTCAATCCCTGGGTTAGGAAGATCCCCTGGAGAAGGGAATGGCAACCCACTCCACTATTGCTGCTGAGAAAATCCCATGGACAGAAGAGCCTGGCTGGCTATGGTTCACGAGGTCACAAAGAATCAGACACAACTGAGTGACTATTAATACCAGGTGCCTTTTACAGTATTCCAGGGAATTGAAATTTTTTCCATTAAGAGAATTTTGTAAAAACCAAAATAAATGGAAATTTAAAGGCTCAGTGAATACAGGGGATGAATTCGTAGCCAAGCTGTAACAGTTTTTGCCTGGTCATCAAAGAAATACGCGGCCTTGAGTTATCCTGATGGAAGATTATGTGTTTTCTGTTGACTATTTCTGGACACTTTTCATGAAGTGCCTTCAGTTGGTCTGAGGGTAGTACTTGTTGGAATTAATCCTTTGGTCTTCCAGAAGGAGTTCATAATAGAGGACTCCCTTTCAATCCCACCATGTACACAATATCACCTTCTTTAGATGAATACTGGCCTTTGGTGTGGTTGGTGGTGTTTCATTTTGCTTAACTCACAATTTCTTCTGTTCCACATTATTTTAAAAATGTATTTTATTAGTTTTGGCTGTGTTGGGTCTTTGTTGCTGCACAAAAACTTTCTCTAGTTGTGGCAAGTGGCGGCTACTCTTCACTGTGGTGTGTGAGCTTCTCATCACAGTGGCTGGTTTCTCTTGTTGCAGAGCACAGGTTCTAGGTGCGAAGGCTTCAGTGACTGCAGTGCCTGGGCTCAGTAGTTGGATCACTGGACCACCAGGGAATCCATGTTCCACATTGCCAAGGTTAAAAATAGTCAAGACCTAAATGTTGTGAGTTATGTTTTATTTGGTGGCAATTTCAGGACTTTAACCCCAACAGACAGCATTTCAAGTGACCCTGAGAGAACTGTTCCAAGGACGCAGGGGTAGGGTGAATCAGGTTATATAGAAGTTTGTAACAAGAGGCAGGTAGTCTGAACATCAAAGGATTATTATTAATTAAGGAAAACCAGATATTTCAAGTTAAGGAATTTAGTGGGTTTTTTATGTACGGGAAGATGTACAAGTCTGGGCTTACTGAAATCATTTCTTTTATGTGTATCTCAGTTATCTGGGTCAGTATCTTGTGATTTGATTTTGTGTGTGTGTGTGATTTGATTTTTTACATCTTTAGTTTCTCGTTTGGTGTAGGGAGGAGTGGCAGCTTGAGGTGGTTTGCTGGCTGCCACATAGCAGGCATTGTTCTTCCTGGGGGCACTCCAGGCCCAGAAATTTACCTTTGGAAGGCCAAGGATAGCTGATGGCTATGACATCCTTATTTACAGATACAGCAGGAAATACGCTATTTCACAACATTATGTGCATTATCCACTCTTCATCACCCATCACAATATATTTTAAAAGCAGAACATTTTCATTACCTTTAAGTAGAGAATCGCATGCAGAAATACAGTCAAGAAGGCTTTTTTTCACTTGTGTGGAAACCAAATATCAAAGCAATTATTAATAATATAACCAAGTTTGTGCAAATGATTTTCAGCTCTTGATTTGGATACTATGAGTATGTCAGCTGTCTCCCGCATGGTATAATATTGATTGTTCTCAATTAATGATTTGATTGCTGTCAACTTCAACTGGCTTACCTGACCATGAAGTGTTATCTAGAGAGAAATCTCTAGCATGAAACTTCAAAAACCACTTTTGACATGTTTGACCAGTCACAGCACCTTCTCCATTCACTACACAAATCTTTTTTTGTGTTTCAGTTATATTTTTAGCTTTCTTGAAATAATAAAGCTTTTATGCTTTTATGCCAAAATGTTGCTTTTTTCTTCCATCTTCGATCTTAAAATGGGTACACAAAAATTCACCAATTTTGATGTTTTTTTTAATGCATGCTAATATGAGAGCGATCACAATACAATTTAACAAAATTGTTTTCAATGAAGTTAAAGACAACTAAGCACTACTAGAGCCATCTTCAGAAAAAAACAAACAAACATTTTGACCAACCCAGTACTAGAAAGGTAAAACCTAACACTTTATCTTTAAACCTATTAGTTTTAAATATTGTATAAGAAACACCAAGATATGTAAAGGGCCTTGAGCTCCTCATGACATTAGTGCTGGACTTGGTTTATTCTTGTATAAGTCAGTTTTGACCTGATATTATAAAGCAGTTTAGGCTCCTATACATTTTGTAAGTTATTGTTGTTGCCATTTGGTCATTCAGTCGTATCCAACTCTTTGCAACCCCATGGACTGCAGCATGCCAGGCTTCCCTGTCCTTCACCATCTCCCTAAGTTTGCTCAAACTCATGTTCATCGAGTCAGTGATGCCATCCAACCATCTCATCCTCTGTCGTCCCCATCTCCTCCTGCTTTCAATCTTTCCCAGCATCAGGGTCTTTTCAAATGAGTCGGCTCTTCACATCAGATGGCCAAAGTATTGGAGCTTCAGCTTCAGCATCAGTCCTTCCAATGAATATTCAGGATTGATTTCCTTAAGGACGTTGACTGGCTTGATCTCCTTACAGTCCACAGGACCCTCAAGGGTCTTCTCCAGGACCACAATTCAGAAACATTAATTCTTCGGCGCTCAGTCTTCTTTATAGTCCAACTCTCACATCCATATTTGACTAAAGGCATTCCTGATAATACCAAAATCACAGAATGAACTACTTCCAAATTCTTTCTCAAAAACAAATAAACAAACAAACATACTGTTATGTCATTTTTACAGGTGGCCAGAATAGTACTATCTATTGAAGGGAATAGGTTCCTAGAATTCAAATTTGAAGGACTTTGAATTTGATTATGTTTAGTGAAGCTAGGGTTTAATGGTTATCATATTCTTTATACAATTCCTGCTGATTGTTTTGTGGTTTCAGCTAGGCTTTGGTGCTGTGCTGTGGCTTCATCATCAAGATTTGGCAAGCAACAATGGGAAAGGAGGGATTTCTATGAAGCTGAGAGAAGAGTCATTCAAGTGCCCTGGACTGCACACCAGAAGCAAAGAGCTGACTTTGTACTTTTGCCCACAGAATGGAATATCTCACCTTGCTAAGAAGAAAGGTTTCAGAGAGGATTTTGATTTTTTTTCAGATCACAATGGTGGATCTATTTAAATCCTGGAACTCTGATGATTGCTTCAGAAATTCATACAACAGGGCATCATCCAAAAAAGGTCAGCTTTTACTGTTAATATAAAACTATGAGGCTGGTGTTTGGATCCCTTTTCACAGAGGAGGAAACGGAGTACGAGACATTAAAGAAGTGCCCGAAGACCATGATGTCGAGCAGTCAGGCCATGAAACATGCCTCCTAGGTCCCCAAGGGCATTGTTCTTCCTCTATCTGGATGTTTGGGAATATCTGCCAATAATAACAATTTTGTTTTTGTCATTAGTGATGACAGTTTTATCACTGTTGCTTTTGAGAAAAAAAAAAAATGAGCCAACAGATTCAGTTGCTTCTTGAATATTCCCTTAAAAGTGACTATTGGATCACACTGTTGAAAAGAGGCCGTGTATTCAGGTCATTAAAAAAATAAAAAAGCTTTTAAGCTTCACATGGAGAATTTAGATCATAATTATCTAGTACATAGCTAGATTGCAACTAGAGTTAGGAAAATAGAGTTCCTCTGTACTCAGAATCTTGATACATGTTGGATGAGGACTCTATTCTTTTGATTTACTTTTATAGCTAATAAGATACTCAGATATAATAGAGTGATAATATTTGCTGCAGTAGTTCCATTAGCAGTACAACCTCTACTGGGAAAAAAACTGTCGTTATTCAGCCAACATTACTGAGTAACTAATACCTGCTGGGCTAGCATATAGTTATAAGAACAATACAGTTGCTGTTTTTAAGGAGTTCACTGTTTTCTAAAAGAGACAAATCATGATAATAGATGTACAATTTATGTATATAATGCATATACATAATAATATGTATTATACTCAAGACACTGTGGGAAAAAATTGGAATATAAGACTTTAGAGATCTCTAAAAATTTTATAGGGGAGGTGCGATTCAATCTAAGTCTTCTTAAATTCCAGAAAATACTTCACCAGGCTAAAAGACCAGAGTCTGGGGATACCTGTTAATATTATACATATAGCATGGCCTAAAAATGATTTCCATTTAAGAAATTAAAAGCCAGAGAAAGAAGAGAAGCTGTTATTCCCAAAGCACGGGAAGGTTAATATGCAGAACATTTGATAAGAGTAAGACCTAGACGCTCAGTTCATTGACGAAAAAGCTAGCGCAGTATGATGGTCTAAATATATCAAAGTCAAACAGAAAAAGAATTCTCCATGTACTCACAATTTCACCCAGATTTGCTCAAAACTCACAACTATAAGCAAAACTTGGCTATATATAAATACATAATTCTAGAGTACACACAGTATTTTCATTCCTTCTCCAAAATCTAATAATGTTTGAGAGAAGTTTAAATAATACCAAAACTCTTAATTGTTCAAAGACTAACTCATGAGAAATTTTCATTTGTATGTGGAAAACTTTTCCTTCTAGTCATGCTCTTTGCCTAAGGAGATTTTTTTTTTAATAATTAATTTTCACTGGAGTATAGTTGATTTCATTCTGTCTGTCCTCTGATGGATGAGGATAAGAGGTTTATGGAAGCTTCCTGATGGGAGGGACTGGCTGTGGGGACAACTGGGTCTTGCTCTGGTGGGCTCAGTAAATCTTTAATCCAATTTTCTGTTAATGGGTGGGCCTGTGTTCCCTCCCTGTAGTTTGGCCTAAGGCCAAACTATAGTAGGGGCAATGGCAGTAATGGCAACTTCCTTCAAAAGGACTTATGCCAGCACACTGCAGCTCCCAGGACTGTTGTAGTCAGTGCCCCTGACCCCGTGGCAGGCCACTGTCGCCCACACCTTTGCTGGAGACTCCCAAACACTCACAGGCAAGTCTGGCTCAGTCTCCTGTGGGGTCACTGCTCCTTTCTTCTGTGTTCTGGTGCACACAAGGCTTTGCTGTGCCTCCCAAGGGTCTGTTTCCCCAGTTCTGTGGAAGTTCTGAGATTAAATCGCACCAGCCTTCAAAGTCAAATTCCCTGGGGGTTCTCAGTCTTTTTGCTGAATTCCCAGGTTGGGAAATCTGTTGTGGGCCCTAGAACTTTTCCAACAGGGCAAGAACCTCTTTCTTATAATTGTTCTCCAGTTTGTGGATCATCAGCTCAGTGGCTCTCCAGTGGAGCTAACAGGGACCTCCTGCAAGAGGACTTATAACCTCAGATATACAGATGACACCAGTCTTATGGCACAAAGCAAAGAAGAACCAAACAGCCTCTTGATGAAGGTGAAAGAGGAGAGTGAAAAAGCTGGCTTAAAACTCAACATTCAGAAAACTAAGATCATGGCATCCAGTCCCATCACTTCATGGCAAATAAATGGGGAAAAAATGGAAACAGTGACAGACTTTACTTTCTTGGGCTCCAAAATCACTATAGATGGTGACTGCAGCCATGAAATTAAAAGACACTTGCTTCTTGGAAGAAAAGCTATGACAAGCCTAAACAGTGTGTTAAAAAGCAGAGACAATACTTTGCCGACAACGGTCCATATAGTCAAAGCTATGGTTTTTCCAGTAGTCTTGTATGGATGTGAGAGTTGGACCACAAAGAAGGCTGGGCCCCAGAGAATTCATGCTTTTGAACTGTAGTGTTGGAGAAGAAGACTGTTGAGAGTCCCTAGCACTGCAAGATCGATACCTGTCAATCCTAAAGGAAATCAGTCCCGAATACTTGTTGGAGGGACTGATGCTGAAGCTGAAGCTCCAATACTTTGGCCACCTGATGCGAGGAGCCAACTCTTTGGAAAAGACACTGATGCTAGGAAAGATTGAAGGCTAGAGGAGAAGGGGACGACAGAAAGTGAGATGATTGGATGGCATCACCAACTCAATGAACATGAGTTTGAGTAAGTTCTGGGAGTTGGTGATGGACAGGAAAGCCAGGCATGCTGCAGTCCATGGGGTCACCAAGAGTCAGACATGACTGAGCAACTGAACAACAAACAACAAATAGTTGATTTACAACGTTGTATTAGTTTCTGCTATACACCAAAGTGATTCAGTTATACATATACACATATCCACTCTTTTATATTCTTTTCCAATATAGGCCACTAAAGGGTACTGAGCACAGTTCCCTGTGCTACACAGCAGGTTCTTATCTATTTTATGTATAGTAGTATGTATATGTTAATCCACATCTTCCAATTTATTCCTCCCCTACTGTCCACCTTGGTAATGCTAAATTTGTTTTTTCTATTTCTATTTTGTAAGTAGTTCATTTGTACCATTTTTAAAGAATCCACATATACATGATACTATGTAGTATGTGTCTTTCTCTGCCTAGCATTATTTCATTCTTTTTATGGCTGAGTAATATTCCATTGTGTATATGTACCACATCTTCTGAATCTATTCCTCTGTCAGTGGACATTTAGTAGATTTTTAAAACTGTTGTTTTTGTTTAGTCACTAAGTCATGTCTGACTCTTTGTGACCCCATGAACTGCAGAGGGCCAGGCTTCCCTGTCCTTCACCATCTTCTGGAGTTTGCTTGAACTCATGTCCACTGAGTCAGGAATGCCATTCAACCATCTCATCCTCTGTTGCTCCCTTCTCCTCCTGTCTTCAATCTTCCACAGCATCAGGGTCTTTTCTAATGAGTCAGCTCTTCACATCAGATGGCCAAAGTATCAGAGCTTCACCATCAGCATCAGTCCTTCCAGTGAATATTCAGGGTTGATTTCATTTAGGATTGACTGGTTTGATCTCCTTACAGTCCAAGGGACTCTCCAGAGTCTGCTCCATCACCACAGTTCAAAAGCATCAATTCTTCTATGCCCAGTTACCAGACAGTTACGGGAGGTGGGGAGCCCAAGAAAGAGCTGAGGCAGAGTATCACCGTGGATGCAGGCCTAGGCTCCCCATCTGCCACTGGCACCCCAGCACATACCCCAGACCTGTGGTGCATCCATGAGGCTGAGCTCCAGGGAAAACACCCAGGCCACTGAGGCTCTTTTCCCAGTGCTGGGTGAGGCAGTGCTCAGGAACCTGCTGCTCTACGTGAAGTCTCTTACCCAGATAGGTCATGAGTGGTCCCAACATTGGGACCAGCATGCCGGGGAGGAAGGTCCTCTGCTCACAAAGCTTCCTCATCTACACTGCGGACCCTGTGCAAGCAGATGGGAAGCTAGGCTGTTCCCAGGCCTGAGCCCCTGGCTGATGTCTGCCACCCTCCCCACCATGACCTGGATGGTATCTCCATCTCTCCTCTGGCTGAGATGGAGATGGCTTCCAGCACAGATGACACAAGGACATCTCTGAACGGAAGTGGTGAAGGAGACCCCTAGAGACGCCAATGCAGGTCGGGTCCCGCATGCTGGCCTGCCCCTCTGCCTATCGTCTCCATGAGCTGCACAGTTGGTTCTGTGGACGGAGGGCCAAGGACAGCCCAGAGTTGAGCCCCATGGGGAAGATTTTCACAGAAGATTCTGCTGCTGGGATTCTCTATGGGCTTAACCCCTCAACTCCTGGGAAATGAGGTTTTCCTAGGGACCTGCTGACCACTTCATCAATGCCTACCTGGCAGGTGACTACATGAGAGACACCCCAGGAGGGCTGGGCAATGAGAGCCCAATCCAGGTTCCCAGTTCAGCCAGGCCCTGGCCATCCGGAGCCACCCTAAATTTGTGATGGGGGTCTCAGTCAGCATGTTGACCTACCCCTTCCTGCTGCTCAGCAATCTCATGGCCGTGAATGACTGTGGGTTGCATGCCAGGTTCCCTGCTCACTCCCCAGTGTTCCAATCCTGGACCCACTGCTAGAAGGACCTGAGTGTGCAAGGCCAGCACGTCTGAGGCTCCAGTGTGCTTTTCTGCTGGGTGGCATCAGGATCGTGCTTTGTCCTGAAGTAAAATGAATCATGTGAAAACAACAGAAGGATCTCTGTTCATTTCCAAGGCAAACCATTCAATATCAGAGTAATCTAAGTTTATGCCCCAACCACTAATGATGGAGAAAGTGAAGTTGAATGCTTATATGAAGACTTACCTACAAGACCTTCTAGAACTAACACCAAAAACAGATATCCTTTTCATCATAGGAGACTGGAATACAAAAGCAGGAAGTGAAGAAATACCTGGAGTAACAAGCACCTTTGGCCTTGGAATACAAAATGAAGCAGGCAAACCCTAACAGAATTTTCCCAAGACAATGCACTGGTGATAGCAAGCACTGTTGCTATCACCAGTTCCAACAACACAAGAAACGTCTTTGTACATGAACATCACAAGATGGTCAATACCAAAATCAGATTGGTTATATTTGCAGCCGAAGACAGAGAAGTTCTATAATCACAAAAGCAAGACCAGGAGCTGATTGTAGTTCAGATCATGTACTCCTTATTGCAAAATTCAGACTTATATTGAAAAGAGTAGGGAAAACCACTAGGCCTTTCAGGTATGACCTAAACCAAATCCCTTATGATTATACAGTGGGGGTGACAAATAGATTCAAGGGAATAGATCTGATACACAGAGTGCCTGAAGAACTATGCATGGAGGTTCGTAACATTGTACAGGAGGTGGTGACAAAACCATTCCCAAGAAAAAGAAATGCAAAAAGACAAAATGGTTTTCTGAGGAGGCCTTACAAATAGCTGAGAAAAGAAGAGAACCAAAAAGCAAAGGAGAAAAGGAAAGATATATCCATCTGAATGCAGAGTTCCAAAGAATAGCAAGGAGAGATAAGAAGGCCTTCTTAAAGTGAACAATTCAAACTGATAGAGAAAAACACTAGAATGGGAAAGACTAGCGCTCTCTTCAAAAAAAATGAGATATACCAACGGTACATTTCATGCAAAGATGGGTATAATAAAGGACAGAATTGGTACAGACCTAACAGAAGCAGAAGATATTAAGAAGAGGTGGCAAGAATACACAGAAGAACTATACAGAAAAGGTACTAATGACACAGATAACCACAATGGTGTGATCACTCACCTAAAGACAGATGTCCTGCAGTGTGAGTGTAAGGTCAAGTGGGCCTTAGGAAGCATCACGAAGAACAAAGTTAGTAGAGGTGATGGAATTCCAGCTGAGCTATTTCAAATCCTAAATGATGATGCTATTAAAGGCTGCATTCAATATGTCAGCAAATTTAGAAAACTCAGCAGTGGCAACAGGATTGGAAAAGGTCAGTTTTCTTTCCAATCCCAAAGAAAGACAGTGCCAAAGAATGCTCAAACTACCACAGAGTTGCACTCATTAAACATACCAGCAAGTAATGCTCAAAATCTTTCAAGCTAGTCTTCAAAAGTACGTGAACCGTGAACTTCCAGATGTTCAAACTGGATTTAGAAGAGGCAGAGGAACCAGAGATCAAATTGCCAACATCCATTGGATCATAGAAAAAGAAAGAGAACTCCAGAAAAACTTCTGCTTCATTGACTATGTTAAAGCCTTTGACTATGTGGATCACAACAAACTGTGGACAATTCTTAAAGAGATAGGAATACCAGACCACCTTGCCTACATTCTGATAAACATGTCTGCAGGTCAAGAAGCAACAGTTAGAGTCGGACATGGAACAGTGGACTGGTTCAGAATTGTGAACGGAGTACGTCAAGGTTGTAATTGCCACCCTGCTTATAACTTACTTGCAGAATGCACATCGTGTGAAATGCTGGGCTGGATGAATTACAGGCTGGAATCAAGACTGCCAGGAGAAACATCAACAACCTCAGATATGCAAATGATACCACCCTTAGAGCAGAGGGGGAAAAGGAACTAAAGAGTGTGTTGATGAAGGTGAAAGGAAAGTGAAAAAGCTGGCTTAAAACTCAATTTTCAAAAAACTAAGATCATAGCATCCAGTTCTGTCACTTCATGGCAAATAGATGGGGAAAAAATAGAATCAGTGATAGACTTTATTTTCTTGGGCTCTAAAATCACTGCTGATGGTAACTGCAGTCATGAAATTAAAAGACGCTTGCTCCTTGGAAGAAAAACTATGACAAACTTAGAAAGCATATTAAAAAGTAGAGACATCGTTTTGCCAACAAAGGTCTGTCTAGTCAAAGCTATGGTTTTTTCCAGTAGTCACATATGGGTGTGAGAGTTGGACCATAAAGAAGACTGAATGCCAAAGAATTGATGCTTTTGAACAATGGTGTTAGAGAAGACTCTTGAGAGTCCCTTTGGACTGCAAGGAGATCAAGCCAGTCAATCCTAAAGGAAATCAACCCTGAATGTTCATTGAAAAGACTGATGCTGAAGCTGAAGCTCCAATACTTTGGCCACCTCAGTGGAAGAGCCAACTCACTGGAAAAGACCTGGATGCTGGGAAAGATTGATGGCAGGAGGAGAAGGGGATGACAGAGGAAGAGATGGTTAGATGGCATCACCAACTCAATGGACATGAGTTTGAGCAAGCTCCAGAAGATAGTGGAGGACAGGGAATCCTGGCGTGCTGCTGTTCATAGGGGTTGCAAAGAGTCAGACACAATTGAGTGACTGAATGACACTGACAACAAACAGTTCAGTTCGGTTCACAAATCACCCAAACAGAAATCACCCAAAAAACCACGCTGTCTGAGCCTGGCCACTGCGGTGAGGCCTGATCATTTCCAGGCACCTGTCAGACCAACAGAGCAGCACCTAGAAGTGCTCCAGACT
The DNA here is from genome assembly GCF_014754425.2 of Oryx dammah. Lineage (NCBI taxonomy): Eukaryota > Metazoa > Chordata > Mammalia > Artiodactyla > Bovidae > Oryx > Oryx dammah. The sequence continues at coordinate 39,837,209 of NW_024070196.1, read as the reverse complement.
GGCTGGACTCTGGTTTCTATATTCCCCCTATGCTTCTCTGGAAGCAGGGTTGAGTGGGGTTGAAGCTGTGACCAGTGGACTGATGACTGTTAGACCCAGGAAGCTGGGGTAGGGCTAGGGCATTGGGGCAGAATCCCCTACTTGGCACATTTCCTAAGTCTGTCTTGTTCAGGGGACCAGAGAAGGGCTTGTGGAGGCCCAAGTTGGATGAGCAAAGGGTTGTGAGGTCAGGTGCCACCTCCCCCATTCACATCTCTGGGATCAGCCCCGGCTCTGATCCTGCTGGCCAGCTGGGACCTTTGCTCTCTTGCTTTGTAAATAGAATATGATCCCCTTTCACCAGGCCACCAGCCTGTCCAGGTCTTTGCTGGAAGCTCACTTTATTTTTCTCGACACTGGCGGCAGCTTCTGAATGGAAATCGTGTGACTGCTCAGAACATGGCCCCCTCGTCAAATGCTTGTCTGTTTAATGGTGATGCCTTTCATGCAGGATATGGTTACCCATGCAGTTGTGAAGACCCAAGTGTTAGGCAGATCGTGACTCTAGTCCTGTCCAATGTAAAGGTCCTGGGACTTCCCTGGTGGTACAGTGGAGAGTGATCTGCCTGCCAGTGCAGGGAACATAGGTTCAATCCTCAGTCAGGGAAGATCCCACATGCTGCGGAGCAGTAAGCCTGTGTGCCACAGCTGCTGAAATCCATGTGACTACAGCCTGCGCTCTATGCAGAAAGAGAAGCCTCCACAGTGAGAAGTCCGTGCACTTCAATGAAGAGTAGCCATGGCTCAGCACAAGTAGAGAAAGCCCAGGCTCAGTAATGAAGACCCAGCACAGCCTAAATAAATATGTATATAAAAGTTCCTAATAAGATTTGACCCTTTCTCCCTCAAATAAATATATTGATGATGATTTAGGGGAAAAAAAAATAACCAGACATTTTAACCACTTTATGAAAAATGTAAATGATAATGAACTCAGCTTGTGGGACTTTATGAGCTAAAAGAAGCACCTTCATAATTTATAGTAAGGCACATTTTATTGTTTAAAATTATTTGTATATTATGAAATTTGTAGTATTTAAAATTTTAAACAGCTGATTTTAAAATTCTTTGGGCATCTTTATTTTAGTGGAAGATAGTTAATTAACATTAAATTGAAATTTTATTTTTTTTAATGAAAAAAGTTTTAACTTTTTATTTTGTCTTGGAGTACAGCCAATTAACAGTGTTGTGATAGTTCAGTTGAACAGCAAAAGGACTCAGCCATACATATACATGTACCAATTCTCTCAAACTCAATAGTCTCAATCAATTTCCTCAAACTCCCCTTTCATCCAGGCTGCCACATATTGAGCAGAGTCCTCTGTGCTCTACAGTAGGTCCATGTTGGTTATGCATTTTAAACATAGCAGTGTGTCACGTCCATCCCTAACTCCCTAACTATCCCTTCCTTCCATCCTTCGCCCCACCAACCAAACGTTCATTCTCTAAGTCTGTGAGTCTGTTTCTGTTTTGTAAATAAGTTCATTTGTATCATGTCTTTTTAGATTCTACATATAAGGAACGTCACGTGATATTTTTCCTTCTGATTTACTTCACTCAGTAAGACAATCTGTAAGTCCATCCACGTTGCTTTATTTTAGTGGAAGATAATCAATTGCCATTAAGTTGAAATTTTAAAAAAGCACTAATATTTGTTGCATGCTGATGTGTCACAAGTGTTCTGTATACTTCACTTACTTTTAAAAAAGTAAACTGTACATTAAACAGTGAAGTAAGTCAGAAAGAGAAAGACAAATATCATATATTAATGCATATATATGGAATCTACAAAGACGGTACTGATAAACCTGTTTGCAGGGCAGCAATGGAGAGGCAGACAGAGAACAGACTTGTGGGCCCCTTGGGGTAAGGAGAGGGTGGGATTAGTTGAGAGAGTAGCGTGGAAACATATACATCTCCGTATGTAAAATAGATAGCCAGTGGGAATTTGCTGTGTGATGCAGTGAGCTCACACTTGGTGCTCTGTGACAACCTAGAGGGGTGGGAGGGCGGTTCAAGAGGGAGGGGACTTATGTATACCTATCACTGAATCCTGTTGATATATGGCAGAAACCAATATAATATTATAAAGCAATTATCTTTCAATTAAAACAAATTTAAAAAAATAAGTTACACATTCAACGAGTACAATCAAAAGACAGAAAAGATATTTACTGAAAAGTTATCTGGACACTCAAGAAATTCTTTAAAAATTTCCACCAGGAAATTGCAGCTTTAGAGGAAATCAATGCTATTCTTTTCTTGAGTGTTTTTCTTGAACTTTTTTGTGATTATACAAACAAATATGTGTGTGTGTGTCTTTATTTCCATCCTGTTTTTACACACTGTTCTACACCTTATTGCTTCTGATTAGCAGTATATCCTGCAAATATCCCATTTGGTGACATAAATATTTCCTTGTTATTTATTACAGCATGATATTTGATTGCATGAGTCCATCAGAACAAACCTTTATAGATGGAAATTTAGTTTTTTTCTACTCTATTCTTATTGTAACAGTGCTGCATTAAATATTTGTATACAGTTATCAGTTTGCTCATTTACAAATATATCTATCTATTTAATAAATTCCAGCTAGAGGAATGCTTGTCAGAGGTATGTATATGTATTTGATAAATATTGTTAGATATTGCCAAATTGTTTTATGTGGTGTTTGAATACATTTACACTCCCCCAAGCAATGTATGAGAGTATCTGTCTCCACCAGACTCTCACCACCAAAGGTGTTATTAATCTTCTTGATATTTGCCAATCAGATAGGAAAGAAGTACCTTATTTGTGCTTTAAATGGATTTTCTTATTAATCCCTATAACAATAAGTACTATTACTAACACCATTTTATATATGAGGAAATTAAGGCTTACGGAAGTTGGGTTACTTGCTCAAAGTTACTCAGATAAAAGGTGGAAGAATCAGGATTAAACTCACTCTTATCTGTATCTTAAACAAAACTCCTAACCCTTAAGGATCACAAGCCAATAAATAACCTTAAAACTTAAGTTATATTTCTCATAATCATTTTTGATGATTCAGAACTTAATTGAAAAGGTAGAGCAGAATATCATAGTATCTTAGTGTCAGCATTATTGATATAATTATCACTGAACAATAGTTGTATTGTCCTAGTTTAAAAAGCACTCTTGTGGATAGATGCCAGGTAAACTGGCTTCAGTGGTCTCATATGCTATCACCAAACATGAAAAATTTCATCCCATCCTCCAAAACTTCAGCCCTCAGAATCCACACTCAGTGGCCTCGTTTCATAGCTGGCTGAACATAGAGGAATTAATTTATAAAAATTGAAATAAAACTTCATTAAGCCTAAAATGTTGATGTCACAATAACATGCTTGGAATCTAAAAGGTAGCACAAAGATTCCACAATACCTTTCTTCTCCATAGTTCAGAGTACTTGGCAGGTTTAAGTATAGGTCTTCCTCACAGGTTGATGGTGCAAGTCTGCAAAACGAACAACTGAAACCACGTGACTATTCCCTGCCAACTTCTGACATTATTAGTGAGACTGTGCGTGCGGTGGAGAAACCAACTAGATGAAAATCGTGTGCTCACAGCGTTTCAGGCTGCAATTTGGAGACATCACATGTGCCCGTTCTGGGTGTGGGCTCACAGCGTGTGACAGGTCTGACTTGTTTGCAGTTCTCAGCGGTGTGAGTTTGAGGTCTCTGCCTGCCTAGAGAGGTTTCGCAAAGAGGAAACACTATTACCTCAACCTCAGCTCAGAAACACCAAAGTCTGCCCTAGAATCTTCTGGGTGGCATTTCAGGTCAACAAAGAAAACAAGGAGCACTTACTAAATGGTGTGGAGGCAGACGAGGGTCCATCTAGAAAAACAACAAAGTCAGACATCTTTCTTACATCTTATACCCAAATGAATTCCAGATGTATAAAAGATTTACATGTAAAGAAAAAGAAAAGTTACCTCAAATGGGAGAGGGCTTTGATGACACAGTACTCAGAACCCATAAAAGAAAATATTAATGAAATAAATTTTCAATTTTTAAAAATTCTGTATAGAAAAACCCACCATAAATAAAGTAAAAAGCAAATGATAAACTGGAGTTATTTTATTTTGTTGACTGAAAAGAAATACACAATGTGAGAGTTGCGAGGTAAGTTTTATTTGGGGCAAAATGAGGACTATAGCCTGGGAGAAAGCATGTAAGGTAGCTCTGAGAAACTGATCCAAAGATGTAGGGGGAGCGGTCAGTGTTATATACGACTCTGATGGGAAAGGGTACACAATCAAGCACACATTTTGGCAGAGGGTTACTGCTAGTCACAAGAAGCAGATGTCTCTGTTAATGATTTTAGCGCTTTTCTAGATACGAAATGCAACCATCGGGCTCATAAAATAATCTCCTGAAAATATTTAACTCTCTGAAGGCCTTTTCTGCCAGTTTTTCCTAGCACAGAGAGTGCCTCATTTCTGATCTCCACACTGAACTCCTTTCAGGGAGGGCTGAAGGTCAACAGCTGCAGCAGCACATGATATAACCCTTGTTAAAAAGTGCCAATTTGTAGTTGAGAATTCTAGCTATGATCACAAACCAAGTACTCATTTCTGTAATGTACAAAGAGTTTCTACACATCAATAAGAATAAGACCAATACTTTTAGAAAAGTGGATGAGGAATATGAACATACAGTTCTCAGAAATGGAAATTCAAATGGCTCTTAAACTGATATTCAAATTCTCACATGAGAAAAGAAACACAAATTAAATAACACTGTGATTGTCAAAAGATTTTAAAGCTCTTAATAGCCTCCATTGGCCGGGCTCTATGGGAAACTTGTATGCTTACCATTTCCTTCTCCAGGGGATCTTCCCGATCCAAGGATTGAACCCAGGACTCCCACATTGCGGGCAGATGCTCTAACCTCTGAGCCACCAGGGAAGCCCTATGCATTATTAAAGTGAAAGTAATTTGGTCATATTCTAGTATTTATCAGAACTCAAATGCTTATTTTCTTTTACCCATCAGTTCTACTTCTAAGGGAGTGTTGTTCTGCAGAGAGCTGTCAGGAAAGGACTCCATGGAAAGGCAATGCCTAAAGAAGTGAGGGAATGAGCTATATTGATGCAGTGGAAAGACCATATGAGGCAGAGTACCAACTGCTAAGGAGGTGGAGGAGGGCGGGAGAGGAGGGTGGGGAGAGGGAGGCAGGCAAGTGGTGGAACACCAGGAGGGCCAGTGTGGCCAGCCTGGAGAAAGCAAGCTGGGGAGAATATGGGGTATGTGGCAGAGGAGTTTTGGAGAAGCAGGACACAGAAGATCTCACAGGTCATTTTAAGGACTTCAACTTTGACTGTAAAGAAATGGGGAAATCACTCAGATACTCTGAGCAGAGAAGTGACCTGATGAAACCTACATTTTTCAAGCTGAAGTTGATTTACAATGTTGTGTTAATTTCTGGTGTAAATCAAAGTTACTCAGATATATATTATATATCATATATGATATTGAGAGCCAATTCTTAGGTTGATAAGAAGTCCAGGGTCCCCGAGGAGGAGGAGGAGGAGGAGGAGGAAGAGGAAGGAAGGGGTCTGGAGTTCTCAAGGAAGAGAAAAGGACAAACTTTCTTTTCCAATTGAGCTATTTCAAATCCTGGAAGATGATGCTGTGAAAGTGCTGCACTCAATATGCCAGCAAATTGGGAAAACTCAGCAGTGGCCACAGGACTGGAAAAGGTCAGTTTTCATTCCAATCCCAAAGAAAGGCAATGCCAAAGAATGTTCAAACTACTGCACAATTGCACTCATCTCACACGCTAGGAAAGTAATGCTCAAAATTCTCCAAGCCAGGCTTCAGCAATACGTGAACCATGAACTTCCTGATGTTCAAGCTGGTTTTAGAAAAGGCAGAGGAACCAGAGATCAAATTGCCAACATCTGCTGGATCATGGAAAAAGCAAGAGAGTTCCAGAAAAACATCTATTTCTGCTTTATTGACTATGCCAAAGCCTTTGACTGTGTGGATCACAATAAACTGTGGAAAATTCTGAAAGAGATGGGAATACCAGACCACCTAACCTGCCTCTTGAGAAACCTATATGCAGGTCAGGAAGCAACAGTTAGAATTGGACATGGAACAACAGACTGGTTCCAAATCGGAAAAGGAGTACATCAAGGCTGTATATTGTCATCCTGCTTATTTAACTTATATGCAGAGTACATCATGAGAAACGCTGGGCTGGAAGAAGCACAAGCTGGAATCAAGATTGCCAGGAGAAATATCAATCACTTCAGATATGCAGATGACACCACCCTTATGGCAGAATGTGAAGAGGAACTAAAAAGCCTCTTGATGAAAGGGAAAGAGGAGAGTGAAAAAGTTGGCTTAAAGCTCAACATTCAGAAAATGAAAATCATGGCATCTGGTCCCATCACATCATGGCAAATAGATGGGGAAACAGTGGAAACAGTGTCAGACTTTATTTTGGGGGGCTCCAAAATCACTGCAGATGGTGATTGCAGCCATGAAATTAAAAGACGCTTACTCCTTGGAAGAAAAGTTATGACCAACCTAGATAGCATATTCAAAAGCAGAGACATTACCTTGCCAACAAAGGTCCATCTAGTCAATGCTATGGTTTCTCCAGTGGTCATGTATGAATGTGACAGTTGGACTGTGAAGAGAGCTGAGCACCAAAGAATTGATGCATTTGAACTGTAGTGCTGGAGAAGACTCTTGAGAGTCCCTGGGACTGCAAGGAGATCCAACCAGTCCATTCTAAAGGAGATCAGTCCTGGGTGTTTTTTGGAAGGGCTGATGTTAAAGCTGAAACTCCAGTACTTTGGCCACCTCATGCGACGAGTTGACTCATTGGAAAAGACTCTGATGCTGAGAGGGATTGGGGGCAGGAGGAGAAAGGAATCACAGAGGATGAGATGGTTAAATGACACCCACTCAATGGACATGAGTTTGGGTGATCCGGGAGTTGGTGATGGACAGGGAGGTCTGGCATGCTACAGTTCATGGGGTCACAAAGAGTTGGACATGACTGAGCGACTGAACTGAACTGAACTTGTCTTGGTCATTATAACAGTGTATCTTGCTCAAGGACATGTTTCTCCTTAACAAGGACCTTCAGACTAATCTTCGTATCTTAAGATATATGCTGTGGGGTGGTAAGACATTTCTATTGTTGGTTCTAATCTTGTTAATTTAACATGTATGTTGTGAGAATGGGTCCTGTAAAAGTATATAAGGCCTTGATAAGACTAGTGAGTGGGGGGCACTCTGTATCCCACTTCTGATGTCTATGTCAGAATTTTTCTCTGTCCCTTTTTCACTTTAATAAAATTCTGCTATAGAAAAGCTCTCGAGTGATCAAGACTGGTCCACAGTCACAAAGCTAAATCTTCTTTGGAGTTCATGAATTCAACATGGTTCACCATAGGCTATCACTATATCATATCATATCATATCATATCATATCATATATTATATATATATATATTTCAGATTCTCTACCATTTTAGGTTATTACAAGATATTGAGTATATTTCTCTGTACTATACACTAGGCCCTTGTTGTTTATCTATTTTATATATAGTTATGTGTATATGTTAATCCCAAATTCCCAATTTATCCCTCTCTCACTTTCCCCTTTGGTAACCATAAGATTGTTTTGTATGTCTCTGTTTTGTAAATAAGTTCATTTGTATCATTTTCTAAGATTCAGCATATATAAGTCCATTCATGTTGCTGTAAATGGCATTATTTCATTCTTGTTTATGGCTGAGTAATATTCCATTGGGTATATGTACTACATTCACCCATTCATCTGTTGATTTACATTTAGGTTGCTTCTATATCTTGATTATTGTAAACAGTGCTGTTATGAACATTAGGGTGAAGGTGTCTTTTCAAACTGGTGTTCTTCATTTCCTTTGGATATATGCCCAGGAGTGGGATTATAGAATCATACTGTAGCTGTTTTTAGTTGTTTTTTTTTTAAGGATCTTCCATATTGTTCTCTAAAGTGCCTGCATCAATTTACATTTCAATCAACAGTGAAGGTGGGTTCTTTTTCCCCCGCCTCTTTCACAATGTTATTTCTGTTCTTTTTAATCATAGCCGTTCTGACTGGAGTGAGGGGTGACCTACACTTTTGATACCTCACTCGAGCTGCCGCGCTAAGGGCAAGGGAGTGAGATGGAGCAGTTAGGAACAATGGTGTGAGGTAAGAGACAACATGGGTTGAATCAAGATGACAGCAGGATTCATGTCAATGTATGGCAAAACCAATACAGTATTGTAAAGTAAAAAAATAAATAAATAAATAAAAAATAAAGAGAAAAAAAAAAAGATGACAGCAGGAGAGGTGTGGGATAGATCCAGAATGTAGGTATATTTTGAAGGTAGAGTCACCTAGATTAGTGACAGATTCTATTTGGGGTCGACAGAAAGAATCTAGAATGACTCTAAGATTTTTGAACTGAAAAACCTGAAAGAAAGGCATTGCTATAAATTGCAAGGAAGGCATCTAACAGAGGAACAGGTCAGGAAGGAGTGCAGATGTCAAATCATGGACAGGACTATGTTGAGGTGCTCACTAGACACAGAAATGGAAATCCCAGCTCAACAGCTGGCTACATGAACCTGGGGTTTGGAGAGATCCGGCCAAAGCTATACAATTAGGAAATCAGCACGTATAAAATGGCCATTGACGCCTGAGAACTGGGTGAGAGCACCAAGTTAGTGCACACAAAGAAGAAAAATGAAAAAGAATCCTCTAGCAAGTGGACTTAGGAGTGATCAGAGGAGCCACGAAACAGACTGGGAAGGAGCAACGAGTAGGGAAGAGTGGAGCCGCAGTGCCGCGGCCTGTAAGCCAGACAGAGGAGGCCACCAAGGGGCTGGAGCAGGAAGAGGAACCTGAGCGTGGGCCCCTCCATATGTCGTAGTGACACGGGTCATCAAGGAACCTGACCACTCACAGTCTGGGACGGCAATATTAGTAAACATGAGACTGTGATGGATTCCAGAAAGCAGAGACTCAAGCCTCAAGATGTTACTACCACTCATCCAAAAAAAAAAGAATGAAATAATGCCATTTGAGCAGCATGGATGGACCTAGAGATTGCTAAGTGAAGTAACTCAGACAGAGAAAGACAAATATTAATATAGGATATCACTTACATGTAGTATTTAAAATAGTTCTATAAACGAACTTATTGACAAAACAGAAATAGACTCACAAACACAGGAAACAACCTTACGGTTATCAAAGGGGGGAGGTGGGAGAGAAAAATTAGAAGTTTAAGATTAAGAGGTATTTAGTATCATCCCAGGGACGGGGGAGCCTGGTGGGCTGCCGTCTGTGGAGTCGCACAGAGTCGGACACGACTGAAGTGACTTAGCAGCAGCAGTATCATACATAAAATAGGTAACCAACAATAACCTACTGTATAGCAAAGGGAACTACATTCAATATCTTGTAATGACCTACAATGGAAAAGAATCTGAAAAAGAATATTTCTTTTTATTATATGACATAATATTTATGTATAACTAATATTTATATTATATGTATAACTGAATCCCTTTGGTGTATATCTGAAACTAACACAACACTGGAAATCAACTTTGACTTTTAAAAATTATTTAAAAAGTGCTTATTACTACCAACTTATAAGAAATACAGGTGAGAAAGGAACAGACTGGGCAAAGTCATGAGGATGCAGGCAATCAAATCCAGAACACGGGGACTTCCACAGGAAAAATGACCTTTGTAAAACAAAACAAAAAAATTTAGAAATGGCATGAAAGAGGGGGAGGGGGAAAAACTGTGAGAGATGAGAAACTGCCTCTAAATACAATGTGTTTAGAGACTGAGTTGAGTCAATCTATTATTTAAAAATATTTTTGAGACAATCTAGGAAATTCAAACTCTGATTATGTTTTTAGACTTGTTTTACAATCGTTGTGACTGGCATTTTTAACAGTTATTATCTATTAAAGATGTATTCTGGAGTATTTACAGGTGAATGATATGATGTCTGGGATTTTGGTTTAAGATTTTCCAGATTTAGGCAAGGAGGGTGCATGAAATAAGATGGACAAAATGTTTACAATCACTGAAACTTGGTAATGATATATGGGGGTTCATTATACTATCTCTCTACCTTTGTGTATGCTTATATTTTTCAAAATAATTTAAGAAGACAGAAGTTAAATTCAAGAAATATAGATAAACAGGAGCAGAGAGATAAAATGATAGCCAGAAGGGAAGGACACTTGAAAGGATTTTTAGATTTTTTCAAGGTGGAAGAAATGAAAAAATACTTGTAAGCTCTGGGGAAGGTGAAGCAAAGAGAGAAAATCTGATGATGCAAGAGAGAAGGGAGGATGGCTGGCGCAAGGTCTCTGAATAGACAAGGAGGGATGAGGTCTAGTGCAAAAGTGGAAAAATGAACAGATAACCCTCAGTAACAGGAGGCAAAGCAGCATGGGCGGGCCAGGGGCAGGGGTGCAGCGCAGATGTAAGAGGCCAGAGAGACAGGAGGTAGGCACTCCTTGAAATTCCCTTCCAGAGCCTTCAGCTCCCTCAGTGAAATAGAATGCAATGTCATCAGTCAATAGTGAGGCAATGGATTAAAGATCTAAATATAAGACCAGAAACTATATAACTCCTAGAGGAAAACATAGGCAAAACACTCTCTGACATAAATCATAGCAGGATTCTCTATGACCCACCTCCCAGAGTAATGGAAATAAAAGCAAAAATAAACAAATGGGACCTAATTAAACTTAAAAGCTTTTGCACAACAAAGGAAACTATAAGCAAGGTGAAAAAACAGCCTTCAGAATGGGAGAAAATAATAGCAAATGAAGCAACTGACAAAGAATTAACCTCAAAAATATACAAGCAATTCCTGCAGCTCAATTCCAGAAAAACAAGTGACCCAATCAAAAAATGGGCCAAAGATCTAAACAGACATTTCTCCAAAGAAGACATACAAATGGCTAACAAACATATGAAAAGATGCTCAACATCACTCATTATCAGATAAATGCAAATCAAAACCACCATGAAGAAACATCTCACGCCAGTCAGAATGGCTGCTATCAAAAAGTCTACAAACAATAAATTCTGGAGAGGGTATGGAGGAAAGGGAACCATGCAAACTAGTACAGCCACTATGGAGAACAGTATGGAGATTCCTTAAAAAATGAAATAGAACTCCCATACGACCCAGCAATCCCACTGCTGGGCATACACACTGAGGAAACCAGAATTGAAAGAGACACGTGTACCCCAGTGTACATCACAGCACTGTTTATAATAGCCAGGACACGGAAGCAACCTAGATGTCCATCAGCAGACGAATGGATAAGAAAGCAGTGGTACATATACACAATGGAGTATTACTCAGCCATTAAAAAGAACACATTTGAATCAGTTCTAATGAGGTAGATGAAACTGGAGCCTATTATACAGAGTGAAGTAAGTCAGAAAGAAAAACACCAATACAGTATATTAATGCATATATGTGGAATTTAGAAAGATGGTAACAATGGCCCTATATGTGAGACAGTGAAAGAGACACAGATGTAAAAAACAAACTTTTGGACTCTGTGGGAGAAGGCGAGGGTGGGATGATTTGAGAGAATAGCATTGAAACATGTATATTATCATATGTGAAATAGATCACCAGTCTAGGTTCCATGCATGAGGCGGGTGCTCAGGGCTAGTGCATTGGGATGACCCTGAGGGACGGGATGGGGAGGGAGGTGGGATGGAGGGTCAGGATGGGGCACACATGTACACCCATGGCTGATTCATGTGAATGTATGGCAAAAACCACCACAATATTGTAAAGTCATAAGCCTCCAATTAAAATGTTTAAAAAAAAGAGTGAGGCTGGGGGACTTCACTTTTCTCTGGCTAGATTCCATGAATGAGCTCAGGGCAGGAAGAAGTAGGATGTCCTGGCTTGTAGTCATGCCAGGTGAGTACTGAGATGCAAGGGAGAGCCCAGGGCATTGAGAGTTGTATTCTTCAGAGCCAAGCTAGGCTGCTGCAACAAAGCAATCCAACGTTAATTCTGTGACTTAAAGCAGATTTTATTTCTATTTCAGGCAACAGGCACAAGTGACCATTCCAGGTCACTGGGCCTCAGCTTCAGGTGATCCTTTAGGGGTAGAGGGAGGGGCCTTCTCTCTTCTGTCTTTCATGACAGGGCTTCATTCCCATCTGAATCCTGAAGACTGAGGAGCAGGTACATCTTTATCTGTTATATGGAGGGGGAAGAAAGCACGGGGAGGACGCACTGCCCTTGCTTTAAGGGCCTAGCCTGCAGGGGCTGCACATCACTTAGGCTTACTTTGATGTTCTTATTTAGTCACTAAGTCGTATCCAACTCTCTGTGACCCCATGGATTGGAGCCCACCAGGCTCCTCTGTCCATGGGATTCTCCAGGCAAGAATCCTGGAATGGGTAGCCATTTCCTTCTCCAGGGGATCTTCTGGATCCCAGGAAAAGAACCACCCTCTCCTGCATTGGCAGGAGAATTCTTTACCACCGGGCCACCTGGGAAGCCACATTCCATTGGTAAGATGTTACTCCTGTGGCCACATTTAAATCAAGAAAGCCCAGGAAATGTAGTGTGTATGGCCAACTATATGCTCATCTACAATTCTATCATTTTGGAAGAAAGAAGATGGATACAGCAGGTGGATAATTACAACATAGTGCAGGGGAGTGATATACTAACTGACCAAGGGGTGCATCTAAGCTAGGAGGAGTAACAGGCTCCGAGGGGATGAGGCTAGGTGGGTCAAGGGGCATGTGGTGGGTCAGTGCAATGACAGTGTTAGGGACCAGCGGTGGCAGGGGCAGTACCAGAGGATGCTGGCCATTGGGAATATGAAGGGCTTGCTGTTACAGGTGAGGTCAACCTTTGATAAAGGCAAAATCCCAGAACAAAGGAGGTTAAGGAGCTGAGGGCTAGGGAGTTGCAGGCTGAGCCAAATGGACATTAAAATGACTTCAGTTATGACAGGACTGCTCTTGGACATCACTGGGCGCAGCTGCTAACATCTCTGTGAAATGAGGGCAAAGGACAGTGAGGCAAATCTAATGACGTCAGATTCAAAGCCGGGTGGGGGGAGGGGAGCACTTTTAAAGTGGCCTCGAGGGGCAAGGAGACCCCAACTCCACCTGCAGGCAGAAGAGCACAGAGGGCAGGGTAGAGATAAGGGCCCCAGGGAGAGGGCTCGGGAAGCCGCAGTCCCCTCGGGAAGCTCGGGTTTGGGTGCAGCAGGCAGTGGAGGGACAGGCTGGGTTGTGCAGGGGCAGGGGTGCACAGTGAGCACTGGGGTGGGGGCAGGGAAGGGAACCTGGCTCAGAGCTGCCTGGGGATCAGAGTCTGTGAGACCCCTCGTAACCTGCGGGTCTGCTGTCTTCCTGTGGCGTTGACGTAAATACACAGGGAGGAAGGGATCGTGGGATGAATCCTGATGGTTTCAGGGTAGTAACCTGGGGTGCTTGGGGTAGGGAGAGTGAGGTCTTTCCAAGAATTCCGGGGCCGCCTCTTAGCTCCTGCCACTGCCCCCAAAATGGGAGAAGGTGGGCCCTGAGCACCCTGCAGAGAGTGGATGGCTCTCTCGAGGAAGGGCGGGGCTCTCCTTCGACTCCTGGGTCACAGTCACTAAGGATTTGGTGGCATCTTCCCAGCCTCCCTTTGGGATTGAAGCCTAAGGATACGGATGCACCAAGATCATCAGGTCCACATACACACACACACACACACACACACAGTGTGCAGCCTGGAAGTCTCCTTCCACTCTAACCAGGGGTGTCACACACACACACACACAGTGTGCAGAGGCTCGGGCTGGTTCCTAATCCACGGCGACGCCCATCAGCCTCCCTGACCCTGACTGTGTCCACTATGGTGGAAGGTGGGGAAAGGAGGATGGGCCGCCCCGTGAGAAGGCCCTCCAGGCAGCTGACTGAGCCTGGGGGGATGGCGGGACAGACAGATGGACCCAGGGCCTCCACTCAGATTCCTTCACCACTTCACCACTGGTTAGTCTTTGTGTTTAACATGTTCCTTATTTAAAAGACCAACTAAGTTCTTGACATTCAGGCAGTAGACATCCTTTTCATTATCTTTTTTTTTTTTTTTAAATTTTGGCTGCACAGCATGGCTTGTGGGATCTTGTTCTCTGACCAGGGACTGAACCCTGAGCCACAGCAGTGAAAGTGCCAACTCCTCACCTCACCACTGGACTGCTAGGGAACAATCCACACATCCTTTTTAAAAGAAAAATTTAAAAGATCCTTGATATTCAGTGAAAATAGTGTTTCAGGAATCCTCACAAGTAGAAAGATTTTAGCATTCTTCTCAGGGCCCTAGGAAATCAGAAGCATAGATTTATCTCCTCTGGCTCTCTGAGTGAATCCATACTGGGAGAATCTGTTTAATATCCAGGTCATTTTGTCTTCTCTTTGGTTAAAAAAAAAAATGAAACAGCTTGTCAAACCTGCCACGCGGTATAATTAAGCCACAGTTTATCATCTAGTTTTAAGGAACTATAATTCCTTTGAATCTTTTCCAGGAATCTACCCCTGATTCTTCATGTTGTGCTTCTAGTTTATGAATCAGGTCTTTCATTCATTTATTTATTCAGCAAGTTTTCTTTCCTTAGCAACGGTTCCAGCATAGCTTCGTCTTCGGCACTTAGGAGGTTATAAAGGAAGTCTATTTCCAGTTTGGCAAGGGTTTACAATCTATTTTGGATGGCAAGAGGAAAAAAAAGAAAGGAAGGAAGGAAGGAGGGAGGGAGAGAAGGAGGAAGGAAGTTTGGAAGAGGGGAGAAAGAAAGTGGTCAAAATATATGTCTTAAGTTCAGAAAGAAACCCATGTGAAACCCATGAATCAGAACCTGTAAAACTTCACTGTGGGACATGAAACAAGCCTTGCAGAGACAGACAGGTGTGCTGAGTTCCTGGATGGGAGGACTCAGTATTGGAACAATATCAAATATGCCCAAATTCATCTAAAACTCAGTGTACTGCAATAAGCATCCCAACCCAGATTTTTACAAAATTGACAAGTTGATCATGAAACCTTGACTTGGGAAAATTAAATAGGAGCCAAAAAAGTTTTTTTTTAAGGAAAATGAGGGTGAGGGACTTACCCTTGACAAAAAATCAAAATACCCTCAAAATCTATTGAGTTGGCTAAAAAGCTGATTCTGTTTTAAGTAGAAGTAAAAGACATGTTTCTTATTTTCATGAAGAACTTCACTGAACATTGTATTCACTAACTGAATGAACTTTATGGCCAATCCAGTATAATAATGAGAGTGTCATGACTGACTGGAAAGGAAAAAAAAGCATAGAAGAGACTAGAAAGACTATTAAAAATAGTTGGAAGTTAATGCTAACTTCTAATAGTGAGTTTTTCACATGTGGACATCAGTCTAATTTTTAATGTTTAGAACACAATGATTTTAAAAATATGACTTGGAAAAAATTATAATGCTGTAACAAAAATCCTTCCATAAATCCTTCCATTCTCACCTACTTATTTATGTCAATAGGGTTTCTCAGTGTTTACACTGTAAAAATGAATGAAAAGTAAGTTTAATGTTGAATCTGTCTTATTCATGCAATGAGTAATTTTTATCCATAAGACTGGATAAACTGAATCTTACCTTTCTCCATCATTGAGAAACACATTTATAGCATAATTTTATTTTTTAAGACACAAATCTGTCATATTGATAAATTTTGTAGTAGCCTAGATAATTCATTTAAGTTTATACACATATCTTGTTACAGAGTATAGTAACTAAATAAACAAATGTTTTCAAGGATAAATGTTTTACATTAAGATAAAATTATGTGGGAGAAGTGAAATAGAAATATTAGTTCAAGGATATCAAAGAATGATACAAGGTCTTTGGCTGTTAAAGAAAAGGTGTCATATTTTGGGGACATAGATTTCATTTTCATTTTTTTGTATACTGATGTAATTGATTCTGTGGCTTTTTTTCTACAATAGTTTCTATTGTGAGACTATAGCATAGTAGTTAAAAAGATAAAATTCCAGTGCCAGACTGGTGGTTTCCAATCATTGTGTGGTTGTACATTAGCTGTGCTCAGCTACTCAGCTGTATCAGTTTTCTCATCTGTAAAATGGGAGTAATAACATGACTTCCCTCACAGGGATGCTGCCAAGGATAAATGAGCTAGTAACAGGAAGATGCTTAGGACAAGGTCTGGGACACAATAAGTGTTACGGATGGACTTGCTATTATCTTTAAGAAATAGTGTGCCACAGCTAAGAGTATCAGAGATGACTGATCTTTTAATAAGAAATATTTGATATGTGAACTGGTGTACAATCTGCTTAAATAACTAATAATGGCCATGCTATATGTTATTATTTATTCAACAAATATTCATAGTAACTTGGCTATTGGTTTGTGTTGGTCTATGCGATGCATCTTTTTGAAATGCTTTTTACTTTTTAAAGATATTCACTCTATTTATTTATTTATTTGGTTGTACCAGGTATTGTGCTTCCCTGGTGGCTCAGACAGAAAGGATCTAATTCCTTGATCAGGGATCAAAACTGGGCCCCCTGCATTGGGAGTACAGTCTTAGCCACCGGACCACCAGGGTAATGCCTTTCATACTCTTCATAGCTACTAAAATAAACAAGTAACTTCTCTAACTGCTTAATGTATAATACATTTAAAGAAAATATACAAATCAAAATTTAATTCCTTCCAGCAATTAATCTGAAATCATATTTTACTGCCTAGTTGAATCCAAATCTTCCTTTTTTTTTTTTTTTGCATTCCAGTCCCCTATAATGAAAAGGACATCTGTTTGGGGTGTTAGTTCTAAAAGGTCTTGTAGGTCTTCATAGAACCGTTCAACTTCAGATTCTTTAGCATTACTGGTTGGGGCATAGGCTTGGATCACCGTGATATTGAATGATTTGCCTTGGAAATGAACAGAGATCATTCTGTTATTTTTGAGATTGCATCCAAGTACTACATTCGGACTCTTGTTGACTATGATGGCTATTCCATTTCTTCTAAGAGATTCCTGCCCACAGTAATAAATATAATGGTCATCTGAGTTAAATTCACCTATTCCTGTCCATTTTAGTTTTCTGATTCCTAAAATGTGGACAAAGGTCCGTCTAGTCAAGCCTATGGTTTTTCCAGTGGTCATGTATGGATGTGAGAGTTGGGCTGTGAAGAAAGCTGAGCGCTGAAGAATTGATGCTTGTGAACTGTGGTGTTGGAGAAGACTCTTGAGAGTCCCTTGGACTGCAAGGAGATCCAACCAGTCCATTCTGAAAGAGATCAGACCTGGGATTTCTTTGGAGGGAATGATGCTGAAGCTGAAACTCCAGTACTTTGGCCACCTGATGCAAAGAGTTAACTCATTGGAAAAGACTCTGATGCTGGGAGGAATTGGGGGCAGGAGGAGAAGGGGACGACAGAGGATGAGATGGCTGGATGGCCTCACTGACTCGATGGATGTGAATCTGAGTGAACTCCGAGAGTTGGTAATGGACAGGGAGGCCCTGTGTGCTGCGATTCATTGGGTCGCAAAGAGTTGGACACGACTGAGCGACTGAACTGAACTGAACTGACTGAAAATGTTGACATTTACTCTTGCCATCTCCTGTTTGACCACTTCCAATTTACCTTGATTCATGGACCTAACATTCCAGGTTCCTATGCAATATTGCTCTTTACAGCATCAGACCTTGCTTCCATCACCAGTCACATCCACAGCTAGGTGTTTTTTTTTTTTTTTTTTTTTTT